>NC_140002.1:34185165-34881128 GCF_964263955.1 Coregonus lavaretus
AGACATCAATCAGGAAGTTAAAGCTTGGTCGCAAATGGGTCTTCCAAATGGACAATGACCCCAAGCATACTTCCAAAGTTGTGGCAAAATGGCTAAGGACAACAAAGTCAAGGTATTGGAGCGGCCATCACAAAGCCCTGACCTCAATCCTATAGGAAAAGTGTGGGCAGAACTGAAAATGCGTGTGCGAGGAAGGAGGCCTACAAACCTGACTCAGTTACACCAGCTCTGTCAGGAGGAATGGGCCAAAATTCACCCAACTTATTGTGGGAAGCTTGTGGAAGGCTACCCGAAATGTTTGACCCAAGTTAAACAATTTAAAGGCAATGCTACCAAATACTAATTTAGTGTATATAAACTTCTGACCCACTGGGAATGTGATGAAAGAAATAAAAGCTGAAATAAATCATTCTCTACTATTATTCTGACATTTCACATTCTTAAAATAAAGTGGTGATCCTAACTGACCTAAGACAGGGAATTTTTACTAGGATTAAATGTCAGGAATTGTGAAAAACTGAGTTTAAATTTATTTGGCTAAGGTGTATGTAAACTTCCGACTTCAACTGTAGGTCCTGGATGGCAGGAAGCTTGGCCCCAGTGATGTACTGGGCCGTACGCACTACCCTCTGTAGCGCCTTATGGTTAGATGCCGAGCAGTTGCCATACCAGGCAGGTCACTGGCTAGAGTGGAAGGTATCAGGTAGAGGGGAGGAAATGCATAAAGCAACACTCTCTGCCCAATGTGAGCTAGTGCATCCACCCCTAGTGGTGCGTCACCGCTTGCCAGTGCAAAGAACAGAGTGCAATGTGCGTTTTTGCGCGATGCGAAGAGATTAACAGTAGCTTTATCCTTTGACCTGTGGATGGAGCTTTGACCTGGACAGAAGGTCTGGTCCCTCATTTATTATGCCTGGGACGGGAGTCGCGCGTAATGAAAGGAGATGTGCGCTGCTCCACGTAACTAATCCGGCCGCGCGTGCCATAATCCGTTCACTGCTCTCCCCTCATGAACCCCACCCTGTGAGTGATGCATCTGTTATCACTACCTTTCTCACAGACACTGTCCCCAGGGGTGTGCCTGTGGTTAAAACTGACGCGTCTCTCCAATGACGGAGAGCCGAGATACAGTTTGTAGATACCGTTATCCTTTGATTGAGGTGACGGTGGGGATACAGACGTAGGGCTGACACCCAACGCTGAAAGTCCAAGTGGGACTACTGAAAGAGTAGAGGCCATCAACCCTTGCAAACGGAGACATGTTTTGAGTGTCACTGAAAGCCCTATCCGGAATAGGGAGAGGCACTGACGGAGCGATGTGACTTGTCTATCCGATAAAGTAGTACGAAAATAAATAGAATCAAGTCTGACACCCAGATATTCTATGCTTTGCATGGGCAATAAACAGCTTTTAGTGTGATTGATCTTGAATCCTAGCTCCGTGAGATGTGTTTCAAGAGTCCTAGTGTCTGTTGTTGCTTGCTCTTGTGACGTAGCGTAAAGCAAGTAATCCTCAATGTAGACAGAGATTCTGAGTCCCCTGTTCCTTAGTGGAGTCAGAGCCACCTCCACACATTTGCTGAAAGTTCAGGGAGCTAGTGATAGCCCGAAAGGGACAGCGTAGTAGGCGTAGGCTATGCCCTCATAGGGGAACCTGAGAAACCTTCTGTGTGCTGGCAGGATGCTTATGTGGAAATAGGCATCCTGCAGGTTGACTGTAGTAAACCAGTCGCCTGGACGAATAAAGCGAGACAGCACATTGTGCGTGAGCACACGAAACATATATTTTCTCAAATAACTGTTGAGGACCCTTAGATCCAGAATGGGACGCTTTCTTTGGGACCGGGAAATACCATGAGTAGAACAATAGTTGGCTCTCTCAACTCGGTTTTTCCCCGATAGCCACTTTGCTCAATAGAGAGTTCTCGTTCTCTAGTATTTGAGCTGAGACGCCACTGGCTATTAAAACCCCAATTTAAATTGAGTGGTTTTATAGCGAATTGAAGCCAGTAATCCCTTGTGACTGTGGACAAGATGTAGGGATGAACTGTGCATGCGAGACAGTTTTCTGCTTTTGAGGCAAGTTTTTCCACAGGTTTGATGACTCACACTCATCAGAGGTGCCATAATGCTAGGGCTGGGCAATATATATAATTAATTCAAATAATTTGAATATACAGTACCAGTCAAAAGTTAATTTTACTATTTACTACATTGTATGAAATAACACATATGGAATCATGTATTAACCAAAAAAGTGTTAAACAAATCAAAGAGATTCTTCAAATAGCCACCCTTTGCCTTGATGACAGCTTTGCACACTCTTGGCATTCTCTCAACCAGCTTCATGAGGTAGTCACCTGGAATGCATTTCAATTAACAGGTGTGCCTTCTTAATGCGTTTGAGCCAATCAGTTGTGTTGTGACAAGGTAGGGGGGGGTATACAGAAGATAGCCCTATTTGGTAAAATACCAAGTCCATATTATGTCAAGAACAGCTCCAATAAGCAAAGAGAAACAACAGTCCCTCATTACTTTAAGACATGAAGGTCAGTCAATCCGGAAAAAGTCAAGAACTTTGAAAGTTTCTTCAAGTGCAGTCACAAAAACCTTCAAGCGCTATGATGAAACTGGCTCTCATGAGGACCGCCACAAGATTGGAAGACCCAGAGTTACCTCTGCTGCAGAGGATAAATTCATTAGAGTTACCAGCCTCAGAAATTGCAGCCTGAATAATTGCTTCACAGAGTTCAAGTAACAGACACATCTCAACATCAACTGTTCAAAGGAGACTGTGTGAATCAGGCCTTCATGGTTGAATTGCTGCAAAGAAACCACTACTAAAGGACACCAGTAAGAAGAAAAGACTGGCTTGGGCCAAGAAACACGAGCAATGGACATTAGACCAGTGGAAATTTGTCCAAATTTGAGATTTTTGGTTCCAACCGCCGTGTCTTTATGAGACGCGGTGTGGGTGAACGGATGATCTCCGCGTGTGTATTTCCCACCGTAAAGCGTGGAGGAGGAGGTGTTATGGTGTGGGGTACAAAATGTTCTCAAATTTATTTTAAAAAAAATACTTAAATACCTTATTTACATAAGTATTCAGACCCTTGGCTATGAGACGCAAAATTGACCTCAGGTGCATCCTGTTTCCATTGATCATCTTTGAGATGTTTCTACAACTTGATTGGAGTCCACCTGTGGTAAATTCAATTGATTGGACATGATTTTGAAAGGCACACACCTGTCTATATAAAGGTCCCACGGTTGACAGTGCATGTCAGAGCAAAAACCAAGCCATGAGGTCAAAGGAATTGTCAGTAGAGCTCCGAGAAAGGTTTGTGTCGAGGCACAGATCTGGGGAAGGGTACCAAAAAATTTCTGCAGCATTGACAGTCCCCAAGAACACATTGGCCTCAATCATTCTTAAATGAAAGAAGTTTGGAACCACCAAGACTCTTCCTAGAGCTGGCCGCCTGGCCAAACTGAGCAATCGGGGGAGAAGGGCCTTGGTCAGGGAGGTGACAAAGAACCCAATGGTTACTCTGAGAGAGCTCCAGAGTTCCTCTGTGGAGATGGGAGAACCTTCCAGAAGGACAATTATCTCTGCAGCACTCCACCAATTATCTCTGCTAACCAAAGTCTGCCAGGTCAACGTGGGGCTATCAATAAAAGGTTACAAGTCTTCATCCCTTGCAAATCAAATCAAATTGTATTTGTCACATGCGCCGAATAAAACAGGTGTAGACCTCACTATGAAATGCTTACTTACAATCCCTTAAATAACAATGCAGTTCAAGAAATAGTTAAGAAAATATTTACTAAATAAGATAAAGTAAAAAATTTAATACAAAAAGGAACACAATAAAATAACAATACCGAGGCTATATACAGGGGGTACCGGTACCGAGTCAATGTGTGGGGGTACAGGTTAGTCGAGGTAATTTGTACCTGTAGGTCGGGGTAAAGTGACTATGCATAGATAATAAACAGCGAGTAGCAGCAGTGTTCAGCAGTCTTATGGCTTGGGGGTAGAAGCTATTAATGAGCCTTTTGGACCTATACTTGGTGTTCCGGTACCGCTTGCCATGCGGTAGCAGAGAAAACAGTCTATGACTTGGGTGACTGGAGTCTTTGACAATTTTTTGGGCCTTCCTCTGACACGGCTTAGTATATACAGTTGAAGTCAGAAGTTTACATACACTTAGGTTGGAGTCATTAAAACTTGTTTTTCAACCACTCCACACATTTCTTGTTAACAAACTATAGTTTTGGCAAGTCGGTTAGGACATCTACTTTGTGCATGACACAAGTCATTTTTCGAACAATAGTTTACAGACAGATTATTTCACTTATAATTCACTGTATCACAATTCCAGTGGGTCAGAACTTGACCAACACTAAGTTGACTGTGCCATTAAACAGCTTGGAAAATTTCCAGAAAATTATTTAATGGCTTTAGAAGCTCCTGATAGGCTAATTGACATCATTTGAGTCAATTGGAGGTGTACCTGTGGATGTATTTCAAGGGCTACCTTCAAACTCAGTGCCTCTTTGCTTGACATCATGGGAAAATCTAAAGAAATCAGCCAAAAGTCTGGTTCATCCTTGGGAGCAATTTCTAAACGCCTGAAGGTACCACGTTTATCTGTACAAACAATAGTACACAAGGATAAACACCATGGAACCACGCAGCTGTCATACTGCTCAGGAAGGAGACGTGTTCTGTCTCCTAGAGATGAACGTACTTTGATGCGAAAAGTGTAAATCAATCCCAGAACACCAGCAAAGGACCTTGTGAAGATGCTGGAGGAAACCACAGTACAACGAGTCCTATATCGACATAACCTGAAAGGCCGCTCAGCAACATCTCAAGACATCAATCAGGAAGTTAAAGCTTGGTCGCAAATGGGTCTTCCAAATGGACAATGACCCCAAGCATACTTCCAAAGTTGTGGCAAAATGGCTAAGGACAACAAAGTCAAGGTATTGGAGCGGCCATCACAAAGCCCTGACCTCAATCCTATAGGAAAAGTGTGGGCAGAACTGAAAATGCGTGTGCGAGGAAGGAGGCCTACAAACCTGACTCAGTTACACCAGCTCTGTCAGGAGGAATGGGCCAAAATTCACCCAACTTATTGTGGGAAGCTTGTGGAAGGCTACCCGAAATGTTTGACCCAAGTTAAACAATTTAAAGGCAATGCTACCAAATACTAATTTAGTGTATATAAACTTCTGACCCACTGGGAATGTGATGAAAGAAATAAAAGCTGAAATAAATCATTCTCTACTATTATTCTGACATTTCACATTCTTAAAATAAAGTGGTGATCCTAACTGACCTAAGACAGGGAATTTTTACTAGGATTAAATGTCAGGAATTGTGAAAAACTGAGTTTAAATTTATTTGGCTAAGGTGTATGTAAACTTCCGACTTCAACTGTAGGTCCTGGATGGCAGGAAGCTTGGCCCCAGTGATGTACTGGGCCGTACGCACTACCCTCTGTAGCGCCTTATGGTTAGATGCCGAGCAGTTGCCATACCAGGCAGGTCACTGGCTAGAGTGGAAGGTATCAGGTAGAGGGGAGGAAATGCATAAAGCAACACTCTCTGCCCAATGTGAGCTAGTGCATCCACCCCTAGTGGTGCGTCACCGCTTGCCAGTGCAAAGAACAGAGTGCAATGTGCGTTTTTGCGCGATGCGAAGAGATTAACAGTAGCTTTATCCTTTGACCTGTGGATGGAGCTTTGACCTGGACAGAAGGTCTGGTCCCTCATTTATTATGCCTGGGACGGGAGTCGCGCGTAATGAAAGGAGATGTGCGCTGCTCCACGTAACTAATCCGGCCGCGCGTGCCATAATCCGTTCACTGCTCTCCCCTCATGAACCCCACCCTGTGAGTGATGCATCTGTTATCACTACCTTTCTCACAGACACTGTCCCCAGGGGTGTGCCTGTGGTTAAAACTGACGCGTCTCTCCAATGACGGAGAGCCGAGATACAGTTTGTAGATACCGTTATCCTTTGATTGAGGTGACGGTGGGGATACAGACGTAGGGCTGACACCCAACGCTGAAAGTCCAAGTGGGACTACTGAAAGAGTAGAGGCCATCAACCCTTTCAAACGGAGACATGTTTTGAGTGTCACTGAAAGCCCTATCCGGAATAGGGAGAGGCACTGACGGAGCGATGTGACTTGTCTATCCGATAAAGTAGTACGAAAATAAATAGAATCAAGTCTGACACCCAGATATTCTATGCTTTGCATGGGCAATAAACAGCTTTTAGTGTGATTGATCTTGAATCCTAGCTCCGTGAGATGTGTTTCAAGAGTCCTAGTGTCTGTTGTTGCTTGCTCTTGTGACGTAGCGTAAAGCAAGTAATCCTCAATGTAGACAGAGATTCTGAGTCCCCTGTTCCTTAGTGGAGTCAGAGCCACCTCCACACATTTGCTGAAAGTTCAGGGAGCTAGTGATAGCCCGAAAGGGACAGCGTAGTAGGCGTAGGCTATGCCCTCATAGGGGAACCTGAGAAACCTTCTGTGTGCTGGCAGGATGCTTATGTGGAAATAGGCATCCTGCAGGTTGACTGTAGTAAACCAGTCGCCTGGACGAATAAAGTGAGACAGCACATTGTGCGTGAGCACACGAAACATATATTTTCTCAAATAACTGTTGAGGACCCTTAGATCCAGAATGGGACGCTTTCTTTGGGACCGGGAAATACCATGAGTAGAACAATAGTTGGCTCTCTCAACTCGGTTTTTCCCCGATAGCCACTTTGCTCAATAGAGAGTTCTCGTTCTCTAGTATTTGAGCTGAGACGCCACTGGCTATTAAAACCCCAATTTAAATTGAGTGGTTTTATAGCGAATTGAAGCCAGTAATCCCTTGTGACTGTGGACAAGATGTAGGGATGAACTGTGCATGCGAGACAGTTTTCTGCTTTTGAGGCAAGTTTTTCCACAGGTTTGATGACTCACACTCATCAGAGGTGCCATAATGCTAGGGCTGGGCAATATATATAATTAATTCAAATAATTTGAATATACAGTACCAGTCAAAAGTTAATTTTACTATTTACTACATTGTATGAAATAACACATATGGAATCATGTATTAACCAAAAAAGTGTTAAACAAATCAAAGAGATTCTTCAAATAGCCACCCTTTGCCTTGATGACAGCTTTGCACACTCTTGGCATTCTCTCAACCAGCTTCATGAGGTAGTCACCTGGAATGCATTTCAATTAACAGGTGTGCCTTCTTAATGCGTTTGAGCCAATCAGTTGTGTTGTGACAAGGTAGGGGGGGGTATACAGAAGATAGCCCTATTTGGTAAAATACCAAGTCCATATTATGTCAAGAACAGCTCCAATAAGCAAAGAGAAACAACAGTCCCTCATTACTTTAAGACATGAAGGTCAGTCAATCCGGAAAAAGTCAAGAACTTTGAAAGTTTCTTCAAGTGCAGTCACAAAAACCTTCAAGCGCTATGATGAAACTGGCTCTCATGAGGACCGCCACAAGATTGGAAGACCCAGAGTTACCTCTGCTGCAGAGGATAAATTCATTAGAGTTACCAGCCTCAGAAATTGCAGCCTGAATAATTGCTTCACAGAGTTCAAGTAACAGACACATCTCAACATCAACTGTTCAAAGGAGACTGTGTGAATCAGGCCTTCATGGTTGAATTGCTGCAAAGAAACCACTACTAAAGGACACCAGTAAGAAGAAAAGACTGGCTTGGGCCAAGAAACACGAGCAATGGACATTAGACCAGTGGAAATTTGTCCAAATTTGAGATTTTTGGTTCCAACCGCCGTGTCTTTATGAGACGCGGTGTGGGTGAACGGATGATCTCCGCGTGTGTATTTCCCACCGTAAAGCGTGGAGGAGGAGGTGTTATGGTGTGGGGTACAAAATGTTCTCAAATTTATTTTAAAAAAAATACTTAAATACCTTATTTACATAAGTATTCAGACCCTTGGCTATGAGACGCAAAATTGAGCTCAGGTGCATCCTGTTTCCATTGATCATCTTTGAGATGTTTCTACAACTTGATTGGAGTCCACCTGTGGTAAATTCAATTGATTGGACATGATTTTGAAAGGCACACACCTGTCTATATAAAGGTCCCACGGTTGACAGTGCATGTCAGAGCAAAAACCAAGCCATGAGGTCAAAGGAATTGTCAGTAGAGCTCCGAGAAAGGTTTGTGTCGAGGCACAGATCTGGGGAAGGGTACCAAAAAAATTCTGCAGCATTGACAGTCCCCAAGAACACATTGGCCTCAATCATTCTTAAATGAAAGAAGTTTGGAACCACCAAGACTCTTCCTAGAGCTGGCCGCCTGGCCAAACTGAGCAATCGGGGGAGAAGGGCCTTGGTCAGGGAGGTGACAAAGAACCCAATGGTTACTCTGAGAGAGCTCCAGAGTTCCTCTGTGGAGATGGGAGAACCTTCCAGAAGGACAATTATCTCTGCAGCACTCCACCAATTATCTCTGCTAACCAAAGTCTGCCAGGTCAACGTGGGGCTATCAATAAAAGGTTACAAGTCTTCATCCCTTGCAAATCAAATCAAATTGTATTTGTCACATGCGCCGAATAAAACAGGTGTAGACCTCACTATGAAATGCTTACTTACAATCCCTTAAATAACAATGCAGTTCAAGAAATAGTTAAGAAAATATTTACTAAATAAGATAAAGTAAAAAATTTAATACAAAAAGGAACACAATAAAATAACAATACCGAGGCTATATACAGGGGGTACCGGTACCGAGTCAATGTGTGGGGGTACAGGTTAGTCGAGGTAATTTGTACCTGTAGGTCGGGGTAAAGTGACTATGCATAGATAATAAACAGCGAGTAGCAGCAGTGTTCAGCAGTCTTATGGCTTGGGGGTAGAAGCTATTAATGAGCCTTTTGGACCTATACTTGGTGTTCCGGTACCGCTTGCCATGCGGTAGCAGAGAAAACAGTCTATGACTTGGGTGACTGGAGTCTTTGACAATTTTTTGGGCCTTCCTCTGACACGGCTTAGTATATACAGTTGAAGTCAGAAGTTTACATACACTTAGGTTGGAGTCATTAAAACTTGTTTTTCAACCACTCCACACATTTCTTGTTAACAAACTATAGTTTTGGCAAGTCGGTTAGGACATCTACTTTGTGCATGACACAAGTCATTTTTCGAACAATTGTTTACAGACAGATTATTTCACTTATAATTCACTGTATCACAATTCCAGTGGGTCAGAACTTGACCAACACTAAGTTGACTGTGCCATTAAACAGCTTGGAAAATTTCCAGAAAATTATTTAATGGCTTTAGAAGCTCCTGATAGGCTAATTGACATCATTTGAGTCAATTGGAGGTGTACCTGTGGATGTATTTCAAGGGCTACCTTCAAACTCAGTGCCTCTTTGCTTGACATCATGGGAAAATCTAAAGAAATCAGCCAAAAGTCTGGTTCATCCTTGGGAGCAATTTCTAAACGCCTGAAGGTACCACGTTTATCTGTACAAACAATAGTACACAAGGATAAACACCATGGAACCACGCAGCTGTCATACTGCTCAGGAAGGAGACGTGTTCTGTCTCCTAGAGATGAACGTACTTTGATGCGAAAAGTGTAAATCAATCCCAGAACACCAGCAAAGGACCTTGTGAAGATGCTGGAGGAAACCACAGTACAACGAGTCCTATATCGACATAACCTGAAAGGCCGCTCAGCAACATCTCAAGACATCAATCAGGAAGTTAAAGCTTGGTCGCAAATGGGTCTTCCAAATGGACAATGACCCCAAGCATACTTCCAAAGTTGTGGCAAAATGGCTAAGGACAACAAAGTCAAGGTATTGGAGCGGCCATCACAAAGCCCTGACCTCAATCCTATAGGAAAAGTGTGGGCAGAACTGAAAATGCGTGTGCGAGGAAGGAGGCCTACAAACCTGACTCAGTTACACCAGCTCTGTCAGGAGGAATGGGCCAAAATTCACCCAACTTATTGTGGGAAGCTTGTGGAAGGCTACCCGAAATGTTTGACCCAAGTTAAACAATTTAAAGGCAATGCTACCAAATACTAATTTAGTGTATATAAACTTCTGACCCACTGGGAATGTGATGAAAGAAATAAAAGCTGAAATAAATCATTCTCTACTATTATTCTGACATTTCACATTCTTAAAATAAAGTGGTGATCCTAACTGACCTAAGACAGGGAATTTTTACTAGGATTAAATGTCAGGAATTGTGAAAAACTGAGTTTAAATTTATTTGGCTAAGGTGTATGTAAACTTCCGACTTCAACTGTAGGTCCTGGATGGCAGGAAGCTTGGCCCCAGTGATGTACTGGGCCGTACGCACTACCCTCTGTAGCGCCTTATGGTTAGATGCCGAGCAGTTGCCATACCAGGCAGGTCACTGGCTAGAGTGGAAGGTATCAGGTAGAGGGGAGGAAATGCATAAAGCAACACTCTCTGCCCAATGTGAGCTAGTGCATCCACCCCTAGTGGTGCGTCACCGCTTGCCAGTGCAAAGAACAGAGTGCAATGTGCGTTTTTGCGCGATGCGAAGAGATTAACAGTAGCTTTATCCTTTGACCTGTGGATGGAGCTTTGACCTGGACAGAAGGTCTGGTCCCTCATTTATTATGCCTGGGACGGGAGTCGCGCGTAATGAAAGGAGATGTGCGCTGCTCCACGTAACTAATCCGGCCGCGCGTGCCATAATCCGTTCACTGCTCTCCCCTCATGAACCCCACCCTGTGAGTGATGCATCTGTTATCACTACCTTTCTCACAGACACTGTCCCCAGGGGTGTGCCTGTGGTTAAAACTGACGCGTCTCTCCAATGACGGAGAGCCGAGATACAGTTTGTAGATACCGTTATCCTTTGATTGAGGTGACGGTGGGGATACAGACGTAGGGCTGACACCCAACGCTGAAAGTCCAAGTGGGACTACTGAAAGAGTAGAGGCCATCAACCCTTGCAAACGGAGACATGTTTTGAGTGTCACTGAAAGCCCTATCCGGAATAGGGAGAGGCACTGACGGAGCGATGTGACTTGTCTATCCGATAAAGTAGTACGAAAATAAATAGAATCAAGTCTGACACCCAGATATTCTATGCTTTGCATGGGCAATAAACAGCTTTTAGTGTGATTGATCTTGAATCCTAGCTCCGTGAGATGTGTTTCAAGAGTCCTAGTGTCTGTTGTTGCTTGCTCTTGTGACGTAGCGTAAAGCAAGTAATCCTCAATGTAGACAGAGATTCTGAGTCCCCTGTTCCTTAGTGGAGTCAGAGCCACCTCCACACATTTGCTGAAAGTTCAGGGAGCTAGTGATAGCCCGAAAGGGACAGCGTAGTAGGCGTAGGCTATGCCCTCATAGGGGAACCTGAGAAACCTTCTGTGTGCTGGCAGGATGCTTATGTGGAAATAGGCATCCTGCAGGTTGACTGTAGTAAACCAGTCGCCTGGACGAATAAAGCGAGACAGCACATTGTGCGTGAGCACACGAAACATATATTTTCTCAAATAACTGTTGAGGACCCTTAGATCCAGAATGGGACGCTTTCTTTGGGACCGGGAAATACCATGAGTAGAACAATAGTTGGCTCTCTCAACTCGGTTTTTCCCCGATAGCCACTTTGCTCAATAGAGATTTCTCGTTCTCTAGTATTTGAGCTGAGACGCCACTGGCTATTAAAACCCCAATTTAAATTGAGTGGTTTTATAGCGAATTGAAGCCAGTAATCCCTTGTGACTGTGGACAAGATGTAGGGATGAACTGTGCATGCGAGACAGTTTTCTGCTTTTGAGGCAAGTTTTTCCACAGGTTTGATGACTCACACTCATCAGAGGTGCCATAATGCTAGGGCTGGGCAATATATATAATTAATTCAAATAATTTGAATATACAGTACCAGTCAAAAGTTAATTTTACTATTTACTACATTGTATGAAATAATAATAATAATAATAATAATAAGCCATTTAGCAGACGCTTTTATCCAAAGCGACTTACAGTCATGCGTGCATACATTTTTGTGTATGGGTGGTCCCGGGGATCGAACCCACTACCTTGGCGTTACAAGCGCCGTGCTCTACCAGCTGAGCTACAGAGGACCAAATAACACATATGGAATCATGTATTAACCAAAAAAGTGTTAAACAAATCAAAGAGATTCTTCAAATAGCCACCCTTTGCCTTGATGACAGCTTTGCACACTCTTGGCATTCTCTCAACCAGCTTCATGAGGTAGTCACCTGGAATGCATTTCAATTAACAGGTGTGCCTTCTTAATGCGTTTGAGCCAATCAGTTGTGTTGTGACAAGGTAGGGGGGGGTATACAGAAGATAGCCCTATTTGGTAAAAGACCAAGTCCATATTATGTCAAGAACAGCTCCAATAAGCAAAGAGAAACAACAGTCCCTCATTACTTTAAGACATGAAGGTCAGTCAATCCGGAAAAAGTCAAGAACTTTGAAAGTTTCTTCAAGTGCAGTCACAAAAACCTTCAAGCGCTATGATGAAACTGGCTCTCATGAGGACCGCCACAAGATTGGAAGACCCAGAGATACCTCTGCTGCAGAGGATAAATTCATTAGAGTTACCAGCCTCAGAAATTGCAGCCTGAATAATTGCTTCACAGAGTTCAAGTAACAGACACATCTCAACATCAACTGTTCAAAGGAGACTGTGTGAATCAGGCCTTCATGGTTGAATTGCTGCAAAGAAACCACTACTAAAGGACACCAGTAAGAAGAAAAGACTGGCTTGGGCCAAGAAACACGAGCAATGGACATTAGACCAGTGGAAATTTGTCCAAATTTGAGATTTTTGGTTCCAACCGCCGTGTCTTTATGAGACGCGGTGTGGGTGAACGGATGATCTCCGCGTGTGTATTTCCCACCGTAAAGCGTGGAGGAGGAGGTGTTATGGTGTGGGGTACAAAATGTTCTCAAATTTATTTAAAAAAAAATACTTAAATACCTTATTTACATAAGTATTCAGACCCTTGGCTATGAGACGCAAAATTGAGCTCAGGTGCATCCTGTTTCCATTGATCATCTTTGAGATGTTTCTACAACTTGATTGGAGTCCACCTGTGGTAAATTCAATTGATTGGACATGATTTTGAAAGGCACACACCTGTCTATATAAAGGTCCCACGGTTGACAGTGCATGTCAGAGCAAAAACCAAGCCATGAGGTCAAAGGAATTGTCAGTAGAGCTCCGAGAAAGGTTTGTGTCGAGGCACAGATCTGGGGAAGGGTACCAAAAAATTTCTGCAGCATTGACAGTCCCCAAGAACACATTGGCCTCAATCATTCTTAAATGAAAGAAGTTTGGAACCACCAAGACTCTTCCTAGAGCTGGCCGCCTGGCCAAACTGAGCAATCGGGGGAGAAGGGCCTTGGTCAGGGAGGTGACAAAGAACCCAATGGTTACTCTGAGAGACCTCCAGAGTTCCTCTGTGGAGATGGGAGAACCTTCCAGAAGGACAATTATCTCTGCAGCACTCCACCAATCAGGCCTTTACAGTAGAGTGGCCAGACAGAAGCCATTCCTCAGTAAAAGGCACATGACAGCCCAATTGGAGACTCTCAGACCATGAGAAACAAGATTCTCTTGTCTGATGAAACCAAGATTGAAGTCATTGGCCTGAATGCCAATTGTCACGTCTGGAGGAAACCTGCCACCATCTCTACGGTGAAGCATGGTGGTGGCAGCATCCTGATGTGGGGATGTTCTTCAGCGGCAGGGACTGGGAGACTAGTCAGGATCAAGGGAAAGATGAACCCGATCGAACATCTCTGGAGAGACCTGAAAATAGCTGTGCAGCAACGCTCCCCATCCAACCTGACAGAGCTTGAGAGGATCTGCAGAGAAAAATGGGAGAAACTCCCCAAATACAGGTGTGCCAAGCTTGTAGCGTCATATCCAAGAAGACTCGAGGCTGTAATCACTGCCAAAGGTGCTTCAACAAAATACTGAGTAAAGTGTCTGAATATTTATGTAAATGTGATATTACCGTTTTCTTTTTTTTTATACATTTGCAAACATTTATAAAAACCTGTTTTTGTTTTGTCATTATGGGGTATTCTGTGTAGATTGATGAGGGGAAACAAATATTTAATCCATTTTTGAATAAGGCTGTAACAAAATGTGGAAAAAGTCAAGGGGTCTGAATACTTTCCGAATGCACTGTATATAGAGAATTAATAGTACAGATTATTGTATGGGACAATATACAAACGTTTTTGAAAAATAATATGAGTGAAGAAAAATATAAACGCACCATGTAAAGTGTTGGTACCATGTTTCATGAGCTGAAATAAAAGATCCAAGAAATGTTCAATACGCACGAAAATTGTATTTCTCTTAAATTTTTTCACAAATTTGTTTACATCCGTGTTAGTTAGCATTTCTCCTTTGCCAAGATAATCCATCCACCTGACAGGTGTGGCATATCAAGAAGCTGATTAAACAGCATGATCATTACACAGGTGCACCTTGTTCAGGAGGCGCAACTTTGGTTTTTATAAGTGGGGGAGGGGGGGGAAGCTAATTTCCTGCATTTTTACTAGGCCTTTCCCCGACTAAAAAAAGTATTGGTCCACCAAGCGTAGTCTTTTCTTTTGACCAATTGATTGGTTGAAATGTTAAAACATCTATTTCTCCATTGACCTATATAGACACACCCTATGTGTTTGAACTTTTACTGAACTTGTCTGATGCTTTAAGCACGCTGTTTGATTAAATAATGAAGACACACTAATGACTCGAGGGAGCCAGAGATCAAGATAGCCTATCCAGAAGAAAAAACCTGTTCCCGACCCGTCTTTTCCCACTGCTGCTGGCCTGCCATTATGCTCCTGAAGTTGCTACACCAGCGGTCGGCAATCTTTTCCATTTGGAGTGCCAATTTATCTTACCATTTCTACCAATCTGCATGCCAGTAATGATTTTCATATGCACATTTTCATTGAACAGTTTCATTTCATTTGTAGAAATCTTTGTATGTCTCAAAATCATTGTCTGTGGTTAATCTACATTCTATCTAAATCTAAATGAAAATTATACAAATCTAAAAGTAACTTGTATTGCCATTGCCAACTATGAAATAATATCCTACATAAAGCCAACACAAAAACATTGCATCCTGCAGGTAGAAAATATCCGGATAAAAATAAATATCCTATAAATCACATTGGCTACGCATGGCCTGTCTGCAACGATCTTGAAACATTGTATCAACTATCAACTGGGTCGCCACAAAACTTGCGCTAGCAAACTTGAAACATTGTATTGAATATTCTGTGGAAGGGATAAGAAGTAATGAGGTATTTTATGACGTTTCCACTGGATCAGAGCATTACA
Source organism: Coregonus lavaretus (assembly GCF_964263955.1). Classification (NCBI taxonomy): domain Eukaryota; kingdom Metazoa; phylum Chordata; class Actinopteri; order Salmoniformes; family Salmonidae; genus Coregonus; species Coregonus lavaretus. The sequence goes on from NC_140002.1 coordinate 34,200,565, forward strand.
TTTTTCCCTTTCATGCCGAGTGGTTATCGAAAGGGAGAGAGCTGGAAATGTTGTTCAAATACTTTGAGGAACTATTATAATTCTTAATTGATTCTAAAAACAGACTTTGTTTACTTGATGTTTGGGGTGAAGATGAATTACTTTGAGAAGCTCAACAGCTCATTAGTGGTGGTGAGTTAAGACAATCAGAAATACTATCAGACATCCCCAAATGGGGACATTTCATAGGCCTACATTTGCGCGCAGACCAGGTAGACTAGTCCTGCTTCTGTATGCGTAATCAGGTGCGCATACTTACTCAACATCGACAGGAGCGTTTAAAACAAAAGACGATCAATAAATTGATAAAACTCTGACATAACTCGTAAATGGAATGAAATAAAAAACAATTTGTTTTTCACACGTGTAGCATAGGTTGTGAGTTCTGTAAAACACATGTCCACTCTGACAATGAGAATGGTCAATTATTGTAATAATAATATATTGAATGCATTAACAGAAATTACCATAACCAAACAAACATTGCAGATTAGAAATTATGGGAATTAATGGATAAATGTAGGCTACTACTGGTGATACAGTTGAAGTCGGAAGTTTCCATACACCTTAACCAAATACATTTAAACTCAGTTTTTCACAATTCCTGACATTTAATCCTAGTAATAATTCCCTGTTTTAGGTCAGTTAGGATCACCACTTTATTTTAAGAATGTGAAATGTCAGAATAATAGTAGAGAGAATGATTTATTTCAGCTTTTATTTCTTTCATCACATTCCCAGTGGGTCAGAAGTTTACATACACTCAATTCGTATTTGGTAGCATTGCCTTTAAATTGTTTAACTTGGGTCAAACGTTTCGGGTAACCTTCCACAAGCTTCCCACAATAAGTTGGGTGAATTTTGGCCCATTCCTCCTGACATAGCTTGTGTAACTGAATCAGGTTTGTAGGCCTCCTTTCTCGGACACACTTTTTCAGTTCTGCCCACACATTTTCTATAGGATTGAGGTCAGGGCTTTGTGATGGCCGCTCCAATACCTTGACTTTGTTGTCCTTAGCCATTTTGCCACAACTTTGGAAGTATGCTTGGGGATATTGTCCATTTGGAAGACCCATTTGCAACCAAGCTTTAACTTCCTCACTGATGTCTTGAGATGTTGCTTCAATATATCCACATAATTTTCCTTCCTCATCATGCCATCTATTGTGTGAAGTGCACCAGTCCCTCCTGCAGCAAAGCACCCCCACAGCATGATGCTGCCACCTCCGTTCTTCACGGTTGGGATGGTGTTCTTTGGCTTGCAAGCAACCCCCTTTTTCCTCCAAACATAAAGATGGTCATTATGGCCAAACAGTTCTATTTTTGTTTCATCAGACCAGAGGACATTTCTCCAAAAAGTACGATCTTTGTCCCCATGTGCAGTTGCAAACCGTAGTCTGGCTTTTTTATGGCGGTTTTGGAGCAGTGGCTTCTTCCTTGCTGAGCGGCCTTTCAGGTTATGTCGATATAGGACTTGTTTTACTGTGGATATAGATACTTTTGTACCTGTTTCCTCCAGCATCTTCACAAGGTCCTTTGCTTTTGTTCTGGGATTGATTTGCACTTTTCGCACCAAAGTACGTTCATCTCTAGGAGACAGAATGTGTCTCCTTCCTTAGTGGTATGACGGCTGTGTGGTCCCATGGTGTTTATACTTGCGTACTATTGTTTGTACAGATGAACGTGGTACCTTCAGGCGTTTGGAAATTGCTCCCAAGGATGAACCAGACTTGTGGAGGTCTACAATCTTTTTTCTGAGGTCTTGGCTGATTTATTTTGATTTTCCCATGATGTCAAGCAAAGAGGCACTGAGTTTGAAGGTAGGCCTTGAAATACATCCACCATTACACCTCCAATTGACTAAAATGATGTCAATTAGCCGTGACATCATTTTCTGGAATTTTCCAAGCTGTTTAAAGGCACAGTCAACTTAGTGTATGTAAACTTCTGACCCACTGGAATTGTGATACAGTGAATTATAAGTGAAATAATCTGTCTTTAAACAATTGTTGGAAAAATTACTTGTGTCATGCAAAAAGTAAATGTCTTAACCGACTTGCCAAAACTATAGTTTGTTAACAAGAAATTTGTGGAGTGGTTGAAAAACGAGTTTTAATGACTCCAACCTAAGTGTATGTAAACTTCCAACTTCAACTGTATCTAATGGGGAATTGATAGACACAGTAAACAATGCACACAATGAAGTTATGAAACAATGAATACACACAAAATGGCGGGAGAGAGCGCATTCTGGAGAGAGACGTGCCTTATGCATCTGAGCCACAATCCCCATATTTTTGGACCATGGCACCCCACGGTCTCCTCAATGGATTAGTCCACTGAGACAGGCGCAAACCACACAGGTGTCTCGTGTGCCATGAAAAAAAAAACATTTCTACATTGCGCTGTCAAAATATATCTGTTTTCATCGTTTGATTCAGGTCTACTGTAGTGTGATTAAGGCAAAAATAATTTTAGTGAGTGAGCTAGCTAGCTAACGTTAGCCAACTTTTGGCTAGCTCTAATGGTAGGTACATCAACTGGCGAAAACTAGCCAAGTTAATTTACTTCTGTTGAAATGGGATGAAAAGGCTACAAAACATTTCCATACACACAACAGCTGTTAGATACTGCTATCTGACAGATACAGTGGGGAAAAAAAGTATTTAGTCAGCCACCAATTGTGCAAGTTCTCCCACTTAAAAAGATGAGAGAGGCCTGTAATTTTCATCATAGGTACACGTCAACTATGACAGACAACTTGAGAAAAAAATATCCAGAAAATCACAATGTAGAATTTTAAATGAATTTATTTGCAAATTATGGTGGAAAATAAGTATTTGGTCAATAACAAAAGTTTCTCAATACTTTGTTATATACCCTTTGTTGGCAATGACACAGGTCAAACGTTTTCTGTAAGTCTTCACAAGGTTTTCACACACTGTTGCTGGTATTTTGGCCCATTCCTCCATGCAGATCTCCTCTAGAGCAGTGATATTTTGGGGCTGTCGCTGGGCAACACGGACTTTCAACTCCCTCCAAAGATTTTCTATGGGGTTGAGATCTGGAGACTGGCTAGGCCACTCCAGGACCTTGAAATGCTTCTTACGAAGCCACTCCTTCGTTGCCCGGGCGGTGTGTTTGGGATCATTGTCATGCTGAAAGACCCAGCCACGTTTCATCTTCAATGCCCTTGCTGATGGAAGGAGGTTTTCACTCAAAATCTCACGATACATGGCCCCATTCATTCTTTCCTTTACACGGATCAGTCGTCCTGGTCCCTTTGCAGAAAAACAGCCCCAAAGCATGATGTTTCCACCCCCATTCTTCACAGTAGGTATGGTGTTCTTTGGATGCAACTCAGCATTCTTTGTCCTCCAAACACGACGAGTTGAGTTTTTAACAAAAAGTTCTATTTTGGTTTCATCTGACTACATGACATTCTCCCAATCCTCTTCTGGATCATCCAAATGCACTCTAGCAAACTTCAGACGGGCCTGGACATGTACTGGCTTAAGCAGGGGGACACGTCTTGCACTGCAGGATTTGAGTCCCTGGCGGCGTAGTGTGTTACTGATGGTAGGCTTTGTTACTTTGGTCCCAGCTCTCTGCAGGTTCATTCACTAGGTCCCCCCGTGTGTTTCTGGGATTTTTGCTCACCGTTCTTGTGATCATTTTGACCCCACGGGGTGAGATCTTGCGTGGAGCCCCAGATCGAGGGAGATTATCAGTGGTCTTGTATGTCTTCCATTTCCTAATAATTGCTCCCACAGTTGATTTCTTCAAACCAAGCTGCTTACCTATTGCAGATTCAGTCTTCCCAGCCTGGTGCAGGTCTACAATTTTGTTTCTGGTGTCCTTTGACAGCTCTTTGGTCTTGGCCATAGGGGAGTTTGGAGTGTGACTGTTTGAGGTTGTGGACAGGTGTCTTTTATACTGATAACAAGTTCAAACAGGTACCATTAATACAGGTAACGAGTGGAGGACAGAGGAGCCTCTTAAAGAAGAAGTTACAGGTCTGTGAGAGCCAGACATCTTGCTTGTTTGTAGGTGACCAAATACTTTTTTTCCACCATAATTTGCAAATAAATTCATAAAAAATCCTACAATGTGATTTTCTGGATTTTTTTCTTCTCAATTTGTATGTCATAGTTGACGTGTACCTATGATGAAAATTACAGGCCTCTCTCATCTTTTTAAGTGGGAGAACTTGCACAATTGGTGGCTGACTAAATACTTTTTTCCCCCACTGTAGCTAGAGCTGAACTGGCTGTGGTAGCTAGTAGCTAGCTAGCTAGTTCATTCTCATCAGACAGAACTTCAGTTGAGAGGAGATTAAACATTAGTTAACGTTACATGTCAGTTACACTACTAGCTCAGCACTGGGAATAAATATAATTTTTTCTGTTAAGTCAAACAGCAGTTACCTTGCCAGCTACATCAGTCAAATAAAGAGTAGCCAGAAAGATATGGCATATAGAAGCAAACCGGATGGACATCATGAAAATGATCTGAGAGGTTGAGTGTAGAAGAAGTTCAGGAGAAAGAACAAACAAAATGTATTTACTGTAAAATTGACTGTGTCCAAAATGTAGATAGTGGGTATGGGCTGGAAGTAGAGGCCTAGGCGTTGTTGTTCACTAGTTTACTCCAAGTGAGGAAATGGTGGCGGGGTTGGAAAGTAATAAAGGGGAATATATATATTTTTTTAAAGGATATGTATGTGTGTATATGTGTGTATGTGTATGTATATATATATATATATATATATATATATATATATATATATATATATATATATATATATATATATATATAACATGGGGGATTGGAAGTGATGCAGACAATTACATTGATGGAAGTTACAATCTATCTGCAATATTAAGCTGATCTACAGACAACAGCTGCAGACAGCAGCACCGTGCTGGTCAGAAGCTTTGCCTTCACACAGCCTGTCCGCATGCTCTGTAGTGTCCCAGCAGTCCTAAATCCAGCCGGCTGAAACCACCAAACAGCCTACCCGACCGCTTTGAGGCGTCCGCATGGACCTAAAGCAAACCGATGCTGCTTTTTTTGTATCACAGTGCAATTATAAAACTGGTGGGGACAAAAATGCAATTTAGAATGTGGGGGGGTCATGTCCTCCCCGTCCCCAGTGAAAGTTGAGCCCCTGAAAAAAGTTAACTTCTCTACCATAAGCCGCCTCCAACGTCGTTTTAGAGAATTTGGGAGTATGTCCAACTGGCCTCACAAACGCAGACCATGTGTAACAATGCCAGCCCTGGACCGCTGGAGAAGTGTGCTCTTCACAAATCAATCCCGGTTTCAACTGCACCGGGCAGACAGCGGTTTGCTGATGTCAACGTTGCGAACAGAGCACCCTATGGTGGCGGTGGGGTTATGGTACGGACAACGAACTCAATTGCATTTTATCGATGGCAATTTGAATGCACAGAGATACCGTGGCGAGATCCTGAGGCCCATTGTTGTGCCATTCATCCGCCGCCATCACCTCATGTTTCAGTATGATAATGCACAGCCCCATGTCGCAAGGATCTGTACACAATTCCTGGTAGCTGAAAATGTCCCAGTTCTTCCATGGCCTGCATACTCACCAGACATGTCACCCATTGAGCATGTTCGGGATGCTCTGGATCGACGTGTACGACAGCATGTTCCAGTATCCAGCAACTTCGCACAGCCATTGAAGAAGAGTGGGACAACATTCCACAGGCCACAATCAATAGCCTGATCAACTCTATGCGAAGGAGATGTGTAGCGCTGCATGAGGTAAATGGTGGTCACACCAGATACTGACTGGTTTTCTGATCCACGCCCCTACTTCTTTTAAGGTGTCTGTGACCAACAGATGCATATCTGTATTCCCAGTCATGTGAAATCCATAGATTTGGGCTGATTGATTGATTTCCTTATATGAACTGTTACTCAGTAAAATCTTTGAAATTGTTATGTTTTGTTCAGTGTCTTCATTGGTTTCTTTTCACTTTGATAAGAGATTAAAATGTTATTTGTTGATGTAAAAATCGAAATGTACTGATTTGAAGGTTCTGTCATTAGATATGGGGTGGGGTTGCATGAAATTCTTGGGGAAAAACATGGGGTCCCCGTAGAAAAAGTATGAATACCACTGGTGTAAGAGCTTTTTGAAAACAAAACCTTGAATTTGAGCCTGTTCTGGTGGGGGGGTTTGGCATGACAGAACCTGATCTGATTATACTGAACATTAACCAATCACCTTTTATTTGCATATGTATCCTCCTACTTTGAAGGGGTAAGTGGGGTAGGCTCTAGAGTCTAGATGATCCTATCCGCCAATCAGGGCTGTGTATATATATTTACATTTGTATCAACACGCCCACACAATCAGACTGAGTATTTCAATGGCAAAAGGAGGCTCGGAAATAAATGATACAAATATATTTGGAGTTATTTTCATGAAATAAACACACACACTGATTTATTAGACATACTGTGATGATTTCAAAATACAATTAAAAAGACTGCATGGGGGCTTTAACAAGAACTTCCTACAACAACAGATGTTTAGTGGACTTGATGCACCATGTTATTATCAACATCAGGGCTTTTCCTGAAACCTAGCTATCTCCCTCTCTAGCTACATGTTATTGTGCATGGAAATATCTGATGAAAGCCTATTTTGAAATAACACTGATACTTCTAAAGCACATTAATTACCAGTTCATTACAAACAATACACTCTGAAGAAAATATTATTTTCCTGGAAGCACTGTAAAAAGGGATAGCACTATTGCAAGCAGACAAAAGAGAAAGCAGAGAAACGACCCCTGTCTCTGTGTTCACACTTCTGCCCATCACTCTGAGTGAGTCATCTATTGGCAACTGACAAACCAACAAGGAAGAGACAGGGCAAAACTAAGGCATCTGTTGCTCTTAATCTTATCTGTCTCTCTACTCTGGCTGCTGACTGGAAACCTCTCAATCAGGAACGATTGAGCACTGCATTATCCTGTAAGACTACTCAGGTAGTATAGTCATGCAGAGGGGGGGAATTTATCACCTAATGTTATAATGTTCAAGATCATCTAAATGCCACACAACATGATCTTGTGATCATTTAAATCAGAGAAGTTGACCCATCAGAAGGTCCTGATCAATTTATCTGGCTCATGCCAGTTATTCGCTTTTCAACAATAAGGTGTTCCTTGGACTCCAGTGAGACTTGGTCTCTCTGATTAAGCAGATGTGAAATGTTTAAGACAGCTGTATACTGGGCCATTTCCACCCCATTTATACATGGTTAATTGCTTCACCTCACTATTACTCAGAAGGAGCCCTGCAGTTGCAAAAGAGCTGCAGGGTAGGCCCATTGTCACCTCACCCCTTTAGCCATGAGAATAGATTTGAGAGAGAGAGAGAGCGAGAGAGAGAGAGAGCTCTTATAGCAGGACCTTCTATCCCCCCCAGTGATGAGAACTTATTTGGGAAAGAGAGAGCTCTTATAGTCTTCAATAATATATTACTATATCATACAGTATAGCCTTTTGTCCCAAAAGGGACTATATGGGGTAGCTAAGTGGATTCTAGATTCACTATAGGTCAGAAATACTGGAAAACAGATCTACTAAAGCTACTGCTGGACAGTACTGCGCCATAATATACTTGACGATATCGCTTGTCGATGTCTCAACTGTGTTGGACTGAAACTGGACTATATTTTGTACCAACTGAGTGTGATCTGAGGAATTTATTTGACTTATCTGTGGTTCAGATAAGCAACCTCCCCTTAGCAACAAGCTATACCTATTGCTTTCCACCTGGCTACCCCTACCCCGGCCACCAGCTCTGCACCCTCCGCTGCAACTTGCCCATGCCCCCCCGCTTCTCCTTCACCCAAATTCAGACAGCTGATGTTCTGAAAGAGCTGCAAAATCTGGACCCCTACAAATCAGCTGGGCTAGACAATCTGGACCCTTTCTTTCTAAAATTAGCCGCCGAAATTGTCGCAATCCTATTACTAGCCTGTTCAACCTCTCTTTCGTATCGTCTGAGATCCCCAGAGATTTGAAAGCTTCCGCGGTCATCTCTCTCTTCAAAGGGTGTGACACTCTAGATTCAAACTGTTACAGACCTATATCCATCCTGCCCTGCCTTTCGAAAGTATTTGAAAGCAAAGTTAACAAACAGATCACCGACCATTTCGAATCCCACCGTACCTTCTCTGCTATGCAATCTGGTTTCCGAGCTGGTCATGGGTGCACCTCAGCCACGCTCAAGGTCCTAAACGATATTATAACCGCGATCGATAAAAGACAGTACTGTGCAGCCGTCTTCATCGACCTGGCCAAGGCTTTCGACTCTGTCAATCACCGCATTCTTATTGGCAGACTAAATAGCCTTGGTTTCTCAAATGACTGCCTCGCCTGGTTCACCAACTACTTCTCAGATAGAGTTCAATGTGTCAAATCGGAGGGCCTGTTGTCTTTACCTCTGGCAGTCTCTATGGGGGTGCCACAGGGTTCAATTATCGGGCAGACTCTTTTCTCTGTGTATATCAATGATGTCGCTCTTTCTGCTGGTGACTCTCAGATCCACCTCTAAACAGACGACACCATTTTGTATACATCTGGCCCTTCATTGGACACTGTGTTAACAAACCTCCAAACGAGCTTCAATGCCATACAACACTCCTTCCGTAGCCTCCAACTGCTCTTAAACACTAGTAAAACTAAATGCATGCTCTTCAATCGAACGCTGCTTGCACTCGCCCGCCCGACTAGAATCACTACTCTCGGGGGTCTGACTTAGAATATGTGGACAACTACAAATACCTAGGTGTCTGGTTAGACCGTAAACTCTCCTTCCAGACTCACATTAAGCATTACCAATCCAAAGTTAAATCTAGAATCGGCTTCTTATTTCGCAACAAAGCCTCCTTCACTCATGCTGCCAAACATGCCCTTGTAAAACTGACTATCCTACCGATGTCATTTACAAAATAGCCTCCAACACTCTACTCAGCAAATTGGATGTAGTCTATCACAGTGCCATCCGTTTTGTCACCAAAGCCCCATATACTACCCACCATTGCGACCTGTACGCCATAGTCCCGTGTAGCTCAGTTGGTAGAGCATGGCGATTGCAATGCCAGGGTTGTGGGTTCGATTCCACGGGGACCAGTATGAAAATGTATGCACTCACTAACTGTAAGTCGCTCTGGATAAGAGCGTCTGCTAAATGACTAAAATGTAAATGTAAATGTACGCTCTCGTTGGCTGGCCCTCACTACACTACATAGCAACACCCACCCGTAGTATGCGCTCCAGCAGGTATATCTCACTGGTCATCCCCAAAGCCAACACCTCCATTGGCCGCCATTCCTTCCAGTTCTCTGCTGCCAAGGACTGGAATGAACTGCAAATATCTCTGAAGCTGGAGACTCTTATCTCCCTCACTAACTTCAAGCATCAGTTGTCAGAGCAGCTTACCGATCACTGCACCTGTACACAGCCCATCTGTAATTAGCCCACCCAACTACCTCATCCCCATATTGTTATTTATTTTTCTCATTTGCACCCCAGTATCTCTATTTGCACATCATCTTCTGCACATCTATCACTCCAGTGTTAATACTAAATTGTAATTATTTTGCACTATGGCCTATTTATTGCCTTACCTCCATAACTTACTACATTTGCACACACTGTATATAGATTTTCTATTGTGTTATTGACTGTACGTTTTGTTTATCCCATATGTAACTCTGTGTTGTTGTTGTTTTTATAGCAACAAGCTATACCTATTGATTAAACAGCAAGCTAGGTGCACCACAGACAAGTGATATGCATTTTTTTCTCATAGCTAAAAGGATAGGAAAAATAAAATAGTAGAAGATTGAATAGGCAATACTATAATAAGCTGTATGTAACTTGAATACAACACACTCACAATGCTAGGAATTTCAAAACTTGTTTCGGCAACTCCAAGCAAACCTTTGAGGCTTATGCTGTTAACTTGCTCTCTGCTCTTTTCCTGAGCTGTGCATAATGACAGGTTTTACTGTGTAGTGGCGGGAGTGGAGAGGAGAGGCACTCATACTGGTTCTTTCACAGAGATGAATTAGCATGACCACTGCATATGTTTGAAGAAAATAAATGAGTCATGAGTTGTATGATTGAAATTGACTAAATTAAAGACCCCTAGAGTAAATTTCCACTCCCGTGCGGAAACTAATTAGCATAATAAAAAAATCCCCATCAAAATCCATCTGTTTAAGCTATAGATGTATGTTTGCTACAGCGGTGTTTGTCAGACCAGAAAACATCTGTAGCGTCTGAACAGTTTGGGCTACACACTAATTGTCACGTTCGTTGAATGACGGGTCAGACCAAGGCGCAGCGTGATAAGCATACATGTTTATTTTAACTATTAAACACCACGACAAAACAATAAACGAAACGTGAAGTCCAAGGTAGCACACACAACATACCTTACAAGGAACAAGATCCCACAACTAGACAGTGCCAATAGGCTGCTTAAGTATGGTCCCCAATCAGAGACAACGAGCGACAGCTGCCTCTGATTGGGAACCACACTGGCCAACATAGAACTAGACATACTAGATCCTAAACATAGACAAAGCACAACAAGGAATATACACACCCTGACTCAACATATAAGCGTCCCCTGAATCAGGGCGTGACACTAATATCGAAAGGTGAGACTCTAACAAACACATACATGTCAGTTGTTTCACTCTAGGACGCCCACAAGCCTCACAAGACTTGTCTGAAAGTAGCCCGGTAAAAAAAAATTAAAATATGGAAGTATGCACCGAGTGCACAAAACATTAAGAACACCTTCCTATTTTCAGTTGCACCCCTCCTTTTGCCCTCAGAACAGCCCCAATTAATCAGGGCATGGACTCTACAAAGTGTCGAAAGTATTCCACAGTGCTGTTGGCCCATGTTGACTCCAATGCTTCCCACAGTTGTGTCAAGTTGGCTGGATGTCCTTTGGGTGGTGGGCCATTCTTGATAAACACAGGAAACTGTTGAGCGTGAAAAACCCAGCAGCTTTGCAGTTCTTGACACAAACCTGGCACCATACCCCGTTCAAAGGCACTTCAATATTTTGTCTTGCCCATTCACCCTCTGAATGGCACACATACACAATCCATGTCTCAATTGTCTCAATGCTTAAAAATACTTATTTAACCTGTCTCTTTCCCTTCATCTACACTGATTGAAGTGGATTTAACAATTGACATCAATAAGGGATCATAGATTTAATCTGGATTCACCTGGTCAGTCTATGTCATGGAAAGAGATCTTTCTAATATCGCTCAGATATAGGACTGACACTTCAAAACTATATATTTTGCCATGTATGAATATATTATTAAATGGGCTAATAGCAGTAAGGCCAAATACACCCCCCCCCCCCCCCCCCCCCCCTGAAAGGCTTAGACTTTTAGGGTTAAAAGTTACTGAATGTGAAAGGGTGTCACGCCCTGGCTCTGGGGACTTGTATATGTTGAGCCAGGGTGTTAGTTTCTATGTGTTCGTTTCTGGGTGTTAGGTTCTATGTTTCGTTTTCTATGTTCTTGTTCTAGTTGATGTGTTTCTATGTTGGCCGGGGTGGTTCCCAATTAGAGACAGCTGTGGCTCGTTGTCTCTGATTGGGAACCATACTTAGGCAGCCTGTTGTGCACTTGTCTTTTGTGGGATCTTGTTCCGTGTAGGTTTGTGTTTATGACCGAGGACTTCACGTTTCGTTTTGTTGTTTTGTATTTGTGTAAGTACTCATTAAAAGATGTACGCATTTCACGCTGAGCCTTGGTCCACTCATTACGACGATCGTGACAGAAGATCCCACCATACAAGGACCAAGCAGCGTGTGCAGGAGCAAACGCCAGGTAAGGAGCTGGAGAGGTTGGCGATGGCCCAGGTGGGCCAATGGTGGTCCTGGGAGGACATGTTCGCGGGCAAAGGGCCATGGGCTAAAGTTAAAGCCCTGGCGAGAGAGGAGGTACGGCGCCAACAGTGTCGTCGTCGGACAGGCGAGAGGCAACCCCAATACATTTTTTGGGGGGGGCACACGGCATGGACGACGGGGCTGCTGGAGGCAGCTACAGGGCGAGATTGTGGACTAGGAGAGAAGGCCACCAGGTTACGGGGGCCATTGGTCATTAGAGGGAAGGAGAGTGTAGAGGCACGGCGAGAGGTACTGGGGTGTGTTACCAGTCCGGTCCGGCCCGTTCCTGATCCCCGCACAAGGCCAGTGGTGTGTGTTCCCAGTACGGCCCGGCCTGTTCCTGCCCCTCGCACCAAGCCTGTGGTTCGCGTCGCCAGCCCGGCCCGGCCTGTTCCTGCCCCTCGCACCAAGCCTGGGGTGCGTGTCGCCAGCCCGGCCCGGCTTGTTCCTGCCCCTCGCACCAAGCCTGGGGTGCGCGTCGCCAGCCCGGCCCGGCCTGTTCCTGCCCCTCGCACCAAGCCTGTGGTGCGCGTCGCCAGCCCGGCCCGGCCTGTTCCTGTCCCTCGCACCAAGACTGTGGTGCGCGTCGCCTGCCCGGCCCGGCCTGTTCCTCCCCCTCGCACCAAGCCTGTGGTGCGCGTCGCCAGCCCGGCCCGGCCTGTTCCTGTCCCTCGCACCAAGCCTGTGGTGCGCGTCGTCAGCCCGGTCCGGCCTGTTCCTGCTCCCCGCACCAAGCCAGTGGTGCGCGTCGCCAGCCCAGTCCGGCCTGTCCTGCTCCCCGCACCAAGCCTGTGGTGCGCGTCGCCAGCCCGGCCCGGCCTGTTCCTGTCCCTCGCACCAAGCCTGTGGTGCGCGTCGTCAGCCCGGTCCGGCCTGTTCCTGCTCCCCGCACCAAGCCAGTGGTGCGCGTCGTCAGCCCGGTCCGGCCCGTTCCTGCTCCCCGCACCAAGCCAGTGGTGCGCGTCGTCAGCCTGGTCCGACCCGTTCCTGCTCCCCGCACCAAGCCAGTGGTGCGCGTCGTCACCCCGGTCCGGCCCGTTCCTGCGCCCCGCACCAAGCCAGTGGTGCGCGTCGCCAGCCCGGTCCGGCTTGTTCCTGCTCCCCGCACCAAGCCAGTGGTGCGCGTCGTCAGTCCGGCACAGCCCGTGCCTGCTCCACCGGTGCCTGGTCATGCACCGCTCAGCTGCTCCACACCGGAGCCTGAGCAATCTGCTCCACCGGTGTCCAGTCCAGCTCCGGCCAGCGGGGTCCGGACCAGACCAGGGGCGCTAAGGGGGGTTAGTTAGAGGGTGGTGGTCATGCCCGGAGCCGGATCCGCCTCCGAGGCGGAATGCCCACCCGGCCCCTCCCCTGTTGGGTTTAGTTGGCGCGGTCGCAGTCCGCGCCTTTGGGGGGGGTACTGTCACGCCCTGGCTCTGGGTACTTTTATATGTTGAGCCAGGGTGTTAGTTTCTATGTGTTAGTTTCTGGGTGTTAGGTTCTATGTTTCGTTTTCTATGTTCTTGTTCTAGTTGATGGGTTTCTATGTTGGCCGGGGTGGTTCCCAATTAGAGACAGCTGTGGCTCGTTGTCTCTGATTGGGAACCATACTTAGGCAGCCTGTTGTGCACTTGTCTTTTGTGGGATCTTGTTCCGTGTAGGTTTGTGTTTATGACCGAGGACTTCACGTTTCGTTTTGTTGTTTTGTATTTGTGTAAGTACTCATTAAAAGATGTACGCATTTCACGCTGCGCCTTGATCCACTCATTACGACGATCGTGACAAAGGGCATGTTTTGCTTTGCCTTGCTGTGACCTGTTTATTCCAGCATTGAGGTATAGTTTTGGTCTTATCTTGGGAAGAAATTATTGCAAATCACATCTGCTCTGAGAGATGTTAAGGCTGGCTGCTGAATGTATTTATTTGTATTTAATGGATCCCCATTAGCTGCTGCCAAGGCAGCAGCTACTCTTTCTGGGGTCCAGCAACATTAAAGCAGTTATACAATTTAAAATATTACATGACATTACATTTCATAACACTTTTCACAACACATTGTGTGTGCACTCAGGCCACTACTCTACTATCACATATTTACAATACAACATCCATGTGTACGTGTGTGTGGAGTGGTTGTCTTACCATGTGAATGTGTGTCTGTGTGTGTGTCTCTTCACAGACCCCGCTGTTCCATAAGGTGTATTTTTTATCCGTTTTTCTTATCTGATTCTACTGCTTGCATCAGTTACCTGATGTGGAATAAAGTTCCATGTAGCCATGGCTCTATGTAGTACTGTGTGCCTCCCATAGTCTGTTCTTAACTTGGGGATTGTGAAGAGACCTCTGGTGGCATGTCTTGTGGGGTATGCATGGGTGTCCGAGCTGTGTGCTAGTAGTTTAAACAGACACCTCGGTACATTCAGCATGTCAACACTTCTTACAAAAACAAGTAGTGATGAAGTCAATCTCTCCTCCACTTTAAGCCATGAGAGATTTACATGCATATTATTAATGTTAGCTCTCAGTGTACATTTAAGGGCCAGCCGTGCTACCCTGTTCTGAGCCAATTGTAATTTTCCAAGGTCCCTCCACCATAGACTGGCTCCACCATAGAACTAACTCTAATCTGATCTTTTTTCCCCATTGGTCTTTTGACCAATCTGATCTGAAAAATATCTGCTGTGATTTGTCAAAAGACCAATTAGTGGAAAGAATATCAGAATTTGGCTGTCTGTGTAAATGCAGCCTAAAAGGTTCATGGTTAGATACCTGCTTAACACCATACTTAACGAGGTGATTAAAACAGTGCAGACATACACTATATATACAAACGTATGTGGACACCCCTTCAAATTAGTGGATTTGGCTATTTCAGCCACACCTGTTGCTGACAGGTGTATAAAATCGAGCACACAGCCATGCAATCTCCATAGACAAAAATTGGTAGTAGAACGGCCTTACTGAAGAGCTTAGTGACTTTCAATGTGGCACCGTCATAGGATGCCACCTTTCCAACAAGTCAGTTCGTCAAATTTCTGCCCTGCTAGAGCTGCTCCGGTCAACTGTAAGTGCTGTTATTGTGAAGTGGAAATGTCTAGGAACAACAACGGCTCAGCCGCAAAGTGGTAGGCCACACAAGCTCACAGAACGGGACCGCCAAGTGCTGAAGCGCGTAGCACATAAAAATCGTCTGTCCTCTGTTGCAACACTCACTACCAAGTTCCGAACTGCCTCTGGAAGCAATGTCAGCACAAGAACGGTTAGTCGGGAGCTTCATGAAATGGGTTTCCATGGCCGAGCAGCCGCACACATTCCTAAAATCACCATGTGCAATGCCAAGCATCGGCTGGAGTGGTGTAAAGCTCGCCACCATTGGACTCTGGAGCAGTGGAACTCATTCTCTGGAGTGATGAATCACGCTTCACCATCTGGCAGTCCGACGGACGAATCTGGATTTGGCGGATGCCAGGAGAACGCCACCTGCCCGAATGCATAGTGCTAGCATAGTGCCAACTGTAAAGTTTTGTGGAGGAGGAATAATGGTCTGGGGCTGTTTTTCATGGTTGGGCTAGGCCCCTTAGTTCCAGTGAAGGGAAATCTTAGCGCTACAGCATACAATGACATTCTAGACGATTCTGTGCTTCTAACTTTGTGGCAACAGTTTGGGGAAGGCCCTTTCCTGTTTCAGCATGACAATGCCCCCGTGCACAAAGCGAGGTCCATACAGAAATGCTTTGTCGAGATTGGTGTGGAAGAACTAGACTGGCCTGCGCAGAGCCCTGACCTTAACCCCATCCCCATGGGATGAATTGAACATAGACTGCGAGCCAGGCCTAATCGCCCAACATCAGTGCCCGTCCTCACTAATGCTCTTGTGGCTGAATGGAAGCAAGTCCCCTCAGTTATGTCCCGACATCTAGTGGAAAGCCTTCCCAGAAAAGTGGAGGCTGTTATAGCAGCAAAGAGGGGACCAACTCCATATTAATGCCCATGATTTTGGAACGAGATGTTCGACTAGTAGGTGTCCACATACTTTTGGTCCTGTTGTGTATTTTGCTTTAATTTAATCTGCTCTGGATGCTTTTCTCCAGCATCACTTTAAGTCCTGGCCGAATATAGGACCTGCAGCAGACAGCGTCAATATGACTCATTACATTCTACCTCCACCTTTACATACTAGAAGCTTGCTGCATACGCAAGACCGCCATGACACATTCTTAATGGGCTAACATTAAACACTATGTACATGTACAAGAAGCCTACTACGACATCATGAGAAGTACTGTAGGACTGGTAGAGGGCTTCTTTTCACTGTGTCTCTTATGACTTTCTATTGCGCTCTTGAAGCATCAGTGATCTCATGCAGTTGACTGTCTCCAGCCTGTTCAAGTTGCCCTGTGCTGTACTGTGCTGTGTGTCTGTCTGCGGGGCCGGGCATCGAGCCAACTCATTGGTTAGCAGGCCCACATTCAGAGCCAGGCAAGCAGCTAACACTCCTTAGTCTGAGACCCACACAAAGCCAGGTTGTCAGGTTAGCACACTCTGCTCTCCTTGAGTCTTTCACAGAGCACATTCAAAGCCAAGCTAGCGTTTAGCACTTCTAGTAGACAGGCTATCACCTATATGTAGAACATAATTGTATGATTTGGGCTTTGGGTTTGTGGATCATAATGTACTCAATGTCTATTTGACCAAGAATTCAATAAATCTGATGCTGTCACTCGGGAAAGCCCTCTCAATTAATTACACTGCTCTATAACATTACTGATTGCTTTCTGACTATTACAACTGCTCACATCAAACTCACTAAAGATGGAGGTTGAAGAAAGTTTTATTTAAGGTAATTTATTATGATTAGAGAAAAAACATGGATTTGTGATTCTTCTCATTTCTAGGAATTATTTTAAATTATTGGATTGTAAACAGGAAATTATTTTTTATTGTCCTGAGAACCAGCAATTCATTTTTGTCCACTCTTATGGACATTGGTTTTTCGTCTGTATCTTTTGAAGCCATTCATGCCACTGTGGTAATTAATTCCTGTTGTGCCTTTGAGAGGACATTCTGGGCTTTTCAATGATATCATGTTTGAGGGTGTGACCTGGATAACTTTCTCTTCCTGGTTTTTCAGAATGGCTGCCAAACACAATTAGTACATTTTATGGTATGAGAAAGGTTAGTGTGTGTAATTGTGTAATTATAATTTTTGTTAAGTTTGATATTCAAATTGCTTCTAGTAAGTAAATATCTCATGAATAGTTTGGTGAGTTGTCAGATCAGTGTAATAATTTTTTCACATTAAATAAATAAGAACTTGTTTATAAATGTCCTCTGTAGTGGACATTAGGATGCGCCAACTATGGTTTTTACCTACTGAACCCATTTATTGTGATGTTATATTAAATGTTTCATATTTACTATCAACCGATTCCTACATACAATAAAAAATGTATACAAATATTTGTTCACATGTTTTTCTTTGTAAAATGTTTTTTTCACCCCAAACACTTATGTGATGTAAAACAAAGTAGTTACTTTTTTTTACTGGGTCTCAGGAGGATATGACAACTAACAGCCATGCTGTATGCCAGGGTTCTTCAATTCCAGTCCTGGAGGGCCGAAACACTTCTGTTTTTTATTTCTACCTGGTAGTTAATTGCACTCACCTGGTGTCCCAGGTCTGAATTAGCCCCTGATTAGAAGGAGAGGATGAAAAACAGAGGTGTCTCGGCCCTCCAGGACCGGAATTGAAGAACCCTGCTGTATGCGATTTATGGAGACGCAAAACATGGTTTCAGTGTAGCAGTGAGGACATCTGCTGGTGAAAAGAATACTACAGACAACTTTTGCTTTGACTAAAAGACTACTGCAGTGTGTCCAACTACAGTGTGCCTAAAGCAGTGCCCAAAGAAGTCAAATCAAAACACACATTTTATAGAACTTCCCATGTCACACCGTGTGGTCTCTAACTGTGGAGAGGATAGCCGTGTGGAAGACAGGCTCGGTTTTAACTGTGTTGTCGACTGACTGGGGATGCCCAGGGCTGACTTTTTAATAGGCCTCATGAAAGGAAGACAGACCCATGATGTCATGAGAAAATCCATGGAAAGGTCGTTAAAAAGCAGGCATTTCCTTTGTCTTCTCTGCATCATTATACCCATATTCCTACAGAAGAGTAAAGATATTAGCTAGAAAAGTAGACTTCATCCAACTGTGTGCAGCACTTAAAGTTGATTCTGTTGTGTTTTTGTTCTCTGTGCAGTTTGTTTGGAGCCCACTGAAAATAGGTCTATGGCGGCATCAATCAAACTGGCCTAGACACAGTGTTGGCAGTGATCTCAGTGGTGGACATAGGTGGCCTTTAAAGTTTACTGTATGTCTCAGTTTATCATTGTGAAGTCAACTTACCCTTGCTAGATTGAAGTTTTCCAGATGCATCATCCAACATCTCCAAGTGCTAAAATGCTCCAGACGTTTATCCACGTTGAAAAGATAAACGTGTCTTGCGGTCGGGGAGGCAGGCATGGATAGGCTAAGGATAAGAAGAGGAAAAATATGTGATTTCATTCACAAATCAAATTGATGGTAGAGGTGGTTAGAATAAATATAATGTCAGCAAAATAAATCAAATCAAATTGTATTGGTCACGTACACATATTTTGCAGATGTTATCGCAGGTGCAGTGAAATGCGTATGTTTCTAGCTCCAACAGTGGAGTAATACCTAACAGTACAAAACAATACACAGAAATCCAAAAACAATAAAAATTAAGAATTTAAGAAATAAGCTAAAGTACTTATAAAAACAAACAAACGATGAACCCCATTTGACAGGATCAAAGATATCAAAATCTAATCTAAAATAATCCATACTGATTGCTGTATTTTATTTTGGGTAAAACAATTTGTACAGTTTAAAGGTAGAGTCAGCGAAATTACGTTGCATGAGCAGCACCACAGATATTGCGATGAGTAAGATGCTAAACTTCGCTCTCACACGGTCACACATAGTATCTGCGCATGTGCATGGGTTCGCTTCATGCTCTTGCAATGTGGTAGCCACGGAACCAAAACAGTGGAGAAGTTTAGCCTCGCGCTCCAACGCTCTTAGTTGTTGCGGAAATTGACCCTCTATGCTGTTTACTTTTGCATTTAAGTCAGAGGTACTCAACTACTATTTGAGAAGGTCCGGTCACACACATTTCCTAGGTGGCAAATGTCCGGAGGGATATTGTCATTTATCAGCATAGTACATAGAGATAGATAGAGAACTCATCTTTGTATCTGTGCTATTATAGCATCTATGACAGCCTCAATGGCGCTCTGGTACCGCTTGCGTGCGGTAGCAAAGAGAACAGTCTATGACTAGGGTGGTTGGAGTCTTTGACAATTTTTAGGGCCTTCCTCTGACACCGCCTGGTATAGAGGTCCTGGATGGTAGGAAGCTTGGCCCCAGTGATGTACTGGGCCGTACGCACTACCCTCTGTAGTGCTTTGCGGTCGGAGGCCGAGCAGTTGCCATACCAGGCGGTGATGCAACCAGTCAGGATGCTCTCGATGGTGCAGCTGTAGAACTTTTTGAAGATCTGAGGACCCATGCCAAATCTTTTCAGTCTCCTGAGGGGGAATAGGCTTTGTCGTGCCCTCTTCACGACTGTCTTGGTGTGTTTGGACCATGATAGTTTGTTGGTGATGTGGACACCAAGGAACTTGAAGCGCTCAACCTATTCCACTACAGCCCCGTCGATGAGAATGGGGGCGTGCTCAGTCCTCTTTTTTTTCCTGTAGTCCACAATCATCTCCTTTGTCTTGATCACGTTGAGGGAGAGGTTGTTATCCTGGTACCACACGGCCAGGTCTCTGACCTCCTCCCTTAGGCTGTCTCATCGTTGTCGGTGATCAGGCCTACCACTGTTGTGTCGTCGGCAAACTTAATGATGGTGTTGGAGTCGTGCCTGGCCATGCAGTCATGGGTGAACAGGGAGTACAGGAGGGGACTGAGCACGCACCCGAGGGAGCCCCGTGTTGAGGATCAGCGTGGCAGATGTGTTGTTACCTACCCTTACCACCTGGGGGCGACCCGTCAGGAAGTCCAGGATCCAGTTGCAGAGGGAGGTGTTTAGTCCCAGGGTCCTTAGCTTAGTGATGAGCTTTGAGGGCACTATGGTGTTGAACGCTGAGCTGTAGTCAATGAATAGCATTCTCACGTAGGTGTTCCTCTTGTCCAGGTGGGAAAGGGCAGTGTGGAGTGCAATAGAGATTGCATCATCTGTGGATCTGTTGGGGCGGTATGCAAATTGGAGTGGGTCTAGGGTTTCTGGGATAATGGTGTTGATGTGAGCCATGACCAAACTTTCAAAGCACTTCATGGCTACAGACGTGAGTGCTACGGGTCGGTAAAGGTGGTCTAGAGTTTTTTTCCTCTGGTTGTACATTTAACATGCTGGTAGAAATTAGGTAAAACTGATTTAAGTTTCCCTGCGTTAAAGTCCCCAGCCACTAGGAGCGCTGCCTCTGGATGAGCGTTTTCCTGTTTGCTTATGGCCTTAAACAGCTCACTGAGTGCAATCTTAATGTCTGCATTGGTTTGTGGTGGTAAATACAGCTACGAAAAATATAGATGAAAACTCTCTTGGTAAATAGTGTGGTCTACAGCTTATCATGAGATACTCTACCTCAGGCGAGCAAAACTTTGAGACTTCTTTAGTATTAGATTTCGTGCACCAGCTGTTGTTTACAAATGTACACAGACCGCCACCCCTTGTCTTACCGGAGTCAGCCGTTCTTTCCTGCCGATGTAGCGTATATCCCGCCAGCTGTATGTTATCCATGTCATCATTCAGCCACGACTCAGTGAAACATAAGATATTACAGTTTTTAATATCCCGTTGGTAGGATATTCTTGATCTTAGGTTGTCCATTTTGTTTTCCAATGATTGTACGTTGGCTAATAAGATTGATGGAAGAGGCAGATTACTCACTCGCCATCGGATCCTTACAAGGCACCCCGACCTACGTCCACGATACATCCGTCTCTTTCTTATGCGAATGACGGGGATTTGGGCCTTGTCGGGTGTCTGTAGAATGTTCTTCGCGTCTGACTCGTTGAAGAAAAAATCTTTGTTCAATACGAGGTGAGTAATCGCTGTCCTGATATCCAGAAGCTCTTTTTGGTCATAGGAGACGGTGGCAGAAACATTATGTACAGAATAAATGACAAATAATGCGAAAAAACACACATAATAGCACAATTGGTTAGGGGGCCGTAAAACGGCAGCCATCTCCTCCGGTGCCATTTTCTATACAATTTGTATACATTTTTTTATTTCACCTTTATTTAACCAGGTAAGCCAGTTGAGAACAAGTTCTCATTTACAACTGCGACCTGGCCAAGATAAAGCAAAGCAGTGCGATAAAAAACAACAACACAGAGTTACATATGGGGTAAAACAAAACATTGATTTTTGCAATTCGTTCCAGTCATTGGCAGCAGATAACTGGAAGGAATGGCGGCCTAAGGAGGTGTTGGCTTTGGGGATGACCAGTGAGAGATACCTGCTGGAACGCATACTACGGGTGGGTGTTGCAATGGTGACCAATGAGCTAAAATAAGGCGGGGATTTGCCTAGCAGTGATTTATAGATGGCCTGGAGCCAGTGGGTTTGGCGACGAATATGTAGTGAGGACCAGCCAACAAGAGCGTACAGATCACAGTGTTGGGTAGTATATGGGGCTTTGGTGACAAAATGGATGGCACTGTGATGGACTACATCCAATTTGCTGAGTAGAGTGTTGGAGGCTATTTTGTAAATGACATCGCCGAAGTCAAGGATCGGTAGGATAGTCAGTTTTACGAGGGCATGTTTGGCAGCATGAGTGAAGGAGGCTTTGTTGCGAAATAGGAAGCCGATTCTAGATTTAACTTTGGATTGGAGATGCTTAATGTGAGTCTGGAAGGAGAGTTTACAGTCTAACCAGACACCTAGGTATTTGTAGTTGTCCACATACTCTAGGTCAGACCCGTCGAGAGTAGTGATTCTAGTCGGGTGGGCGGGTGCCAGCAGCGTTCGATTGAAGCATTATGTTTGGTACAAATTCGACACCACACATCACTGAGTACCACTCTTCATATTTTAATCCATGGTGGTGACTGCGTTATGTCAGGGGTATGCTTGTCATCTACAAGGACTAGGGGGAGTTTTTTAAATAATAAAAATAAACAGAATAGAGCTAAGCACAGGCTAAATCCTAGAGGAAAACCTGGTTCAGTCTGCTTTCCAACAGACACTGCGAGACAAATACATCTTCCAGCAGGACAATAACCTAAAACACAAGGTCAAATATACACTGGAATTGCTTACCAAGACGACATTGAATGTTCTTGAGTGGCGTAATTACAGTTTTGACTTAAAATCGGCTTGAGAATCTATGGCAAGACTTGAAAATGGTTGTCTAGCAATGATCAACAACCAACTTGACAGAGCTTGTGCAAATATTGTACATTCCAGATTTGCAAAGTTCTTAGACTTACCCAGGAAGACTCACCCCTGTAATCGCTGCCAAAGGTGATTCTAACATGTATTGACTCAGGGGGTTGAATACTTATGTAATCAAGATATATTAGTGTTTTATTTTTCATAATTTTTCACAAACTTTAGAAATTCTCTTCACTTTGACATTAAATAGTATTTTGTGTAGACCATTGACAAAAAATTACAATTAAATTCATTTGAATCCCACTTTGTACCACAACAAAATGTGGAAAAAGTCAAGGGGTGTGAATACTTTCTGAAGGAAATGTAGCAGACTCTTTTCCAAAGTGATTTACAGTCATGTGTGCATACATTTTACTTACGGGTGGTCCCAAGGATCAAACCTACTATCCTGCCGTTGCAAGCGCCATGCTCTACCAACTGAGCTACAGAGGACTACTACACGCACACTGTTACCCTGTGCTTTTTAGTAACATTCCATGCTAAACATGTCAGATACTAATGTTGGAATATTATTCATGATTTCTTCCTTAGAGGAAGAAAGTAGGCCTACTGTTGAAAATTGGGTAAGAATGGATTAGATATCTTGTGCAGTAGGCTACACCATTATTATTCTATTCACTGATCTAATCGCCTCATCTCTTTTAAGTATTTTATTTTGTATTGCAGGATTAATATTGTGTTGCAATAGGTTGTACATACAAAACAGCCTCTAGCTCTTTTTTATTTTCTTACTCTGCTCAAGTGTCTTGTAAAACATGATGTTTGATAACATCTTATGTTACAGAGTCACCTTCTGTGGTTTTAAGTTATTTAATCAGATGGGTTCAGTTCTCTAAGGCCCCTTGTTCATGTGGATGTTGCTGAGTTCCTTGATGGACTTTGTCATTCTGGAAACACAATTCCAGCAACATACTGCAGGTTAATGTGTATGGAAATGTAGTCAGGGAGTTCCTCTCTCATCTCTGTCTCTCTCAGGAGTGAGTGAGGTTTGTAATTGAAAGGTGAACAGAGAAAGCACGCAGAGGGAGACACAGAACATTGGACAAAGTTGTAATATACTGTAGTGTGTAATGTAGTGTGTTGTAATTGTGCAAGAAAATAATTGAGTATCTGTACTTGTTGCAGCAGACATCCTCCTTCTTTACAATGTTTACTTTTGGTGGGGCTGACTCGTTTTTAGAATTGTATTATCATTATTATGTTTTACGATGTAAGTTGATTGAGAACACATTCTCATTTACAGCAACGACCTGGGGAATAGTTACAGAGGAGAGGAGGGGGATGAATGAGCTAATTAGAAACTGGTGATAGTTAGGTGGCCATGATGGTATGAGGGACAGAAATTTAGCCAGGACATCAGGTTTAACACTCTTACTCATACGATAAGTGCCATGGGATCTTTAGTGACAACAGAGAGTCAGGACACCCGTTTTAACGTCCCATCCGAAAGACGGCACCCTACACAGGGCAATGTCTCCCATCACTGCCCTGGGGCATTGGGATATTTATTTTAGAGCAGAGGAAAGAGTGCCTCCTACTAGCCCTCCAACACTACTCCCAGCAGCATCTAGTCTCCCATCCAGGGACCGACCAGTACCTACCCTTATCCTGTTGTGAATAGAGCAAAGACGGGTTGTAGTGTTGTGTGTAGTGATGGGAGGCTGACCACATGATAAATCTAATGGCTATGAAAGTCTCTCATCCTGCTGCCATGACAGCAGTAGCCTTTGGCTCCACAGCAGAGCGAGGTGAAGAAACTGCTGTGTTCCTCTGTCTACATCACTGCTGCCCTGTTTCCTGTGCCTCTGTCTGTGGAGGGCTGCTGCTGCTGCCTTGCTCATATTAACAGCTATATTTATCTCTCTTACTTAATCAAACACAGGGCCTGGTGGAGAGCTTCCTGAGTAGGATGAAGATATAGTCCCGTGTAGCTCAGTTGGTAGAGCATGGCGCTTGCAACGCCAGGGTTGTGGGTTTGATTCCCACGGGGGACCAGTATGAAAAAATATATGCACTCACTAACTGTAAGTCGCTCTGGATAAGAGCGTCTGCTAAATGACTAAAATGTCAATGTAAGATATACCCTGGCTCTCCTTTCGCTACATTGTACTGTACTCCAGTTCACTGGTCCCAGTGCTTGTCTTACAGTGATTTATTGTGCATTACCACAGTGGCTGACTCAGTCAATTTTACTATAGGGTTCCATGGCTATAGCCCTGAATAAAATCAAAGTTTATTGGTTGCATACAGATTTGCAGGTGTTATAGCAGCTGCAGCGAAATACTTGTTACTAGCTCCAACAGTGCAGTAGAATGTCTCGCAAATAAAATACAAATACACAATAATCAAAACAAGAAATCAAGAAATGACAGAACGAGTCCAGGTAACAATCCAGAGTAGATTGTATTAGTAAGCATGTGTCAGAAAGAATCCAGAATATAAATATGTGGTGTGTATAGACAGTATATAATTTGGAAAGAAAATTGTATGTACAGTATTAGGTACCCTACCAGTCAAAAGTTTGGACACACCTACTCATTCAAGGGTTTTTCTTAATTTTTACTATTTTCTACATTGTAGAATAATAGTGAAGACATCAAAACTATGAAATAACACATATGGAATCATGTAGTAACCAAAAAAGTGTTAAACAAATCAAAATATATTTTATATTTGAGATTCTTCAAATAGCCACCCTTTGCCTTGATGACAGCTTTGCACACTCTTGGCATTCTCTCAACCAGCTTCATGAGGTAGTCATCTAGAATGCATTTCAATTAACAGGTGTGCCTTCTTAAAAGTGAATGTGTTTGAGCCAATCAGTTGTGTTGTGACAAGGTAGGGGGGTATACAGAAGATAGCCCTATTTGGTAGAAGACCAAGTCCATATTATGGCAAGGACAGCTCAAATAAGCAAAGAGAAACAACAGTCCATCATTACTTTAAGACATGAAGGTCAGTCAATCCGGAAAATGTCAACAACTTTGAACGTTTCAAGTGCTGTCGCAAAAACCATCAAGCCCTGTGATGACACTGGCTCTCATGAGGACCGCCACAGGAAAGGAAGACCCAGAGTTACCTCTGCTGCTGAGGATAAGTTCATTAGAGTTACCAGCCTCAGAAATTGCAGCACAAATAAATGATTCACAGAGTTCAAGTAACAGACACATCTCAACATCAACTGTTCAGAGGTGACTACGTGAATCAGGCCTTCATGGACAAATTGCTGCAAAGAAACCACTCCTAAAGGACACCAATAAGAAGAAGAGACTTGCTTGGGCCAAGAAACATGAGCAATGGACATTAGACTGGTGGAAATCTGTCCTTTGGTCTGAGGAGTCCAAATTTGAGATGTTTGGTTTCAACCCGTGTCTTTGTGAGACGCAGAGTAGGTGAGCGGATGATCTCTGCATGTGTGGTTCCCACCGTCAGTCAATACAAAAAAGTTCAAGAACCATCAAGCGCTATAATGAAACTGGCTCTCATTAGGACCGACACAGGAATGGAAGACCCAGAGTTACCTCTGCTGCAGAGGATAAGTTCATTAGAGTTACCAGCTTCAGTTTCTTGCCAATTTCTCGCATTGAATAGCCTTCATTTCTCAGAACAAGAATAGACTGACGAGTTTTAGAAGAAAGTTATTTGTTTCTGGCCATTTTGAGCCTGTAATCAAACCCACAATTGCTGATGCTCCAGATACTCAACTAGTCTCAAGAAAGCCAGTTGTATTGCTTTTTTAATCAGCACAACAGTTTTCAGCTGTGCTAACATAATTGCAAAAGGGTTTTCTAATGATCAATTAGCCTTTTAAAATGATAAACTTGGATTAGCAAACACAACGTGCCATTGAAACACAGGACTGATGGTTGCTGATAATGGGTCTCTGTACGCTTATGTACAATAGCCATTTACAACATTAACAATGTCTACACTGTATTTCTGAACAATTTGATGTTATTTTAATGGACAACAAAAGTGCTTTTCTTTCGAAAACAAGGACATTTCTAAGTGACCCCAAACTTTTGAACGGTAGTGTATATTTATATTAGGATGAGCTATCTCGAGAATACAGTATATACATACACACATACGGTGAGTAAACAACAGTATATAAACAGAATATGAGGTGACCAGCGTTCAATGACTATATACATGGGGTATTAGTATCAAGGCGTAGGACTTTGTTTTGACAAAGTTTTCTATCACTGTAGTCAGCCCAATTTGTATCATCTGTCTCCTTATAGAGTATTCACTATAGCTACCTATTGCCACCTCAGCAGAAAATAGTAGATGTCTGTAGTAGCTGCTGCCCTAATACTGTAGAAATTGTGTTAATGTCCATCAATTAGCCTCAATTACAGCAACTATCACCTCTGACACTGCAATGACAAAAACCTGCTGTGTGTGAAAGCCTCCAGGCGCTGTGCTCTTGTCTTGCAGTCAGTCTACAAAGCCTGGTTATGCTCAGAATACTTCAACGCCACCCAGAGCCAGTGTCACCACAGGATTCCCTGCAAGCAATATTGTCTGGAGGTCCAGACCATGTGCCCCTTTGTGTTACCAGACAATGATGACTTGGTCTACGGAGGACTATCCAGTTTCATCTGTACAGGTACAGTATGATTGGTGCCTTGAGTGACATTTAGTTGTTTTTGTTGTTACCGTTTTTCTCTCAAGCTCATGTATTTTCACAGAAACTGTGGGGCGATTCCACGCCAGGAAGGCCCGAAAATATTTAGGATATCTCAGATATTGGCAATTCTGACATAGAAACTTCATTGGGAGGAAGGATGTTTGTTATGCTTTATTTTTTTTATAAAATCATGACGAAAGTAGCCATTTTAGGCACTTTTTAGACTTATACATGCCTCATGTAAGACCCTATGATCCGCAAACCGTTCATGATACAGACAACATCTTGATGTCATTATACTCCGTATAGTGTGCTCCAAAATATGGAGTATGTCACATGAATCTATTCAACATAAAAAATATGAATATGAATATCTCAAAAGTACCCTTTTTGATTGTGTTTTAGACATATTGTTTTAACAGTGGCTATTGGACCTAAGCCTTCAATGGGGGAACATTTCTTCCAAAACGTTGTACCAAACTCAAAAATCAAGAAAAACACAGAGACAGTACTCGCACTAATGTTACCAGCAACAACAAACACACTGCTTACAAAACCTATGGTAGCCTAACGCCATCACTATCACACTATCACCAAAAGTGACACATCAAAGGATGTGAGTTTGACAGGCTCTTGATGTTGAAAGGACAGCGACCATAATACCTGCACTCTCCATGTAGGAGAGCAGACTTCGTAAAACACATAGGCCGATAGAAAGACAGCAGTCACACACAGCATGATATTAAAGAATAAGCAGCCCTAATAAACCTGTAGGTCCCAATCATAAGAATACAAAAACAACACCATTAGGCTAAGAATTTCCTAATCGAAATGTACAACTATTACTTCCCATTGCAAACATTGTTATCACATTCAGCACACAAAGTAACCAGTGATCGACAGTTTAAATGCAACAATGTTTCACATGCATAATGCATTATTTTCAAAGAGATAGTGAACAACAGCAAGCAAGCTGCAATAAAAAAAAACAGTTCCACTCACCAGATGATGATCATTTGAAACATAACTTCTTGTCGAAAGTTAATCTTGAAAAGGGCGAAGTTAACAAATTAGCATCCTCTTCCATAACATCTGCTACTGCAGCCGCCACCTACAACAAAAACTAATTTGCGTAGACCGTGGGAAAACTACATCTCGCTATAGGCCTTGTTCTTCTTCTATGGTATATTGGCGATCGCACAACATTCCGCCACCTACTGTGTGGGAAGGAAACAGGATTCCCCAAAATGGAACAAAATACCAAGAAAACTACCAAACTACCCCCCAAAAAAATAAAAAATAAAAATCTAACAACCTTTCTTTAAGAAAATATATATATAAATAAATCTGATCCCTACACAGGTTCTAAGGGAACCTGGGAGGGCTGGTCTTCCGGCGCCAGTACCCCTTGCAAGTCTTCAGATGTAAAATCCTTCAGTCCCGAAAACGTTTCTGCCGCAGCCACAATAATGTCCAGTTTCTTAGATTTCTTTGAGACTTGAGCCGTACAGTTTATAACTGTGGCAATGAACGCCACAAAATCCAACTTTTTAACACACAGGGTATCTTTTGACTGGCAGCAAACATTTACTACAGGCTGTGGTGCGTCCACTACCATATTTTCACTAGCATACAGTGGGGAGAACAAGTATTTGATACACTGCCGATTTTGCAGGTTTTCCTACTTACAAAGCATGTAGAGGTCTGAAATTTTTATCATAGGTACACTTCAACTGTGAGAGACGGAATCTAAAACAAAAATCCAGAAAATCACAATGCATGATTTTTAAGTAATTCATTTGCATTTTATTGCATGACATAAGTATTTGAGTACAGACCTCTACACGCTTTGTAAGTAGGAAAACCTGCAAAATCGGCAGTGTATCAAATACTTGTTCTCCCCACTGTAACTTGTTTTCTCAATTATTTTAATCGCCTCCGCATATGAGATTTGATTGACCGCTCTAACTTTTGCCACCTCAATCTCCTTCACCCGTACAGGGCACTCCAGGAACTCGGGATCATGATCCCCACCACAATTGCAACACTGTCGTCCTTCTACACACCGTTCTTCAATATACTCTGTCCGTCTGCACACACTTGAAACATGGCCAAATCCTTTACAATTTTTACACTGCAATGGTTTGGGGACGAAAGCTCTTACAGCGTATCTTACATAACCAAGCTTCACATGCGTAGTTATTTGCTCTTTATAAAAAAACAACAGGACCGACAGACTTTCTTATTTTTCTCCATTCGCTCAGCGGGTCAGACACCGGGCACCAACCACACCAGGAATTCTCTTCAGGGATTCAACCTGAACATCCGTCGTCACCCCTGAGATGACTCCTTTGACGGGTGCTGTACTCCGAAATTCAAAACACAAAACTTCTGTTATCCAGATTATTTTGAGGCTCACTGCAATCTTCCTCTGTTCTTCAGAAATACAATTAATCAAAATAAGACCACTCCTGGTCACTCTGACAGACTCCACTTTTCCCAGTGCATACTTCTCAATTTTCGACACCTCAAATGGGTCTCCCACATATGCATCCTTACTCAACAAACGCATCCCAACAAGAAGCGATTCATTAGCATTCATACACATATCCTCCACTCCAATTTTAGACAATTTCCTTTTTGTTCCAGTTTCGATACTACTGTTGTCCATTCAGAACATTTGTTTTCACCAACTTTGCTCGACGCGCTGCTTGATTCAAACTTATCATCCACTTCCACCATCTTTCCCAAGCACCACCCCGCTATAGACATTTCTCTCACGTGTGGGGGAAGTAATGGCAGCTGCTGTCCACTACGGGCACAGATAGAACAAGGAGCTAGTTATAAAAATCTTTGCTACAGGTGCATCAAAAGTAATTATCCGGTAAAAAATAAACGTAAGTCTTTCTTCTAGATTAAGCTAGAGCTGTTTTTACGGCCATTTTTCTATTGCCTACACTTGATGCTAGCTAGCTAACCTAACGTTTGCAAAGCTAGCTAGTTAGGTAGGTAGCTAAATATTATAACTAAAAAAGCTTAGCTGCTGCCAAATAGCTTGCTAAGACTATGTATTTACAGTTGAAGTCGGAAGTTTAGATACACTTAGGTTGGAGTCATTAAAACTCGTTTTTTCAACCACTCCACAAATTTCTTGTTAACAAACTATAGTTTTGGCAAGTCAGTTAGGACATCTACTTTGTGCATGACACAAGTAATTTTTCCAACAATTGTTTACAGACAGATTATTTCACTTATAATTCACTGTATCACAATTCCAGTGGGTCAGAAGTTGACCAACACCTAGTTGACTGTGCATTTAAACAGCTTGGAAAATTCCAGACAATGATGTCATGGCTTTAGAAGCTTCTGATAGGCTAATTGACATCATTTGAGTCAATTGGAGGTGTATCTGTGGATGTATTTCAAGGCCTACCTTCAAACTCAGTGCCTCTTTGCTTGACATCATGGGAAAATCAAAATTCAGCCAAGACCTCAGAAAAGAAATTGTAGACCTCCACACGCCTGAAGGTACCACGTTCATCTGTACAAACAATAGTACGCAAGTATAAACACCATGGGACCACGCAGCCGTCATACCACTCAGGAAGGAGACTCGTTCTGTCTCCTGGAGATGAACGTACTTTGGTGCGAAAAGTGCAAATCAATCCCCCCAATCCTTGTGAAGATGCTGGAGGAAACAGATACAGAAATATCTATACCACAGTAAAACGAGTCCTATATCGGCATAACCTGAAAGGCCGCTCAGCAAGGAAGAAGCCACTGCTCCAAAACCGCCATAAAAAAAGCCAGACTACAGTTTGCAACAGCACATGGGGACAAAGATCGTACTTTTTGGAGAAATGTCCTCTGGTCTGATGAAACAAAAATAGAACTGTTTGGCCATAATGACCATCGTTATGTTTGGAGGAAAAAGGGGAAGGCTTGCAAGCCTAAGAACACCATCCCAACCGTGAAGCACGGGGGTGGGAGCATCATGCTGTGGGGGTGCTTTGCTGCAGGAGGGACTGGTGCACTTCACAAAATAGATGGCATCATGAGGAAGGAAAATTATGTGGATATATTGAAGCAACATCTCAAGACATCAGTCAGGAAGTTAATGCTTGGTCGCAAATGGGTCTTCCAAATGGAAAATGACCCCAAGCATATTTCCAAACTTGTGGCAAAATGGCTTAAGGAAAACAAAGTCAAGGTATTGGAGTGGCCATCACAAAGCCCTGACCTCAATCCTATAGAAAATTTGTGGGCAGAACTGAAAAGCTTGTGTGAGCAAGGAGGCCTACAAACCTGACGCAGTTACTTTTTTTTATTTTATTTCACCTTTATTTAACCAGGTAAGCCAGTTGAGAACAGGTTCTCATTTACAACTGCGACCTGGCCAAGATAAAGCAAAGCAGTGCAATAAAAACAACACAGAGTTACATATGGGGTAAAAAACATAAAGTCAAAAATACAACAGAAAATATATATACAGTGTGTGCAAATGTAGCAAGTTATGGAGGTAAGGCAATAAATAGGCTATAGTGCAAAATAATTACAATAGTATTAACACTGGAATGCTAGATGTGCAAGAGATTATGTGCAAATAGAGATACTGGGGTGCAAAAGAGCAAAATAAATAACAATATAGGGATGAGGTAGTTGGGTGGAGGAATGGGCCAAAATTCACCCAACTTATTGTGGGAAGCTTGTGGAAGGCTACCCAAAAAGTTTGACCCAAGTTAAACAATTTAAAGGCAATGCTACCAAATACTAATTGAGTGTATGTAAACTTCTGGCCCGCTGGGAATGTGATGAAGGAAATAAAAGCTGAAATAAATAATTCTCTCTACTATTATTCTGACATTTCACATTCTTAAAATGAAGTGGTGATCCTAACTGACCTAAGACATGGATTTTTTACTAGGATTAAATGTCAGAAATTGTGAAAAACTGAGTTTAATTGTGTTTGGCTAAGGTGTATGTAAACTTCCAACTTCAACTGTAAGTGATAATGCCAGAGAAGTTGGTGTTTCAAATCAAATGATATTTGTCACATGCGTCGAATACAACAGGTGTAGACCTTACAGTGAAATGTTTACTTACAAGCCCTTAACCAACAATGTCGTTTTAAGAAATACAGTGGGGAAAAAAAGTATTTAGTCAGCCACCAATTGTGCAAGTTCTCCCACTTAAAAAGACGAGAGAGGCCTGTAATTTTCATCATAGGTACACGTCAACTATGACAGACAAAATGAGAAAAAAAATCCAGAAAATCACATTGTAGGATTTTTTTTGAATTTATTTGCAAATTATGGTGGAAAATAAGTATTTGGTCAATAACAAAAGTTTCTCAATACTTTGTTATATACCCTTTGTTGGCAATGACACAGGTCAAACGTTTTCTGTAAGTCTTCACAAGGTTTTCACAAACTGTTGCTGGAATTTTGGCCCATTCCTCCATGCAGATCTCCTCTAGAGCAGTGATGTTTTGGGGCTGTCGCTGGGCAACACAGACTTTCAACTCCCTCCAAAGATTTTCTATGGGGTTGAGATCTGGAGACTGGCTAGGCCACTCCAGGACCTTGAAATGCTTCTTACGAAGCCACTCCTTCGTTGCCCGGGCGGTGTGTTTGGGATCTTTGTCATGCTGAAAGACCCAGCCACGTTTCATCTTCAATGCCCTTGCTGATGGAAGGAGGTTTTCACTCAAAATCTCACGATACATGGCCCCATTCATTCTTTCCTTTACACGGATCAGTCGTCCTGGTCCCTTTGCAGAAAAACAGCCCCAAAGCATGATGTTTCCACCCCCATGCTTCACAGTAGGTATGGTGTTCTTTGGATGCAACTCAGCATTCTTTGTCCTCCAAACACAACGAGTTGAGTTTTTACCAAAAAGTTATATTTTGGTTTCATCTGACCATATGACATTCTCCCAATCCTCTTCTGGATCATCCAAATGCACTCTAGCAAACTTCAGACGGGCCTGGACATGTACTGGGGGACACGTCTGGCACTGAAGGATTTCAGTCCCTGGCGGTGTAGTGTGTTACTGATGGTAGCCTTTGTTACTTTGGTCCCAGCTCTCTGCAGGTCATTCACTAGGTCCCCCCGTGTGGTTCTGGGATTTTTGCTCACCGTTCTTGTGATAATTTTGACCCCACAGGGTGAGATCTTGCGTGGAGCCCCAGATCGAGGGAGATTATCAGTGGTCTTGTATGTCTTCCATTTCATAATAATTGCTCCCACAGTTGATTTCTTCAAACCAAGCTGCTTACCTATTGCAGATTCAGTCTTCCCAGCCTGGTGCAGGTCTACAATTTTGTTTCTGGTGTCCTTTGACAGCTCTTTGGTCTTGGACATAGTGGAGTTTGGAGTGTGACTGTTTGAGGTTGTGGACAGGTGTCTTTTATACTGATAACAAGTTCAAACAGGTGCCATTAATACAGGTAACGAGTGAAGGACAGAGGAGCCTCTTAAAGAAGAAGTTACAGGTCTGTGAGAGCCAGAAATCTTGCTTGTTTGTAGGTGACCAAATACTTATTTTCCACCATAATTTGCAAATAAATTCATAAAAAATCCTACAATGTGACTTTCTGCATTTTTTTTCCTAAATTTGTCTGTCATAGTTGACGTGTACCTATGATGAAAATTACAGGCCTCTCTCATCTTTTTAAGTGGGAGAACATGCACAATTGGTGGCTGACTAAATACTTTTTTTCCCCACTGTATAAGTGTTAAGTAAAAAATAGATAAGTAAAAAAGAAAAAGAAAAAGAAAAAACAAATAATTAAAGATCAACAGTAAAATAACAGTAGCCAGGCTATATACAGGGGGCACCGTTACAGAGTCAATGTGCGGGGGCACAGGTTAGTTGAGAGGTTGTTATCCTGGCACCACACGGCCAGGTCTCTGACCTCCTCCCTATAGGCTGTCTCATCGTTGTCGGTGATCAGGCCTACCACTGTTGTGTCGTCGGCAAACGTAATGATAGTGTTGGAGTCGTGCCTGGCCATGCAGTCATGGGTGAACAGGGAGTACAGGAGGGGACTGAGAAAGTACCCCTGAGGGGCCCCCGTGTTGAAGATCAGCGTGGCAGATGTGTTGTTACCTACACTTACCACCTGTGGGCGACCCGCCAGGAAGACCAGGATCCAGTTGCAGAGGGAGGTGTTTAGTCCCAGGGTCCTTAGCTTAGTGATGAGCTTTGATGGCACTATGGTGTTGAACGCTGAGCTGTAGTCAATGAATAGCATTCTCACGTAGATGTTATTTTTGTCCAGGTGGGAAAGGGCAGTGTGGAGTTCAATAGAGATTGCAGATCTGTGGATCTGTTGGGGCGGTATGCAAATTGGAGTGGGTCTAGGGTTTCTGGGATAATGGTGTTGATGTGAGCCATGACCAGCCTTTCAAAGCACTTCATGGCTACAGACGTGAGTGCTACGGGTCTGTAGTCATTTAGGCAGGTTACCTTAGTGCTCTTGGGCACAGGGACTATGGTGGTCTGCTTGAAACATGTTGGTATTACATCCTCAGTCAGGGACAGGTTGAAAATGTCAGTGAAGACACTTGCAAGTTGGTCAGTGCATGCTCAGAGTACACGTCCTGGTAATCCGTCTGTCCCTGCGGCCTTGTGAATGTTGACCTGTTTTTAAAGGTCTTACTCACAACGGCTATGGAGAGCGTGCTCACACAGTCGTCCAGAACAGCTCATGCTCTCATGCATGCTTCAGTGTTGCTTGCCTCGAAGCGAGAATATAAGTAATTTAGCTCGTTTGGTAGGCTCGTGTCACTGGGCAGCTCGCGGCTGTGCTTCCCTTTGTAGTCTGTAATAGTTTGCAAGCCCTGCCACATCTGACGAGTGTCGGAGCCGGTGTAGTACGATTCAATCTTAGTCTTGTGTTGACGCTTTGCCTGTTTGATGGTTCATGAGCTGAAATAAAAGATCCCAGAAATGTCCATACATACAAAAATCTTATTTTTGTCAAATGTTGTGCACAGATTAATTTACATTCCTGTTAGTGACCATTTCTCCTTTGCCAAGATAATCCATCGACCTGACAGGTGTGGCATATCAAGAAGCTGATTAAACAGCATGATCATTACACAGGTGCACCTTGTGCTGGGGACAATAAAAGGCCACTCTAAAATGTGCAGTTTTGTCACACAACACAATGCTACAGATGTGCAATTGAAATGCTGACTGCAGTAATGTCCACCAGAGCTGTTGCCAGAGAATGTTCATTTCTCTACCATAAGCCGCCTCCAGCGTTGTTTTAGAGAATTTGGCAGTACGTCCAACCTGCCTCACAAACGCAGACCACGTGCATGGTGTCGTGTGGGCGAGCGGTTTTGTCAGGGTGTCAAATGTGCAGCGGTAGGACGGAGTCAGGCGCAGGACACAGAACTGAGTACACAACGTACTTTACTCAGGAAAAACAAACACTAATTTCCACGCAGGGAAAACACACCAGCTCACAAAAGCGTATGACACAACACAACAAACAAACACGCACAAAACCATGTGGGAACCAGAGGGTTAAATAGGGAAATAATCATCATACAATGGGAACCAGGTGTGTACAAACAAGACAAAACAAATGGAAAACAGAAACGTAGATCAGTGGGATCTAGAAAGCCGGTGACGACGACCGCCGATAGCCGCCCGCACAAGGAGAAGCACAAACTTCGGCGGAAGTCATGACAGGTTTGCTGATGTCAACATTGTGAACAGAGTGACCCACGGTGGCGGTGGGGTTATGATATGGGCAGGCATAAGCTACTGACAACGAACACAATTGCATTTTATCGATGGCAATTTGAATGCACAGAAATACTGTGACGAGATCCTGAGGCCCATTGTGAGGCCCATTTTCTTAAGGTATCTGTGACCAACAGATTCATATCTGGATTCCCAGTCATGTGAAATCCATAGATTAGGGCCTAATTTACTTATTTCAATTGACTGATTTCCTCATATGAACTGTAACTCAGTAAAATCTTTGAAGTTGTTGTATGTGGCATTTATATTTTTGTTCAGCATACATTAAGGTATAGCCTACAAATAGCTATTCCACGTAGTCGTAGGCCTATAGGCTATAGGCCTACTGCAAATTATTGTTGTTTGTTCCTGAACTGGCCGAATTGCAGAGCTATCCTTCAGCACCACAAGTTGGTTCAACTTCTTTAACATCATTGCATGGTCCTGGCGCTGTCCTTTCAGCGCCACGAAGTGTGCTCAAATCATTTAAAATGACATTTCATCAAAATCTGTTGCCTACGCCTAATAGTCATACTCATCACATATTATTGTTATTACAAATAGAAGATTGCTAAACAAGCACCATTGTGAGATGTGATAAAGTTAGATCAAAGCGGAATCAATGTCTCGCAAGATCACATAATGATTCATTTGCATATTACATAACAGAACTGAATATAGTACCATAGCATAGTAGGCCTATAACGTTACTGTTAATCAAAAACACTTCCTCATTTCTAATGAGACTTTAGGATGCTTAGCTGGTTAGTCAAAAAAATATGATAACGCGCTAAAACTCAACAGAGCGCGCCACTAGGCAGGATATATGCTTTGATTGAAACACAATACAAGAAAAGCTAATAGTTTGTTAACATCATCTGGTCTAATTCGCTCACGAAACAGTAATTCAAGAAGATCTAAATGCATACAGTGGCTTGCGAAAGTATTCACCCCCCTTGGCATTTTTACTATTTTGTTGCCTTACAACCTGGAATTACAATTTTTGGGGGGTTTGTATCATTTGATTTACACAACATGCCTACCACTTTGAAGATGCAAAATATTTTTTATTGTGAAACAAACAAGAAATAAGACCAAAAAAAAGAAAACTTGACCGTGCATAACTATTCACCCCCCCAAAGTCAATACTTTGTAGAGCCACCTTTTGCAGCAATTACAGCTGCAAGTCTCTTGGAATATGTCTCTATAAACTTGGCACATCTAGCCACTGGGAATATTGCCCATTCTTCAAGGCAAAACTGCTCCAGCTCCTTCAAGTTGGATGGGTTCCGCTGGTGTACAGCAATCTTTAAGTCATACCACAGATTCTCAATTGGATTGAGGTCTGGGCTTTGACTAGGCCATTCCAAGACATTTCCCCTTAAACCACTCGAGTGTTGCTTTAGCAGTATGCTTAGGGTCATTGTCCTGCTGGAAAGTGAACCTCCGTCCCAGTCTCAAATCTCTGGAAGACTGAAACAGGTTTCCCCTCAAGAATTTCCCTGTATTTAGCGCCATCCATCATTCCTTCAATTCTGACCAGTTTCCCAGTCCCTGCCGATGAAAAACATCCCCACAGCATGATGCTGCCACCACCATGCTTCACTGTGGGGATGGTGTTCTCGGGGTGATAAGAGGTGTTGGGTTTGCGCCAGACATAGCGTTTTCCTTAATGGCCAAAAAGCTCAATTTTAGTCTCATCTGACCAGAGTACCTTCTTCCATATGTTTGGGGATGCTCCCACATGCCTTTTGGCGAACACCAAACGTGTTTGCTTATTTTTTTCTCTAAGCAATGGCTTTTTTCTGGCCACTCTTCCGTAAAGCCCAGCTCTGTGGAGTGTACGGCTTAAAGTGGTCCTATAGACAGATACTCCAATCTCTGCTGTGGAGCTTTGCAGCTCCTTCAGGGTTATCTTCGGTATCTTTGTTGCCTCTCTGATTAATGCCCTCCTTGCCTGGTCCGTGTGTTTTGGTGGGCAGCCCTCTCTTGGCAGGTTGGTTGTGGTGCCATATTCTTTCCATTTTCTAATAATGGATTTAATGGTGCTCTGTGGGATGTTCAAAGTTTCTGATATTCTTTTATAACCCAATCCTGATCTGTACTTCTCCACAACTTTGTCCCTGACCTGTTTGGAGAGCTCCTTGATCTCCATGGTGCCGCTTGCTTGGTGGTGCCCCTTGCTTAGTGGTGTTGCAGACTCTGGGGCCTTTCAGAACAGGTGTATAAATACTGAGATCATGTGACAGATCATGTGACACTTAAAATGCACACAGGTGGAATTTATTTGACTAATTATGTGACTTCTGAAGGTAATTGGTTGCACCAGATCTTATGTAGGGGCTTCATAGCAAAGGGGGTGAATATTTCTTATTTTTTATAATTTTTTGAAAAAAGTTATTTTTTTAATTTCACTTCACCAATTTGGACTATTTTGTGTATGTCCATTACATTAAATAAATCCAAATAAAAATCAATTTAAATTACAGGTTGTAATGCAACAAAATAGGAAAAACACCAAGGGGGATGAATACTTTTGCAAGGCACTGTATTCCCATGAAAATTATTCAGATCAATCAAATGATTAGCATGGAGATGCAGTTTGGACGTTTCACCAGAAAAACATGAAAAATGATGAATAAGAATGATGATGGCCTATTTTGAATTTAGGTAGACTACTTTTTAAGTTATGATCAATTTTATGAGCACCACCAACACAATTAATGGAAAAATGGATTCAAAGGTAACTCCCTCTGCTGGTGATTTGCTGAATGTGCAATTCTAAAGTAGGGCTATATTATGATTGGTTAATGACCTATAATGTCAATGTACACTGAGTGTACAAAACATTAAGGACACCTTCCTAATATTGAGTTGCACCCCCCCCTTTTGACCTCAGAACAGCCTCAATTCGTCGGGACATGGACTCTATAAGGTGTCGAAAGCATTCCACAGGGATGCTGGCCCATGTTGTCTCCAATGCTTCCCACATTGTGTCAAGTTGGCTGGATGTCCTTTGGGTGGTGGACCATTCTTTATACACATGGGAAACTGTTGAGCTTGAAAAACCCAGCAGCATTGCAGTTCTTGACCCAATCCAGTGTGCCTGAAACCTACTACCATACCCCATTCAAAGGCACTTAAATATTTTGTCATGCCCATTCACCCGCTGAATGGCACACATAAACAATCCATGTCTCAATTGTCTCAAGGCTTAAAAATCCTTCTTTAACATGTCTCCTCCCCTTCATCTACACTGATTGAAGTGGATTTAACTATTTAAATCAATAAGGGATCATAGCTTTCACCTGGAATCGCCTGGTCAGTCTATGTCATGGAAAGCGCAGGTGTCCTTAATGTTTTGTGCGCTTAGTGTATATGTATAAAATGGGTAATATCTTCAAAAGTACCACTCAAAAAATGTGACGTGATTGAAGAGTATTGTTTTCCAAACTAAAAATAAGCTAAATCCTTTTGAGATATTCATATTTGTAATGTTGAATAAATTCATGTGAAAAATTGTGTTTCAGAATCTAGACATACTTTAGAAACCAATATGTTTCTGTTTGACGTACGGAACGTAGGTTCTTAGGCCTACAGGAGGCATGTACAGTGCCTTCAAAAAGTGTTCACACCCCTTGACTTTTGGCAGATTTTTTTTGCCGTTACAACCAGAATTTAAAATGTATTAATTTATATTTTTTGGCACTGGCCGCCACACAATACCTCATAATGTCAAAGTGGAATTACAGTTGAAGTCGGAAGTTTACATACACTTAGGTTGGAGTCATTAAAACTCGTTTTTCAACCACTCCACAAATGTATTGTTAACAAACTATAGTTTTGGCAAGTCGGTTAGGACATCTACTTTGTGCATGACACAAGTAATTTTTCCAACAATTGTTTACAGACAGATTATTTCACTTATAATTCACAATTCCAGTGGGTCAGAAGTTTACATACACTATGTTGACTGCCTTTAAACAGCTTGGAAAATTCCAGAAAATGATGTTATGGCTTTAGAAGCTTCTGATAGGCTAATTGACATAATTTGATTCAATTGGAGGTGTACCTGTGGATGTATTTCAAGGCCTACCTTCAAACTCAGTGCTTCTTTGCTTGACAAAATTGTAGACCTCCACAAGTCTGCTTCATCCTTGGGAGCAATTTCCAAACGCCTGAAGGTACCACGTTCATCTGTACAAACAATAGTACACAAGTATAAACACCATGGGACCACGCAGCCGTCATACCGCTCAGGAAGGAGACGCGTACTATGGTGCGAAAAGTGCAAATCAATTCCAGAACAACAGCAAGGCACCATGTGAAGTTGCTGGAGGAAACAGGTACAAAGGTATCTATATCCAGAGTAAAACGAGTCCTATATCGACATAACCTGAAAGGCCACTCAGCAAGGAAGAAGCCACTGCTCCAAAACCGCCATAAAAAAGCCAGACTAAGGTTTGCAACTGCACATGGTGACAAAGATCGTAATTTTTGGAAAAATGTCTTCTGGTCTGATGAAACAAAAACAGAACGGTTTGGCCATAATGACCATCGTTATGTTTGGAGGAAAAAGTGGAACGCTTGCAAGCCGAAGAACACCATCCCAACCGTGAAGCACGGGGGTGGCAGCATCATGCTGTGGGGGTGCTTTGCTGCAGGAGGGACTGATGCACTTCACAAAATAGATTGCATCATGAGGAAGGAAAATTATGTGGATATATTGAAGCAACATCTCAAGACATCAGTCAGGAAGTTAAAGCTTGGTCGCAAATGGGTCTTTCAAATGGACAATGACCCCAAGCATACTTCCAAACTTGTGGCAAAATGGCTTAAGTGACAAAAAAAGACAAAAAATGACAAAATGACAAAGTCAAGGTATTGGAGTGTCCATCACAAATCCATGACCTCAATCCTATAGAAAATGTGTGGGCAGAACTGAAAAAACGTGTGCGAGCAAAGAGGCCTACAAACCTGACTCAGTTACACCAGCTCTGTCAGGAAGAATGGGCCAAAATTCACCCTACTTATTGTGGGAAGCTTGTGGGAGACTACCTGAAACGTTTGCCCCAAGTTAAACAATTTAAAGGCAATGCTACCAAATACTAATTGAGTGTATGTAAACTTCTGACCCACTGGAAATGTGATGAAAGAAATAAAAGCAGAAAATAAATCATTCTCTCTACTATTATTCTGACATTTCACATTCTTAAAATAAAGTGGTGATCCTAACTGACCTAAGACAGGGAATTTTTACTAGGATTAAATGTCAGGAATTGTGAAAAACTGAGTTTAAATGTATTTGGCTAAGGTGTATGTAAACTTCCGACTTCAACTGTATGTTTTTCT
The DNA here is from genome assembly GCF_964263955.1 of Coregonus lavaretus. Classification (NCBI taxonomy): domain Eukaryota; kingdom Metazoa; phylum Chordata; class Actinopteri; order Salmoniformes; family Salmonidae; genus Coregonus; species Coregonus lavaretus. The sequence continues at coordinate 34,241,800 of NC_140002.1, forward strand.
AAGTGTTTACTGATTTAAAAAGCTGAAATGTCTTGAGTCAATAAGTATTCAACTCCTTTGTTATGGCAAGCCTAAATAAGTTCAGAAATACACATTTGCTTAATAAGTCACATAATAAGTTGCATGGACTCACTATGTGTGCAATAATTGTGATGAACATGATTTTTGAATGACTACCTGATCTCTGTGCACCACACAAACAATTATCTGTAAGGTCCCTCAGTCGGGCAGTGAATTTCAAACATACAGTTCATTATGAAAGTATTCAGACCCCTTGACTTTTTCCACATTTTGTTACGTTACAGCCTTATTCTAAAATTGATCAAATACCCCATGATGACAAATCAAAAACAGGTTTGTAGAATATTGTGCAAATTTATAAAATAAAATAAAACTGAAATATCACATTTACATAAGTATTCAGACCCTTTACTCAGAACTTTGTTGAAGCACCTTTGGCAGCGATTACAGCCTAGAGTCTTCTTGGGTATGACACTACAAGCTTGGCACACCTGTATTTGGGGAGTTTCTCCCATTCTTCTCTGCAGATACTCTCAAGCTCTGTCAGGTTGGATGGGGAGCATCGCTGCACAGTTATTCTCAGGTCTCTCCAGAGATGTTCGATCGGGTTCAAGTCCGGGCTCTGGCTGGGCCACTCAAGGACATTCAGAGACTTGTCCCGAAGACACTCCTGTGTTGTCTTGGCTGTGTGCTTAGGGTCATTGTCTTGTTGGAAGGTGAACCTTCGCCCCAGTCTGAGGTCCTGAGAGCTCTGGAGCAGTTTTTCATCAAGGTTCTCTCTGTACCGTTAATCTTTCCCTCGATCCTGACTAGTCTCCCAGTCCCTGCCGCTGAAAAACATCCCTGCTCTGACATACACTGTCAACTGTGGGATCTTATATAGACAGGTGTGTGCCTTTCCAAATCATGTCCAATCAATTGAATTTACCACAGGTGGACTCCAATCAAGTTGTAAAAACATCTCAAGGATGATCAATGGAAACAGGATGCACATGAGCTCAATTTCGGGTCTCATAGCAAAGGGTCTTAATACTTATGTAATTAAGGTATATTTTACATTTGCAAAAATTTCTACAAACCTGTTTTCGCTTTGACATTATGGTATATTGTGTGTAGATGGGTGAGATTTTTTATTTTATTTAATCAGTTTGGAATTCAGGCTGTAAAACAACAAAATGTGGAATAAGTCAAGGGGTATGAATACTTTCTGAAGGCCCTGTATAGGTCTAGAAAGGGCCTAAAATGGCCACTTTCATCATTATTTTCAACAACAAAAAATGGTGATACAAATGTGAAAAGCAGGTCAAACATCCTTCCTCCCAATGAAGTGTCTATGTGAGAATTTCCAGAACAATCTGAGATACCCAAAATACTTTTGGGCCTTCCTGGGGTGGTGTCTTGTTGTTTGTTGTCATCTGATAAACTAATCTGGATCTGAAATCAGTTTGTTCTCTGTGTGTGATGCAGGGCTACTAGAAAACCATTTAACCAATGCAGACCCAGAGTGTTGTGATGTCAGATGGAGTGGCTGCGACCCCTCTGTGGGGGCGGCGTGTGCCCTGACCCAGCTTCCAGCGTCATCGTCGTGGCAGCGGCACAGCTCCCCGCCCATGTCAGCTGCATCGCGGTTGTGCAGCAGCAGACTAAGACTGTGTGTTCTGGTCCTCATCCTGCTGCACACTGTCGTCTCCTTCTCCACCATCCAGAGCAGTGGCGCTGTGGGCCTGGAGGCCATGGTACCCCTGCCCCTGGAGGAGAGCTCTGCCCGAGAGGAGTGACTGATTATGAACAAGAGGTTCTACTGTTCCCTGCCTCCAGTCTACAGAGACCCCCTTCCTTCACAGTACCTGAGGAGTGAGGCGTTTATAACCCTCTCTCTCCATCCAGTCCCGTCCACAGGACATCAGGAATGAGGAGGTTATACACCGCTCCAGGGTAGGCTACAGGTCGGTATACCTCCTCACCCTCCACCACACTGGAGGAGTGGAGAAGCACGGGCAATCCCCTACCTCGACACAGAGAGGTATGGAGGTAGATGAAGCTTTGAAACTGAGAACCAGACATGTAAGGAGGACATGAAAGGGCATAGGGAAAGAGAGGCGGGTCTCCCATCATGCCGGAGCCCAGAGGAAGGGTCGATTTTATAACTGAAAGAGGTACTGTATGCTGTTTCTGAGAAGGGTTTGGGTACAAATGGCCTTTTTCAGATTTTATCACTACTCTATTTAATGAGTTATGTGATGGTTTTTGGGATTTACGTACGAGGTTGGGTGTTGAGTTTATGTGAACTGCACAGTGGGGAAAAGTAGGAGTTGCAAGCTCATATGCTATTTTTTTGTATTATTATTTTGGATCAGGTGTGTGTGTGTGTGTGTGTGTGTGTGTGTGTGTGTGTGTGAATACAGTGTACAAGTCAGCAATATAATGTATATGACCCAACACAAATCAGATGATCGTTACATCTTCCAAGCTAACAGTATACGCACAAGAAATACTTTGTTTGGCTTAGAGTAAATATTATTCTTATTCTCAGTATTACTACCCTCATTATCATACACCAAGTAGAATTAGTTCATGCAAGTATTGTATTACAGAACCTAATCGAAGGTAAACCATGTTGTTTTTTATAGATGTCAGAAGTACACTACTAATGCTTTGGAGGAACATGTGTTTATGCAAAGCTGATTGAAACAAGTTGAAACCCCCACTGGGTCTCTAATCGCTTACAGAAGGCACATGATTGTTCCATGGAAGACTGTCTGGGTTATAACTACACCAATCCTTTCTTACTCATAAAACAGACAATTTACCACATATTACATATAACAAAAACCCAAAGTGCTAATCGGAGCAGAACGTTATCATGGCTGAATGTTTAAGAAATGTTCAAGATGTGAATGCATCGCGTCATCAAAAAACTATTCCTGCCACAGTAGAGATTTAGGGCGTGTCTATGCCCTCTATGTCTCCTTGTGTGTTCATTACATTCATGGAGAAATACAGTGATGACATTATTTGGAAAGCACCAAAAAGTTATAAATATACTTCTAAATATCAGAGATATAGAAAAAGATCCACCTTGATTTATTCATAGGCCATCTGTTGGCAAAAGGTGGTATTGTTATGTGTGAAGACAAGCTAGAACATGATTATATAAATGGTTCTCATGTGTTTCTGGTTTCTTGGATTTAATTCTTCTGACCTCTCTTTTCCTGGCATAATTTGTGTATTATTCTTAAAAATAGTTGGTTAAATTTAGGCTTGTCTTTGGGAAGCTGAAATAAAATAACTGTCTTCCAATGTGACAAATTGATTCACAAATAGGAATTGTGTCAGATATATTAATATTATATAATTTTTTATCTTACAAAGTATCCCTGGGTTCACCTCCCAAACACATACTGTATGTGACCTTGGTCTACCACAATACAGGCATATTGTTTATGTCCTAACAAAACTATCTTAACTATTTTACTATTGAAAAACGATATCATAGCACAGGTTTTTACAGAATATAGTATACAGTATGTATATGAATTTAACTTGGATTTGGATATCTGAGCATTTAAATAATATAAACAAATCAGAGATATATGAGATGCATGAGATTCAGATTATTTATTTATCTAAAATGAAATATATTATAAACAGGGTGGTTCAAGCCCTGAATGCTGATTGTCTGAAAGCCGTGGTATATCAGACCGTATACCACAGGTATGCCCCAAAGAATATTTGTACTGTTCTAATTACGTTGGTAACCTGTTTATAATAGCAATAAGGCAACTCTGGGGTTTGTGGTATATGGCCAATGTACCATGGCTAACGGCTGTATCCAGGCATTCTGTGTTGTGTTGTGCTTTAGAACAGCCCTTAGCTGTGGTATATTGGCTATATACCACACCCCCTCATGCCTTATTGCTTAATTATATCACTGTAGCCTTTAATGCCCACAACGAATTAGTAAGAACTAATCTCATGTCGGTCTGATGAACTGCTAGTTTCTTTAGTTTATTTTGCTAAAAGTGAAATGTTTTGTTACGACAGCCTGTGTTGTTTCATCTAATATCTAACGGACATTGTTGATATGCTGATTATAAACTGGTTTAAGATGCCAAACACTGTAAAAGAGACAACCATGTTGATAACTGCAATTTGGGATTGGAAATATTGCCTGCCTTATATGACTAACGTGTGTAACATTCCAAAAAGGTCACTTGTACCCTTCTCTTTCCTATGTCAGTCATGGCTGTTGCTCATCCTATAGAATGTAAAGGAATCGTACCTCAATCAGAGAAGGGAAAAGGGGTATAAATCTACACTTGTGTCCCAAGCCTGTATGCTGTGAGGAGAATACTTCTTATGCCATTTTATACACTGTGCTTTAATGTTTAGAACTTTTTGCACTCGTTCTAATAACATTTTTTTTCTGAGATTTGTTTTAAAACTGTGCTTACTAATTCTGTTCTAAAACAAATATTATCCCATATCTGTGTTTCTAGTTGTATATGTATATGTAATCTGTTTTCTGTTTCTATTGTATTTTGGGCGGAGCAGTGCCTGCTCACTGTTAAAGCCCAATAAAGTAATAGAATTGTTCATTAACAGACTCTCTTTTTGTGAGGGGTAAATAAAATATTTAGCTGTTTGTCATTTTACAATATTATGCATCCCGAATGTATTTTCAGTTAGACACATTTAGAATGAAGGTGAGCACTACCCTTGTAATCATGCAGAGAAATATATCAGTTGGGAGGTCACATAACAAGTCATAGAATCTGTGTTACTCTGTATCACCAGTAGGGAGAGCCATTGTTAAGTGAGAAGTGTGAGAGAAAGTATGCTGTATATTTGTGAGAGAACTGTCTGCAGCACCATACTATTCCTACATCAAAATCAGTGAAAAGGTTTTATACTGATTACTGTGAAACAAAATTATTTAACTTCCATATATGTTATATGATCAGAGTCCCAAATTCCTGGAACAACAACAAATAGACACCAAATTGGATTTGCAGTCGGCCCTAATCACATTTTAAATTTGATGTGTATCAATATTCATTAACAAGCAAATTGCCTAAGAAAACTAAATCTGATGTGTGTATAAGTATGTGACCTATGTTCTTAACAAAGCAACCTATTTTAACATTTATATTTTCATTTCACTTTCAAACACTGGAGTGAGCAACTACATTAGGATGGTCAAGTGTTACATAAATGGTATGCCTTTTGAATATTCATGTCCTTGTGAATTATGCATAGTATCTGCTGAAGTAGTCTCCAACATTATTTGGTGGTACTGTATACAGCATATCCACTTTGGCAGCAGTTGTGTCTGATTGATTTAGCAATAATGTTGTTCTATTTCTCTTCAAACAGTACAGTATGTGGGCCTGGTCTCTCTAGTACATCTGTTCTGTTGACGTCTGTCAGATGTTGAGAGAATTAATGGATCACAGCAAATTTTCACATCAGAACGGGGCAGCGGCCCAGTGCTCTGTTGTATTGATGTTCAAAACTCATTCTGAACATTGGATCTAATAAAGTTACTCTAAAAGCATGATCCATTCCCAATGCTGGAAAGTGATGAAAGGCACATTTATATTAAGCTTGTTTTAATGCTCTTTGAATGGTGCTGCTGCTACAGAAAGTCCTCTCTAAAGTTAATACTTTCAGAAAAAGACATGGCCCATGGAATATATAGGGGTACATCTGTGGGACAGCCCCCTTCGTTCTGGGACAGGGACAAAGGAGCTAATTTAAAGTCTTTTCCCCACTGTTTTACTTTGTCACTGTATTACCTATTTTTACATTTACATTTTAGTCATTTAGCAGACGCTCTTATCCAGAGCGCCTTACAGTTAGTGAGTGCATACATTTTCATACCTTCCCATCTGCCACTGTCATGTCTACAAATATGGATCACTATGTAGAAACATGAAAACATCTATTATTATTATAGTTATTCTTGGGCACATTGAATAGAAAGATTCTGGGTCAGTGATGGCTTTGCCTGGATTTACAGTTGACGTCGGAAGTTTACATACACTTAGGTTGGGGTCATTAAAACTCGTTTTTCAACCACTCCACAAATTTCTTGTTAACAAACTATAGTTTTGGCAAGTCGGTTAGGACATCTACTTTGTGCATGACACAAGTAACTTTTCCAACAATTGTTTACAGACAGATTATTTCACTTATAATTCACAATTCCAGTGGGTCAGAAGTTTACATACACTAAGTTGACTGTGCCTTTAAACAGCTTAGAAAATTCCAGAAAATGATGTCATGGCTTTAGAAGCTTCTGATAGGCTAATTGACATCATTTGAGTCAATTGGAGGTGTACCTGTGGATGTATTTCAAGGCCTACCTTCAAACACAGTGCCTCTTTGATTGACATCATGGGAAAATCAAAAGAAATCAGCCAAGAATTGTAGACCTCCACAAGTCTGGTTCATCCTTGGGAGCAATTTCCAAACGCCTGAAGGTACCACGTTCATCTGTACAAACAATAGTACACGAGTATAAACACCATGGGACCACGCAGCCGTCATACCGCTCAGGAAGGAGACGCGTTCTGTCTCCTAGAGATGAACGTACTTTGGTGCGAAAAGTGTAAATTAATCCCAGAACAACAGCAAAGGACCTTGTGAAGATGCTGGAGGAAACAGGTACAAAAGTATCGATATCCACAGTAAAACGAGTCCTATATCCACATAACCTGAAAGGCCGCTCAGCAAGGAAGAAGCCACTGCTCCAAAACCCCCATAAAAAAAGCCAGACTACGGTTTGCAACTGCACATGAGGACAAAAATCGTACTTTTTGGAGAAATGTCCTCTGGTCTGATAACAAAAATAGAATGGTTTGGCCATAATGATCATCGTTATGTTTTGAGGAAAAAGGGGGACAGCTTGCAAGCCGAAGAATACCATCCCAACCGTGAAGCACGGGGGTGGCAGCATCATGCTGTGGGGGTGCTTTGCTGCAGGAGGGACTGGTGCACTTCACAAAATAGATGGCATCATGAGGAAGGAAAATTATGTGGATATATTGAAGCAACATCTCAAGACATCAGTCAGGAAGTTAAAGCTTGGTCGCAAATGGGTCTTCCAAATGGACAATGACCCCAAGCATACTTCCAAACTTGTGGCAAAATGGCTTAAGGAGAACAAAGTCAAGGTATTGGAGTGGCCATCACAAAGCCCTGACCTCAATCCTATAGAACATTTGTGGGCAGAACTGAAAAAGCGTGTGCGAGCAAGGAGGCCTACAAACCTGACTCAGTTACACCAGCTCTGTCAGGCGGAATGAGCCAAAATTCAACCAATTTATTGTGGGAAGCTTGTGGAAGGCTACCCGAAACGTTTGACCCAAGTTAAACAATTTAAAGACAATGCTACCAAATACTAATTGAGTGTATGTAAACTTCTGACCCACTGGTAATGTGATGAAAGAACTAAAAGCTTAAATAAATCATTCTCTCTACTATTATTCTGACATTTCACATTCTTAAAATAAAGTGGTGATCCTAACTGACCTAAGACAGGACATTTTTACTTGGATTAAATGTCAGGAATTGTGAAAAACAGAGTTTAAATGTATTTGGCTAAGGTGTATGTAAACTTCCGACTTCAACTGTACATAGCACCACTGAATGTTAGTGGGTGATAGACAAGGGTTGTCTATGGGATTCTATGCTGGAATCACTGCTTTACTATTTTATGACAGTGATGGGCAATCCTTACCCTTAGGGGCCTTGGTGTCTGCATGCTCATGAGGTTGCCTACAAATCCACAACAGATCTAGACTTGGAAAACCAGATGGAGTCACTTACTGCCTATTGTGCCGAAACAATGACAAAACAGAAACCAGCTAATCCTGAAGCTTTCCTGTGGTTTTCCAGGTTGGCCAACTACAGTGCCTTGCAAAAGTATTCATCCCCCTTGGCATTTTTCCTATTTTGTTGCATTACAACATGTAATTTAACTGGATTTTTATTTGGATTTTATGTAATGGACATACACAAAATAGTCCAAATTGGTGAAGTGAAATTTAAAAAATAACTTGTTTCAAACAATTCAAAATAATAAATAACGGAAAAGTGGTGCGTGCATATGTATTCACCCCCTTTGCTATGAAGCCCCTAAATAAGATCTGGTGCAACCAATTACCTTCAGAAGTCACATAATTAGTTAAATAAAGTTTACCTGTGCGCAATCTAAGTGTCACATGATCTGTCACATGATCTCAGTATATATACACCTGTTCTGAAAGGCCCCAGAGTATGCAACACCACTAAGCAAGGGGCACCACCAAGCAAGCGGCACCATGAAGACCAAGGAGCTCTCCAAACAGGTCAGGGACAAAGTTGTGGAGAAGTACAGATCAGGGTTGGGTTATAAAAAAATATCTGAAACTTTCAACATCCCACGGAGCACCATTAAATCCATTATAAAAAAATTGAAAGAATATGGCACCACAACAAACCTGCCAAGAGTGGGCCGCCCACCAAACCTCACGGACCAGGCAAGGAGGGCATTAATCAGAGAGGCAACAAAGAGACCAAAGATAACCCTGAAGGAGCTGCAAAGCTCCACAGCGGGGAGTATCTGTCTATAGGACCACTTTAAGCCGTACACTCCATAGAGCTGGGCTTTACGGAAGAGTGGCCAGAAAAAAGCCATTGCTTAAAGAAAAAAATAAGCAAACACGTTTGGTGTTCGCCAAAAGGCATGTGGGAGACTCCCCAAACATATGGAAGAAGGTACTCTGGTCAGATGAGACTAAAATTGAGCTTTTTGGCCATCAAGGAAAACGCTATGTCTGGCGCAAACCCAACACCTCTCATCACCCCGAGAACACCATCCCCACAGTGAAGCATGGAGGTGGCAGCATCATGCTGTGGTGATGTTTTTCATCGGCAGGGACTGGGAAACTGGTCAGAATTGAAGGAATGATGGATGGTGCTAAATACAGGGAAATTCTTGAGGAAAACTTGTTTCAGTCTTCCAGAGATTTGAGACTGGGACGGAGGTTCACATTCCAGCAGGACAAAGCATACTGCTAAAGCAACACTCGAGTGGTTTAAGGGGAAACATTTAAATGTCTTGGAATGGCCTAGTCAAAGCCCAGACCTCAGTCCATTTGAGAATCTGTGGTATAACTTGAAGATTGCTGTACACCAGCGGAACCCATCCAACTTGAAGGAGCTGGAGCAGTTTTGCCTTGAAGAATGAGCAAAAATCCCAGTGGCTAGATGTGCCAAGCCCAATAGACTTGCAGCTGTAATTGCTGCAAAAGGTGGCTCTACAAACTATTGACTTTGGGGGGCTGAATAGTTATGCACGCTCAAGATTTCTTTCACAATAAAAAATATTTTGCATCATCAAAGTGGTAGGCATGTTGTGTCAATTAAATTATACAAACCCCAAAAAAATCAATTTTAATTCCAGGTTGTAAGGCAACAAAATAGGAAAAATGCCAAGGGGGGTGAATACTTTCGCAAGCCACTGTATTCGGTTTAAATTTGTAACTAAGGAAAAAGTGTTTTAAGTATTTTACACAAATAACAGTGTTTAGAAGGAGCAATTGATAGGAAGCCATCATGGCTTTCCATTGCCATTTTTACATAAATGATCATCACTACAGTATATCTAACTGTATCCCACATCAACATAAGCAGTGCCCTGTCATGGAACCGACATGTATACCTCTATCCAATACGTACATACAGTAGATGAATAAGGTCATAGATCTAGTCATAGAACCTCATGGCTGTTGACAGGATGTGCTTCACGTGACAATGGGCAATGGCCATCAGTCACAGTGAAAAAATTGCTGAATTTATTGGCAGATAAACAGAATTGTATTACATTTAAGTCATTTAGCAGACTCTCTTATCCAGTGTGACTTACAGTCAGTGAGTGCATACATAATTTTTATTATTTTTTCGAACCCACAACCCTGGCGTTGCAAACGCCAGGCTCTACCAACTGAGCTACATCCCTGCCATGGGTCTCCCGGTCGCGGCCGGCTACGACAGAGCCTGGATTCAAACCAGGATCTCTAGTGGCACAGCTAGCACTGCGATGCAGTGCCTTAGACCACTGCGCCGAGTGGGTATGAGTATGTTTATTATTCAAATGTATTTGACATATGAATCTCACAAGTCCTTTCCTTCTAAGTGCCAGGCTTGAAGGGATGGAAATATATTGCTCTACATATTAAGTGCCAGGCTTGAAGGGATGGAAATATATTGCTCTACATATTTACTATTACGCCTTTTTTTCTAACATGTTAAAGAGGTTAGCTCCATGCTTTGAGAAGGCCTGGTATTTCTTCAGCTGTTGATATTGTCATAATGTTGGGGGTATGAGTAAACAATAAGGCTGTGGGCATATGCTCAGAATAGAGATGTCAGCAATATAATTGACATTGCATGACTCCAAGGTTGTTGAAACACCAGTAGTGTGACAGCATAAGATCCATAGTTTTGGTCCATATTTCTTAGGGGACCCTAATTAGTAGCGAACATGTGAAATGTATAAAAGCATCCCTTAGTCATTTTCAAATGAGAGCCTTTGTCCAGAAGGTCCATACTGTACGACAGGAGGTTGGTGGCACCTTAATTGGGGAGAACGGGCTCATGGTAATGACTGGAGCGGAATCGTGGAATGGCATCAAATAGATCAAACATATGGTTTCCAGGTGTTTGATGCCATTCCATTTGCGTCGTTCCGGACATTATTATGAGCCGTTCTCCCCTCAGCAGCCTCCACTGTACTGTACGTAGTGAAACGTATGATTATGGATCGTGGTTAAGCATTCAGAATGTGTCTTTGAAATACACGTATTATGTGTGGTCTCAGGTAAGCCATAATATTGACCTCTAACAGGTTACATTATAATGAACAGATAGCTCTCTCTCTCCCTTCTCTCTCTCTCTCTCTCTGTCTCTCTCTGCAGCATGTAAAAAGATACATCCCACCGGGCATGTAGGTTGTTTCAACGTAATTTGTCAACGTATTGTGAAGTGGAATCTACGTGGATTTAAAAAAAGTAATCAACGTAAACTGTTGTTTTGAGGGTGAAATTTCAACCACAGGATTATGTCATCATGGCAACCAATTCTTGTATGAAATATGTTGAATTTATACCTTTGAAACAACTTCAGATCTTCAACGTTATATCCACTATCAGAAAATAACTATAGGCTGGGCAGCACCTCCTACTGGAGAGTTGATCTATCTACAACTATACATTTGGTCATCCAGGGTTTTACCAGGCCCTGCTTAGCTTTGATATTTGTCACTACCAATGTGCTATCGTGACAATGATTATTGACTGATCTCTTAACTGTTGCTATCGAAGTCATTCCAAAGGGTAGGTTTAACAGAGCAAGAACCCGATGGTCACTCTGACAGAGCTCCAGAGTTCCTCTGTGGAGATGGGAGAACCTTCCAGAAGGACAACCATCTCTGCGGCACTCCACCATCAGGCCTTTATGGTTGAGTGGCCAGACGGAAGCCACTCCTCAGTAAAAGGCACGACAGCCCAATTGGAGTTTGCCAAAAGGCACCTAAAGACTCTCAGACCATGAGAAACAAGATTCTCTGGTCTGATGAAACCAAGATTGAACTCTTTGGCTTGAATGCCAAGCGTCACGTCCGGAGGAAATCTGGAACCATCCCTACGGTGAAGCATGGTGGTGGCAGCATCATGCTTTGGGGATGTTTTTCAGCGGCAGGGACTGGGAGACTAGTCAGGATCGAGGGAAAGATGAACGGAGCAAAGTGCAGAGAGATCCTTGATGAAAACCTGCTCCAGAGCGCTCAGGACCTCCGACTGGGGGGCGAAGGTTCACCTTCCAACAGGACAACGACCCTAAGCACACAGCCAAGACAATGCAGGAGTGGCTTCGGGACAAGTCTCTGAATGTCCTTGAGCAGCCCAGCCTGAGCCCGGACTTGAACCCGGTCGAGATAGGTTCCCAATCTCATAATTTCATAACCAGCTACAAAAAAGCCATTTCAGTCTATCAATCAAATTAGAGTAGCTATCTTAGCTGTCATGCCTGCTGGTAAGGTTGGTAGACTTTAGAAAAGCAAGCCATTACTAAATGTATTGAATAAGACTCACATTCCTTTAAATATTTTACCCAGATTTTAGCAAAGATACAGAGAAGCATATTTCATTAAAAAAATAACAAATACAGTCAGGAAGATACAGACAGCTCAAGAGGTATGCTTAGATATGGAAAAAAAAATACACATTTTAAAATAGAATTAAGTATAATGATTATTGCTCTACATTGCACGAAAAAGCAGTTTCAGGAGTTTGAAAAATGCTAAATTGTCGAACTTCCAGACTGGGGTCCGGACCACCCAGCCATCCTCACGTACTTTGTGCCCCTTCAGATTTATTGGGTGCATGATGCCCCTGATAACACATTAAGGGCTCTATTCAATCCATATGGAGGACATTCTGCGTTACAGAGTGATTGACATTTAAAAGCAATGTTCCCTCAGTGCATTCACGGTAAATGCTGCATATGTCGGCTCAATTGGAAATTACCTTTACATTCATATTGAGCAATCTGTAACACTTCAGCTATACAGATTGAATAGAGCCCTAAATTGTTGTATAAATACAAAATATCAGACATATTCCCATTTGAACTTTGTTGTGCTTTTAAATGGTTGAAAGCACAGTGATAACACATTTAGATGACAACTAAACCAAAAATCTGACATTGTTTTTCCATTGGAATGTGTTTGCGCTTTTAGATGGTTGAAAGCATAGTGATAAAACATTAGGAATTCAACAAACTTATGTCTGTCCTTTATGAGTGTAAAATAAAGGTTGAAATCACATTGATCAACATCTCAACCAAATATTACCCACATGTCCACGTTGAAATGACGTGGTGTGGCCAGTGGGATGTTCTGGTTTTGGCTGATCTATCAAGCCATACGACCTGGACACCATTCATCACTGGAGTTAGATCTTCGAGGAGGTTTTCAATGGAGTGACGCGTAATACGCGCAGCCCAATCAGATACAAGAGGGGCGGATCTTTCGAACAGGACTGCTTTATGTTACGTTATCAGCGTGGGTTACCGTACCGTCCCCCTGACTAGATGTGGATGGAGAAAACTGTCGATGTGCAAACGTGTGTGCATCAGACAGCTCAGGTTAGGGCCATACTATCATAGACAAACGCCTAGTATGCTGAAATAGCAACGACTGAAAGTATTTAGACATGGCACCTAAATCTATGTCTGAAAAGTTTGCATACTTAGAGGAGAGTGACTTAAAAGAATCTACCTGCATTTGCAGGAAACATTGTAATAACTGTACAATCTTCCTGGGATTCTTCGTCTTATCCCTTTCATTGCATCTAGTAACGCTTTTCTGTTATTTGGACCTGAGATCCGAGGTGAAACGCGAGATTCTCCAGAAGAACAGAGAGAAGACAGTGTCATCGGCCGCAGACGATATGAGTGACCGATATTATCCAGTATTCCAGATGTTGGATATCAGCTACCCAACTGATCTACAGCCACAGGTAGGTTCATTATCGTCACTTTAATAGCGTAATAACACTAAACATATATTTACGTTTTGTTAAAAAATATTTTAAATACACATAAGAGGACCAAGGTGTCGCCTACACCAAATGATTTGAGAAATAATATTAATAACTTGTTATAATTAGAAATAACTGTATTTATAGGCCTAAGTTCAATATTGACATAACGTTTGGTCATTAAAAATCTTTCAAATCCTTGCATTTCTGTTTTTTTATTCTGTGTAACCTAATTGTGAATTGAACCTAAATGAACAGACCAGATGAAGAAATGGCCCACTGATGATACATTATATGATGTCTAGAACGTGGGGGAGCTCATGCAGAGATATTTTCCTACCAGGGTGTTTTGCATAAAGTGCCTGGAATGATCACATGGTTAACATATTTTTTAACTTGTGGGATGTTGAAACAACATGTGGCGATTTCTGTCAATTCCGATGAATGGATGTGTATGATGAATATTTACTGTCATCAGTTAGAACCTTTAATTTGTCCTTGATCAGATACAATAATACAGTATATTGGTCAGTGGTTCTCAGATAAGGACTACTTAGGCTTTGTTTTATTATGATACATTCTAGTTGCATGTTGGCAGTATAGCTATAGAGAGCATAGTGTCACAGTTGAGGTGCCCAATGGTTTATTGTTGCTTGAGATTGATAATGCTTAATAATGCTTTTGGTGAAAGTATTTTTTCGAAAGTGGTTTGGTGAGGATTTGAATAGTGAGTGTATGGTTTAAGTGACCTGATGGTGCATGTTGAGACGAGCAGACATCTACAATAGAGAATACTGCCTGCATGCCATCAGCATGTGGCACAGTAAGATTCCACCCATCCCCTCCAAGTATTAACAAGCCACTCTCACATTTTTATGCATTGGCATATTATAATGGCCTACGATTTCGTCATGAGTGCAGAAAAAACCTGGGGCCATTTGAGTTGTTACTGGAATCAAATCATAAAAGGCGCTAAAGTTATCTTGTCAGCTATTCTTTAAGCCTGTGGATTGACAGCATGGGAGAGAGAATGCCCCCACCTGTCTGTGAGGCTGGCGTGTAAGATGGCTCTGCCAAACGTGCTTGGTTTAGAAAATATCCTTTCACAGAATCATGGTCAGCCATGTTAAAAATACTACTGCACAGAAACATAATGGAAGTAAGATGAGACTAAGTGGATGCCTTTCAATTACACATAAATTACACAGAAACTTCTGCAATGTTAAGATCCATCTATGTTATAATCAGATAAAATGAGAAATCCAGAATCCACATTGTTGTCTTTGACTTTGCTACGAGCTGCAAAAGTACTACACAGCGCAACTGGTTGCTCATATCTAAAGATTACCATAGTACAAAAAAAAATCCTCAGCTTTTAAGTTCAGTCAATATGTTTTTTGTAGGCCTATGGGTGGTTTGTTCATAGAGGTTTATTTTGAGAAAAACACTTCAGAAAGCCCAAATGTGACTGTAAATTAACTAAAGCAGGTAAATGACCCCCCGCGTCGTCATTTCAACTTCCCCAGGCATTGTGGCTTGTCTCCAGAGCTCAGTGTGAAATATCTGACTAGCACAGTTAGCTCCACAAAAAGTTCCGGTGCCAACCCTCAACATCACTATTAAATCAGACTGTGTGCTCTGTTGGAGTATGAGATTTCTTACAGGATATCACCTTAATAGCAACATTGTGCATGCAAGTAATAACATCGACACAATTACTCAACTCCATTAAAACGTAGAATTGTGGGAGAATGTACACATGGCAGTAAATGTTAATTGATACAGGCAAATATTTGAAGTGAGAGACCTTTAGAGTTGATTTAGGCACCATATTTGGAAATATCTGTGAAAGATGTGATTATTGTTTCTGTTGTTTCTATCTGTCTGTAGTGTAAATTGCATTGGGTCCTTATTACCATAGATTCAAGCAAAGTCCCAACCTGAACCAAATAACCTTCCAGAGGGGATATGGTCAGGGTTCAATCTGAGGGCTGTAGTTATAGAGGTTAGGGTTAGGGACTGTCATTTTACATAATATTTTGTAATAACCATCATTCAAGCTCATAAAACATAAGTAAACATCCCTGATGATGAACTGTAGATGTGTGGTCAAGAACGATGTGCTTATTTTAGCTGTAGGTTTTAATAGATTTATTTGGAATGATTTCAAAGGAACAGTGGGCCTCGGGCCATATTTGTTACTGGGGACAGGTGTCAAGACTATTACAAGTTTTGTTCGGCATGCATTGTCGATGATGTTTGCCATGATATGCACCAGCTTCTATTTAGATTAACTTGAGGGTGTAGCTTGTGGTTACACAAATGTTCTCTTTTGTCTTATGGGAAGCAATCCATACAAACAAAACACTTTGTGTCTTTCGGTATGTTTAGAAAACAGAGGAGAGACTAAGAGTTACTGCTAACTAAATAAATAAGTCAAGAAAACCTAAAAAGTTTCCTGTTGAGGATAATTTTGAAGGTGAAAGCTTTTTATATCATAAAGGGATTTACCTCTTGCATGAGACTGGACACAATAACTAATGTTCATTGCTTCTCCCTCTTGGAGCTACTAATTAGTTAGACCAATCCGTTTCTAACCAGAGTCGTGACTCAAGACCATGTTAGCCCACAGAGCTAAAGTCTAGGCAATCGTATTAGCTTTGGGAACTAACACAAGTCTCCAGGTCTCAGGCAAGGTTACTCATCATATCAGGGTAATTCACAGAACCACCACTGCAACACTTCAACCCCATTCGATCTCCTTCTCCTCTCCACCAGCAGCTAATATACATCAACTGTGTGTTCCAAATCAGATGCAATTATTTTCGAAGGAGACAAATATTGAACAATCATATAGCAGTGAATGGATGGCTTTCTCATAGAATTCTATTCAACATTTTGGGACAATGTAGCCCCCCTATTTACACAAATGACAACACATGTCACTCAGTTCAGTACTTCCTAGTTCCATGTATCAAACAGTTATTTCAGTTATATTAAAACCAGAAAAATCTGGAGAGTCCCCTGCTAATTATAGACCCATAGGTTTAATAAATTGTGACAATAAAATAATAACAAAGCTTATAAGCAATAGAATGGCAAAAGTCTTACCAGATTTGATACATATCAATGAAACAGGGTTTATTAAAAATAGACACTTACAAACAAATACCAGAATATGTTTCAGTTTAATACAATACGCAAAAAAAAACAAGATATAGATTAATCAATAATGGCTGTTAATGCCGAAAAGGCTTTTGACCGTCATGAATGGCCTTTTCTATTCAAAACATTGGAAGCTTTCAACTTTTCAGCTGAAATAATAAATGTAATACAAATATTGTATGCAGTGCATTCGGAAAGTATTCAGACCCCTTGACATTTTCCACATTTTGTTATGTTACAGCCTTATTCTGAAATGGATTAAATAGTTTTTTTTCCTCTCATCAATCTACACACAATACTCCATAATGATAAAGCTAAAACAGGTTTTTCGAAATTTTTTGCAAATGTCTATTTAAAAAATACCCAGAAATATCACATTTCCATAACTATTCAGACCCTTTACTGACTGCTTTGTTGAAGCACCTTTGGCAACGATTACAGCCTCGAGTCTTCTTGGGTATGACGCTACAAGCCTGGCACACCTGTATTTGGGGAGTTTAACCCATTCTTCTCTGCAGATCCTCTCAAGCTCTATCAGGTTGGATGGGGAGTGTCGCTGCACAGCTATTTTCAGGTCTCTCCAGAGATGTTAGATCGGGTTCAAGTCCGGGCTCTGGCTGGGCCACTCAAGGACATTCAGAGACTTGTCCTGAAGCCACTTCTGCGTTGTCTTGGCTGTGTGCTTAGGGTCGTTGTCCTGTTGGAAGGTAAACCTTCGCCCCAGTCTGAGATCCTGAGCGCTCTGGAGCAGGTTTTCATCAAGGATCTCTCTTTGCTCCGTTCATCTTTCCCTCGATCCTGACTAGTCTCTCAGTCCCTGCAGCTGAAAAACATGCCCACAGCATGATGCTGCCACCACCATGCGTCACTATGGGGATGGTGACAGGTTTCCTCCAGACGTGACGCTTGGCATTCAGGCCAAAGAGTTCAATCTTGGTTTCATCAGACCAGAGAATCTTGTTTCTCATGGTCTGAGAGTCTATAGGTGTATTTTGGCAAACTCCAAGCTTTTACTGAGGAGTGGCTTCCGTCTGGCCACTCTACCATAAAGTCCTGATTGGTGGAGTGCTGCAGAGATGGTTGTCCTTCTGAAACATTCTCCGATCTCCACAGAGGAACTCTGGAGCTCTGTCAGAGTAACCATCGGGTTCTTGGTCACCTCCCTGACCAAGGCCCTTCTCCCCCGATTGCTCAGTTTGGCCGGGCGGCCAGCTCTAGGAAGAGTCTTGGTGGTTCCAAACTTCTTCCATTTAAGAATGATGCCACTGTGTTCTTGGGGACCTTCAATACTGCAGAAATGTTTTGGTACCCTTCCCCAGATCTGTGCCTCGACACAATCCTGTCTCTGAGCTCTACGGACAATTCCTTTGAGCTCATGCCTTGGTTTTTGCTCTGACATGCACTTTCAACTGATGGACCTTATATAGACAGGTGTGTGCCATTCCAAATCATGTCCAATTAATTGAATTTACCACAGGTGGACTCCAATCAAGTTGTAGAATCATCTCAAGGATGATCAATGGAAACAGGATGCACCTGAGCTCAATTTCGAGTCTCATAGTAAAGGGTCTGAATACTGAAAATAAGGTATTTCTGTTTTTTACTTTTAATACATTTGCGAACATTTCTAAAAACCTGTTTTTGCTTTGTCATTATGGGGTATTGTGTGTAGATTGATGAGGGAAACAAATAATTTAATAAATTTTAGAGTAAGGCTGTAACGTAACAAAATGTGGAAAAGGTCAAGGGGTCTGAATACTTTCTGAATGCACTGTAAATGTCCTAAAGCAAAAAATTTACATTATCTGATGAAATTGCTTTAGAGTACAAGACAGGGATGTCCCCTCTCCTGTTTGCACTGTCAGTTGAACCCAAACGTAACATTTTAGTCATTTAGCAGATGCTCTTATCCAGAGCGACTTACATGAGCAATTAGGGTTAAGTGCCTTGCTCAAGGGCACATCGACAGATTTTTCCCCTAGTCGGCTCGGGGATTAGAACCTGCGACCTTTCGGTTACTGGCACAACGCTCTTAACCACTAAGCTACCTGCCGCCCGTAACAGGTATCAGTATTGGTAAACATTAATATAAACTAAACTTATTTATAGATGCTCTCCTGATATACCTGGCCAATATTGAAAACTCAATGCCCCCTTTGCTAAAACTATTTTCATAAAAGTAAAACATCTCAAGATATAAAAAAAGGAAAAAAAGGAAATAATGGCAATAGGAAAAAGAAAGAGAATAACTCATGATCTTCAGCAATCCTTTAAGTGGACCACAAAAAAATATTAAATTTTACCCCACAGAAAACATTCTTTAAAAAAGTAAACTCAGTCATATCAGACTTTATATGGGCAAATAAAAAATAGAATAAAAAGGAAAGTTTTAACATCTTCTTAAGTCTGAGGGTGGGTTTAACCTTCCAGACATGGAATTGTATCAACTCGCTACCCAAGGCTTTTACTTACGACATGTAGTTAAATGCATTAAAGAGGAACAATGGGTGCGTATTGAAGATGCATATGCTTATCCCCAGAACCTTTTTAGGTGTCTATTTTCAAAGGATAAATCTAAGAACATTAACAATTTCATAGTTAAGAACACTATAACAATATGGAAGAAAATGAAACATATTCTACAATACCAATATCACTCCCTAAAAACACAACCTTATGGAACAATCCTTGGATAGCTTTTCAGAATTCACCGATAAATTGGCCCACATGGAAGACTAAAGGCATGGAAACCGTAAATGACTTGGTAACAGGAAATAAAGATATTTCCATGACAGAATAAAAAAGTAATTTTGTACTGACCAATGTAGATAGTTTCAAATACATGCAACTTAAGAGTTACATATCATGACATTTTGATTTTAAATCTTTTGGACATCAGAGCAACATTGAGGGAATCTTATTTGAGTCAGAAAAATATGTTTATATGATAGGTAAGATATACAAAACCTTGCAGAGAGCCTATCCAACAGACATACTCTTAGAAAAAAATATAAACTATTGGAACCAAGACTTAAAAAGAACTGATGTTGGCACAAGATGGAGGGAAAGTATAACTAACAAAATTACAGTTAACGAAAATATACACTTAATCCAGTATAAACTAATGTATAGAATGTATTATACAAGAGACAAAATTCACAAATTCTACAACACAATGGTAGATTATTGTCTAAAGTGTCAAACTAATAACGACTCAATAATCCATGCTTTCTGGGAATGCTATAAAGTCCGGAAGTTTTGGGCGGAGCTAGAAAGTTGGCTGTCAGAAGTATTAGAATGTAACCTTATTTTAATCCGTCTGTCTGCATATTTCAAGACATGGCATAAGGGGGTGTAGTGAGATACCCAATGGGCTGGACGATTCTCTTCTCATCACTCATCTTGAAAAAACTTATACTAAAAATGTGGAAATCAATCAATCCGCCATCATTAACACAATGGAAAAATCGGATGCTTTATTATTGAAATATTGAAATAGCATGGACGACCGAGAAAAACAAATTGATACAATTGAAGGACAAGTGGCAAACAATAATGCAGGCACTAGGGATGGAGGTGTGAGTATGTGGGCACTAGGGATGGAGGTGTGAGCATGCGGGCACTAGGGATGGAGGTGTGAGCATGCGGGCACTAGGGATGGAGGTGTGAGCATGCGGGCACTAGGGATGGAGGTGTGAGCATGTGGGCACTAGGGATGGAGGTGTGAGCATGCGGGCACTAGGGATGGAGGTGTGAGCATGTGGGCACTAGGGATGGAGGTGTGAGCATGCGGGCACTAGGGATGGAGGTGTGAGCATGTGGGCACTAGGGATGGAGGTGTGAGCATGTGGGCACTAGGGATGGAGGTGTGAGCCTGCGGGTTTGGGAAGATGAGATGTAGTCATTGTTTGTGTGTGTCTGTAAGTTGTTTTTCGTATAAATTTATATAAATATATAAAAATATTATTTTTAAAATATATAGCAGTGAATTAACAGTTTAACAATATCTACACTGAACAAAAAATATAAACGCAACATGCAACAATTTCAAAGGTTTTACTGAGCTACAGTTCATATAAGGAAATCAGTCAATTGAAATGAATTCATTAGACCCTAATCTATGGATTTCACATGAGTGGGAATACAGATATGCATCTATTGGTCACAGATACCTTTTTAAAAAATGGTAGGGGCGTGGATCAGAAAACCAGTCAGTATCTGATGTGACCGCCATTTGGCTCATGCAACACGACACATCTCCTTCGCATAGAGTTGATCAGGCTGTTGATTGTGGCCTGTGGAATGTTGTCCCACTCCTCTTCAATGACTGTGCGAAGTTGCTGGATATTGGCGGGAACTAGAACATGCAGTGGTACACGTCGATCCAGAGCATCCAAAACATAGTCATTGGGTGACATGTCTGGTGAGTATGCAGGCCATGGAAGAACTGAGACATTTTCAGCTTCCAGGAATTGTGTATTATGCTGAAACATGAGGTGATGGCGGCGGATGAATGGCACGACAATGGGCCTCATGATCTCATGACGGTATCTCTGTGCATTCAAATGCCATCGATAAAATGCATTTGTGTTAGTTGTCCGTAGCTTATGCCTGTCCATACCATAACCCCACCGCCCCCATGGGGCACTCTGTTCACAATGTTGACATCAGCAAACTGCTCGCCCACACAACGCTATACACGCTGTCTGCTATCTGCCCGGTACAGTTGAAACCGGGATTTAGCCGTGAAGAGCACACTTCTCCAGCATGCCAGTGGTCATCGAAGGTGAGCATTTGCCCACTGAAGTTGGTTACGACGCCAAACTGCAGTCAGGTCAAGACCCTGGTGAGGACGACGAGCGCGCAGATGAGACGGTTTCTGACAGTTTGTGTAGAAATTATTCGGTTGTGCAAACCCACAGTTTCATCAGCTGCCCAGGTGGCTGGTCTCAGATGATCCCGCAGGTGAAGAAGCTGGACGTGGGAGTCCTGGGCTGGCGTGGTTACACGTAGTCTGTGGTTGTGAGGCCGGTTGGACGTACTGCCAAATTCTCTAAAACGACGTTGGAGGCAGCTTATGGTAGAGAAATGAACATTCAATTATTTGGCAACAGCTCTGAAGGACATTCCTGCAGTCAGCATGCCAATTGCATGCTCCCTCAAAAACGGAGGCATCTGTGGCATTGTGTTGTGTGACAAAACGGCACATTTTAGAGTGGCCTTTAATTGTCCCCAGCACAAGGTGCACCTGTGTAATGATCATGCTATTTAATCAGGTTCTTGATATACCACACCTGTCAGGGGGATGGATTATCTTGGCAAAGGAGAAATGCTCACTAACAGGGATGTAAACTAATTTGTGCACAGAATTTGAGAGAAATAAGATTTTTGTGCATATGGAACATTTCTGGGATCTTTCATTCAGCTCATGAAACATGGGACCAACACTTTACATGTTGCGTTTATATTTCTGTTCAGTGTATTTACTTATGTACCAGAATTAATGTATTGTCTTGACCACTACTCTGTAAGGTAAACCACTACCCTGAAGTGACCTTGACACACACTGTATGTCCATATGATATTACCTATTATATAGTCTTTAGTCAGCTTTTGCAGAAATATGGTGCTCAGTTGTGGAGCCAAAGTACTTTGGAGTGGTTTATTTCAAAGAAAAATCTGAGAGATCAGTAATCACACAACTGTTCAACCCCTTCACTATGAAACCCAAGACAGCATTGGTTTGAGGTTCACAAAAAGATGTGTCTTCAAAGTAGCCTCAATTCCCAGTTATATTATCTGTGACTCTACAAGTTTGTCGTTTAAACTTAGAGAGGTATGTTAACTTGAGTACTATATTGAACATAGGCCTATTGCGCCATATTGTAGGTTATCAAAGAGGGCTGCATGCGCCAGTGACCTTTTCACTCATCCAGTCGTTACATAAGATCAGGCTTCATAATGATAGTGATAGTAGCTCAGTTAGTATTAGATAGTTAGAACATTTGACCTTCATTTCCTAGTAGTCCTGGAGGGCTATGAACCTCCATTACATAGAACAGTTAGAGACCAAGGTGCAGCAGCTTTCTACATGAATTGTGGCGCCTGCAGATAGACCAGCCAAGAGGGAGTTACAGTTCAGTTTAGGAAGTACTAAGCTTTGACACAAACTCGTTCAACTAAAAATAATTCATTGTCAATTTGTCATATTATCAACAGGCAAACAGTAGAACAGTATAGTAGTGTTTGTGGTTTATGGCTAGCCACAATTTGTCCTTTATTTTCACACTTGTATTTTCAGACCATGCATTAATGTTTTATTATTGCTCTTCTCTGTGAAGTTCCATTTGTGTGGGTAATCCCAGACATTTTTGGTGGAGCAGTTTGTGCAATTACTTGAGAGAGGAATTCTCGTAAAACTGTTGTCTCTTTGTCCTCTGAACGGAGACCACAGCCCCTTTATGACAGTGTTTGTACAAAAGGCAGGATTACATTTCTTTAAGTTTAGAAGAGCAATAGGATGGCATTCTGGATTTTGTCCTTTTGGTGGGTAAATCAATTTGTTGGCTAACTAGAACACATCCTTCAAAATAATCTCCTTAAGTATTATGGCAGGACTGTGCATTATAAACTAATACCACCTGAGAGATACAAATGTGAGCCTTATACTGACTTGAGGTCTGTGCATGTACACTCTTAGAAAAAAGGTTACGGTTAGGGTACAGTATTGTTCCCTGGGGTACAGAAATATCAAAATACACATACTGTAATGTACCTTCAGAGTTACACATACAGGATGATCTCACATGGTATTGTTCAGTACCTTTTAGGATACATGTGCGGATAATCTATATTTTAAACCAAAATGTTGAATATAAAGGTAAAATCATTGGAGGCGTGGCTTAGTGGCTTTCAGATAGTTATTTTTTGCTACCCGTGAGTGGAAGTGTTGTACCAGTTTAAGTGGTCTATGGTTATGTTAATTCAAGTTTGAGCATGTCCACTACCAGTTCTGAAGTCTTTATAAAGGCTTACATAAGAGCATGTGCCAATTAAGAGCTGTAATTAATATTGTAGCAACCTTAACCCAACCCTACATGTGAGGGACATGGTATAGAGAAGTGGTACATTTTGGCCACTTAAAAGAAAAATGTCTGTCACTGGTGGTACCCTAAAAAGGCACAGTTGTACATTTTGGCTATTTTAAGGTACAAACTGCAAGGGTACAATCAACGTACCTTACAGGGTACGACTGGTCAATCTCCAAGGCAATCCTAGTTGATCACCAAACATTTCTGTAAAAAAACACAATGATAAAGCCTTGCGTTCCTATTTCTATTTATTCATCTCATACTGTTGGTGGTAGGTGCACCCAATTCAGCTGCCCTGCGTGCCGGGTAGGCAAAGTTTTCCCATTTTGAACCATTTCATATGTCTGAAGGTACAAACTCTGCCTTCCCGGCAGGTCCGTAGAGCAAATCAAGTGCATTATAGGCCTACCGCTGGCCAATCGAATGGCTCAGATTACCATGTCTGCAGTTACGTAGCAGGCATAAAAGAAAGCTAAAGCAAAGTTGATACTGTGAGATTTCTAAACTTTTAAAACCATGACTAGCGAGACTGTCAACGAATACAGCAAAGAGCTGCTGTTTTTATGAGTGAGTTCATGTTTAAGTTTTTACTCAGCACTGTCAAAACTTTTTATTAAACACTTTTATAAGCCATAAAATGCGCGTTCTTACTTCCACTCGCACTACAACCAGCACTGCAGCTGTAATGAATGAGTAGGAAAGTGTATCGATAGGCTTGTGTTGTTATTATTAGCGGCTTGGGTCTTTTTTAATATCAAAGAATATTTCACTTTCTCTGTTCATAGGAGTACGAAAATGAATTTGTGCATGAGGCAGAAATAATGTGGTGCGACTCGAGTTTTGCTGTCAGCTGTCGCTTTTTGGTCAGTGTCAGTGGAGGAAAGGGAGAGCGGAGGGATGTTGAGAGGTGGACCCTCAGTCTGCTGCTCTCTCCCGCAGCTGAGACTGACCATCAGATGCAGGCTCCAGCAGCCCAGTAAAATAAAATAAAAAGCTAATTATTTAAATGTATGCTTACTCAGCTGTGCCTCCCAAGTAATACAACAACTCATCTATTACCGGTGTGATCATATGGCCTACCTCAAATACTGAAATATATTTTTTTTAAATGGGCTGAACAACAATGCATTGGAAGGGCAATTTAAGTAAAGCCAACATGCGGTGATAATGTATTGGGCCTATAGCCTACTGCACAAACCTTATTGCTACACTACTGTCTTTTATAGGCTCATGTTGCTTAAGGTTTTTAAGTAATGTTCCAAAATATGAATCTGAGCGATAGATCTCGGCTTGCATTTTGATTCAGAAAGTGATCTTGACTCAGAAAAGGTTGGTGACCACTGCACTACAGTGACAAGCATTTGCACCGCTTTAAGTACAATTCGGTACCTATTTTTCTGAGACTGTTGCCTAGTCTGAGACTGTTGCCTAGTCTGAGCCGAAGGAAATTAGAAAGTGATTATACAGTATTTTCTCTGAAAGGCCTTATTTTTCTGGACGTTCACGTGTATGAGCCTCCCAAATTCTTAACAATATTATGGAGGTGATTGTTCAAAACAAAATGTATCTCATTCTCACAAGACCATCACGAATATGTAATACATGAATTATTTGTAATTAGTTAAAACATTTCCTCAATTTCTCCCCTTCTACCCTCCCTCCACATCCCTCTCAGATAGTGATCATAGCTGGACCTACATCCAACCTACGGCACTGTATAGCATGTATTATAAACCTTAACTGCACTTTAATGTCTATTAGCGTATTAATTGCATTACCCATTGATGCTCATGTAATGGAAAACATTGAATGGCCCCAACACTTATTACAAACGCTAAAGTTTATCTTTGATTAATATATATTTGCATACATTAAATAACAATGTACTAAAGCCTAAATTTAAATTATGAACACTGATATTAGATCAATCAAATAAATAATATACATATTGTCTACTATTTCTCAGCATAGATCATTGTGGTGGTTTGAGTTTGGAAAGAGACTACAGATGTAGGATCTTAATTTGCTACAGCTGGAACATAATCCTATAGCAACAGGAAATGTGAATTATTATGTGGATTATAATTAATGGACATTTTTGTAGGGGTTAATAAATTTTTCTGAAAATCAAGTCTGACATTTCTAAGTGGAACTTACAAACTTCAGAAGCCTTTTTAAACCTCAAATTCAGTCCTGCATTGCAGGAAGGTTCTCTGTCACGACTTCGGCCGAGGCTGCCTCCCCTCCTTGTTCAGGCAGGCTTCCGCGTTCGTCATCACCGGAGTACTAACCACTGCCGCCCCAATCATCATCACAATTGTCTTGTCTCGTTATCACACACACCTGGTTCTAATCCCCTAATTAGTCTGTGTATACGTGTTCCCTCTGCCCCCTTGTCCTTGTGGGTGATTGTTTATTGTGAAGATTAGTGAAGCTCGGTGGAGCTCGTGTATTTTGTTCGACGGGAGTATTTTCCTGTGTGCCTTGTATTTTCCAGTGCACCTGTTTTGTGCCCTGGAGTGTGTTTGACGCAGTTCTGCGTAAACCTGTATTTTGCGGTTTAAGCCTGTTTTTCTGTGATTTACCCTCCTGCGCCTGACTCCTTCAACACCACCACATCACAGAATCACCCACCCGAAATATGGAGTCAGAGGGAGAAGAGCGCATGCCTGGAGTCATGGCACGGGTCCAGGAGCATTCCACGATCCTGGCCAGCTTGTCGAGACCAGCTGGCCAACCGGATCCAGCCACCTACACCCCAGCACCCGGAGGGATCAAGATATCCCAACCACGGGGCGTTTGATGGGACAACGGCGCTGTGCCAGGGATTCCTCCTCCAATTGGAGCTTTACTTTGCCAGCATCAGGCCGGAACCATCGGAGCGGGAGAAGTGTCCGTCCTCGTTTCCTGCCTCTGTAGGAAAGCCCTGGAGTGGGCCAACGCGGTGTGGAACGAGGGAGGAGCCGCGTTGGAGGACTACAGGGAGTTCGCTCGCCTCTTTCGGTCTCTCTTCCGAGGGTAGAGAGGCGGATGAGCGACTGGTCCATCTGAGGTAGGGGACGAGGACCGCACAGGACTTCGCGTTGGAGATTCGGACGCTGGCAGCGGGGTCCGGGTGGAATGAGCGGGCCCTGATCGACCATTTCTGGTGCCATCTGCGGGAGGATGTCCGATGGGAGCTAGCCTTTCGAGACACCATGTTGTCCTTCAACAAACTGGTGGACATGGCCATTCGTTTGGACAACCTGCTGGCAGCCAGAGGACGTCCTGGTAGGGGTCTGCCCGTTTCCACCCTGGACGACTCAGATCCCGAGCCAATGGAGCTGGGTGGAGCCACCGGCCGAGAGAGCGGAGGAGGACAGCGACAGTGCCATTCTGGTGACACGAAGGGACAATACACCACACGTCGTAGTCAACTTTATTTTGGGCCGGGAGGGGGCAGGCAGGGCACTCACGCATCACCCCAGGTATCGAACACCCACACTTGTTCAGAGCCCTCTGCTGCGCACTGTACCCTACCTATCCACTTTCCCGATCTCATGGTTGTTCCCCAGTGTAAGGCGCTAGTCGATTCAGGTGCAGCTGGGAACTTTATGGACAGGGCATTCGCACGCCGTCAAGGTATAACATTGGTTCCCCTATCCATTTCACTCCCCATCAGAGCACTCTATAGTCGACCAATGGGGTCCGGGTTTGTTACGGAAGTCACGATACCAGTCACCATGATCACCCAGGAAACTCATTTTGAGCAGGTTATTTTTTCGATTATTGAATCTCCTGCTTTCCCTGTGGTATTAGGTATCCCTTGGCTAGCACTCCACAACCCCACCTTCTCATGGCCGCAGAGGGCTCTCACGGGGTGGTCGAGAGAGTGTCAGGGTAGGTGTCTAGATGTTTCCGTTGGTGCAACCACGGTGGAAAGACCAGACAGTACCCTCCACCGTGCACATTCCCCCTGAATACCTCGATCTGGCGCAAGCGTTCTATAAAACGCAGGCGACTAAATTACCACTTCATCGGGCGGGGGATTGCGCGATAAACCTCTGGGTAGACGCTGTACCTCCCAGGAGTCATATATACCCCCTGTCACAGGCTGAAATGGTGGCTATGGAAACCTATGTCACAGAGTCCCTGCACTTCACCCGCCTCCTCGAGTTTAATCTTTGTGAAGAAGAAGGACGGAGGTCTGCGCCCGTGCATTGATTATCGACCACTGAACAGGGAGACGATAAGATTTACAGTGGGGAGAACAAGTATTTGATACACTGCCAATTTTGCAGGTTTTCCTACTTACAAAGCATGTAGAGGTCTGCAATTTTTTATCATAGGTACACTTCAACTGCGAGAGACAGAATCTAAAACAAAAATCCAGAAAATCACATTGCATGATTTTTAAGTAATTCATTTGCATTTTATTGCATGACATAAGTATTTGATACATCAGAAAAGCAGAACTTAATATTTGGTACAGAAACCTTTGTTTGCAATTGCAGAGATCATACTTTTCCTGTAGGTCTTGACCAGGTTTGCACACACCGCAGCAGGGATTTTGGCCCACTCCTCCATACAGACCTTCACCAGATCCTTCAGGTTTCGGGGCTGTCTCTGGGCAATATGGAGTTTCAGCTCCCTCCAAAGATTTTCTATTGGGTTCAGGTCTGGAGAATGGCTAGGCCACTTCAGGACCTTGAGATGCTTCTTGCGGAGCCAGTCCTTAGTTGCCCTGGCTGTGTGTTTTCGGGTCGTTGTCATGCTGGAAGACCCAGCCACGACCCATCTTCAATGCTCTTACTGAGGGAAGAAGGTTGTTGGCCAAGATCTCGCGATACATGGCCCCATCCATCCTACCCTCAATACGGTGCAGTCGTCCTGTCCCCTTTGCAGAAAAGCATCCCCAAAGAATGATGTTTCCACCTCCATGCTTCACGGTTGGGATGGTGTTCTTGGGGTTGTTCTCATCCTTCTTCTTCCTCCAAACACGGCGAGTGGAGTTTAGACCAAAAAGCTCTATTTTTGTCTCATCAGACCACATGACCTTCTCCCATTCCTCCTCTGGATCATCCAGATGGTCATTGGCAAACTTCAGACGGGCCTGGACATGCGCTGGCTTGAGCAGGGGGACCTTGCGTGCGCTGCAGGATTTTAATCCATGACGGCGTAGTGTGTTACTAATGGTTTTCTTTGAGACTGTGGTCCCAGCTCTCTTCAGGTCATTGACCAGGTCCTGCCGTGTAGTTCTGGGCTGATCCCTCACCTTCCTCTTGTTCATTGATGCCCCACGAGGTGAGATCTTGCATGGAGCCCCAGACCGAGGGTGATTGACCGTCATCTTGAACTTCTTCCATTTTCTAATAATTGCGCCAACAGTTGTTGCCTTCTCTCCAAGCTGCTTGCCTATCGTCCTGTAGCCCATCCCAGCCTTGTGCAGGTCTACAATTTTATCCCTGATGTCCTTACACAGCTCTCTGGTCTTGGCCATTGTGGAGAGGTTGGAGTCTGTTTGATTCAGTGTGTGGACAGGTGTCTTTTATACAGGTAACGAGTTCAAACAGGTGCAGTTAATACAGGTAATGAGTGGAGAACAGGAGGGCTTCTTAAAGAAAAACTAACAAGTCTGTGACAGCCGGAATTCTTACTGGTTGGTAGGTGATCAAATACTTATGTCATGCAATAAAATGCAAATTAATTACTTAAAAATCATACAATGTGAGATTCCGTCTCTCACAGTTGAAGTGTACCTATGATAAAAATTACAGACCTCTACATGCTTTGTAAAGTAGGAAAACCTGCAAAATCGGCAGTGTATCAAATACTTGTTCTCCCCACTGTAGTTATCCTCTCCCCCTCATTCCTTTGGTGATTGAATCAATGCATGGGGTGCGCTTCTTCACCAAATTAGATCTCAGGAGTGCGTACAACCTGGTGCGTATCCGAGAGGGAGATGAGTGGAAGACAGCATTCAGCACAACCACGGGGCATTATGAATACCTGGTGATGCCCTATGGTTTGATGAATGCTCCCTAAGTTTTCCAGTCCTTTGTGAACGAGGTGTTTCGGGACATGCTTGGTCGCGTGTAGTGGTCTACATCGATGACATCCTGGTGTATTCCGCTACGCGCGCCGAGCATGTGTCCCTGGTTCGCAAGGTGCTGGCCCGACTGTTGGAAAATGACCTTTATGCTAAGGCAGAGAAGTGTATGTTTTTCCAGCAGTCCGTCTCCTTCCTTGGATACCGCATTTCCACCTCAGGTGTGGAGATGGAGGGAGATCGCATTTCAGCCATTCGTAATTGGCCGACTCCAACCACGGTTAAGGAGGTGCAGTCCTTCCTTGGCTTTGCCAACTACTATCTGAGGTTTATCCGGGGCTTTGGCAAGGTCGCAGCTCCCATTACCTCCCTGTTGAAGGGTGGGCCGTCCTGGCTCCGCTGGTCTGCTGAGGCTGACCTGGCCTTCAGCAAACTGCGGGGTCTGTTCACCTCAGCCCCAGTACTGGCCCACCCCGATTCATCACTACCGTTCATAGTGGAGGTGGATGCGTCCGAGGTTGGGATAGGAGCTGTCCTGTCTCAACGCTCGGGTACACCACCCAAGCTCCGCCCCTGTGCCTTCTTCTCTAAGAAGCTCAGGAGCTCGGGAGCTGTTGGCTGTTGTCCGAGCCTTGACCGTGTGGAGGCATTGGCTCGAAGGGGCGAAACACCCTTTCCTCGTCTGGACGGACCATCGTAACCTGGAGTACATCCGGGCAACGAGGAGGCTGAATCCTCGCCAGGTCAGGTGGGCCCTATTCTTCACCCGGTTTGATTTTACACTATCATACATTCCGGGTACGAAGAACATGAAGGCAGACGCACTGTCCCGGCTGTATGACACAGAGGAGAGGCCCAGAGACAACACCCTCATACTCCCGGCCTCCAGCATTGTGGCGCCGGTAGTATGGGCGATGGATGCGGATATAGAGCAGGCATTACGCACAGATCCATCTCCGCCGCAGTGTCCAGCTGGGCTACGGTACGTGCCTGCTCTTATCCGTGATCGTCTGATCTTCTGGGCACACACGTCACCTTCCTCTGGTCACCCAGGTATCGGCCGTACAGTGCGCTGCTTGAGCAGAAAGTACTGGTGGCCTACCTTGGCTAAGGATGTGAGGGTGTACGTCTCCTCCTGCTCGGTGTGCGTCCAGAGTAAGGCACCTAGGCATCTCCCAACGGGTAAGCTATAACCATTACCAGTTCCACAACGATCATGGTCTCATCTTAGTATTGATTTTCTGACTGATCTTCCCCTCTCCCATGGTAACACCACCATCCTGGTCGTTGTGGACTGCTTCTCCAAGTCCTGCCGCCTCCTTCCTCTGCCCGGTCTCCCCACGGCCCTGCAGACTGCGGAGGCCCTGTTTACTCACGTCTTCCGGCACTACGGGGTGTCAGAGGATATCGTGTCCGACCGAGGTCCCCAGTTCACGTCCAAGGTTTGGAGGGCATTCATGGAACGTCTGGGGGTCTCGGTCAGCCTGACCTCTGGGTTCCACCCCGAGTCAAATGGGCAGGTGGAACGAGTAAATCAGGATGTGGGTAGGTTCCTGCGGTCCTACTGCCAGGACTGGCCGGGGGAGTGGTCGGTGTTCTTGCCATGGGCAGAATATGCCCAGAACTCTCTCCGCCACTGCTCTACTAACCTAACACCATTCCAATGTGTTTTGGGTTACCAACCGGTTCTGGCACCGTGGCACCAGAGCCAGAACGAGGCGCCTGCGGTGGATGACTGGTTTCGGCACGCGGAGGAGACGTGGGACGCTGCCCACATTCACCTCCAGTGCGTCGTCAGAAGGCCAACGCTGACCGTCACCGCAGTGAGGCCCCGGTTTTCGTACCGGGGGATCGGGTCTGGCTCTCGACCCGGAATCTGCCCCTCCGCCTGCCCTGCCGGAAGCTGAGCCTGCGGTTTGTGGGGCCGTTCAAAGTCCTGAGGAGAATCAATGAGGTTACGGATTGGTTGTTACTTCCCCCTGATTACCGTATTAACCCCTCATTTCATGTGTCTCTCCTCAGGCCGGTGGTGGTTGGTCCGCTCCAGGAGTCTGAGGTGCGGGAGGTTCCTCCACCTCCTCTGGACATCGAGGGGGCCCCGGCGTACTCTGTCCGGGCCATCCTGGATTTGAGGCGTCGGGTGGGGGGCCTTCGGTACCTCGTGGAGTGGGAGGGGTACGGTCCGGAGGAACGGTGCTGGTTCCCGGTGAGGGATATCCTAGATCCCTCCCTGTTGCGGGATTTCCACCGTCGCCATCCGGCTCGCCCTGCTCCGCGTCCTCCTGGCCGTCCCCGAGGCCGGGGTCGACGCGCTGCTGGAGCTGTGCATCGTGGGGGGGTACTGTCACGAGTTCGGTCGAGGCTGCCTCCCCTCCTTGTTCGGGCAGACATTCGGCATTCGGAGTACTGGAGTACTAACCACTGCTGCCCCAATCATCATCACAATTGTCTTGTCTCGTTATCACACACACCTGGTTCTAATCCCCTAATTAGTCTGTGTATAAGTGTTCCCTCTGCCCCCTTGTCCTTGTGGTTGATTGTTTTTTGTGAAGGTTAGTGAAGCTCGGTGGAGCTCGTGTATTTTGTTCGATGGGAGTATTTTCCCGTGTGCCTTGTATTTTCCAGTGCACCTGTTTTGTGCCCTGGAGTGTGTTTGACGCAGTTCTGCGTAAACCTGTATTTTGCGGATTAAAGCCTGTTTTTCTGTGATTTACCCTCCTGCGCCTGACTCCTTCAACACCACCACATCACATTCTCCTGCAACAGGGTGATCAAATTAAGATCCTACATCTGTATGAAAAATAGAGGAATAGTGAAAGCATGTTGTCAACCTTGCTGCTGAACAGATGTGGGGCCACATTTACGAAACATGTTTCATGTGGTTTTCTGGTTGTCCCAAATTGGAATTGTTTAAAGCCACAACACACAGAAACTGTCCCAGGAGGAAGGGTAGGGTGAGCACTTGGAAGAACAGTGGGGGGGAAACGAGGTAGCAGGTGGAAAAACATATTTGCCAAATTGCTGACAGGTGCTCCACAGCCTTGGTTAGAAGGTTCAAATAGAAAACACAGCATGGGGAATTGAACAAGCTTTCAGAATTTGGCTAAGAGCCACTCAAAGCAAGATGTGACCTTTTTAGCTACCTAGTACCAAGTTGTTGGGATATTTGTTGGGATTTTCTTTTAAATTTATTTAAACCCAATCACGTGCCTTGCAAGAATACGTGTGAGAGCTACAGTTTTTAGGTTCAATGGCAATTATTTGGTTGCTGTTCATACTGTAGTTTGGTACAGAAGAATGTTAAGTGCATTGAGCTAAACATATTGTGGGGTTTCATGATAGGTACTGATCTGAGCATGAATGTGTTACCTCAGCTGACTACTAGATCAAACTTTAGCCTTACATATGAGGTCATGTCAAGCAATGCCACTTGTTCACCACAGGAGATCAACATGCACCAGCTAGGGCTTGACTTGAGATTTGATCATGGGTTCATGTTAGGGTTGAATAATTTCCTGGTATTTTACAAATGTTCCATCCCGAGAATAAATCACTTTTCTCCCCGGTAACCCAGTATTTCCCGCCAAAACCGGAAGTGTCATTCTAAAGCATATAAAGCATATACATATGTGTGGATTTGATTAGAGCTTTGATCGGCATGAAAGTTCAATCCTGATGCTACCTGAGCCTGATGAGGCATACATTAAATACATTTTATGAGCCCTACATTAAAGACATTTTATGATCCCAAGCCCAAAAAAGCCCAAATGATTGTGCCATTATCCAATACATAGCCTATGATATATAGGCTACCGCACATTACGCCTGACAGAAAAACAGAAAAGCCCATAGATGTAGCTATGCTCTCTTGGGTAAGTAAAGGAAACAAGCTCCAGTAGGCTAATCTTTTTGAGTGTGGACTGTAGCCTATTACTGTACTGTATTGTATTATACTGTATTATATGGACTGGAATTACGGACCTCGTTCAAACCATGAAGCTGAGAGAGAACATGCGATGCTGGTGCAGGACATGCGGCCTACAAACGCACAATTATAGGCTAGCGAATTTGATTTTAATTTTGAAATGTAATAGGGTCTATTTTAAATTTTTATCATTAGTAGGCTGACGGAAATATAGGCTACTTTTAATAATATTTCCCCTAATGTTGTGTGACGTGCGTATTATCCTACCTCCTCTTTCTCTCTCTATTGTTGCTTCATTCCTTCCTCGCTTTCAACAGTTAAATGAAAGTTTTGTTTTCCTTATCTTCATCATTGTAATGAAATGCTTGAATAATATACGACTAGAATTAGATGCAGAAGGCTGACACTTTTCTTCATGAAGATTGAATGGTTATGGGTCTGAATAAATAACTGCTATAGCCTACCGCCATCGCACGTTCTCTCTTCTTTCAAACTACCCGTGAGTTCTATTGGCTGCTGTATTTAACATTCAGCAAACAAGAGCTTGCATCCCTCTTCGAAGTCTTTTAGTATAAGAAATGCTTTTTAAAAAATTCCAGCAAGCTATTTCTAGTCTAGCTTTTCCTGGGACAGCAAGAGCTAAGGGGCGGTTTTTAAGGAGAGAGGCTAGCGGGGCGCAGGTGCGTATTGTACAAGAGACAGAGACTATAAGTTAGAAGCTAAATATAAGGCTAATACTGCATTGAATGTATTACCTGAAAGAGGTAGGCTAGGACATCTATATATCTTGAACAGGATTAGGCCTATCTATTTTGGATTAAATTGGAATGGAATTGAAGGAGAGAGAGAAAGACTGTGAGAGAGAGTGAAAGACTGTGAGAGAGAGTGCTCGCGTGTGCACTGATTTAAAGCAACGATATTCGAGTGATAGGCTGTTTTAAAACTGCAGCTGCAATTTAAAAAATGCATCTTTACAATGAAAAAATAAGGTGATCCCGAAAGCCAGATGGAGATGGGTAAATTAGATGTGCATTCAGTCTTTATATTACTGTAGCATAGGCTATGCTGCAGCAAATGTAGACCTACCTGTCACAAGAAAAAAAGTTACCATGATGAGATAATACATACATACAGATAGCAGAGTAACCTGAGGGCCCGTAGAGAAGCCAGATTTAGACATTGCATATAATTTAACAGTTCCATTTAACGTCATGCTGTTCATATAAATAATTTATTATAATTTACCAGTTTCTCTGAGTTATTTATCCCAGGAAAAGGAGTGGGTTTGGGTGGTAAATCTTGGTTAGCCGGTTCAAGCTATTCAACCCTAGTTCATGTTCAAAGTGATCAATCTGGAACTTTGTGTAATGATGACCTACGCTCACTTAATGCTCATATTTAAGCGTCATCTTTTTTATAAATGAAGGCCATGTCCTTAAGGCACTCATGCTTCTACTGTATCTTTAATCCTTAAAAGCCTGTGCCTTCAAAATAATGTGTATTTTGGAGGGGGAGGGTTACTTTGAATGAACCCTGTGAAATCTGGTATTAAAAACTGAAACAAAAGAAACACTGGGCCAACAAAAAACATGATCCTGTGTTAAAGATGTTGAAAATATTCTAGGCTTTTGTTTGAAACAACTAGATGATCATATGCAGCTAGACTGCCTCTTAAAATATTACAGAACAGTTAGAAAACATTGTGTCATCTCCAGAATCTTCTTCTGTGAGGCTCTCTGTTGAGAGTGATTTGGGAAAGCTAATTGTCACAGATAACTGAGCTGTCTGATCTTTCAAAAACTAAAGTTTATGAAGTTGTTATGAATGAATTGTCTCATGGACCAGGATTATCTGAAAACCCAATGTTCTCTTTCCCAAAAGTAAACATCTGTAAATAAATCTCTTCTTTTGAGAAAAGTTAATGTTTTCCACAAATGTTATCTATTGCCCTCTTTGGTCTTTTGATGTCATAGAGACAGCAGATTATGACAGTGTCATTTGTGATGAGCCAGGATCTTCATTTCTCGCAGAGCAATGACCAAAGGCCTTCGTGACTGCCTTACTGAAAGCAGCTGTGAGATATTACTGGGACTAGATGAGATAAGGCGTGTCTGAGACGTCCCAGGCCCTTTGTTGATATGCAAAGTGTTTGATGTCAGTTTCAGTGCAGCTAGGCTTATTAAAAAAAACTAATTTGTCATGTTGGAAACCCTTATATGACTTATGCTTTACCGAGCACATCTCAGTTTGTCTTTCTTTGTGATTTAGTCCAATTTTAGAGAGCTATAAAACTAAATTACAGGGAACAGGGGGTTCCCTTTTTGATTTGTAGTATCTACAGAAGTATGACGTACAAGAGCTTTGCTAAAAAGGAGGGAGTTAAAGAACATACGAGAGACTATGCAGCATTGACATAGTGGAGGGCATATTCAGTGGCCATCTTGTGACCGACGCGTATTCAGAAGTCAAGAGCCAGCATTCCTGAGTTGTCAATCATTTACTTTTGACAGTGTCAGGAGTTTTAATCAAATCTACAGTACCAGTCAAAAGTGTGGACACACCTACTCATTCAAGGGTTTTTCTTTATTTTACTATTTTCTACATTGTAGAATAATAAGGAAGACATCAAAACTATGAAAAAACACAAGGAATCATGTAGTAATCAAAAAAGTGTTAAACAAATCAAAATATATTTTATATTTGAGATTCTTGAAATAGCTACCGTTTGCCTTTATGACAGCTTTGCGCACTCTTGGCATTCTCTCAACCAGCTTCACCTGGAATGCTTTTCCAACAGTCTTGAAGGAGTTCCCACATACAGAATGATGAGCACTTGTTGGCTGCTTTTCCTTCACTCTGCCGTCCGACTCATCCCAAACCATCTCAGTTGGGTTGAGGTCAGGGGATTGTGGAGGCCAGATCATCTGATGCAGCACTTCATCACTCTCTTTCTTGGTAAAATAGCCCTTACACAGCCTGAAGGTGTGTTGGGTCATTGTCCTGTTGAAAAACAAATGATAGTCCCACTAAGCCCAAACCAGATGGGATGGCGTATCGCTGCAGAATGCTGTGGTAGCCATGCTGGTTAAGTGTACCTTGAATTCTAAATAAATCACAGACAGTGTCACCAGCAAAGCACCCCCATGCCATAACACCTCCTCCTCCATGCTTTACGGTGGGAACTACACATGCGGAGATCATCCGTTCACCCACACCGCGTCTCACAAAGACACGGCGATTGGAACCAAAAATCTCAAATTTGGACTCCAGACCAAAGGACACATTTCCACCGGTCTAATGTGCATTGCTCGTGTTTCTTGGCCCAAGCGGGTCTCTTCTTCTTGTTGGTGTCCTTTAGTAGTGGTTTCTTTGCAGTAATTCAACCATGAAGGCCTGTTTCACACAGTCCCCTCTGAACAGTTGATGTTGAGATGTGTCTGTGACTTGAACTCTGTGAAGCATTTATTTGGGCTGCAATTTCTGAGGCTGGTAACTCTAATGAACTTATCCTCTGCAGCAGAGGTAACTCTGGGTCTTCCATTCCTGTGGCGGTCCTCATGAGAGCCAGTTTCATCATAGCGCTTGATGTTTTTTGCGACTGCACTTGAAGAAACTTTCAAAGTTCTTGAAATGTTCCGTATAGACTGACCTTCATGTCTTAAAGTAATGATGGACTGTTGTTTCTCTTTGCTTATTTGAGCTGTTCTTGCCATAATATGGACTTGGTATTTTACCAAATAGGGATATCTTCTGTATACCCATTACATACAGATGTTGCACTGAAGTATCGTTTTATTTCAGGAAAAGCGAAGGCACAAGATAAAGAAATTCAATATTACTTCAACAGATATTTGTATTATCTTTTAAATCTCATCATCAATCAGATTATTTTCAAACTGACTCTCACCATGCATCGCCCATGTAGGCTACCCTTCAACACGAATACCATATGCTAAGATTATAATATTGGCTGATATTACTTTTGCTGTGCCAATTATTCTAATAATTTTTCTATGATAAATCTGTTAGTTCCCAGTTCGCAGGTAGGTGCAGGTGCACACTTGATGACGATTTGCCTTGCATATTGGATTGTGATATGGCAGCTGAAATTAGTTGTTTAAATATATTGGGAGTTATTAAAGAGTTACTGCCAGTGACCATATTTTACCATTGATTCAATTTGCCAACCTGCCAAAACATTGGCTTCTATAAAGCTGCAGCTTTAGCTGCCAGTCACTATTCTGTGGGCAGGTGAATGTGTAAATAGCCAGTACCTCTGAAAGTGTCAAGCTTTGGCTTTCTTTCTGGTTGTTGCTCCCTGCTATTTCACCGTGATCAGCGTGGCAACTATAAACTCACACCATTGCGATCATCCACGGCCAAGACCTAGAGTCTGCATGAGGATGACCAAATTACTTGGAATTAGTGATTAAAATAGAAAAACTGAGAGCTTCAAACTTGCATTAACATTTCTCTTGAGAGGTCAAGAATGTGGTGGTCTTGAACTGTATGTTTGGGGGCTTCAAGGTAAAAGCTGAAAGAGAACATGCTTTTCCCCCTGGTATATTAATGTATTCTTAAACTCAGTGACACATAATCCTAGTTTATTATATAATATTTCTGGCCTTATATACTCATTTATATTTGATTCTCCATGTAATATGTGAATTGGCTGGCTACATCCTAGAGTATTGCATGTCTATTTGATTTATTACTTATCCACTTAATGGAGTGTTGTTTTATTAACTTCCCCCATGTGTATGGGTCCTTAAGCCCAAATTCAAAATCTGTTATCAAACCATCTATAGAACAAAGTGCAGCTGATTGCCAATCTTGCAGTTATTTTAGGTTTATTCCATTGCTTAGTCAATAAGGTAATTCTGGTTTCTAGGTTTATTCCATTGCTTAGTCAATAAGGTAATTCTGGTTTCTGGCCTTTTGTGGGAACAATTTGAGCTTGGGAGTAGTTAGAATAACATTTTCGCAATATACATTTTCATAGTTTGAAGAAAGAGACCAATAAGTCGTATGACAGGCATCTTGGCTATTGTTTAAAGAGGCTAGATACTGTTTGTTGTGTTCAGACAGAGGAAAACCCAGTACTTAAGAACATTTCTTCTCATAACTCTTGCTGAAAGGGCCCAGTCTTTGTTTGAAGTCTTCTTGGAGTGTGTTGGCATGGCTATAGTAACACTGATTCCCAAAGCTGCACTGGATGGTCTCGTTCAATCAGATTACATTATAACAATGAAGGCTAGTCACTCACAACTTTCATAAAGTCACAATTAAGACTTCCCAATGAAAACAATTTCAAGTTGACCATGACGAACTGAACGGAAAAAGATTGAGAATCACTGTGAATGTTGTTTGTTACTCTGAATCACAATGGACTAGATCCAAAATATTTACATTGTGTGGTTCAGTAACTGTGAAGACCTCACACTAATCTGTCACATAGCTGGTTCATGTTTTTCAAAATGTTCATCAGGGGTTTGATCCAGTACATTTTGTATATAATTGTCAAGACTACTTTCTCTTCTTTTGAGGTTTTCTCATGGTTAGTTGCAGCTTTTACATTTTATATAAAGCTAATTATATTGGTTTGAAGAAGGCATAGCTGCTGGGTCTCAACCCAGTTCAGGCTCATGCCCCACATGCTTTTAGTCAAACCCTATTCATTTCCTATGCCAAAAAATTGACGGCTTTTGAAACTTGTCGTGGCACAACAGTGTGTTTATTAAGTGTAACCAAATCCTGTTTCTTGTAAAGAGGGCAAATCCGCAAGAGAGTCACAAACAGATACAGATGAGTTTTTCAAAGCTGTGGCTTTTGCTACTGCGATGACAAGTGAGCGTGTAGTTCCTCCACATCGGCCGGCGGTGCAGTTGAACTGATGTGGCAGAACAGAGACAGAGATGGGTTATCTCCATTATCTCACCATGGCACTGCCACAGTCACACACATAGCCTCCCAACAGATGCTGTCTATCATCTTGTCTATCTCCAATGACTTTTTCACACAGAAAAAGATTGTAACGTCATCACTTGTGGTGTGAATTTGAGTTGGTCTATGCAGGATTCTCTCATCATGCAGACAGTATAGTCTTTGAATTCTAACACTGCTAAACATACAATAGGGAAAAGAACCCCATCCACCACCCCTGTGTTGCACAGACCTTGGTGATGCATAGCTGTTATTTTGGGTAGGAATGCCAAAATGTTTACTCATAGAGGCTTTCGGCTCGCCATGGTTGTCATTGTGAGGATAGTTTACTGCTCAAAATCTATTGTTTGATTTTAGAATATTTTTTGCAGTACATTCCCATCATATCTGACTGTTTTAATCACAGCTGTTTGGTTTCTGGAGGACAAAGATGTATTCATTGATTCTTGTTGTTTCTGACCAAGTGACTATTGGGCAATCATGGCTCATTGGCCTAAAGACCCTCTCATGTTGTTGGTAGGCTCTTGATATTGAGGCCATTAGTAGACTAGAGATGCATCAGCCTTCAGTAAACTATTACTTCCCACGGGGGGCTAGTATGAAAAAAATAAAAAAATAAAAAAAATAATGTATGCACTCACTAACTGTAAGTCGCTCTGGATAAGAGCGTCTGCTAAATGACTAAAATGTAAATGTAAATGTAATATCAATAAGATATTCATAAATATCTGATTTTGTTGTCATTTCTCATCTCGTTGTGCACTGTTCATCATGTTTCATGTTCCATGATCTTTCAGTGAAAGCAATGTCAAATATGCATGTGTTGGGACCAGATGGCAATACTTGGGGTGAAAACACTTGTGCAGCTGTAAATGTTTTACTACACACTTATTTGCACAGATGGCAGTATTAAACAATCCTGATTATGGGTTCAGGTGGATTGCCCTCTCCGTTGAACTCCAGGGGACTATCATTGAACTTTATCATGAGTGATGCTTTAAATTAAATCATCATCATGCACTTTTAGAGAAAGAAAAGCTGCTATCTAGAACCTAAAATGTTTATTCGGCCTTCCCCATAAGATAACCCTTTGAATAACCCTTTTTGGTTCCAGGTAGAATCCTTTTGGTTCCAGGTAGAACTCTTTTGGGTTCCATGTAGAACTCTTTCCACAGAGGGTTCTACCTGGAACCCAAAAGGGTTATTCAAAAGGTTATCCTATGGGGACAGCCGAAGAACCCTTTTGGAACCCTTTTTTCTAAGAGTGTGGGTAATGTCCCATACAACTCCAGATTGTCGAATACTGTTCTCTGACGTTGTTGTTTTACACCCTATTCCTACTGTATGATAGTATTTTCTAGGAGCAAAAATGTACAATACTTTGTTGGTATTCTGTAAATTGTTGAGGAGAAGGAGCACAGTTCATAGTGGGTGAGTGTGTATGAAATCTGTAGACTGCATGTAATGGATGATGGTTGGTTTTCTGTGCTGTGATGTAGACTAGCATTGCAGTACAGCTGTGTCCCATCTGGCCAGGGCTGCAGACTGGTGCAACATCTGGAGCTCTGTGGACAGACAAGTCTCTCTCTCTCTCTCTTTCCTCCACTGGACTTTATCTAGGCTAATACTGGGCTTATGAGGTGAGAACATGTTCACGTCTGGTCCGAGACAAGTGCTCTAGCTGTAACCTCTCATCCAGCTTGAGCCTCGGTTGGTGATGACTGTCATTATGCCACTGAGCACACACAACCACCAGGTTCGCTTCTCTTATAAGTCCCTGGGAAATGGATATGATTGGCTGGATAAGAACTCTCATAAACTCAAGGTTAAAGGGTGGATTATGAATACAATGTTAAAAAGGAAAGCCAAGAATAGAGCTTCTTAGACCATATCAAGTGAGGCCATGGTGATCACATAATGATAACATCATTGTTCACATATATCTCCGGTGTCGCCTGGATTTTCTCTCTGCAGAGTTACCGAACCGTGAGTCATCATTATTGTTGCTACATAGAAACGTTGCGTGCTTTGCTTAACTTGGCGGCGTGGTGAACAGGAATCTGCATACTATTAGAAGTGGCTGGAGTCAGTGCATGATCTGGATGAAGGATGAAAGGAGAACAATGTCCAAACCTCTTCTGTGGTTCTTCTTTGAATGTCTCTGTGTAAATCTGACCAGACTCATGTCTAAGGAATCATAATAACACTGATGTGATGCAAGATTCTGACAGTATGTGTGATTAATGTAGTCTGGGGAATGCCCTTTAAGAGAAGTGGCCCAGATCTCCTCTGATTGCCAATTAAAACCTTTACCATTACTTTGTCACTGATGTCTTTTGGATAGTCAGACTTGTTGGGCCGATACTGGACATGGTGGCTCAATTGCATTGTATAGTAGTTTTCACTTGATTTAAGAATGTACAATATATAGCGCCCAATACCCAACACATGTTGTTGTATTCAGTTTGTTCCATACTGTATATGAGGGGTACAGTGCTCTCTACTCATGTAGACGGTAGACTCCACTTGAGCTTCCCGTCTGCACTGTTGTTCTTTATATGTCTGATGGCATTCCTACTGATAGCTAGAGAGGTGATGAATACTGAAGTCTGTTGACTCCTAAGTACAAAGCCTGTAATACGCTGTGGGACTTTCTCATTGTGCTTACACTGTTCAATCTCCAGAAGCTTGTAACATGACTTTAATTCCGGCTTTATAGTGAGATAATCAGTAAGGTTTGTCTGTGATGTACCATGACAGTTTCTGACATCTCAGTCGGTCTGGTTAGTTGCCTGTGGTGCTGAAATGACATAATGACACACAAAAGCAGAAGATGTTGCACTGGTTTATGTCCTGGAATTAATATAAAGAGAGTCGCTCTCCTCAACCCCAGTCACTTACTTATTGATGGGCTTACTCACCCGTTCTCCATGGAAGTGACAAACTTCATGAGAACACTCCACACTGTGGAATATTTTTTGAGGCACTGAACTGTAGCTACTGCAAGCATGGTTACGATGATTGAGTCTCTGAATACAAATGCATCTCAGTGCAACCCCTGATGCGCCTCCCTTCATGGCTCACTCTCCCTCCTCCACCCTACACATCACTCATGATGCTCAGACATCTGCACACGCCGTTCCAAAGTTATGGGTTAAAACTATGCTTGAATCAGTTGTGATCTGAAATAGTGCCCATCCACAGTGTTTCTTGACTGAGTCAATATACCACTCTGTGTCTGTGCCAAATGCTATACTCTATACAGTTTGCCAATAGGGCTGCCACGCATATTGGTTGTAGTATAACTGTTAGCTATGAAC
Organism: Coregonus lavaretus; assembly: GCF_964263955.1. Classification (NCBI taxonomy): domain Eukaryota; kingdom Metazoa; phylum Chordata; class Actinopteri; order Salmoniformes; family Salmonidae; genus Coregonus; species Coregonus lavaretus. The sequence continues at coordinate 34,284,879 of NC_140002.1, forward strand.
TAGTAGTTACTAGATATGTCAAGTGATTTAAGTTCACCCCCTTTGAAATGTGATGTTTCATAGTCATGTTGTTGATTTTATGAAATGTTTGAAATTACATGAGCAATAGTGTGCCAGAAATGATTTCCTATGATTGACAGCTCGCTAACATGAGAGCACTTGGACAAGGGTGAATGCTGTTAACACTCACACATTTGGCCTTACATGGACCCAGTGCCCAGTTCAAACATGGGCCTCTGAGAATGGTGTCTGCAGCCTGGTTCATGCAAGGCAGTGGGCTTCAAGACATGTTTCATTCCCCTTCTTTACAACAGTCATTAACATCTCCATTCTCTCTATATATACAATAGATTCTGTGCAGTATAAACAATAGCAGTTGTGTTTATTCTTTAAATCATTCATGCGTAAGGTCATGAAATGTTCCACACATTCATTGCGGGTGTTTTTATGGGCTGTTCACAACATAATGACTAACTACATTTTTCATGATATAAAAACACTACTCATGAAGACACACTTGGGTTTGTACGAGAAGTGAAAATAAATATGAAGGCAGAGGAAGCTACTGTGAAACATGCCCACACATACAGGGTAATCATTCTCCCTCTCAGTCCCAGTGTTCCAAGCAGTGCTAAACATATCGGCCAAAGAAACATCTTTGTAATAAATGATGAACATGTTTTTCTTTCATTTAACTCAAACTACCAACCATACAGTAGGCCTTCTACCTCTCCAAAAGCTTTTCATCAGAATCATCTTGTGGTGTCTAAACATTTGACCAAACACCAGCATTGCTGAAAACGAGATCCTTCTTGATCCTATTCCAGCAATAACAAACAAGCAACCTTGCATACATATACTGTAATTTTGGAAAAATCTAGTTGTCTTCAGTTTCCATGTATTATGAATGAGTACAGCTGCTATCCAACATGTATCTGATAACTGAAAATCTGTGGACCAGCGTGGCACGCATAACAGATAGACTATGAATCAATAAAGCAGTAGCCCTGGGCTCTAGTGTTCCTCCCATGGCTCCTCTTCCCCAAAAGCATTCCCAAATGTGATAGCACTACCTGCTGTGCCAAAAATGCTTGACGTGTCACTGCAGGACTGAATTTAGGACGATTTTGGAATCAGTCGTGTGTTTTTTTCCCATATGTACATACTTTTCCACTCCAATGTCACATAATCATTCAGTCTGACCCCTCAGCAACGACACATGCTGGTTAGACAGAGAGAGGGGGAAAACATTTTTCACACTCCACACACCAACATCCTTCATCAAGGATAAGACTCTGGGTGGTCTGTTTGCAGCAGTGATGAGGAATAAGTCAAATTTCTCGTATTTTTCTACCAACTGTCTCTCCGGTCCGCTCAGAGGTTGGCGTGTTGTGGGCTCCCTTTTGGGCTTGGCCCCTCAGCAGAACACGTATCTGACAGAGGAGCCGTTAAATCAAGCCCCAGACCCAAGTGCATGACCCACTCTAGGGACAACACACAGGAGACATGCTGACGTGACCTCAGGCTCCAGATGTGGACTTGTTGTAACCTTATGATCCAGGCATCATTCAATGTCTTTCAATCACTGCAACATTTTCTCTCAGCCTCATGGCAAAATGTGTAGAATAGCATGAGATTAGCTATAAAATTACAAATGTTTATTTTTGCCACATGGCAAAATATGTAGAATTTTAGAAATGTGCTGTTTTCCCCCAAAAAAAAATCCCTTGCATGGGGGTCCCGCGAAACTGCGGTACGCCACTGCTTTCAATCCTGGTTCATGCAGGGAAGAATATCAGACTAATTAAAGTTGTTATAAATAATAATGATACTGAAATTATGTATGCATGCTTGCTTGCCCATGTAGGCACAGCAAGTCTGCATTTGTTTGATACTCTACGTGTTGCCAAACACAAAACCGAGGTTATAGCAGGCAGTGACTCACATTGGAAACATGCTACTCAGCTTGTCCCAGTATCAGGCATCATACGCAAAGAAGTGCTAAACAAAGTATGGTAAACACCCCTTGTTATGCTAAGAGACCTTCCTGGTCTCTTGACTGTTTTGAGTTCAGTTGAGTACATCATCCTGGTCTCAGTCCCAGCTGCACTACTAGAAATAGGGTCAAAGGTCTGTAAAAGAAAGTATGGTCCAAAGATCTCATTGAATCTGAACAACCCTTTAACTGGAACAGAATATGGAAAAATATGAACATGGCATCCTGTAATCGGCACCATCAACTTATACCGTACATTGTAAGTTTGTTCACAGACTGTATTCAGTGGTGGAAAAGGTACCCAATTGTCATACTTGAGTAAAAGTAAAGATACATTAATTGAAAATGACTCAAGTAAAAGTGAAAGTCACCCAGTAAAATCCTACTTGAGTAAAAGTCTAAAAGTATTTGGTTTTAAATATACTTAAGTATCAAAAGTAAATGTAATTGCTAAAATATACTTAAGTATCAAAAGTAAAAGTAAAAGTAAAAGTATAAATCATTTCAAATTCCTTATATGAAGCAAACCAGACAGCACCATTTTCTTTTTTTTTCTTTTTTATTTACGGATAGCCAGGGGCAATCTCCAACACTCATTTTCAAATGCAGCATGTGTTTAGTGAGTCCGCCAGATCAGCTGCAGTAGGGATGACCAGGGATGTTCTCTTGATAGGTGTGTGAATTAGAACATTTTCTGTCCTGCTAAGCATTCAAAATGTAACGAGTACTTTCGGGTGTCAGGGAAAATATATGGAGTAAAAAGTACATAATATTCTTTAGGAATGTAGTGAAGTAAAAGTAAAAGTTGTCAAAAATATAAATAGTAAAGTACAGATACCCCAAAAAACTACTTAAGTAGTACTTTCAAGTATTTGTACTTAAGTACTTTACACCACAAACTGTATTTAACACAAGGATACGTTTTACAATGAAATTAGCCCCAACTCCCAACTGTTCACTGTGTCCCCTACATCAGGTAGGCACATTACTTCATGTGATGTGGTAGTGCCCTGCAGTTAAATGATGCTGAGACAAAGTTACAAAATTAATTGTGAAGCGCATGAATGTAAATAGTCAATGCTTTACATCTATTATGTTACTTAACGATAATAGCTCCTTGAATCTCTCAATCAGAGACGATTACTGCTGGCAGGCAGCGCTGCCACAAAAAATATGTTGGCTTTTAGATGACAGTCACCTCACTCTCTCCCAATTCGCCAGTGGATACAGTTACTATTAGAAGTTATAACATTAGAATTATCGACAGCGAGAATTAATGGTACTAGTCAAGGAACAATTGAGGCCTGGACAAATATACTTGACTCTGTAAAAAATAATCTCAGCTAAAGCCCAACACATACAAATAAACAATCCATAAAGCCCAAAACATACAGTACATTCAAACAAAATATATATATACAGTGGTCCTCTGTAGCTCAGCTGGTAGAGCACTGCGCTTGTAACGCCAGGGTAGTGGGTTTGATCCCCGGGACCACCCATACATGAAAATGTATGCACGCATGACTGTAAGTCGCTTTCGATATCTGGCATATTATTATACATGTATATACCTCTTTTAATATTTTTTTTACTTTCTTTGCTTTCAGGCCCACGGGAAGGGGTGGTATGGGGAGGGTTTTCTCTGGTCGCTGGGTGGGGGGTCTGTGGGGTTGACTGACGAGCAACCCTAGTTGCTAGGGGGGGTAGGAAGGGGTGGGAAACATGGTTTCCGGAATGGGGGTGGGGGGTGATGGAGACATGTTGGCTGGGTGGGGTTGGGGGAATGGGATGGGATGGGAGGTTGGGGGTTGAGGTCCACTTTTTTCTAAATACTGAATGTCTTATTACCTAAACCCCTGTATGTATTTCTTACTTTTATTTTTATTTTGAGGGGCAGCCTATGGGTAGATGTCTTCTAAACTTATACATTGAAATGGATAATGTATATGTAACCCCCTAACAACAAAAATGACACAAAAAAAACAAATGTGGTCAAAAAAAAGAAGAAAAAAAGGTATGTACTCTGATCTCCCCTATTACAGCGCGATGAATGAGATGGCAATGTCCGCCATCAGTATAAAAGGTGCAATTTAAAACGCACCTGGAAACGCCACCTGTATAGAAATGCTCCATGTCTCACGGCAGACTCATGTTGCATAGTCTAGACAATGCGTCTCTCCAGCCTTTCAGAGCACCGGCGCATTAGGTTAGCATTTGGCAGGTCAGCATCTATTCTGGTGGTGGTGATACTCCTCACTCCTTCCCACACCGCCCCAGCCCACACTGGGTTCCTCTAATATTGGATGTTCCCCTTGCTCGACCAGGGCACCTCTCTCTCTCCCTCTCTCTCTCTCTCTCTCTCTCTCTCTCTCTCTCTCTCTCTCTCTCTCTCTCTCTCTCTCTCTGCTACCTTCCATCCTCTCTCCTGTCTGATTTACTTTGAGCCTCTTCACACTTACTACACTTTTCGTAAAAATACCTTCAGCTACACATATTACTACAATGTAAACTTGTGTACTTGCTACGTCTCGGCCGCTACCTCCAGAGGTAGAGCACAACACTCGCCCGACAGTTGCCCCCCTTGAGGCAGGGCAGTGTCAACAGAATTGTAACACTCCTACAGTATAAATGGTAATAGCAGAGCAATGTTTCTGAAACAGCTGAAATGTATAGACATTTCCCTCATATTTGAGACTTGTGAGTTTTTACCTGAAAATGCAGTAACAGCCTGTTACATTCTGAAATTGTCTCAGTAGCTGCCGGCTGCACTGAGCCACGTAAAACTACGGAAGCCCATCATACAAATAGGATATGTTTATTCATTTGTAACATTGTGTGCTGATTTCAGAGGTTGCACCACAGGTCCCAGAGTGGTGGTGGGGGGGAATTGTTTTCCTGGGGCCCAGAATGTTTTTTTTTTTACTCCTGGAAAAAACCCTGGCCCTAGGGAGGATGAAAACATTAAAACCCTTTACACAGACAAAGAGACAACAACTGCGATTGGACAATAAAACTAAAAAGGCTGAGCTCGCTGTATGCAGGGTTGCAACATGTAGGCCTTTGGATCTGTAATAAAATAAATATTCATACAGTATGTCATCACTATTGTGTTGATTGATTAATTCCAGTCAATCATTTTGGATTAAAAAGGTCTATGTAGCCTAGCCACCCGAAGTGTGAATATAAACCACATTTTATCACATTCACATTTTCTCAGAACACAAATAAATTGGCCTATTTTAGGCTATAAAAACATGACGTTACGTTTCCCCTGGCTGGGCCCAGATGGGATCAGAGCAAACAGGCTTCTCTAGGCTACCTGCAGCTGTGGTTGTTATCAGTAGTCTACAGTTGATCAGACTGAAGCACATAATAATTGTGCACGTTGACAAAACATTTTGGTGGCAGGTATGGGCTTCTATATAAAACAGCTCTTCGCAAATCTGCAGTGAATTAACTTATACCCACATTTTCAGTCGCAATTTGCTTATACCACATGATTTGCATGATATGAAGCCTGGTTTGTTGTAAAGTTGTAAGGTAGGCCTACTGTAGGCTACTTTACTATTCGTATGAGGAGGTTAATCGTTCATTTTTGATAGGCTAACGTTACTTGATGAGCACATGCTGTTAGCAACTCTGTGCTTTTGTCTTTAAACTCAAACGTAACGAGTGTAGCTTACAGACGAGAAAATAAACCCTTTAAATGTCTGCACATACTTGTGAATTGTTGCATTATTCAAGAGTGTAAAATGTTTTAAAAGAAATGTTTTGGTCATTGTTTAATAGTTTGTGCTAACTGGCTAGCAGCTACTGTGCTATTTACGGTCAATTTGAGCTGCGGACGAAGAATGTTGCGTTGCCAGCCACAATAAAAGGTAAGGCAAGGATGTAATGTGAATTGAAAAGTAGAAATCTCTTTTGCAACTGCGCTCCTTAGACTCTCCTTCATATCTAGTAGTGGGAATAGGGCCTAAGCCTCTGTTCCCCTGTTGCTTTACACAGTCTCTCCCCCACATCTCATTCTGTAGGCCTATGATCTTCTTTTGCACCTGTCTAATGAAACAAGACAGTAGATTGTGTGTCACAGTGAGTACAGTTTGATTTGCCTATTCTTCTGAATTTCTCCTGGGGGGGTTTCATAACAGAACTCTAAGTACATATTTGTAATTTTCGTGCCTTGGGTCATCACATTTGGTTTTCACATGTATTTATGCAACCTGAATATGACAACTGCTGTAGAATGGTATGAACACAGTTTACCTAACAGCAGATTGTTAGTTTTACCCATCCCACTGAAAGACAATATCTGCTCGGAGAGCATGTACTCCTGTCAAATGTTGAGACCTTAATTCTTAAACCTGAAGTGTGCAACCCAATACCTTTAAGGACTGCTGCTTGTGTGATCGTTTTAAGACCTCAAATTACTTTTCATTAATAATCTTGTCCAACAACATTGTGTTTTTTCTCACTACTGGCTTTGTTTGCTGATATCTTGTTTCAGATGTGCATATATGTTTGATTGACATGAAGATAAAGCTCAGTGAATGGCAGGATGTAGTGATCGTCTGTTGGGGGGAATCATATAACATTACATCATAGTGCTTGCCATCCCATACTTATCATTTATCTTGGACTGAGGATATCCTCTGTAATCATTGGATGGAAGCCACTTGTTAGATTTATATTTGGCTGGAATTCTAGTTGTGCAGGGACAGCTAATGACTAACACTCACCCACATCGTCTGTAGTGGGTGTTGTAAGGCACACATTTACTCTTCATTTTTATAACATTCTATTATGTATATACACTGAGTGTACATGACATAGACTGACCAGGTGAATCCAGGTGAAAGCTATGATCCCTTATTGATGTCACCTGTTAAATCCACTTCAATCAGTGTAGATGAAGGGGAGGAGACAATTGAAATAAGGATTTTAAGCCTTGAGACAATTGAGACATGGATTGTGTATGTGTGCCATTCAGAAGGTGAATGGGCAAGACAAAATATTTAAGTGCCTTTGAATGTGATATGGTAGTAGGTGCCAGGCACACTGCTTTGTATGTGTCAAGAACTGCAACGCTGCTGGGTTTTTCACGCTCAACAGTTTCTCGTGTGTATCAAGAATGGTGCACCACCCAAAGGACATCCAGCCAACTTGAAACAACTGTGGGAAGCATTGGAGTCAACATGAGCCAGCATCCCTGTGGAACGCTTTCGACACCTTGTAGAGTCCATGCCCCAACGAATTTAGGCTGTTTTGAGGGCAAAAAGGGTTTCATCTCAATATTTGTACAGTGTTCCTAATGTTTTGTACACTCAGTGTAGAATTTAAATCATAAAGGTGAGCAACAGCATATGGAAAAGTACTTAGCGAGAGTCATGTTGACGCAAAGCTGAGGTACAGAGGTCTTTTCTCAGGCTCTACAGACTGTAATGAGTGCCTGTCAGGTTAGCTGAAGTTTTGGCCGTCCGCTCCCTTTACGGGCTGGCTGGGATATCAAAGGCCCCACTGATAAACAAAATAAACTCCCAGCACTGCTTTCACCCTTTATTGTCCTGCCTGGTTTTAATGTCGGCCAGGTGCAGAGTTAAGCACAAACTCCAGCATTTTTTAAGCTGGCATGCAAAGAGCAGAGCATCCATAGAAGCCTGTCTGTTGTTGGAATCACTCAGCTACAGAGCATCCTCATTATATACAGAAAACTTGAGCGTGCATAACTATTCACCCCCCCAAAGTCAATTCTTTGTTGAGCCATCTTTTGCAGCAATTACAGCTGCAAGTCTCTTGGGGTATGTCTCTATAAGCTTGGCACATCTAGCCACTGGGATTTTTGCCCATTCTTCAAGGCAAAACTGCTCCAGCACCTTCAAGTTGGATGGGTTCCGCTGGTGTACAGCAATCTTACCACAGATTCTCAATTGGATTGAGGTCTGGGCTTTGACTAGGCCATTCCAAGACATTTAAATGTTTCCCCTTAAACCACTCGAGTGTTGCTTTATCAGTATACTTAGGGTCATTGTCCTGCTGGAAGGTGAACCTCTGTCCCAGTCTCAAATCTCTGGAAGATTGAAACAGATTTCCCTCAAGAATTTCCCTGTATTTAGCGCCATCCATCATTCCTTCAATTCTGACCAGTTTCCCAGTCCCTGCCGATGAAAAACATGGTGTTCTCAGGGTGATGAGAGGTGTTGGGTTTGCGCCAGACATAGCGTTTTCCTTGATGGCCAAAAAGCTCAATTTTAGTCTCATCTGACCAGAGTACCTTCTTCCATATGTTTGGGGAGTCTCCCACATGCCTTTTGGCAAACACCAAACGTGTTTGCTTATTTTTTTCTTTAAGCAATGGCTTTTCTCTGGCCACTCTTCTGTAAAGCCCAGCTCTGTGGAGTGTAAGGCTTAAAGTGGTCCTATGGACAGATACTCCAATCTCCGCTGTGGAGCTTTGCAGCTCCTTCAGGGTTATCTTTGGTCTCTTTGTCGCCTCTCTGATTAATGCCCTCCTTGCCTGGTCCGTGAGTTTTGGTGGGCGGCCCTCTCTTGGCAGGTTTGTTGTGGTGCCATAATGGATTTCATGGTGCTCCGTGGGATGTTCAAAGTTTCTGATATTTTTTTTATAACCCAACCCTGATCTATACTTCTCCACAACTTTGTCCCTGACCTGTTTGGAGAGCTCCTTGGTCTTCATGGTGCCGCTTGCTTGGTGGTGCCCCTTGCTTAGTGGTGTTGCAGACTCTGGGGCCTTTCAGAACAGGTGTAAAAATACTGAGATCATGAGACAGATCATGTGACACTGAGATTGCACACAGGTGGACTTTATTTAACTAATTATGTGACTTCTGAAGGTAATTGGTTGCACCAGATCTTATTTAGGGGCTTCATAGCAAAGGGGGTGAATACATATGCACGCACCACTTTTCCGTTATTTGTTTTGTATAATTTATTGAAACAAGTTATTTTTTTAATTCCACTTCACCAATTTGGACTATTTTGTGTATGTCAATTACATGAAATCCAAATAAAAATCCATTTAAATTAAAGGTTGTAATGCAACAAAATAGGAAAAACGCCAAGGGGGATGAATACTTTTGCAAGGCACTGCAAGTACCCTGATATCAGTGCAGTATCCATATAGAACTGAAAGTACTCTATAAACATTGACGTATTCCAACACATGAGACTCACCTCTGGAGAGTATAATGATAGTTGGTGGAAGTGGACAATCACCCCAAAGGAATGCAGAGGGGCCATAAAATGAAACAATTGGCTGGGAGTCATGTGAGGTAATGCTCATTGTTCACGTTTGGCAAGCCCTAGTCTCTCTGGCCAATTTTCACATAATTTTACAGGTACGGTATTGCCTTTATCAGCATCACTCTTTTATGTAGGACTTTTTAAACAGTAGTTTGAAGACACGTTTATGGAAGACTGAACTAGTGAAAAGTGAACTATAGTGCCCTCTAATATTTTGGGGGCAGAACTCCCTATAACTGTTTGCCCAGGCTTTATCTCAGCAGGCTAACACATTCTTGTGGCACGCAGATGACCCATGTTCAAACCCAGTCAAAAGTAACGTTTCTTTGCCTGCCCTAAGGTTATTGGTGGAATTGATGGTTACTGCTTTCTATTGTCTAAAATTTGTTATTTTCAATGAGTAATCAATACCACACTATCAAGTAGGAGCCATGGAAATGAGCGGCCTGCGCTGCATAGGGCAGCGTTGTGAGCCCAACATCTGATTGTCTACTATCCATCAGACTGAGACTCTGCCTGGGTTTGGTTTTCTGCATCTTGTACCATTCACACAAGCCTGATGCCTTCCATCAATGGAATCATGTTTTCAAATTGTTTCCCCTGGAGTTGGGCATGCGCTGAAACTGTCATCTTTTGCCCCCTTTCTCCCTCTCCCCTTTTCCCTATCCCCTCTTCTTAGTATCTGTAGAGAGGAACTCTGCTGATCGCGTTGCAGTTTGGTCTAATTTATGTTCCACAGGTGCAGGTCTCATAAATACTCAAAGTGAACAAAGCCAAGTAATTCAATCCTGTGTCAACAAAGGCCAAAAAACAGACACAAATCTAATCCATCCCAGCAGGGTTCCAGTCTGGATATGAAATATCAGTTGAAAGAACATCAAGTTTTTCTCCTTTTCCACACATTGCCCCTGATTTCCATAAATATTATAAGATAATATGAACACACTTCGTATATCTTATGCAAGTTCTCATGACTGGCTAGTTAGAGATCCTATGGAGGCTTGAAATTATAAAGATTCCATTGCAAACTACAGTTCTATTTCAATTTTACAGCACTTTTTTTGTATCCCTCACTGACCAACAGACTAGATTGCCTCTGGGGAACAGTGAAGAAAACTCTCACCTCACAGAAGACAGAGAAAAGGCCGTCCATCGCACCAAAAGGAGCCAGCAGAATAAACGACTTGATTCAGGTATGGATTCTTTCTCAGAACAATGATTTCATAACATTCAGAGAATGCCTAATTAGTTCTAATTAGTTTTATGGCTGGACGGATGGGTATACATCAAAGTTTTTCCTCCAGGGAAAAGACTCATGTAAAAATCAAGACAGCAGGGACAGAGCAGGTCTGAACCCTGTATGCTGCAAGGTTCATGGTTGGAGTGGTATTTCTTGTAACGCCAGCAATGTTTAGTTGTGTTTACAGAGGCTGGATCTGTGCACTTTTGGAGGGAAACGTTGTTCCCCACTTTTATGCTGTTGGTATGAAACCAGACCTTAAGTAATTATTTTTGCGGCCATTCTCCTGGTTTCTTGGTTTGACAGAGGTGAGCACTGGGTTTTTTGATGTGGTGTTCAATTCAAAGCCTGAGCTGCATTGCATGTGTACATTTACAATGCAGTAATTAGTTTGGGCGCTCTGTCATTAGAGAGGGTTTTAGTCTCTCTTCTCTCTCTCCCTCTCTCTCCCTGTCTCACTCACTCACTCTCTCTCTTTCATTCCTCATTCGATTGTGGGCTACTGCTGCTTAGATATCAGTTGAAGTGAGTCTACATACCTCAGCTTCACACACAATAAGGTTGGAAAGATCCTGCCAGGAACAGGTTTGGCTAGTGAGGCAATGTTCCTTTCCTCTGATTACCTCCAGTAAGGGAAGGCTGAGGAGATGATTGACATGTGTTTTGAAAGCCGCCCCTTTCTGCTCTGAGGATTTATTTAAATGTTAATGTGGTGCAGTTCCAATATTGTGTTTTCAGTGGAGAAATACTGTAGGGAAGAAATGGTGCCGTGATCCCAGATGGAGAGCTGCTCTTTTAGCTTAATGCTGAGGAGCTCCCCTTATGGACACTAATGATGTGTCAGTCACCAAGCACATTTAGGGAATAGGATATTAGGGGCTCTATTTTAACAAACAAATCTAATCGCTGGCAGTAGCACTATAGGTCTGGAGGTATGTCCGATTTTTTTTGTTGCTATTTTCATAGCTGGGGCGGCAGGTAGGTAGCCTAGTGGTTAAAAGTGTTGGGCCAGTAAGTGAAAGGTAACTGGTTCCAATCCCTGAGCTGACTATTTGAAAAATCTGTCGATGTGCCCTTGAGCAAGGCACTTATCCCTAATTTCTACTGTAAGTTGCTCTGGATAAGAGCGTCTGCTAAATGTACATGTATGTTTTAGGATGTGCAGTATATTTTCAATTCAAAACAACGCATTGCTGTTGAACCAGCCATAGTAGCCTAGGCCTAAGGTAAGGTTAGCCTATAGAGGGCTTGATAGAAAATGGAAAACAAGCAATCTGTTTTTTAGAACAACAATAATATTTCTAAAGAGGATGGGGTCAGAAGCATGATATCATAAATCGCTTCTCTCATTCCATGGCATTGTGTGCACACGTCCCAGCTAGCACATCGGAGAACCATATGTTTCTTACAGCTTGGTGAGAGCGTGGTTGTCCCATGGTTATTTTGCATACAATCTTCCCACAACGTTCTGGGAATGGTGCAGGATAATTTATTGGCTTTGGAACATTCTCAGCACATTTAAGGAACTTGACAAAATAACGTTATGTTCTTGGTATTTCATTACTTTAACAGAATGTTTTGTAAAAGTTCAAACATGGTTACATTTAATTACATTTTTGGTAATGTTCTAGGAATGTTCTCTAAAGGCGTCAGCATGCTTCAGTTCGGCTGGCGGCTGACCGAAGTCGGCTAGCCGAATAAACGAGTGTGCTCGCATACTCCCTTAAAAGACCTTTGCTTGAAAAACAAGAAAAAAGCGGCAAAAGTACATTTTGTCCATTTTGAGACACTGTAGCCAGTATACACTTCCTCAAAATAATCTAAGATAATTTAAGAAATCTGTAATTCATTTTGACGGTTTTGCAGAGGAGATCTTAGTTGCACAATTTTACATCTAACTAAGATGTTTGGTGCAGTATTTCTCAATGAAAAGGTTTGTATGAAAATGAGTCATCTCTCATGGAATGACAACAAAGACTTTATTGAAGAATCCCTAATGCTGACCAATCACCGACGAAGGGGCGTAGACTTCGGCTCCGAACATCAGCTTGCCTCCGTAAAAAAAAATGGTGTGCCCAAACAGCCAAAGAAACCCTCACCGAAGTCCAAAATGAACAAAAACTTTGTAATATATGTACAAACTCTTCCGGCTGGGAAGCATGCGGATGCCTTAACTAGTTTGACATTGGGAATCTTCTCAAATAGTTCAGAGAATGTTAAGAACCAACATTCTCCTGTGGGAATTTTAATACTTCAGCATAACATTTCCACCTGGTTTTATTTACATTTTAGTCATTTAGCAGACGCTCTTATCCAGAGTGACTTACAGTTGGTGAGTGCATACATAAAACATTTTTTCATACTGGCCCCCTGTGGGAATCAAACCCACAACCCTGGCGTTGCAAACGCCATGCTCTACATCCCTGCCGGCCATTCCCTCCCCTCCCCTGGATGACACTGGGCCAATTGTGCACCGCCCCATGGGTCTCCTGGTCGCAGCCTGCTACAGAACCTGGATTCGAACCATCTGGCACAGCTAGCACTGCGATGCAGTGCCTTAGACCACTGCGCCACTCGGGAGGTTAAAGTAATGTTAAAGTAATGTTCTCAAATTGTTCCGAAAACATTAAGAAACAATGTTCTTCTGTGGGAATTTCAGTACTTCAGCATAAGTTTTCTGCAGCTTTCCTCATGGTTTTATTTAAAGTAATGTTCTCAGAAAACATTAGTATTGTTCAAACATATACATTATTATTATTTATTATTATTATTATTATTTATTCCGTTCCGTCAACAAAACCTAAGAAAACATTTGAAAACTTTCCATAAAAACCATAAGAAAACTTTAGTAACGTTCAGAGAATGTTCTAAGAATGTTATTTAAAAACATATACATTCCGTTCTCAGCATCAACAAAACTCTATACTCTATCTTGTTAAGTGTGTTCAGGTGTGTTGGCCGCCCCCACTAATTGGCCACACCTGATCTTAATGAGTGCTTGTTTCCTTTGAAATGGGGTCTGTTTGAATAGACTAAAACAGCTTTGTATGAGTTTAAAAAAACATGACATGTTAGCTCCATCCTGGTGGTGCAGTGGACTAATCCCATGGATTAACCACAGAAGATCATAGGTTGAAATCTCAATGACGCTGTGCAACATTAAAAAATATATATATGTTTGCTTGATTAATGCCTAAGCAACTTCATTTCTATCTGTGCTTGGAGTTCTAAGCAGTTCAACTACGCTAGCAGTCTTATTAAAAGTCTTATTGAAACGTTTAAGGAAGCTATTCAAAACATCATAATAACCTATAATTTCCATTCTCAGAACATTAATAGAACCTCCCAGGAAAGCTTTCAGGGAACCATAGTAAAACATTCTCAGAACCTCTCAGAACAGACAACATTTTCACTTCCATTCTCAAAACATAAAAAAAAACGTTAGGTTTTACCGGTCAGGAAACGTATGGCTTTGTTCCCAGAACCAATGGGAAACCAAAAACGTATGTTCCCAAAACTTCCAAGGAACCAAACGTGCTAGCTGGGGTATGCATAAATGTCTTTACCATAACATTTGCACTTCTATACATAATACTAGGCTCCTGTCAATTGTATCATTGCCTATGTGCAAGGCAGATTCTCAAAAACAATCTGCCATTGACATGGCATTATAGGAGGCCTGAATAGTTTGGAGGAGCGCATCATTGGTAATCGGACGAGGGAAGCTATTTCAAAATGAGGATGGATAGCCTCCCACTGGGCACACACTGGTTGAATCAATGTTGTTTCAACGTAATTTCTATGAAATTACATTCAACCAACGTGGAATCGACGTTGAATTGACGTCTGTGTCCAGTGGGCAACTTGAACAAGATAAATTAAGTATGCAGGTATGTAAATTGTGAATAATGAAAACGCATGGGGGCAAAAGCCTAATATTTCAAAGCACTCTCAGTAGACCATTTAAACCCCCTTTATTTATAGGCTACATAGCTAATGGCCAGGATATAAAGACACACCTATGCGTTGCTGCTAACCCAGCATTGATTAAGGGGAGGGAAGGGTAGGCTATGCTTGGCTTTTAATCAAATTAAACGGAAAACCAATAGTTTTTCTAAATACGAGATTCACTAGCACAAAAGGCATATCTCTCTTCCATGGGCACTGTGTTTCCACTCTCAAAATCCATGCCATTATCAGCTGCGTTACCGTTAAGACCTGCTTTTTGTGGGTTTTAAAACGTTCCATTAGCGCTGCATGTCACTTTTGCGCTTGTTTTTAAGGACACACCTATAATATTGTAACCCCTCCCACCTCAGTGCAAGTGAGCTGATGTTAGGCAGGTAAATTGCCAAACCTGGCGTTAGTGTTGGAAAATGCCAGTGTGCCAGTTTTTACATAAGGAAATTGCAAACTAACATGCGTTTGACACTAGAGCCCTAGGAGTTAGAAAGTAGTATGTTAGATTGGTGCCAGTAAAGGTTTCCACTGGTGATAAAGATACACGCAAGCACAAAGGTGCTGCATGCCAGAGAGGCATTGGCAGAGCCCAGAAATGCCAGGGTCTTTGGCTGCCTCAGGAATGCCTGCCTGGCCTTGAACTACGCTCATTCCCAAGATCAGCATGAAAAAGTGACTCCCCTATAAACATCCAAGGAAAAAGCCAGGGAGAAAGTACTGTATGGAGGGAAAGGCCTTTCCAAAAGCCCCCAAAAAGATGTGGAAAGGATAGGCATTATGGAGGGTTAGATCAACTGTAAATGTATATTTTCACTGAACTGAAATGACACCAGACTGTCCATGTATGATCACACGGCTCAGGCTTAGGGCACTTCCGCCTACATCAAAACCAGACGAGATGCTCGTGCGGTGAACAAACCATCTGTGACACCTGATCTGTTTTGGTCTCTATCACCTTTGGTTTAAGAGACAAAGCAGGATGAAGGGAGGGAACCCAACCCCTTCTGTGTTTTCTCCATGGGGAACTTAAGCAATGTATTGAGGGTGGCATTGATCTTTACAAGCACAAAATGTTTGTGATTTTTCACCTGCACAAAGAGTGCGGGGTCACCGCTGTAACAGGTAGAAGTGGGATCGCTGGGAGACATGCCCCTACACAGATGGCTGCTGCTGTTGAAAGGAAAAGCTTAATGTTCACATGTCGTTCCTCCTCATTATCATCACCTAATGGTGTCACTGAATTTAATCACAGAGATGTATTCACACCGCAAAACCCATCTGTCTTCACTTCACAGTCAAATGTCATCAAGGTTAACATAATTTTTTATTCCAAGGTGTTTATTCATTCTTTCTGGAGTGTACAGTTTGTGTTTGCATTGGAAATGGATTGTGAGAATGATTCCTTGTATGCTCTGTGTACCATAGCGTAAACTGGAACACTCAGCATGGGGACTGTCAGAATAAGATATGTAGACATTCCATTAGTCTTCAGAGTATGTCCGTTTCGTGCACTGGAAATGCCCCCTCTCTGTCTCACTGCAAAGTGAAGTTATCAGTTTTATAGGGGATATCTTTAAACACAGACAGATCTGAGGACAGAGACTGCAGTGTTACTAAATCAGAGGCCAATTATGTCAAATAATTGTCTGTTTTGTTGCCAAGTCCTCTCTCATAGTTATACTGTTATTTATCATTGCTGTATGTGGTTCATCACAGTACACCTCTAATATAACTGCCAACTTGGTCTGGTCCTCTGCACATACAGTATATCATGTGTGGAGAATATATTGTACTGTGCCTTCAGAAAGTATTCATACCCCTTGACTTATTCCACATTTTGTTGTGTTACAGTCTGAACTCAAAATGGATTCAATAGATTTTTTCCCTCATCAATCTACACACAATACCCCATAATGACAAAGTCAAAATATGTTTTTAGACATTTTTGCAAATGTATTGAAAATGAAATACAGAAATATCTCATTTACATAAGTATTCACACCCCTGAGTCAATATTTTGTAGAAGCATCTTTGGCAGCGATTATAGCTGTGAGTCTTTCTGGGTAAGTCTCTAAGAGCTTTCCACACCTGGATTGTGCAACATTTGTCCATAATTTATTTCTAAATACTTAAAGCTCTATCAAATTGGTTGTTGATCATTGCTAGACAACCATTTTCAGGTCTTGCCATAGATTTTCAAGCCAATTTAAGTCAAAACTGTATCTCGGTCACTCAGGAACATTCTTCTTGGTAAGCAACTTCAGTGTAGATTTAGCCTTATGTTTTAGGTTATTGTCCTGCTGAAAGGTGAATTAATCTCCCATTGTCTGGTGGAAAGCAGACTGAACCAGGTTTTCCTCGAGGATTTTGCCTGTGCTTACTTCCGTTCCATTTCTTTTTTATCCTGAAAAACTCCCTAGTCCTTAACGATTACAAGCATACCCATAACATGATGCAGCCACCATTATGCTTGAAAATTTGGAGAGTGGTACTCAGTAATATGTTGTATTGGATTTGCCCCAAACATAACACTTTGTATTCAGAACGAAAAGTTCATTTCTTTGCCACATTTTTTGCAGTTTTACTTTAATGTCTTATAGCAAACAGGATGCATGTTTTGGAATGTTTGTATTCTGTACAGGCTTTCTTCTTTTCACTCTATCAATTAAGTTAGTATTGTGGAGTAACGACAATGTAGTTGATCCATCTTCAGTTTTAAAGTCACTATTGGCCTTATGGCTGAAAATACAATAAAGGAGCTTGACAGGTCTCCCAGTGTCATTTGAATACTGCTGTGTAATGGCCCGCAACCGATCAGGCCTCCTACTGTGAGACCTGTCCAAATTGCAATAATAAGCTGCTGGCTAACTTCACTCTTTTTAAATCAAATTAGCCAGAGAGATGGCAGATTGAACAATTGGCTCATCTCCTTGTTCTCCCCCTCCCCTCTCTGCTTGTGTTAGATTCCCCTGGGTCACCCCTGTACTCAAACAGCATTACATGACAAGGCCTTTGACAGGACTGGGAGCACCAACTCACTACATTAGATAATGCTGTTTTTTTCCTTCGCATGGAGCAGGGGAGAGCAGAGCTCATTTTCAGATGTGACCATTGGCTGACTCATTGTCTTGAAAAACAGCCATTTATAATTCAATTAGATTTAAACTTAATATCCATTACATTTCTTGTACATTACTTTAACGGATCAAGCAGCCCCGGTCTAAAGGTCTTTCCAAATTAGGCAACAAGACAGACAACGTTATCAAACACTCTGAGGATGGTTTTATTGTCCTGTTACACAAGTATGTAATATAATTGTTATTTTTTTGCATATCCCAACTCCCCCTGAGACACCTGCAGGGAGTGCGGTCACAATTATACAGCACCCCTAGAGCAATTAGGGTTAAGGACCATGCTCAAGGGCACAGTGACAGATTTGTAACTTTTTAACCTTAGGAATGAATGTTAACAATTTCCCCCCCCCCTGCTTTCTGACAGGTCTGTCCTTCTTTCATTTTGATTCAAATGAAAAAAGACCATGTATTAGAATCCCATGCCATGAATCACAGTCTGAGCTCAGAGGTTAGAGCTGCACTGTACAGGATCCATGCAGTATGAGATTACACAAAGCCGATCCTATTCCATTTGGACAACTGGTGAGGGCTTCTTGGCAGTCAGAGCGATTTTTGTGCCATGCCAAGGTTTACTTTGTGCCTTTAATTTGACATTTTTTGTGGAAAGGCATGTTGCCATGTGTACGGTATGTACTTACAGAAGAAACACAAAGCTAAAATCTTTTCTCAACATCAGGCTATTTTGGAGTAGTAGCTACATTGAGCAAGCATGAATACACCCAACCCAGAGTATTTGACACATTGAGTGTTTTCACACATTGACACCCTTTATGTTCTCCTTTTGATCCATTTGATCACCATAATATCTGGTTTCTGTTCTCTCACTGCTAGATTTCAATTCACTAATGACACAGTGATGAAATTAGTGAGAGACTGGTATGTATCTACAATTGAGTGTATCCCAATGTGTTTGTTTGACACATCCCAGCTAGCACATTTGTTTCCTTGAAAGTTGTGGGAACATACGTTTTTGGTTTCCCCATTAGTTCTGGGAATGAAGCCATAAGTTTCCTGACCGGTAAAACTGAATGTTTTTTAAACGTTCTGAGAATGGATGTGAACATTTCGCCTGTTCTGGGAACGTTCATTTTTAGGTTGCAGGGAGGTTCTGAGAACATTTTACTATGGTTCACCAAATGTTTTCCTGGGAAGTTGTATTAACGTTCTGAGAACGTTAGGTAATTAAAAAACATTCTGAGAACATGTTTCAATAAGACTGCTAGCTTAGGTTAACTGTTTTGAACTCCAAGCACAGATAGGACACATTTAAATGTATTTGCTTAGGCATTAATCATGCAAACACATTTATTTTTTATTGTGGCACGCCATCAGTGAGATTCAAACCTATGATCTTCTGTTCTTTATCCATGGAATTAGTCTACTGTGCCACCAGGATGGAGCTAGCATGCCAAGTTTTTTTTTACTCATACGAAGCTGTTCATTTTAGTCTATTCAAAATTACTCCATTTCAAAGGAAACAAGCACTAATTAAGATCAGGTGCGGCAAATTAGTGGGCTTGGCCAGCACACCTAAACACACTCAATAAGATAGAGGATAGAGTTTTGTTGACTCTGAGAATGGAATGTATATGTTTTTAAATAACATTCTTAGAACGTTCTCTGAACGTTACTAAAGTTTTCTTGTGTTTTTTATGGAAAGTTTTCTTAATGTTCTCTGAACAATTTGAGGACATGACTTGAAATAGAACCATAAGGAAACCTGTAGGAAACGTTATGCTGAAGTACTGAAATTCCAACATAAGAGCATTGTTTCTTAATGTTTTCTGAAATATTTGAGAACATTCCCAACATCAAAGAAGTTGGAGAAAGTTCCTAGAACATTACCAAAAATGTAATTAAATGGAACCATGTTTGAAATTTTAGGAAACGTTCTGTTAAAGTAATGAAATACCAAGAAGAAAAAAAATGTTTGTCCAGTTCCTTAAATGTGCTGAGAATGTTCCAAAGCCAAGCAACAATCCTGCACCATTCCCAGAAAGTTGTGGGAAGGTTGTATACAAAATAACCATAGGACAACCACTCTCTCACCAAGCTCTAAGAAACATATGGTTCTCAGAACGTTATGTGCTAGCTGGGATGCTAACAAACATCATAGCTAAATATGCTTTTGGCAGTGTGATGTGACATCTGACATATGCCAGACTGTGCAAAGTGCTAGGAAGAACAGTGTCTGTCATATGTAACCAACATAACTGAGGTTACCCCAGTGCAAATGTTTTGTATTGATTCCAAATGGTAGACCGACCTAAGGACCATCTGTATCTTTTGACTGTAACAGTTAACACTACAGTGTGGGATACAGCAGTCCTCAGCTGTTTAGTCATGACTGGATGTGTTAATGATGGAAGTCAATCAGCTAGCCCTGGGAGAGGACTTGAAAGAGCCCTCTGCGTTATCAGACCAAAGGAGCTGGTACTGAAGCATTTGCCAAAATAATAATTTCTCTTTCATGTCAGATGCACTTTGCCTTCATAAATATGCAGTTTGCCTTTGCAAGCCATTTCACAGCAGATGTGTTTTTGTAGTACGTGTTGTGAAAATGTGTTTTCAATGTTGGCCCTCTTTGATGCTAATTTGTTCCATTCATTAAAGCATTTTACCACTTTTTTGTCACAATCTGTTTACAGATGGGGATCCTTTTCAGAAATCAATTCTCATGACTGTACGGCCATTAGAGCTGTGTCACACTGGGGACAGCCTTGCTCTCTCTCTTTGTTGTTCTGTTCCCCTGCCTCTCCATAACACATTGACCAGTATTTATTACCCATATCCCCAGCCATAAAACTCCTTGTGCACCTCTAGAGGCTGTGCTGAGCCATTTGCCTAAGTGGGGACACCTGTTGTAAAAACAGCTGAGTAATGAGCATTGTGTCTGTGTGTGTGTGTGTGTGTGTGTGTGTGTGTGTGTGTGTGTGTGTGTGTGTGTGTGTGTGTGTGTGTGTGTGTGTGTGTGTGTGTGTGTGTGTGTGTGTGTGTGTGTGTGTGTGTGTGTGTGTGTGTGTGTGTGTGTGTGTAATGGAGCTCATCTGGCCCAGGACCCGTCCTCTGTACCAGGGTGATGGGTTGGAGTGACCACGATTTCTCCAGCAACATGCACCGCTAGTCTATTGTCAAGGCTGGGTGTGTTCAATGCTGTGGAAATGTTGATATTTGGTGCCAACATTTCGTGACTGACAACCTGAACATAAAACGTACTTATGGCTGTAGAGTAGAAGGGCTTAAGCTTTACTGCAACTATTTATCTACTGGTAACAAAACTGTCCGTGTTGACTGATATAGTACGACCATGAGAGTAAGCAGACACACTTGGGATGGAGGAGATATTGTGTTTTAAGTGTTTGTTATATCTAAACAAATCTCCTATCAAACTGGATTTGTTCAAGGCACAATGTCATCATAACTATCTTAGACAGGTGTTTATTCCGTTAAATTAGAAAGAGAGACTTTGCATCAGCGATTCCGTCTCACTCTCCAACTATTGCATGTTTCATCCAAACCAAGCAAAGGAGTGTTCACTCCTACATGATACACATATTACAATCTGTCAATATACACAGAACTTCTCAGTGAAAAGATAAATACTTTTGTACTTTCTCACATAGGGTCTATGTATCTGGTTATTTTGGTACTGATATAAAAATGTAGAGCACAAATCTTTTACCTGATTGATGATTAATTGACATATGGTTTGTTTCGAACTATCTGTATGCTGATGTAACAGTATTGCTTCCATCCCTCTCTTTGCCCCAACATGGGCTCAAACCAGGCACCCTCTGTACACATCAACAAGAGTCACCCACGAAGCATCGTTACCAATCGTTCCACAAAAGCCACAACCTTTGCAGTGCAAGGGAAACAACTACTTCCATGTTTTCAGAGCGAGTGACGTCACCGATTGAAACACTACTAGCGCACATCGCTAACTAGCGAGCCATTTCACACCGGTTACACTGTGAGGTTGCTGAAGGCTTTTTTAAAATCTCAAATCAAAGTTAATTGGTCGTGTACACAGATTTGCAGATGTTATCGAAGGTGCAGCGAAATGCTTACAGTGCAGTAATATCTAGCAATACAATAACAATAGAAATGTTTGCAAATGTATTGAAATTGAAATACAGAAATATCTCATTTACATAAGTATTCAGACCTTTGAGTCAATACATGTTAGAATCACCTTTGGCATCGATTACAGCTGTGAATCTTTCTGGGTAAGTCTCTAAGAACTTTGCACACCTGGATTGTACAATATTTGCACATTATTCTTTTTAAAATTCTTCAAGCTCTGTCAAGCTGGCTGTTGATCATTGCTAGACAGCCATTTTCAAGTCTTGCCATAGATTTTTAAGCTGATTTAAGTCAGAACTGTAACTAGGCCACTCAGGAACATTAAATGTTGTCTTGGTAAGCAACTCCAGTGTATTTGGCCTTGTGTTTTAGGTTATTGTCCTGCTGAAAGGTGAATTTGTCACCCAGTGTCTATTGGAAAGCAGACTGAACCAGGTTTTCCTCTAGGATTTTGCCTGTGCTTAGCTCTATTCCGTTTCTTTTTATCCTAAAAAACTCCCTAGTCCTTGCCGATGAAAAGCATACCCATAACATGATGCAGACACTACCATGCTTGAAAATATGAAGAGTGGTACTACTCAGTGATGTGTTGTGTTGGATTTGCCCCAAACATAACGCTTTGTATTCAGGACATAAAGTTAATTTCTTTGCCACATTTTTGCAGTTTTACTTTCATTCTTAATTGCAAATAGGATGCATGTTTTGGAATATTTGAATTCTGTACAGGCTTTCTTCTTTTCACTCTGTCATTTAGGTTAGTATTGTGGAGTAATTACAATGTTGTGAAATCCCTGAGCGGTTTCCTTCCTCTCCGGAAACTAAGTTAGGAAGGACGCCTGTATCTTTGTAGTGAATGGGTGTATTGATACACCATCCAAAGTGTAATTTATAACTTCACCATGCTCAAAGGGACATTATGTCTGCTTTTTCTTCCATCTACCAATAGGTGCCCTTCTTTGCGAGGCATTGGAAAAACTCCCTGGTCTTTGTGGTTGAATCTGTGTTTGACATTTACTGCTCGACTGAGGGACCTTACAGATAATTGCACGTGTGGGGTACAGAGATGAGGTAGTCATTCATAAATGATGTTAAACACTATTATACCATGGCATTGTTGAATACTTTTTTCTGATTGGCTTGAAGGGCATTCTAGAGCATGCATTATTTCCCTATAATACACAGTATATTTGTACAGTAGAATTGAATGGCTATATAGTGAGGGGAAAAATGTATTTGATCCCCTGCTGATTTTGTACGTTTGCCCACTGACAAAGACATGATCAGTCTATAATTTTAATGGTAGGTTTATTTGAACAGTGAGAGACAGAATAACAACAAAAAAATCCAGAAAAACGCATGTCAAAAATGTTATGAATTGATTTGCATTTTAATGAGGGAAATAAGTATTTGACCTCTCTGCAAAACATGATTTAGTACTTGGTGGCAAAACCCTTGTTGGCAATCACAGAGAAAATACGTTTCTTGTAGTTGGCCACCAGGTTTGCACACATCTCAGGAGGGATTTTGTTCCACTCCTCTTTGCAGATCTTCTCCAAGTCATTAAGGTTTCGAGGCTTACGTTTGGCAACTCGAACCTTCAGCTCCCTCCACAGATTTTCTATGGTATTAAGGTCTGGAGACTGGCTAGGCCACTCCAGGACCTTAATGTGCCTCTTCTTGAGCCACTCCTTTGTTGCCTTGGCTGTATGTTTTGGGTCATTGTCATGCTGGAATACCCATCCACGACCCATGTTCCATGCCCTGGGTGAGGGAAGGAGGTTCTCACCCAAGATTTGACGGTACATGGCCCCGTCCATCGTCCCTTTGATGCGGTGAAGTTGTCCTGTCCCCTTAGCAGAAAAACACCCCCAAAGCATAATGTTTCCACCTCCATGTTTGACGGTGGGGATGGTGTTCTTGGGGTCATAGGCAGCATTCCTCCTCCTCCAAACACGCCGAGTTGAGTTGATGCCAAAGAGCTCGATTTTGGTCTCATCTGACCACAACACTTTCACCCAGTTCTCCTCTGAATCATTCAGATGTTAATTGGCAAACTTCAGACGGGCCTGTATATGTGCTTTCTTGAGCAGGGGGACCTTGCGGGCGCTGCAGGATTTCAGTCCTTCATGGCGTAGTGTGTTATCAATTGTTTTCTTGGTGACTATGGTCCCAGCTGCCTTGAGATCATTGACAAGATCCTCCCGTGTAGTTCTGGGCTGATTCCTCACTGTTCTCATGATCATTGCAACTCCACGAGGTAAGATCTTGCATGGAGCCCCAGGCCGAGGGAAATTGACAGTTCTTTTGTGTTTCTTCCATTTGCGAATAATCGCACCAACTGTTGTCACCTTCTCACCAAGCTGCTTGGCGATGGTCTTGTAGCCCATTCCAGCCTTGTGTAGGTCTACAATCTTGTCCCTGACATCCTTGGAGAGCTCTTTGTTCTTGGCCATGGTGGAGAGTTTGGAATCTGATTGATTGATTGCTTCTGTGGATAGGTGTCTTTTATACAGGTAACAAGCTGAGATTAGGAGCTCCTAATCTCAGCTCGTTACCTGTATAAAAAGACACCTGGGAGCCAGAAATCTTTCTGATTGAGAGGGGGTCAAAAACGTATTTCCCTCATTAAAATGCAAATCAATTTATAACATTTTTGACATGCGTTTTTCTGGATTTTGTTGTTGTTATTCTGTCTCTCACTGTTCAAATAAACCTACCATTAAAATTATAGACTGATCATTTGTTTGTCAGTGGGCAAACGTACAAAATCAGCAGGGGATCAACGACTTTTTTCCCTCACTGTAGTTCATTCTTACATGTTCTATGTTTGAGCTGCTTTTGAACGCAAAAGTCGAATTGAAAATATTATTGGCATTGTTGAATTCAATTTTCTATAATGGCAAGCTAGGACTGATGGTTTGGTTAGCTACACTAGCAAGTCTCCCGAGTGGCGCAGCGGTCTAAGGCACTGCATTGCAGTGCTAGCAGTGCCACTATCCTGGTTCAAATCCAGTCTCTGTCGTAGCGACTGGGAGACCCATGGGGTGGTGCACAATTCGTCCAGGGTAGGGGAAGGAATGGCCGTCAGGGATGTAGCTCAGTTGGTAGAGCATGGTGTTTGCAACGCCAGTGTTGTGGGTTCGAATCCCACGTAGGGCAAGTATTAAAAAATAAAAATAATGTATGCGCTCACTAACTGTAAGTCGCTCTGGATAAGAGCGTCTGCTAAATGATGTAAAATGTTTGTTTGGTTACCACAGCAACTACTGTAGCTATCTGGTAAACTTGCTAGCTACTTCAGTGGATGTTGAACACATTTTTACCTGCAAATTAACACATTTAATAGCGGCAAATATGTTAAATTATAGCCATGGTATAAATGGGATAATCAACTCAGGGCTCTATGCGTTATATGGAAAAGAATGCAACTCCGTGAAAGGTCAGTTCCACTCCGCCAGCGCGTCGTGGAACACACCTTCCACGTCATTTATAATTTTTTACATAGAACACATAGCCCCTCGTTGATTATCCCTTACTTATTGAACACAGAGTGAATCCCTGCAACTTATTATGTGACTTGTTAAGCACATTTTTACTCCTGAATTTATTTAGGCTTGAATACTTATTGACACAAGACATTTCAGCTTTTCATTTGTAATGAATTAGTAAAAATTTAAAAAAAACATTATTCCTCTTTGACATTATGGGGAATTGTGTGGGGTATTGACACAAAATCGAAATTGAATCAATTTTAAATTCAGGATGTAACACAACAGAATGTGGGAAAGGTCAAGGGGTGTGAATACATTCTGAAGGCACTGTACATGGCACAGCAGTCTCTAAGGTGCAGGGGAGTACCAGGTGGTAGCGGGCTAGTGACAGTGTATAATGTGCCAGGCAGAGTACCAGGCGATGGCCGGCTAGTGAAGGCTGTTCAACTGTCTGATGGCCTGGAGATAGAAGCTGTTTTTTCAGTCTCTCTGTTCCGGCTTTGATACACCTGTACTGTCTCTGTCTGCTAGATGGTAGCAGAGTGAACAGACTGTGGCTCGGGTGCCTAAGGTCCTTGATGATCTTCTTGGCCTTCCTATGACACCAGGTGCTGTAGATGTCCTGGAGGGCAGGCAGTGTACCCCCTGGTGATGCGTTGGGCTGACCACACCACTCTCTGGAGAGCCATGCGGTTCCAGGCGGAGAAGTTGCAGTATCAGGCGGTGATGCAGCCCGAAAGAATGCTCTAGATTGTGCATCTGTAGAAGTTGGTGAAATCAACTGTTCTCCTAGCTTTCTATTCCTCTTTCCAGTAAAACAGTCATTTCCTAGATGGCTGCCAATGAAAACAAATTAAAAAGTGTTATCACTAATCCAACAGATTTATACGTTGTTTAATGAGTAATTCTCCTTTTGGCTCTTTTCTGGCTATGATCAATTCTGATAATTTTTGCTAGGGTTTTGTACAAATTAATTAGTGGGTGGTGCTGTAGGTGGACAGTTTCCCTTAATATGAAGAGCACTTCTATCTTCCTGATACAGTAAAGTTCCTGCGTGTAAAGTTTTTCATATTTTAGCACAGTTGGGCCTGTATGCACATTTGACAAACCAAAGGAAGAATTTGAATGTTTTGGAGTCTGTTTCGTGTGCTCTTAGTCTTGACACAGACAATTTTTTTAAATCTTCACTGTAGAGTTATTCACCATTTGGATGCATAGTTAGCCATGCAATACATTTACTTTGTTCATCAAAGAAACTATTGAACTCATTTGGAAAGAAAGTCATCTGGAATAAATACAGACTTGAAGCTAGTGTCTTAAGCTAATTGTTCTTCATACTTTTGATCTCTTTTGTTTTGAGAAAAATAAATAGATTGTGTGAGAAGACATCTAGACAACATTAAGAAACAATGGTAATTAAAACAGCAAAATTATGACATTTATTGAGAAAACAACTTCTAAGCTAAACAGGCATACAAAAGTATATCACAGGTCTTACAGTGTGATTGACAGTCTTCTTGCGTATTTTCACTTAGTTGCTGCACAGATGTTGTTTATATGAATTGAGCAAGGTTGTTAGGATATTATTTTCAAATTGTATAATTGCAGCGCTTTGGATGGGTCCATTCTTGCAATTCAACTACAAGAAACAATGTGTGCTGTGCAGTCATTACAGGCCATTTTACTTTGACCGTCCATCCCAGACTCTGATACGGGTCCAGTAACATCCAAGTGTTGTTGTTTTTGGAGTCCTGACATTAATTACATTGTGTTCAGCCAGTCCCATGCTTGCAGTACCTGGCAGCTATGAAAGCTGTGGTTAGGGAAGTTGTTTTCGGGAAACCCTAACACACTCTTATACAAAGAAACAGCTCCAAATATACCACAGAGCACAGCAGTGGGCACAGGGCACAGGATCTCTCACTATTAATTAATAACAAGTGTTTCAGATCAGGGCCCTCATGGGCTTGCCTGGCTACCCAGACTCCTTGCTCTGGCCAAACGCTACGCCCACAGAAGTTAGTTTCTTCTCCACAATGAGTCTGGATCTGAGTACCTCCCTGACCCTTCACCGAATGCGAACAAATTCAGGGCCGTCTGATTGGTCCAGAAACATTACATTACATTACATTTACGGTTGGGCCAGAGCCAGAACACACATGGTGAAGCAGCAGTTAGAAAATGTGTAATTGGCTTTGATACTCTGATTGGTTAGAGACGATCCAATCG
This sequence comes from Coregonus lavaretus, assembly GCF_964263955.1. Lineage (NCBI taxonomy): Eukaryota > Metazoa > Chordata > Actinopteri > Salmoniformes > Salmonidae > Coregonus > Coregonus lavaretus. The sequence continues at coordinate 34,312,272 of NC_140002.1, forward strand.
CTGATGACTGTTTAGTTTTGTACAACGCCCCTCATGCTCCTTGTCACCAAAACCGACTTCAATGATGGCAGTCTCAAGCTAAAGTATGTAGCAAACGACAGAGCAGCGGAATAATTTAGTGTGAGTCGTCAGGCTACTTATGGCCTTCATGGGCACAGTGATTGGTGTCCACATCAGCAACAAACTATCATGGTCCAAACACACCAAGACAGTCGTGAAGAGGGCACGACAAAGCCTATTCCCCCTCAGGAGACTGAAAAGATTTGGCATGGGTCCTCAGATCCTCAAAAAGTTATACAGCTGCACCATCGAGAGCATCCTGACTGGTTGCATCACCGCCTGGTATGGCAACTGCTCGGCCTCCGACCGCAAGGCACTACAGAGGGTAGTGCGTACGGCCCAGTACATCACTGGGGCCAAGCTTCCTGCCATCCAGGACCTCTATACCAGGCGGTGTCAGAGGAAGGCCCTCAAAATTGTCAAAGACTCCAGCCACCCTAGTCATAGACTGTTCTCTCTGCTACCGCACGGCAAGCAGTACCGGAGCGCCAAGTCTAGGTCCAAAAGGCTTCTCAACAGCTTCTACCCCCAAGCCATAAGACTCCTGAACAGCTAATCATTGCTACGCGGACTATTTGCACTGCCCCCCCACCCCCACCCCATCTTTTTACGCTGCTGCTATTCTGTTAATTATTTATGCACAGTCACTTTAACTCTACCCACATGTACATATTACCTCAACCACCTCAACTAGCCGGTGCCCCCGCACATTGACTCTGCACCGGTACCCCCCTGTATATAGCCTCCCTACTGTTATTTTATTTTACTTCTGCTCTTTTTTTCTCAACACTTTTTTGTTGTTGTTGTTTTATTTTACTTTTTTATTAAGAAATAAATGCATTGTTGGTTAAGGGCTGTAAATAAGCATTTCACGGTAATGTCTACACCTGTTGTATTCGGCGCATGTGGCAAATAAAATGTATCATGATAATGATTTGATTGGGATTTTTGAACATCTCTGAAAGTAATTTCTTTCTGAAAGTCTGTTTGAAAATATTCCTCTAACTTTTGGAATGTGACATATCCTCAGTTTTGCTTTCTTGAAAGTTGTTTTTATGACGCATGTAACACACAATGCTCTCAGGTTCTTTTCATTCCATGTCAAAACTTGGAAGAGAAGCTTCTCAAAGGATGGCAAACTCAAACTCTCTAATTGTGTTGTTTGACATAGCCAACGCAACTGCAACTAGGGTTGGAAAGGGAGGGTATATTACTGGAAACTTTAGAAGTTTACCAGTAAACTACCAGAATTGTATTATCTTTCAAGGATTTTATGTAATCTATCACAAGACATCTAGTGGCCCTTTTGGGTACTTCAGATTATCACAGGTGTCTGTAATCATCTCTGGCCCTCTGTGTGGCCTTCTCACATGTAAAATATATGAAATAATTAAATAAGATGATTTTAAAATAAAAAATATAATGACAAAGCTGTAAAACATTATCCTAAATATAAACCATCAACTTAGTGAATACCATTGGTGTTTATTATGAGGGTTTCAGCATGAAACACACTTTTATTTATTTTAATATGTCAAGATGTATTTCTTGTCAATGTTTTGGCGTCAAACTGGTCAATAGTTAGAAGAGTTGCAGAGGTAGTTAAAAATAATGCCATTGTTGATTATCTTTTCATTAATTAGGCTATTTTCTCTTGAACCATATGGTCTAGAAACTCATGTAACAGATATAATAAATGAATGCTATATATAAATTTAAATAAATAAAGTTATTCAAGTATAAATTACCAAAGTTACGATAGATTGTCATATATTTTCTCTTCATTACCAAAATTACTGAAGATTCCGGTAACTTCGGTAAATTACCGGTAGCTTTGCAACCCTAACTGCAACATACAGCAGTATAAACAATGAAAACCACCTTTAGAGATATTTTCCTCAAATCAGTAAAATTCCTGAGTCTTTAAATGATAATTACTCCCAGATCGCCTCCTGCTCGCCTGTGATACACAGACAATTACTTTTGGCATTTCAGATGTTTCACTCCTAACGTGTTCCAGATTTTATATCACTCATTAAAGTTTTTTTAGGAGAAAATCTATTTATGTCTCAAGACGTTATCTTGATACAGTACATATACAAGGAATGGAGAGATAATGTCTGTCCTCGCAAAACTATGCCTTCTAATTTTATGGACAGACTATTTTTAAATTGTATTTGTTGAGAGTAAATCATATTAATTTCAAGACAATAGCATGCTGATTCCTTTTCATATCAGTTGGGTTGAGCTTGTGTTAGGCACAAACCACCTCACGCTATATCCAATAATTTGCTCCGCATGCTTCTACAGTAATATATGACTCATGGGTTATCTGTAATTATACAACGGGTGGATCTAATCCTGAATGCTGATTGGTTAAAACCACATTCCAGCCGGTGTCTATTCCACAAGTTACCACCGGCTAAATCTATGACGTTAAAATGCCTATTTACTCTGTTCCATCTGACTGCATAATCCACTGTCTCATCAGCCCAGCCAGGCAATTTATAAACTTGATCTCCACTATAAAAGCATCTAGACATTATCGCACATTTCTTTTAGATTAACATTTCATTTTCAACAGTGAAGACAGACAGGTAGGCAGCGTTTCTCAGCCAATCAAAACCATGAATCAGCTGGCATAATTTTTATGAAATTATACTAAGAAATGTAAATTGAAAAAAGTTCAAACGAAACTAAGTGCAGCTAGTTTGAAGTCTTTCCAGCTTCAGTTTGAAGTGATTGTGTTTGCTGTGTTGTTGGCTAGCTCCTCTGAACAACAGTGTCCTGACGAGAGAGCACATTTTCTATGCCAGGCAAAATCGCAACTTATGGATGTGTCCAAATAAATGTCACTAGAAAACAGCTTAAACAAATGCAAATGCAGCTACTGTTGTTATTCTAGGTTCACTGTTTGATGTGACTATAAGTTTGCCGTAGTTGGCTAGCTAGCAAGCAAGGGATAGGAACTTTGCCAGCCAGTATGGCAATGGAACATTTAGAACAAACGACTGGGTCCATAGATACAGAACAAAAAGACTGAACGACTGGGTTGCGTCTCTGGCAACCGAACCGATAGAACGAACAACCAGGCGGCATGGGTAGTAACCCTAGATTTGTGTCGGGACTATATCTTGTGGAAGGATGAAATAGTATGAATAAATTCATCAAAATAACATTTTTTTAATGAAATATGTCAATCATTATTTGAATATGTTGGTAACCAGTAATAATGCCCTCAAAGCCTGTGTTTGGAGGATATATTGGCACGGTTTGTTAACAACACCTGTGCCAATATATCCTTCAAACAAGCTTCTCTGGCTTTATCACTTAATTCTGCAATCTAGACAAGGGGAAAGATGAGATGGAAAGATGGAAAGCTTTAAAGACATATCTTTGCGAACAGAAGTGGCATATCTTGTGCCAGGGGTGGAGTGTTTTTAACCTGTATCGAACTGCATCTGCACATACCTCTACTTGTTTGACTCTAACTGTATGTACTATCTCTTTCAGAATCACATGGAAACAAACGGAAAGAAAGGAAAAAAGGTAAAGTTCACAAATTCTACCCTTAAAGGGAAAATTCTCTCAAAAACTATTTGTGTGTGTTTTTTTCATTAGTCCACTGATAATACAGTCCCAAAATATGTTGCATGTCAGCAGTCAAGTTTTCAAGATATTGGACTTTCAAGAAGCAAAGTGTCACCAGCAACATCATCATGATGATGCTAAATTTAAGTGAACGCTTCCATTGCTACAGGTGATGGTGCGGTGAGGAGGAGGTTGTTTGGATTTTCATTTATGTCATAGTATTCACTAATTCAGATTTCTTTCCATGTCTTATTTTTTTTAGGCAAGAAAGGCCCTCCGGGTGCACCTGGTCCCCCAGGCCCTCCAGGGCCACAGGGGCCACCAGGTATTCCTGGCATCCCAGGTATCCCTGGGAACAATGCCATGGGTCCCTCAGGACCACCCGGACCGCCAGGCCCTGCTGGACCCCCAGGGCCACAGGGACCCCCTGGTCTTCAAGGACCCTCAGGTACGGCCTCAGTTTCATTCCCTTTGGCCCAAATCCTGATTTGAGATGTATTTGTGTTTTTCAACCTTTCATTTAAAAAAACTGACAGTGTAATTGTTTTCTAATCTGCACAGGGGGCAGAGTCAGAGATAGCCAGGTATGTTAACCTTTCAATGTTTTGATAATTAATTGTATTTATGTATGTCCACTTTTCCAGGAATGTATTCTTTCTTGTTGTGTTACAGCCTGCTGTGGTACATCTCCAAGGCCAGGAAACAACAATACAGGTCAAAGAAGGTAAGAGTTAAATTTTAGACACTCTGGTCACATCACTTAATGGCTGAAAACAAGTCACATTTACAGTCAGAAATAATTCTTAAGAAGTATCTTCTTTGTTATTAGTTCTTCTAAGAATAGATCTGAATAGAAGGTCACGAAAACTATGTGTGCGCATCGATGGGGCAGAAGTCTGTGTGTTGAAATGATTCTGGACAGTCAGATAGCTGTTTTGCTCCACAGTTGCGCACACATTGGTTTTGTTGCTAAACAGCCCACCCGTCTATAAGTTAAAACATGAATTCACTGCATTTACTGTAGTTTCTTTTTTGACAATGCAACAATGAAGAACCCTGTCTGTAATTGTATGGCAACGACGGATGTTAAGTGACTGCCCTTTTCTCACGCTGAGATCTTTCAGAAGGCGTACTGAGAAACTGGAAAATGATATCCATGCATCACAAGGTGTTCAAGATGCACTCGCGGTCTGGGGAGCTAGAGGTGCTGGTAGATGGCACCTACTTCATCTATAGTCAGGTAGAAGTGAGTATGGTCTTGGGCCTAACTCTTCCTATCGCCTGCATGTCACTCGTCCTTTCTCTCTGCAGTCCCAGTGGATTATGCTATCTCAATGGTTAGCAAGGTCAAAATATCTAAGTTGACTATGGTAAGGCCTAACATACTAAGGCATAATCTATAATGACTCCTTATCTTATAGTCTAAACTTTCTTATTCAGAAATCCAAATTAGATTTCCCCATGAAATGACTTTTGCAAGTATTTCATTGAAATTATCTGGCATACTGTAGGCTACATTTCTCAGAACCCAGTTGGTTGATTTTGCCAGTGCTCTTGGCTGCAGAGGGAAATGTCTGGATGAGTGAAGTAAATGTATTGCATGCCCTTCAAAGTGATCCACCTTGTACAAAGTGTATCATATTCTGTAGTAATTTGCCCAGTTTGCCTGCTATATCTCATTGTAAATAAGTTGTAAATAAGTTATATAAGTAGTCTGTATTATCTGCATGCTCACACTCTTACTTTGAACCAAAAAGGGTTCTTCAAAGGGTTCTCCTATGGGGACAGCTGAAGAACCCTTTTTGGTTCTAGATAGCACCTTTTTTCTAAGAGTGCATATTTGTGTTATTCCCTCAGAATTAAACACAATATTTATGGAATGTTTGTCTCCACATAACTTTTACTGCCAGGTTTACTACCTCAACTTCACTGACATTGCTAGCTACGAGGTGATGGTGGACAAGACGCCGTTCCTGCGCTGTACACGGAGCATCGAGACGGGACAGCGCAAGTTCAACACCTGCTACACGGCTGGGGTGTGTCTGCTACGTGCCCGGCAGAAGATCTCCATCAGGATGGTGTACGAGGACACCTCCATCAGCATGACCAACCACACCACCTTCCTGGGGAGCATCCGCCTCGGGGAGGCCCCCCCAGCCATCCACTCCTGAAGAGGCAGACACAGGCCCACCAAACTGCCTGTCAAACCAGGACCCAACCCTCAACCAGCCCCAACCCTCAACCAGCATATCCATATATGGCTTGGGGGAGACTCCACCGACTCTACTCTGCCTCTACAACCATCACCACCACCTATCACATATCGACCAATGAGGAGATGAGGAGGCCCACCTACTCCTGAGATGACATGTACAGTACATACAGTATCCACCCTCAGCCTGGGCCCCGCCCTCAGGCTACTACTGAGCTGATAAGCCCCACCCTACCTGATATTAGGGAGATGACCTGGTGTAATGATATTAACCCACTGCCTGTTATCTCTGAGTGGAAGATTCTTTCCAAAGAGCGATGATGATGACTCTGATCTTCGGTGCTGATGATGGACAAATATGCACCCAACTTGTCAAGCATTAAGAAAGGGAGGAGTTGCTGATTTTTGAGGAAGAAAAATACATTAGGCTTTACTTTTAGAATAGTGCATTTATAGTGAATAACTTGGTTTCCCTGATCATAACATGCTTGAGAAACCAAGGTTGACAGGAGTCAGTCACGTCTCCACTAAAATAACTGTCTGTCTCATGGCAAAGTACATAAAACACCTGTTATACATTATTAAACACATTTAGAATGCTTGTTTTTATCTACCAAACCCAACTTATTTGGAGAAGTGAAAGTGATTATTGGTGTGGTATCAATCCATTGAGTCATATAGGCCGTTAGGTAACATGGGTACATACTGTAAAAGCTTTTGAATACAATATAGAAATACAATGTGTGACCGTTCTCTGATGAATTGAACATGTACAGCTGAAGCACAAACATTTCTCTGTTAGAATGTGCACTGATTAAAACAAATTATTGATCTGTAGGTACATATACAGTGGCTTGCGAAAGTATTCACCACCCTTGACATTTTTCCTATTTTGTTGCCTTACAACCTGGAATGAAAAAATGTTTGGGGTTTGTATCATTTGATTTACACAACATGCCTACCAACTTGATGATGAAAAATATTTTTTGTTGTGAAACAAACAAGAAATAAGACAAAAAAACAGAAAACTTGAGCGTGCATAACTATTCACCCTCCCCCCCCAAAGTCAATACTTTGTAGAGCCACCTTTTGCAGCAATTACAGCTGCAAGTCTCTTGGGGTATGTCTCTATAATTTGGCATAATCTAGCCACTGGGATTTTTGCCCATTCTTCAAGGCAAAACTGCTCCAGCTTCTTCAAGTTGGATGGGTTCTGCTGGTGTACAGCAATCTTTAAGTCATACCACAGATTCTCAATTGGATTGAGGTCTGGGCTTGGGTCCAAGACATTTAAATGTTTCCCCTTAAACCACTCGAGTGTTGCTTTAGCCATATGCTTAGGGTCATTGTCCTGCTGGAAGGTGAACCTCCGTCCCAGTCTCAAATCTCTGGAAGACTGAAACAGGTTTCCCTCAAGAATTTCCCTGCATTTAGCGCCATCCATTATTCCTTCAATTCTGACCAGTTTCCCAGTCCCTGCCGATGAAAAACATCCCCACAGCATGATGCTGCCACCACCATGCTTCACTGTGGGGATGGTGTTCTCTGGGTGATGAGAGGTGTTGGGTTTGCGCCAGACAGAGCGTTTTCCTTGATGGACAAAAAGCTCAATTTTAGTCTCATCTGACCAGAGTACCTTCTTCCATATGTTTGGGGAGTCTCCCACATGCCTTTTGGCGAACACCAAACGTGTTTGCTTATTTTTTTCTTTAAGCAATGGCTTTTCTCTGGCCACTCTTCCGTAAAGCCCAGCTCTGTGGAGTGTACGGCTTAAAGTGGTCCTATAGACAGATACTCCAATCTCCGCCGTGGAGCTTTGCAGCTCCTTCAGGGTTATCTTCGGTCTCTTTGTTGCCTCTCTGATTAATGCCCTCTCTTGGCAGGTTTGTTGTGGTGCCATATTCTTTCAATTTTTTAATAATGGATTTAATGGTGCTCCGTGGGATGTTCAAAGTTTCTGATATTTTTTTATAACCCAACCCTGATCTGTACTTCTCCACAACTTTGTCCCTGACCTGTTTGGAGAGCTCCTTGGTCTTCGCTTGCTTGGTGGTGCCCCTTGCTTAGTGGTGTTGCAGACTCTGGGGCCTTTCAGAACAGGTGTATATATACTGAGATCATGTGACAGATCATGTGACACTTAGATTGCACACAGGTGGACTTTATTTACTAATTATGTGACTTCTGAAGGTAATTGGTTGCACCAGATCTTATTTAGGGGCTTCATAGCAAAGGGGGTGAATACATATGCACGCACCACTTTTCCGTTATTTTTTTAATTTAGTTAATTTTGAAACAAGTAATTTTTTTCATTTCACTTCACCAATTTGGACTATTTTGTGTATGTCCATTACATGAAATTCAAATAAAAATCCATTTAAATTACAGGTTGTAATGCAACAAAATAGGAAAAACGCCAAGGGGGATGAATATTTTTGCAAGGCACTGTTTCCCTCTCCCTCCCTCTACCTCTCTCTCTCTCTCTGTTAAATAACAAGGTCTGTATGAATGTTTCTTTTATGTTTGAAATGAAGTTGTTTGTCAAATATGGAATCACCCAGATTAATACTGTAGATGTATTTTTCCAAATTACTAACATGACCTAAAATGCCATTATTCATATTATTATGTTGACCGGTCATGATCACAAGACTTGTCATGGACGACATTATATTTCTTTGCTTTATTTAGTTCTGCTTTGGTTTGTTTGAAAAACCAATTTACTTGTCATTCCCTTTGATCTGAACCAGTCATGTCCTGTTTCTGTGAATATCACACACAGTCCAAACATTTTCCAGCATATAACTCCTTTGCATGTTCATGTTTATATGTGCGTGAACACATTAGTCTTTAAGGAAGCATTTAAGGGCACAGATTATCTGTCAACATGCAGTTTCTGGATGTTTATGAAACTGCTCTGCACTGTGCATGTATTACAGGGTTTGGTCAATCACCATGCAGTCAACCTTCTGGAAAATTGGTGACAAAAGCAGAATCAAGTCCAGTTGTTTTGAATACATTTGAAAACAGTTATGGCAGGAAAGATAGATAAGACCCTTACCAAGGGATGTTCAAATGTATTACTTTTCAGTTATAATGGAAATTCTACATCATCCATAATGTCTGCAATAAGAGTTGGTATCAAACATTAGAAACATGACAAAAAGGGCAGTGAGTATACCATGGTCTTGTAGTATTAATTTAGTTGTGTAGCAATCAGAAATAGTTTGGTTCAATTCAGTGCTTAGAATGGTTAATTTTCCAATTCATGCTTTGCAATTCAATTCAATGCCTGAGTCAAGTTGAGTCAAGGTAAAATTGGCCCAAACTCTGGTAGCTAGAGTCCTTTAAATCAAACATTGTTTAGTTGAAGTGTTTCAATACATTGTGGTATGTATTGTGATATGCATTATTTGGATTGTTTGTAGGTAAATAGGGTATATTTGTTTCCCTGCTTTGTTGAATAATATGTACATTTGTATACTCTGTTGTGATTGTAAATATGTATATAAAATAGAATTCTGTTTTTGTAAATTGAATTGATTTATATTATTATTTTAATTTATATAACATAGTATTTTGTAACAACGCTTATAGCAGTTGTTACAACAACAACAACAAAAGAGAACAACTAAAAAGATTATCCTACTGTATTGACATACTGAGGTATATATTGCCTCTTGAAAATACAGCAAATATACTCTATGCAGCTTACAGCAAATTACTTTTATCAGGTTTGATGCAGGCTAGATGCTGTTTCCTTTTCTCCCATGGGGGCCATGGACATACTTAGTGACTGTGTAAGCGTAACCTCAATCAACCAGCGTTACCAACACACTCCTTTTCACCTCATTTATGACTTTATTTACTTAACAAAAGGAACATCTCAATAGGTGGTCCAGGTATCCTCATGACATGGCACTATTGCTCCTCTATTGTTCCCGCAAGCAAGGGGGGAGGCTGATGAAATCAAAGTGCAACTCCTTGAATGGCCAACACCCTTGAATGGCCAACTCCTTGAATGGCCACCTCCTTGAAGTTGGCAGTTGTGTCTAAAAAGTGTGTGTACATAAATGTATATAAACTTAGGATATAATTTTTCAACAGGAAAAGTTCAAAAATAGCTGGTCCATCTTTAACATGTGTTTTTTTGTCATCTGATCAAGATGATACAATCACGCTCTGATTGAGACAGTAGATGTGGATTCTATGGCACTGGGATGTCCATCCTTCTGCTCCACCACTACCAGAAATTCACATCTGTATTGTCTTTCCACAGAGCTAGACTGGGCTGGGGCCTCCCTTTACTTGTCTGCAGATCAAGGACAGTGAAGGAACTGTTCACATCATTAAATTAAGCAGCAAAGGAAGAAGAATGCGTAAATGTACAGCATAATGCCAGCCTGTCTAATTACAACTATGGAGCCGTTACTGGAGCCACATTTTGTTGATGTACAGTGCCCCCTTTTGGTAAGAAATCATATTCAGAAAAGTTTAGCAACAGAGAGGACTCATTACTAAAGTTTAATCAATACACACACTTGTGGCATAGGAGCATGTATTTGAGTACCATCTCTAAAATATGAGAGAATATTTGGTAAAAACGCAATAATGATTGAAACTCACTCTTAACTTTGGAACCCTTATTTGATATGGGGAGAACCAAAATATTGGACGAATTGACATTTTTTCAGGTCATTTTGAAATAAATTAAAATCAATGCCTATTTGCTGTTATCAGTTGTAAATGTGCCCTTTTAGAAAATACTTCAAACGTCTGCCTCTCCAACACCCAATACACACTATCTGTCATTTTGTGGGTGTAGTCAATACTCTCATTCCTTTGGTGGATTCCACGAATAAGCATTCTAAGAGGAATGAAAAGAGAAACAGGAAGGGCAAGCCTTTGCATGCCAGCTCACACCTCAAAATGCACCTTTCATAAACATGAATTATTTCTCACCTCTCAAGACTCCTAACACCCAATCAAAAGCTGGGGATCCAACAAAAGGAAGGATTTGCTTTGGGGTAGAATAGTTCTCCCCAGGTTCTTACAGCAGAGAGAGGCGAGAGGAGTGGCTGTTCCGGGGGTAGGGGAGTGACAAATAAACTCCCCTTCATTTCAGAATTACATATGGTAGGTGAGCACAAGACATAACAACCTGGACTCAGGGGTAGACGTAACATAATAAAGTAAATCCGGGACCCTCCAAATATTATGATATTTACATTTTACATTTACATCATTTAGCAGACGCTCTTATCCAGAGTGACTTACAAATTGGTGCATATGATATGTTACGTTTCATATGGTATGTATTCATTTGTGGATGTCCATCAAACCCCTTTCGTATATGTTAAGAATGACAATTTGTATGCAATGCACGAATTTGCTAAACGTATGATATGTTATGAATTCCAATTTGTTGTGGCTAATGTTAGCTAGGTGGTTAGGTGGCTAACGTTCGCTAGGTGGCTAACGTTAGCAAGGCTAGGGGTTAGGGGTTAAGGTTAGGATAAAGGTTAGGGTTAGGGGAAGGGGAAGGGTTAGCTAACATGCTAAGTAGTTGCAAAGTAGCTGCTAATTAGCTGAAGTTGTCCATGATGAGATTCGAACACACAACCTTTGGGTTCCTAGTTGTTCACGTTATACACCTACCCATCCACCCCGACCAACCATCCTACTTTCATTTTTGCCTTAAATAACCTTCTGTCTTATCTAACCGCACCAAACGTAACATATACACATTTGCGTGTCCCGGATTTACGTTTACTATGTTACATCTAGTCTATGAGACCAGGCTGGACAAAAGTAGCTCACAGGCCCCACTGGAGAGAAAATTCAGATTGGACACCAGTTTTGTTTTGACAGTGAATATTTTGTTTCTATAATGAGACTTGGAGTTAATCAACCAAGTGTAATATGAGTTGCAACATGGGAACAAGCAATCAGCCAAAGAAAAATCGTACAACCTTAAGCATAAAGAAAAGCATTGAACTGATAAAACAAAAACAGAAGATATGCTGAAGCTACAATATGAGCCTCAAAGAAGGAGGTGATGTGTTGCTGATAGACTGAGCTTGATGAGACAGACAACCCTTAGCACACAGTGGTAGAAATGTGCTGCTGTTCAGGGGCCTTTCTAGTTTTGGAAAATCAGTCATCTCACCATGGGGATACAGAGCATTTATCTTGTTTTGGCTGTAAACAGGAATTATGGTTCTGCCAGAAGGTTCTAGGATAGGCTACTGAGGAAGAAATGGTATAGAGTATATCAAAGCACAAATATGAACATATTACATGCACAATACTGAATCGCCATCCTTTGCTGATTATTTGTGAATAGATTAATACAAATGCAAAAGCAATGATAGTGAAATTAACAGTGGCGAGAGCACTGGACGCCTAGTCCCTTAAAAAAATATATATGTTTAATTACCTCTACATGTTCCCATTGACAGTATTCTGGTAAAGCCTTAACATAAGACTATGTCTAAGAGAAAAGTCAGGCTCTCTCATGGAGAGAATATAATAGGGGTTAGATAGACACAATTTTGAATAATCTTCTCACTAAGGCACACTGATGTCCCCTGGAAACCCTCTTTCAACCACTAATCCTCTGCTCATACCACATGTAGATAATTAACCATTTATACTCCCTTATTTGACCATGCCACTGAAATCCCAGTTTCTCATTCCCTGTTTTCTTTGTTGATAAGGATTAGTGGGTAGCCTTTATTATAAGTCTAGAGGCTATAGTGTGATTCTATCAGGGAGACTAATGTGTATAGCACACATAAACACACTTGAAAAACGGATAGCATCAAAGTATATCTGTCCTGTATTGGTTGTAAGAAGAATTTAGTCCCTCGATAATGGCCCTTGTTAATTGGATTAGTTGAGCTAATTGTTTAGTATGTCAATCCGTCAATCGTTTTCGTTCAGTGGTTAATCTTCACAAACCATGCGTGGATCAATCGTTTTGTTTGTCCACTAATCTAACGTAGATCAAACATAACTGGCTTCGAGGCCTTTACATGCCTACATATAATCTACCTGTTTAATTTCTTGATGAACACTTAGGTCAATGAACAGCATAGGACATGCAAAATGAGGGCTCGTCAGGGACTTGAACCCGGGACCTCTCGCACCCTAAGCGATAATCGTACCCCTAGACTAACGAGATTCAAAGCGTTGTAAATAAGTAAACCATGAAAATGAGGTTGTAGTCCAATGTAAAGCCATAGGTAGAACGTTGTAATGTCACTTTGACGCGCGTGTAATCTGGACATCAATCACGGATCTGCGCTATTTCAGCTATTTAGGGAGGTCAAATTATCAAGGTTATTCTCATATTTCATGGACTGTATACAAAATAGGCTTTCAGATATCATATGAACACAGAGATCGAACAGAATTGTTATATTATTGTAAAATTGTTAAGAATATTTTACTGGCAAAGGTTATGTTGTCAGATTGTCACATAGATTTAGATTAGATTAGAATGTTGCAGATGTGTTTTCAAAGGAAATCTTCCAAATACATTAGGCCAGGGCTAGTTAATAGAAGTGTTGCATATTAATGAATGGTTTAGCACGCTTTAGCCTACATGTCTAACACTTTGTGTGGCTGTCGTTTAATCAGTCATGATTAATGGCACATAGGCTAACCAGTATTGTAACAACAACAACATAAATGTAGGGAATATCTTTTGAAATGCATAGGCCATATATATATAGGATAACTGCTAATAGGCATATGTTACAGTCCATCCACATGAATTCACAAAATTAGAATTTGATCCGTGTAGCTGTGCCTGTGTTCATTCAATGGTTCATTCACAAATCGCCAATTTAATGGGGCGTGGCTATCGTAGCGGGCGACATAAGAAGACTCCCTTGAGCGGAGGTCACACCACCAGTGGCTTGCATCTTATAGTAGGGCCATACCTCCAGACCGCATAGGCTAAATAAAACAATACTATCACTGGATAATCACATCGGACTACTAAAGGAGTCGTTTGGATCTTCATTTTTATTTTAGGCAGAGGATTCACGATTTTTTTTTACAATGAAATTCCACAAGGACTTATTTCTATTGACATTTATTGTGAACGCGAACTGCTGTGCTGCTATATATTGGCTGTAAGTATTCCATTAGTATGTAGTTATATGTCAGATGAAATCAAAGTTTATTGGTCGCATACACAGTTTTGCAGGTGTTATAGCAGGTGCAGAAAAATGTGCAGTAGAATGTCTAGCAAATACAATACCAATACACAAATAGCCTAATAAAAAAACGAAAGAAATCAAGAAATGTCAGAACGAGTCCAATTAACAATCCAAAGTAGATGTATTAGAGTGAGCAGTGTCAGAATCAAGAATAGGCCTATAGCCTAAATATAAATACGTGGTGTGTATAGACAGTATATCTTTTTGGAAAATAAAATGGTATGTAAAGTAGTAGGTATATTAGGATGAGCTATGTCGAGAATACAGTATATAGCCCACATACACAGTGAGTAAACAACAGTATATAAACAGTATATGAAGTGACCAGTGTTCAATGTCGGGCTATCTATTCAGAGCAGAGGCCTATGCTGCTATGCTACCTTGTTTACATACTGTTTTACCCACTTCATATGTATATACTGTATTCTAGTCAAGGCTCATCCTATATAACTACTGCTGTACACAGCATTTCTATTCATATAATGTCCATAATGTCCATAATGTCCAATAATCGTTCTAATATTTATATATTTCTTAATTCCTTTATTTTATTTTCGGGGTATTTGTGTGTATTGTTTTGTATTGTTAGGTATTACTGCACTGTTGGAGCAAGAAACATACGCATTTCGCTACACCCGCAATATCATCTGGGACATATGTGTAGCCTACCCTACCAATAAAATTGTATTCGATTTATTGAAAAAAAAATCCAGACTTGTATTTGTTCATTTGATACACATATATGCCATATGAAATAGCTGATGACCTAATTCAGTGTTTATTTTAAAAAATATTTGCAGTGGACTCACTGTAAATGGAAGCTCTTTAGGCTGGAATCAAACTAATCATTGCAAGCTGCTAGACGCGTTGGCCCATGATCAATTGCAAATTTGTCGGCGAAATCTCGAGCTGATGCACAGTATTGTCCACGCGGCCAAGATGACCAAAAATACATGTCAGAACACCTTCGGTGACATGCGGTGGAACTGTTCCTCTGTTGAAAAAGCCCCTCGTTTTACACCGGATTTAGCAAAAGGTAAGCTAAAGAAACTTTGGAAATGTAGGCCTATCTTGAAAATGTTAGAATATATTGTGGCCAGTAAAATTCTGTGATTTGGGATTTTCTGTGAATAACTGTTGAATATGCTGTACTGAAGGAACCAGGGAGTCCGCATTTGTGTTCTCACTAGCTGCTGCCGTAGTGAGTCACTCCATCGCCAGAGCCTGCTCTTCTGGAGAGCTCCCCAGTTGCTCGTGCGCCCCAGCCCCTGCTGAACAGGCCGGGCCCGACTTCAAATGGGGAGGATGTGGTGATAACCTGCGCTATGGTCTCCAAATGGGATCTGCCTTTTCTGATGCACCGATGAGAAACAGCAAATCTGGCTCTCAGCCGTTCAGACTGATGAACTTGCACAATAATGCAGTTGGAAGACAGGTAACGGTCGAATTTTTACGCACTTCTCACAATGACATGAACGGTTATTGTGCCATTGTTTTTCATGGCATTCCTTTTGGCTCAACATGATAAACAACATATTATATTCTATAATGCATATTCGCAAAACGTGGCAACACATTTTAATATTCTTTTTGCTCTACTTTCAGGCACTTATTGATGCCCAGGAGACCAATTGCAAATGCCACGGGGTGTCCGGATCCTGCTCTGTCAAAACATGTTGGAAGGGCCTCCATGATATTAACCACATTGCCATGGATCTCAAATCCAAGTACCTGTCTGCCACCAAGGTGATCCATCGTCATGTTGGGACAAAGAAGCAGTTGGTCCCCAGAGAGTTGGATTTTCGACCAGTGAGAGAGAGTGAGTTGGTCTACCTGGTCAGCTCTTCGGATTACTGCACACACAATGAGAAGCATGGCTCACTCGGTACACAGAACAGGTATGATTGTGTTTCTCTCAATGTAACAGTGGAAATTGTCATTTTTACTGTACCTTTGACACTTCGAAGGTCGAAATATGTTGATCCTCTCCCATATTTATATTTTTTATTTATATAGTGTGGTTTATTGATTGGAACATTCTTTTTTTGTCTCCAGACAGTGCAATAAGACATCCAACAACAGTGGGAGTTGCAATCTAATGTGCTGTGGTCGCGGCTACAATGCCTTCACTGAGAGAATTGTGGAGAGATGCCAATGCAAGTACCACTGGTGCTGCTATGTCACCTGCAAGAGGTGTGAAAGGACAGTGGAGAGATATGTATGCAAATAAACGTTGCCCAGAGACACTTGAGTAAACATGAAGCACTATTTTCACCACCATATCTTGTCAAGCTGTGCTGGCCCAGGTCACCTGACCTGACTCCCTGTGTAGTAGTAGGTAGCCTGCAGGCTACAGTACAATAAAAAACAAGAGGAACAACTCACACTACCAAAGATAAGCGGATGGATCTGGACTCCAACGTTACCTGTTTTAAAGAGACTGGGGGAGGGCACTACTGTGAAAAATATTGTGTTACTTGAAGAGAAAATGTGATTGATTGAGAGCTGTTAGCTATTCATGCTTGATTAGTAAAATGTTGCTCAATAGAAGACAAGTTGAATACATGACAAAGGAGGTGAATCACAACAAAGACTGCTCAGAAGGTACCCTAAATGCTAACCGCCCAGTCAGCTTTAAGATGTCCAGCTGACAATGAAAAGCTTTTAACAATTTACATATTACTCATTAACTAAATTGCCAATGAGAGGCAGAATTACTGATTGATCTAATTTGAATGTCCATTGTAGTCAAAAGGGGCTACTGCCATATACTCCTCAGCTTAGGTATATTCTGATCATAGGCATGCAAAACACAAATTATCAACAGAATACATTTGAGCTGTATTTTTAGTTTTTGATTAATATATTAGGCATGTTGATGTACATAAGTGCAATTTTATATTTATTTTTATTAAAACCCTACACAAAAATGTGACATGTGTCTTGTTTAGTTTTAACCATCTTGTATGAGACTGCCTGTGGCAGGCCTCATTTGCCTTTGGGCAAACCAATAGTAACGGTAGTATTTATGCCGCAGAGGCTGTAGTAACATGACACAATAGCAAATCTACACTTTCATTCCTTCTACGGAACGTCAGGCTCATGCTGTTTATACCATCCACAGTAGCTAAAAGGTCAATAGTGGTACTTCAGTCTCAGAGAAAGATTTAAGGCAAGTGCCTCAGCTGCCTCATCATTATTCGTTTTAAAGATTGATTACTATTATAAACAAGAAAATTACATAAATACTGTAAAACAAAATTGTAGGGAATTGGTCAGTGGTCACTAAATATAAAGGTTTTCTTTCTGTGTTGGAGTATTTTGTATATGATTGATGGTTGCAGCCCATACAGTGTGGAGAACAAGTATTTGATACACTGCCGATTTTGCAGGTTTTCCTACTTACAAAGCATGTAGAGGTTTGTAATTTTTATCATAGGTACACTTCAACTGTGAGAGACGGAATCTAAAACAAAAATCCAGAAAATCACATTGTATGATTTTTAAGTAATTAATTTGCATTTTATTGCATGACATAAGTATTTGATACATCAGAAAAGCAGAACTTAATATTTGGTACAGAAACCTTTGTTTGCAATTACAGAGATCATACGTTTCCTGTAGGTCTTGACCAGGTTTGCACACACTGCAGCAGGGATTTTGGCCCACTCCTCCATACAGACCTTCTCCAGATCCTTCAGGTTTCGGGGCTGTCGCTGGGCAATACGGACTTTCAGCTCCCTCCAAAGATGTTCTATTGGGTTCAGGTCTGGAGACTGGCTAGGCCACTCCAGGACCTTGAGATGCTTCTTACGGAGCCACTCCTTAGTTGCTCTGGCTGTGTGTTTCGGGTCGTTGTCATGCTGGAAGACCCAGCCACGACCCATCTTCAATGCTCTTACTGAGGGAAGGAGGTTGTTGGCCAAGATCTCGCGATACATGGCCCCATCCATCCTCCCCTCAATACGGTGCAGTCTTCCTGTCCCCTTTGCAGAAAAGCATCCCCAAAGAATGATGTTTCCACCTCCATGCTTCATGGTTGGGATGGTGTTCTTGGGGTTGTACTCATCCTTCTTCTTCCTCCAAACACGGCGAGTGGAGTTACGACCAAAAAGCTCTATTTTTGTCTCATCAGACCACATTACCCTCTCCCATTCCTCCTCTGGATCATCCAGATGGTCATTGGCAAACTTCAGACGGGCCTGGACATGCGCTGGCTTGAGCAGGGGGACCTTGCGTGATCTGCAGGATTTTAATCCATGACGGCGTAGTGTGTTACTAATGGTTTTCTTTGAGACTGTGGTCCCAGCTCTCTTCAGATCATTGACCAGGTCCTGCCGTGTAGTTCTGGGCTGATCCCTCACCTTCCTCATGATCATTGATGCCCCACGAGGTGAGATCTTGCATGGAGCCCCAGATCGAGGGTGATTGACCGTCATCTTGAACTTCTTCCATTTTCGAATAATTGCGCCAACAGTTGTTGCCTTCTCACCAAGCTGCTTGCCTATTGTCCTGTAGCCCATCCCAGCCTTGTGCAGGTCTACAATTTTATCCCTGATGTCCTTACACAGCTCTCTGGTCTTGGCCATTGTGGAGAGGTTGGAGTCTATTTGATTGAGTGTGTGGACAGGTGTCTTTTATACAGGTAACGAGTTCAAACAGGTGCAGTTAATACAGGTAATGAGTGGAGAACAGGAGGGCTTCTTAAAGAAAAACGAACAGGTCTGTGAGAGACGGAATTCTTATTGGTTGGTAGGTGATCAAATACTTATGTCATGCAATAAAATGCAAATTAATTACTTAAAAATCATACAATGTGATTTTCTGGATTTTTGTTTTAGATTCCGTCTCTCACAGTTGAAGTGTACCTATGATAAAAATTACAGACCTCTACATGCTTTGTAAGTAGGAAAACCTGCAAAATCGGCAGTGTATCAAATACTTGTTCTCTCCACTGTAGGTCCTAAACTTATTTTGGTGGAAATGTGTGGACACGTATTCACAATAGGGCTGTTGTTTGTCTTTCACATGTTTTTAAACCCTCCCGTAATTTAAAAATATACAGGTGTTTCAATTCTTGCTGCCTCCAAAATACACTCATGTTTCCTTTTAGCCTGCCGTGTTGTGAAGCTAATTGCAGAAAAAAAGCAAAACGGTGTGCAATCTTTGGTTAAAATGGAATATAATTGTATAGATTGTAGTATGGTGGCTAGGGTAGACTTACTGCCTAATTAGGTCTGCCTACTCTATGGGGAGGGGGTGCAGTGAGAGGGACATGTTGCACATTTGCTGCAATGGACTTCACTAGGCCCTATTCCATAATACTGTTTCAAATGACTTACTAGTTTTTCATAGACTGGTAAAAAAAAAAAATCATCTCCATGGGACTTCTGGAGGATCACTTTCCCAAAGCAAAACATAGGCCAGGGAACCAGTAGATTAATTGCACACGTAGAGCCTTGTTTATAGTCTAATATTTAAGGAAATAATCTGAACCTCTTATTTCCTCCCAGATGACAGAAATGGGAGAATGTTTTTGAACATTTGTTTGAAAAGTGGGGTAGATCCAGTTACCAATAACAATAGTCAATACTTAAATTTAGTCTATCTATTATTAGGCCATATTCCCCAAGTAAGACTAAATTGCCTGACGATAGGCAGATAGATACAGAGTTTGAAAAGGCAGACTGTTTTTGAAGTGGATTATGTCAAAGCAAATTGTGGTGTTTCTAGGTCTGGTGCTTTTGCAAAAATGTTTCATTTGATGTCCAATCAGGTTGTGTGTTCAATGTATTGTAAGTTAAATCAACTTTGACTGCATGATTCATAAATTGTTATATAATTTTTATACTGTACAGTGCATTCGGAAAGTATTCAGGCCCCTTGACTTTTTCCACATTTTGTTACGTTACAGCCTTATTCTAAAATTGATTAAATAAATGTTTTTCTTCATCAATCTACACACAATAACCCATAATGACAAAGCAAAAACAGGTTTTTAGAAATGTTAGCAAATTTAAATATCTTATTAACATTAGTATTCAGACCCTTTGCTTTGAGACTCGAAATTGAGCTCAGGTGCATCCTGTTTCCATTGATCATCCTTGAAATGTTTCTACAACTTGATTAGAGTCCACCTGTGGTCAATTCAATTGATTGGACATGATTTGGAAAGGCACACACCTGTCTATATAAGGACCCACAGTTGACAGTGCATGTCAGAGCAAAAACCAAGCCATGAGGTGGAAGGAATTGTCCGTAGAGCTCCGAAAAAAATCTGTGGAAGGGTACCAAAACATTTCTGCAGCATTGAAGGTCCCCAAGAACACCGTGGCCTCCATCATTCTTAAATGGAAGAAGTTTGGAACCACCAAGACTCTTCCTAGAGCTGGCCGCCCTGAGCAATCGGAGAAGAAGGGCCTTGGTCAGGGAGGTGACCAAGAACCCGATGATCACTCTGAAAGAGCTCCAGAGTTCCTCTGTGGAGATGGGAGAACCTTCCAGAAGGACAACCATCTCTACAGCACTCCATCAATCAGGCCTTTATGGTAGAGTGGCCAGACGGAAGCCACTCCTCAGTAAAAGGCACATGACAGCCCGCTTGGAGTTTGCCAAAAGGCACCTAAAGGACTCTCAGACCATGAGAAGACGCATGGGGTGGCGCACAATTGGCCCAGCGTTGTCCAGGGTAGGGGAGGGAATGGCCGGCAGGGATGTAGCTCAGTGGGTAGAGCATGGTGTTTGCAACGCCAGGGATGTGGATTCGATTCCCACAGGGGTATGAAAAATAAAAAGATAACGTATGCACTCACTAACTGTAAGTCGCTCTGGATAAGAGTGTCTGCTAAATGACTAAAAATGTAAAATGTAAAAAATGAGAAACAAGATTCTCTGGTCTGATGAAACCAAGATTGAACTCTTTGGCCTGAATGCCAAGCGTCACGTCTGGAGGACACCTGGCACCATCCCTACGGTGAAGCATGGGGGTGGCAGCATCATGCTGTGGGGATGTGTTTCAGCGGCAGGGACTGGGAGACTAGTCAACATCAAGGGAACGATGAATGGAGCAAAGTACAGCGAGATCCTTGATGAAAACCTGTTCCAGACCTGAAAATAGCTGTGCAGCAATGCTCCACATCCAACCTGACAGAGCTTGAGAGGATCTGCAAAGAAGATTGGGAGAAACTCCCCAAATACAGGTGTGCCAAGCTTGTAGGTTCAAACCCAAGATGACTCGAGGCTGTAATCGCTGCCAAAGGTGCTTCAACAAAGAACTGAGTAAAGGGTCTGAATATTTAGGTAAATGAGATATTTCCGGGTTTTAAAAAATATAAATGCGCAAACATTTCTACAAACCTGTTTTTGTTTTGTCATTATGGGGTAATGTGTGTAGATTGATGAGGGGAAAAAACTATTTAATCCATTTTAGAATAAGGCTGTAACGTAACAGAATGTGGTAAAAGTAAAGAGGTCTGAATACTTTTGTTTTCACAATTTCTCCATTTAAAAATCAAGATACTGTACAAAGTTCCATGTCCTCTTTGGCCTATTCAAGTTTTGAGATAGGGTATATCCTCCTGAGACCCAGCAAAAAAAAGGTTTTGGAATGTTTAATTTTTATTTTTACATCGCATAAATAACGGTTTGGGGTGAAATAAACATGCTACAAAGAAAAACATTTGAAAAAATATATTGAGTGGTCATTAGGACTCGGTTGATATGAAATATAAAACATTTTACATTACAGTAAATGGGGACAGTAGGTAAAAAAACATCCTGATGTCCACTACAGAGGACATTTATTAACAAGCTCTTATTTAGCTCTGATTACACTGCTCTGAAAACTCACCAAACTATTCCTGAGATATTTACCTATTAGAAACAATTTGAATATCAAACTCACAAAAATTATAATTACACTATTACACACACTTCAAATACAGTGGGGGAAAAAAGTATTTAGTCAGCCACCAATTGTGCAAGTTCTCCCACTTAAAAAGATGAGAGAGGCCTGTAATTTTCATCATAGGTACACGTCAACTATGACAGACAAAATTAGAAAAAAAAATCCAGAAAATCACATTGTAGGATTTTTTTATGAATTTATTTGCAAATTATGGTGGAAAATAAGTATTTGGTCAATAACAAAAGTTTCTCAATACTTTGTTATATACCCTTTGTTGGCAATGACACAGGTCAAACATTTTCTGTAAGTCTTCACAAGGTTTTCACACACTCTTGCTGGTATTTTGGCCCATTCCTCCATGCAGATCTCCTCTAGAGCAGTGATGTTTTGGGGCTGTCGCTGGGCAACACGGACTTTCAACTCCCTCCAAAGATTTTCTATGGGGTTGAGATCTGGAGACTGGCTAGGCCACTCCAGGACCTTGAAATGCTTCTTACGAAGCCACTCCTTCGTTGCCCAGGCGGTGTGTTTGGGATCATTGTCATGCTGAAAGACCCAGCCACGTTTCATCTTCAATGCCCTTGCTGATGGAAGGAGGTTTTCACTCAAAATCTCACGATACATGGCCCCATTCATTCTTTCCTTTACACGGATCAGTCGTCCTGGTCCCTTTGCAGAAAAACAGCCCCAAAGCATGATGTTTCCACCCCCATGCTTCACAGTAGGTATGGTGTTCTTTGGATGCAACTCAGCATTCTTTGTCCTCCAAACACGACGAGTTGAGTTTTTACCAAAAAGTTATATTTTGGTTTCATCTGACCATATGACATTCTCCCAATCCTCTTCTGGATCATCCAAATGCACTCTAGCAAACTTCAGACGGGCCTGGACATGTACTGGCTTAAGCAGGGGGACACGTCTTGCAATGCAGGATTTGAGTCCCTGGCGGCGTAGTGTGTTACTGATGGTAGGCTTTGTTACTTTGGTCCCAGCTCTCTGCAGGTCATTCACTAGGTCCCCCCGTGTGGTTCTGGGATTTTTGCTCACCGTTCTTGTGATCATTTTGACCCCACGGGGTGAGATCTTGCGTGGAGCCCCAGATCGAGGGAGATTATCAGTGGTCTTGTATGTCTTCCATTTCCTAATAATTGCTCCCACAGTTGATTTCTTCAAACCAAGCTGCTTACCTATTGCAGATTCAGTCTTCCCAGCCTGGTGCAGGTCTACAATTTTGTTTCTGGTGTCCTTTGACAGCTCTTTGGTCTTGGCCATAGTGGAGTTTGGAGTGTGACTGTTTGAGGTTGTGGACAGGTGTCTTTTATACTGGTAACAAGTTCAAACAGGTGCCATTAATAGAGGTATCGAGTGGAGGACAGAGGAGCCTCTTAAAGAAAAAGTTACAGGTCTGTGAGAGCCAGAAATCTTGCTTGTTTGTAGGTGACCAAATACTTATTTTCCACCATAATTTGCAAATAAATTCATAAAAAATACTACAATGTGATTTTCTGGATTTTTTTCCCTCAATTTGTCTGTCATAGTTGACGTGTACCTGTGATGAAAATTACAGGCCTCTCTCATCTTTTTAAGTGGGAGAACTTGCACAATTGGTGGCTGACTAAATACTTTTTTTCCCCACTGTATGCTACTAGTGATCGTAATTGTGATGGTAGCCATTTTGAAAAACCAGAAAGAAAGACTTGAGGTTGAAGGAATTGTCAAGGTGACACGTGATATCATTGAAAAGCCCAGAATGTCCTCTCAAAGGTACAACAGGACCCAACATAGTGGCAGGTGGGGTTTTGCCCCCACCTGTTTAGCTAAACAAAATATATATTTAAAAAATATTTGTTGTTGTTCTTGCCTGTTTTGCATATTATTTTGGCATTAATACGTGTCACAAATCAGTTTGCAAATAAATAAATGTCTTGAGTTAATAAAGTCGCATACAAACATGGTCTCTTTTTTGCTTTCTTGAGTAAGGCAGCTCCAAAATGCAGGTCAATGCTTTGCAGCAATACGCCATCCCATCTGGTTTGCGCTTAGTGGGACTATCATTTGTTTTTCAACAGTACAATGACCCAAAACACACCTCCAGGCTGTGCAAGGGCTATTTGACCAAGGAGAGTGATGGAGTGCTGCATCAGATGACCAGGCCTCCACAATCACCCGACCTCAACCCAATTGAGATGGTTTGGGATGAGTTGGACCGCGAGTGAAGGAAAAGCAGCCAACAAGTGCTCAGCATATGTGGGAACTCCTTCAAGACTGTTGGAAAAGCATTCCAGGTGAACCTGGTTGAGAGAATGCCAAGAGTGTGCAAAGCTGTCATCAAGGCAAAGGCTGGCTACTTTGAAGAATCTAAAGTTTTGAATCCGGGTAATTTTGCATATCAGTTCATAAACCATGTGCCATGGAATCGGTACATCAAAAATCTCTTCCCAACTATTTTGCCATCTATATGGCACAGCTGTCAATTTGTTGGTCCTTAAATTAAACTGGTATACTTTTTTATTTATCACAATTTTCTTTAACCAATTTTGGTCTTTAATGTAGAGCCGACAGACAAGTTCCTTACTTTTTCCCCCTTCCACTTGCCTCTTCCATTTTTGCGGTAAAGCTGCAATTAGTTGGTTGTAATTTTTGGTAAAGCAGACATTTCCATATATTTTTGTTAGCTGCATGTGTGACATAACTCCACCAGTCCTATTTATGATATCATTTACAAAGATTATACCTTTTTTTTTATGTTATCGAAAAATTATGTTTTTTTAAATCAATTAGTATATTTTAGTTTAACCACAACATTTGTTGTATTATTTGTTCTGTCTTTTCTGGTGGATTAAACTGAAATTGCAACCAACTTTATATGGCTTGTTTAGTGATATTCTGGAGATTATTTCATTTTCAAATAACCGAAAGTGAGAGGTTGTAATGTGAATAAAGGGGAAAAGGCCATTCTTGAACATGGGATGAGACATTCTTACTAATCTACTAGAGAACCAGTTCGGATTTAAGTATAACTTTTGTATGACTGACGCCTTTAGTGAGAGGTTTAATGCTTTAATATTTAATAATTTCCTTTAATATTTAATAATTTCTGCCCTCCAAATTAATATTCATTATATAAATAGGCCCTTTTAATTTTGTCTGGCTTGCCATTCCAAATAAAATGGAATATGTTTTGCTCATATAATTTAATAAAACAGGTCGCTAGGTGTAGGCAAGACCATAAGCAAATAGGTAAACTGGGATATGACTAAAGAGTTCATTAATCAGGGTGATTCTTCCACAAATAGACAGGTATGTTCCTTTCCATGGTAGCAAGATCTTATCTATTTTTGCTAACTTTCTATTAAAATTAATTGGAGTGAGATCATTTCTTTCTTTCGGGATATGTATACCGAGTATGTCCACATCACCGTCAGACCATTTTATTGGTAAACTACATGGTAATGTAAAAGTTGTATTTTTTTGTGATCCAATACGCAATATAGTACACTTATCATAACTCGGTTGTAATACAGAGAGGTTACAAAAAGTATCTAGATCCTCTATGAGGCTGTGGAGGGATCCAAATTGTGGATTTAAAAGAAAACATGAATAATCAGCGTACAATGACACCTTTGTTTTTAAGCCCTGGATCTGTAACCCTTTGATATTATTGTTGGATCTGATTTTAACAGCTAACATTTCGATGGCAATAATAAATAGATATGCCGATAGTGGACAACCTTGTTTTACTCCTCTTGACAGTTTAACAATTTCTGAGAAGTAGCCATTATTTACTATTATACACCTAGGGTTACTATACATACCTTTAACCCCTTTTATAAGAGATTCTCCAAAATTGAAATATTCCAGGCATTTATATATAAACTCCAGTCGTACTTTATCAAAAGCCTTTTCAAAGTCAGCTATGAATACCAGGCCTGGTTTCCCAGATTTTTCATAGTGTTCTATTGTTTCCAGTACTTGTCATATTATCTCCAATGTATAGTCCATGTAAAAAACCTGCCTGATTAGGATGAATAATATCCGACAATAACTTTTTAATTTTATGCGCTATGCATTTTGCTAGAATTTTTACATCATAACACTGAAGTGTAAGAGGCCTCCAATTATAAATTTTTTCTTATGGACTGGATCTGTATATTTACCACTTGGATCCTGTTTCAGTAATAATTAAATCAGACCTCATTCATGTCTTAATCGAAATTACGGATTGCCTCTTATCAGCTCAACGTTCCCTTATGCCATAGTTTGTACATCTCAATTGTCAGTAGGAACCACATTTGTTTAAGCAAGTCAGCCATATCAGCTATGTTTTTTAAATGAGGCTGAATGAACTGTTTCGCTGCCAGACAAGGCTCCGCTTATAGCCAGGTGTAGCGGTGGTAAGGATTCACTCCATGGTGCTGAAAAGAAAGCTCTGTTGTTAGGACAGCTTTATGTAGGCCCTAAGAGTTTGTGGGCACCGTTTGTCACTATTAAAGTGCAATTCATGTATTGTTTGTGTTGTGTAGTGGCTTTGCTGGCATGCATAAACATTTAAATAAATTGAGTTTGCCCCACCAAGATTTACATTCTAAAATCCCCACTGCATGTGTGGCCTTAGAGATACGGACCAAAAACGATTTATGTCCATTAGAGGACAAAAATAAATAAATAATAATAATAATAATTAAATATATAATAATAATAATAATAATAATAATAATAATAATAATAATAATTGCTGGGTCTCAGGAGGATATTTGTGAAAACAGCGCCAACCATTGCAAACACAGTAAACTTCTCTACGCTCATAAAGGAAGTGAGCGTAGAATGAATACGGAAACCCAGAGGAGTTTGCGGGGTGAGTTTGGTGCGGAGAGCTCAAATAAAGGACGCCCAGGTAGCGAAGAAGGACCGAAGTTTATTGCTCATATTTTATTGAAAGTGCTATGAATAAGTGTAGAAAGGGAGAGTAGGAAGGTAAATGGAGTCCCTTGAGAAAGCAAGAAACAGACGTATGTCAGGAGAAGTGCAGTATTATCATAATTAAACGTATACCTGGATGACGGAGGAGGAATGGAGTGAAAAAGAGAGGCAGAGGAGGTCTAAGAGAGAGAGGGAGGAAGACTGTGAGCTTGAGTCTGTTAAAAATGGCGGAGAAAATGGAGAAGGTTTGTTCAAGAAGAATGGTAGGAAATGTAAGCAAAGTGAGCTGAATATAGGAGGAGAAATGGAAGTGAATGAGGGTGAAGTATCGGAGGTGGAAGGTGTGGTGAAGTACTCGGAGCCCGAGGATTGCACAGAGGGTCAGGATGAAGATGAGTCTGTGACAGTAGGAGTGAAGTTTTTGGAAAAAGTGGAGCCTTGCCTTTTGGCTGATCCATTTGTGGTTTCAAGATGGATGAAAAGAGCGTTGGGTAAAGTGGAATTGGTGAGGGTAACCAGAAGTGGTCTAGTGATAATTGTTTGTGTTTCTGTTGGTCAGAGGGAGAAGGCGCTCAGGTTTAGACAAATGGGGGAAAGAATGGTGAATTGTTTCGCTCTCAAGAAAAGGTTGCCATTGAAAGGAGTGATTACTGGGGTAGCAGTAAATGTAAAAGTTCACCAACTGAAGGGGAAGATTCCCGGTGTGTGTGATGCTCGTCGTTTGGTGCGACAAACAGGGGGGCGAGAGTGGGGAAACAGAGGAGTCATTGTCTGTTCTTTTGAGTTTTGAAGTTGAGTCTTTGCCTGATAAAGTGAAGTTAGGGTATATAAATTATCCTGTACGAGCTTATGTGCCGAATACATTATGATGTTACAGGTGTCAAACTTATGGGCATGTGGCAGCAGTGTGTAGGAGGGAGGTTCCAAGGTGTGAGAAGTGTGCAGAAGGGCATGAGACAAAGGAATGTGTAGCATTGGGGAAAGTAGTGGTATGTGCTAATTTTAGGGGTGCCCATGGGGCTGGGGATCAGAAATGTCCTGTGCGAGAGAGGCAGGTTGAGATTTCCAGGGTAAGAGTAGTGAAGAAGTTGTCATATGCTGAGGCAGTGAAGAAAGGACTGTAGCTCAGTTGGTAGAGCATGGCGCTTGCAACGCCAGGGTTGTGGGTTTGTTTCCCACGGGGGGCCAGTATGAAAATGTATGCACCCACTAACTGTAAGTCGCTCTGGATAAAAGCGTCTGCTAAATGACTAAAATGATTTTTAAAATGTTAGGATGGGTCAAGGGGGAGGAGTGGTGAGAGTAGTAGAGATGTACCAATGCAGAGGGATAGGACAACAAGTGATATATGTTTCAGTAAGATTCGATTTTTAGCATTTATAGCAATGGTTTTTCATTGTACTGCAGGGATGGAACGTAAGTCTAAGAAAATTGAGGTTGTGGTGGCAGCTGCAGAGAGGTATTTGGGTGTGCGAGACTTGACATCAGAAGAGTTACAGGGAGTGTTAAGTGGCGATGTTCCATCATTTCAGGTTGAGGGCATGAGGTAGGAATGAATATATTTAAATAGTGAAGTGGGGTGGTGTTAATTATTAATAATAATTTTGAATTTGTGAGTGTAATGTTAGATGCTAGGATATTTCTTTATTTTAATTTATTTTTCTAAATATAAGGGAGTTGTACACCAGTCTAGTATGTGGCGGTAATGCAAGAAATTGGATGCCAACCGCCGTTAAACCTCATCGAAGAAAAAGAAGAAGAAGAAGAAGAAATTAATACGGAAGCCGATAGTAGTCATTACATCGAAAACATTGTCAAAATGGCTGCCGCAGAAAGCACTAGGCTGTCACTAATGCAGTCAGAAGAACCGCTTAAACTATCTGATTTATTAGATCGAGGATGGAAACTATATGATGAGGTAGACACCACTAATGATCCCATTGCAGCCACCCATATCCAGGTTAAAATCAAGCGTGGGATAACGCAACTGGAAGAGGCAACGCGAATGGTTGCCCAACTCGACTTGTTCAGGTGACGTTAGCGCTACCAAACGTTAGCTAGCAGCTAGCAAACTATACAGACTGCTTCTCTAGCAATGACGACTAGCCAGATTCCCAGGTAGCGAGCTAGTTACTAACCGGTATCAAATAGCTAGATAACAAACAGATTCCACCGTAAAGTTACTTGAGAGTTTAGCTAGCTAGCTACTTTACTAGGCTAAATCGTAAACAAGCTAGCAACCTAACGTCAGCTAAACTAAGCCATGGCCATGCAATGAAAGTGGTGCTGCATGTCCAGTCCAGTGCGTTCAAATGTGTGTATCAGGAAAGTGTCCATACTCACTCAGGAAACACATTTTAAGGTGGACCGTCAGTTCAAGGATCAACATGTTCTTTGCAATGTTTCTCCACATCATAAGCTAGTTTTAATGGATAGTTATGATCATCATGGTTAATCCTATTTATGTTTGTTTTTCAGCCGAAATGAGGATTTGGAGGAGGTAGCAACCAAAGATCTGAAGTATCTGATGTTGCCTGCCCTCCTGGGGGCTCTAACTATGAAGCAAGTGAACCTGGCAAAACGATTAGATGAAGTTCAGATAGCTAGATGTTACTTTTTGGACTTCTTGAAAAGATGTAAGGAGTATAACATATCGAAGTTTGATCTACCCAAAACCATTGCAAACTCTGCTGACATACCAGAAGAAGAATCTGCAAACGGGCCCCCCAAACCTCCGGACTTGATTGCGATGGCGACAGTTAGAGCGGCAAAGATAGAAAGGTATATTAAACATCTGCATTTCAATTACAATTTTGACAATCAGAACAATAATCGTTTTGATTGAGCACTGCACAAGTACAATTTAGGCCAACCTACCTATGCTTGAAGGTCTAGTACCTGTCACGCACCTCTTAAAATATGTTATGTCCCTCAGCTATTTAATAAATTAAAGATCTCTCTTATTTATTATGCTATACTCTGCAGATACAAACAGAGGAAGGACACAGAGGCCAAGCTATCAGAGATTAAGGCAGCAGTGGACCGTGGGCAGGCAGATGACGAGATAGTCAGAGACTTCTACCTCCTCAATGTGAGGAAATGGATTGCTGTATCCCTGGAGGAGATCGAGAGCATTGACCAGGAAATTGAGATTTTGACCAGGATGGATGTTCTAAAACAGGTACCTGGATTTGAAGATGTAACTAATGCCATTAATTCACCAGTGACTCATTGAAAGAGTGTGGTTTTCTTATGCTCTGTATCTTTTCCATGTGCAGAGTTCAGCAGAGCCATCACACTCTAAAAGGCCTCCCATGAAACCCTTCATTCTCACCAAAGATGCTGTTCAGGCCCGGTAGGCACCTGCTCAAACGTATCATTTATTTTCTCATTCTGCTAATTGCTGTTTTCCTGCTCACAAAATAAGTACTCTGTCCAACCTCCCTTATCAAGAGTACATAGCTACTTGCTTATTATATCACATGAAGTAAATAGTTGATTCATTTATAATTTAAAGGGATATTTCATTTTTTAGCATGTTAGACCTCATTTTCCACTTACTTTTAGTTTTAGAGCATCATCCAGACAGTTTTTTTGGTCAAAGTTAAATTTTGGAAATTTATTTGGCTGGATTATTTGCTTGCTTGAGCCATATAGTGGTAGTGGCCAGACTCGTGCTTCAAAACGTCTCCACATAAAATTCTAAAGACCATTATGTTTTCAGGGCTTGTAGAAAAGTTACATATTGGTTTTTTTCTGCAAACATCCGGACTAGCTACTTCAGCCGAAGTACGTTGCCAGTGTTGTTCTGCTCATGTGAGCAACAAGTCTGACGCTCCGGAGTAGGCATGTCATATCTCTCTTGTCAACAGAGCGCGTGGCTACACATACAGTGCGAGACTAGCAGTGTGTGGATGTAGAAATTAGTTCCAAGACAAGGGCAAAACAGGAAGTAAACAGAGTTTGAGTTATACACATTGCTCGTAATAGTGGAAATAGCTAAGTGTTTTGATATTGACATGCGTGTATAGCCCACAAAGACATGAGATAGCTGTAGATTTTCTTGTGGGGACGTTTTGAAGCATGTTTTTTTGGTGAGTCTGGCCACTACCACTATATGGCTCATGCAAGCAACTAAGCCAGCCAAAGAAATCTTAGGAATGGAACTTTAACCAAAACAACTGTCTGGTTGATGCTTCAACACTAAAAGTAAGTGGAAAATGAGGTCTAACATGCTAAAAAACGAAATATCCCTTTAATGTGTAATTTTTCATCTCAGAGTGTTTGGGGCAGGCTATCCCAGCCTACCTACTATGTCAGTGGATGACTGGTATGAACAGCACAGGAAGAAAAATGCCCTGCCAGACCAGGGGATCCCACGCAGCGCTGGTAGGGTTAACAGAGATGTTCCTAATAGTGTTCTATTTACAGTTAACTGTACATCAATTGTTTTCAAATGGTCATGAACCATGTTTTTTTTTTTACCCTGTCTCATTCACCAAATACAATTTGTCTCCCTTTCAGAGGACTTTGATGCAGAAGAGCGAGAACAAGAAGAGAAAGAGAAGCGGGTTGAAAACGATGACGAGGAGGCCTTGCAGAAAGCTAGAGACTGGGACAACTGGAAGGATACGCATCGGAGAGGCTATGGGAACCGTAAAAACATGGGCTGACAACCATCAAACACAGCAACAGCAACAGTGCCAAACCTGGTCTGTCCCTACTCTGTCTCTCTGAAGATTTGTTGTTGTTGCTGCTGTATATAGAAAGATGACCTTGAGGAAAAGGGAGGTCTATACAATCCCAGACAGAATCTGTTTATAAGTGTCTGTTTATTCTGATGCTGCAAATCACGGCTTTCATTGTAGCCGTATCAGAGGAACATTATTTATTGGCAAGCATTAATATTATCTGCAGGCTCCGTACGAATACACAACCAAGTATTGCCACCAAGGCCCTGTCCGTCGAGACGGCGCAGTGGTATGCTTGAGAAGATTAGTGAAGTGAATTTGATGATAAATTGTTTTAACAGCTGCTCCCAAGTAGATTCATATTTTCTGAGAGTATCCAACAGTACTTAAAGACCCTGTTGTGAAAAGCCCTACAGAGGTGGTAACGCTCTACAGGTACAAAAAATTGCTGTCGTCATCCACACTTCATGTGCTTGGTGATGGAAAATGTAGCTTGTGTGCTTATACAGTCCCCTAAAATGTGGCTGTATACTCCAGCATTTTGGATTTGACAATAATTGTTTCATATGAGGTGACAGTACAGAATGTCACCTTTTTCTTTCAGGTATTTTCATACATATCTGTTTTACTGTTTAGAAATTAATTAGAAGAAGTCATAAGTATTTTGACAGATTCACTTAGTGTATTAAAGTATTCAAAAGTGTAGTATTTGGTCGTATATTCATTTTCACATTAACATTTTAGTTATTTAGCAGACACACTTATCCAGAGTGTATAATATTGCTCCCATGTAACTTGATATGTGTCTTTTGGTGAAAGCATCAATTGTGATCTCAAAATGTATTTCCGTTTCCCAGCCAATTAAATCAATGTATTGCACATGCTCACTAAAATGTTTCTTTATTTGCTACCCATTGGACAACTGTGCTAAAGTGAAATTATACCCAGTACACCACCTCAATTCTGGGCCACCAAGTTCTAGCTTCATGTCGCTCTTAATGTGTGGTGATTTTTAACCTTAGTCAGTAGCCCCGTTTATACCTGGTTCTAACATGCATCCTTTGTCCTGATCTTGTCCACATTCTGATTGTGCCCACATTTCCAGACAGGTGTGGATGATTAAAAGACGCATTATGGTCTGATTGTGATCAGATCTTCCTGACTACCTTCGGAGGTAGACCGGCACACATTATGTTTGGAATTTTACAAGTGTAGACTCTCTCTCCCACACCTGCTGTCTCTACCTCTGAATGCTCGGCTATGAAAAGCCAACTGACGTTTACTCCTGAGGTGCTGACCTGTTGCACCCTCTGTGATTATTATTTGACCCTGCTGGTCATCTATGAACGTTTGAACAACGATCTGGCCTTAATGGCCATGTACTCTTATAATGTCCACCTGGCACAGCCAGAAGAGGACTGGCTACCCCTCAGAGCCTGGCTCCTCTCTAGGTTTCTTCCTAGGTTCCTGCCTTTCTAGATAGTTTTTCCACTGTTCTTCTACATCTGCATTGCTGTCTCTTTGGGGTTTTAGGCTGGGTTTCTGTATAAGCACAACTGCTGATGTAAAAAGGGCTTTATAAATACAGTTGATTGAGACGGAACTGGACAGTGAAACCATTGAAATCATCATTATGCTGCCCTCTAAAATATTTGATAGGTGGCTCCATAGACTTATGGCATCAATATGTGTCCCAAAAAAAAGTTTTTGAAAGAATAGCTGTCAAATAATTTGCGTATAGGGAGGGATGAGGAAATGTGGGCACAATGCGGAAACAGTTGACATATAAGACACATTTGAATGCCATGTATAGACATATTTTACAAAATGTGGGCACAATCAAAATGTGGACAAGAGCAGGACAAATTCAAATAAAATAAAATGAAGCTTTATTTATATAGCACATTTCAGACATGAATGCAACACAATGCACTTCAGAGCAATGCACTTCACAGGAAAAAAAACATCAATATAAAACTATGACAATAAAAACTGAAATATTTACTACACAACAAACATAAGAGGATAAAAAACAAAAGGATAACAATAAAAACTGAAAGACTAAAAAGCACCCTAAGGAAAAGCAAAGCCAAAAAGGTGTGTTTTAAAATCAGAGTTTCGGCCCCCCTCAGGTTCTCTGGCAGGCTATTCCAGAGGCTCGGGGCATAGTAACTAAAGGCTGCCTCTCCATGCCTCTTGGTCCTAGGCTTTGGGATAGTTAAAAGGCCAGTGACCGAGGACCTGAGGGACCTACTGGGTACATAACTCAAAAATGTCTGATATGTACAGTGGCTTGCGAAAGTATTCACCCCCCTTGGCATTTTTCCTATTTTGTTGCCTTACAAACTGGAATTAAAATGGATTTTTTGGGGTTTGTATCATTTGATTTACACAACATGCCTACCACTTTGAAGATGCAAAATATTTTTTATGTGTGCTTTCCGTCTGGTCTTGGTCAGTACCTTTGCTGCAGCATTCTGTATGTTTTGCAGTTGACCAATGGCTTTCTTGGGTAGACCAGACAGGAGAGCATTACAGTAGTCAAGCCTGCTTGTAATAAAAGCATGGATGAGTCTCTCTGTATCAGCCTGAGATAGAAACGGTCGCACCTTGGCAATGTTCCCCAGGTGGTAAAAAACTATTTTGGTCACATTCCTAATGTGTGATTCAAAATTGAGTTCAGAATCAAAAATGACACCTAGGTTTTTTACCTGGTGTTTTAACTTTATTGCCCGTGAATTAAAATGTGCGGCCAGATTCTCTCTCTGTGCTTTGGCTCCAACAATAAGTACCTCGGTCTTGTCTTGATTTAGCTGGAGGAAGTTGTGAGCCATCCAAGTATTTAAATAACTAATACAGTCTAATAATGGGTGGTCCTCTGTAGCTCAATTGGTAGAGCATGGCGCTTGTAACGCCAGGGTAGT
The DNA here is from genome assembly GCF_964263955.1 of Coregonus lavaretus. Classification (NCBI taxonomy): domain Eukaryota; kingdom Metazoa; phylum Chordata; class Actinopteri; order Salmoniformes; family Salmonidae; genus Coregonus; species Coregonus lavaretus. The sequence goes on from NC_140002.1 coordinate 34,346,807, forward strand.
GGGTTCGCTCCCCGGGACCACCCATACGTAAAAATTTATGCACACATGACTGTAAGTTGCTTTGGATAAAAGCGTCTGCTAAATGGCATATCATATTATTATTTATTAATATCATATTATTATTATTATCTGTGGAGCTAAAATCCCCTGGTGACACAGAAATGTAAAGTTGTTTATCGTCTGCATAACAGTGAAAATCAATGCCGTGCTTTCTGATAACGCTGCCAAAGGGTAACATATATAAACTGAACAGTACCGGACCCAAAATCGAACCTTGTGGAACTCCACATGTGATATCTATTTTCTCTGAGTTATGTTCACCAAGGGTGACAAAAAAACTCTTGACCGGTTAAATAGGTCCTAAACCAATTTAGAACTGGACCGGAGAGGCCAACCCACTTCTCCAGTCTGTCCAGAGGGACATTGTGGTCAACAGTGTCGAATGCAGCACTTAAATCCAAGAATACAAGGACAGAGAGCTGTTTGGCATCTGTGTTGGCTCTAAGATAATTTACCACTTTAACTAAGGAATTGTTTAAAAATACAGTTGGCACTTAAAAAATAATTTAGTTGTTTGAAAACCAATTTCTCCAGAATTTTGCTTAAGAATGGAAGGTTGGAGATTGGCTGAAAATTGCTAAGAGCTGAAGAATCTAGATTACTTTCTTCAGAAAGGGTTTCACCATAGCAGTTTTTAGTGCAGTGAGGAAAGTGCCTGTGAACGCATGATAGCAGCGGCAGGTATAAAGAAGGCTAGTGTGTCATCAGTGGACCTAGCTCCCTCTAGATGTGGATCTGTCTGAGGCTTGTTTAAGATTATTTAAGAGTATTCCTCTGAACCTCTTGACAGCAGGTGGGTATACAAGGAAAGGTTAGAATGTCTTTGGAAATACCACACACACTGTGACGCACACAGCAAGCATTTATTTCTCAACTGTTATCTATAAGATTTACTCCCTCTGCATGTGGTTAGACTTTCTTTGTTTGGGTTTTGTACTTTTTACTCCGTATTGCGTCAAAAGGAGCCTCCACTTCCCTTGCAGCACAGTTCACAATAGATAGGACAGGCTTCTTTGTGTCCACACAGATTCTTTCCTTTGCTGAGGGTAGGCGAATTCTAAAGGGGCTTGTTGGATCCAATAAAAGCAGCTATTGTATGTAAATTATTCACACAAGAGCATATGACTCTGACTGTGCAGGGCAGTGGCTAGTGTGAGAGAAATCATTAGCAATGCAAACTCATGGTGTTTTGGCTCACATAGTCACTAATGGACAAAAAAAATCTATCTATACTGATGTTATTTCTGGGTGTGTTTGTGCACTAATTCTACTGAAGGTAATTTTATGAATTTAATAATTTGTTACAACTGTGAAATCTAAATTAAGTATACAAAAACGTTTTTATTTTCCTTTTGTTGTCATGATTTACATGTTGGTGAATAGGTTTCTAATCATCTAAAACGATCCTTAAAAATATGTATTTGATGTATTAACATCATTTAAAAGCACCTTTTGGGTTCTATTTAATTTTTCTTAATTAATTATTCTTACATAACCAGTAACAGCCACACAATAGATTGCTTGTAAAATACACTACATGACCAAAAGTATGTGGACACCTGCTTGAACATCTCATTCCAAAATCATGGGCACTAATATGGAGTTGGTCCTCCCTTTGCTGCTATAACAGCCTCCACTCTTCTGGGAAGGCTTTCCACTAGATGTTGGAACATTACTGCGGGGACTTGCTCCCATTTAGCTACAAGAGCATTAGTGAGGTCGGGCACTGATGTTGGGCGATTAGGCCTGGCTCGCAGTCGGCATTCCAATTCATCCCAAAGGTGTTCGATGGGGTTGAGGTCAGGGCTCTGTACACGCCAGTCAAGTTCTTCCACACCGATCTCGACAAACCATTTCTGTATGGACCTCGCTTTGTGCACGGGGGCATTGACATGCTGAAACAGAAAAGGGCCTTCCCCAAACGGTTGCCACAAAGTTGGAAGCACAGAATGATCTAGAATGTCATTGTATGCTGTAGCGTTAAGATTTCCCAGACCATTATTCTTCCTCCACCAAACTTTACAGTTGGCACTATGCATTCGGGCAGGTGGCGTTCTCCTGGCATCTGCCAAACCCAGATTTGTCCGTTGAACTGCCAGATGGTGAAGCGTTATTCATCACTCCAGAGAACACGTTTCCACTGCTCCAGAGTCCAATGGCAGCGAGCTTTACACCACTCCAGCCAACGCTTGTCATTACGCATGGTGATCTTAGGCTTGTGTGCGGCTGCTCGGCCATGGAAACCCATTTCATGAAGCTCCTGACGAACAGTTATTGTGCTGACGTTGCTTCCAGAGGAAGTTTGGAACTCGCTAGTGAGTGTTGCACCTGAAGACAGAAAATTTTTACGCACTACATACTTCAGTACTCGGCGGTCCCGTTCTGTGAGCTTGTGTGGCCTACCACTTCGCGGCTGAGCCATTGTTGCTCCTTGACGTTTCCACTTCACAATAACAACACTAACAGTTGACCGGGGCAGCTCTAGCAGGGCAGGAATTTGACGAACTGACTTGTTGGAAAGGTGGCATCCTATGACGGGGCCACGTTGAAAGTCACTGAGCTCTTCAGTAAGGCCATTCTACTGCCAATGTTTGTCTATGTAGATTGCATGGCTGTGTGCTCAGTTTTATACACCTGTCAGCAATGGGTGTGGCTGAAATAGCCGAATCCACTAATTTGAAGGGGTGTCCACATACCTTTGTATATATAGTGTATCTTAGAAAATCAGGGGTGCACACTGTGAGAATAAAAAAACATGCAAATCTTGAATAATAACTTTAAGTAAAGTTTTTATTTTGGAAATCATAATTTAGCCATTCAATTTGCCATCTCAAGTTCAGGAATCCCATTCCTCTAATATTCTCTTACTTTTCATTTCTCTTTTCATCAAGAACGGTCTGTCATAAATATTTTGTTAATCCTTCCATGGATACATTTATATGTTCTACTCTAAGATGTATCATATTTCAATAGGGAATTATTTGAAATATTGGTGTTTTCTCATTTATATATTGATTTGAGTTAAAGTGAAATAGACCCGAACTCTGTTACTACACAATTTGCATTGACATATCATAGTTTTTGTTATGGCACTTCATATATTATAGAACATTTAATGAAAGTCCCCACTACGACCACAGTCTGTGGTCAGTTTGGCTGTGGGAAGGCAACATATATACCATGCAGGTTGGTGCCAGTGTCAACATGGCACACTGGTCACATGGGGGCAGATACACCCTTGTCAGTGACTTTGGGAAAAAAGCTCACATGGTGTGTTGTGCCAGACCAAAGACTTGCGCTCTTAAGCCGCACACTAACGTCAGGGCTGGTAGAGAGGCTTGGTTTTCCACTGGACGCACATCAATGTCCACGCTACACCGGCGGGTCAACGTTGTCCTCCACCCTGGGTGCCGCCTATGCCTCTTACACCTCCTGTTGAGCTTGGTAACCTCTCCACCTCTCCAAGTCTCTTCTTCTGGCATGGCAGGAATGACTGGAATGGAATTAAATAGATCTGAAATATAGCAAGCTGGAGAGAGCTTAGTTGCTGTTGGATTTGAAGAATATGGAATTAGTCTTGGGGGATTCTGCTTTTAAAGAATGGATGGCTTTATTGAGATGTCCCAATATCTCAGTCGCTGACCAGTGCTGGTCGGACAGTGGTGTTGACTGGTGAAGCGGGTTATGTGAGATCTGTGTTTTTAGTAACAAACCGTGCAATTAGTATTTGTATAAAGAAATCTTGTGGAAATAATTAACGTATGTAAGGCAACTTTTTTTATGCCAAATTATCAACAAATGATCAACAATGTTGACCTCATAGCTTCTACAATTAAATAATTTTAATGCCATCCTTGTTTTTCAGACCTGGAATCGAAAATGAACTGGGCGTCCTTTTATGCCGTCATCAGCGGTGTAAACAGACACTCCACCGGCATCGGTCGTATCTGGCTGTCTGTCCTCTTCATCTTCCGTATCCTGGTCCTGGTGGTTGCAGCAGAGAGTGTGTGGGGCGACGAGAAGTCTGGCTTTACCTGTAATACCCAGCAGCCTGGCTGCAACAGCGTCTGTTATGACCACTTCTTCCCCATCTCACATATCCGTCTGTGGGCCCTGCAGCTCATCTTGGTGTCCACCCCGGCCCTGCTGGTGGCCATGCATGTGGCCCATCGCCGACACATCGACAAGAAGCTCTATAAACTGTCTGGCCGGGCCAGCCCCAAGGACCTGGAGCAGATCAAGACCCAGAAGATGAAGATCACAGGTGCCCTCTGGTGGACATATATCATCAGCCTGTTCTTCCGCATCATCTTTGAAGTGACCTTCATGTATCTCTTCTACATGATCTACCCCGGCTATAAGATGATCCGGCTAGTCAAGTGTGACTCGTACCCCTGCCCCAACACGGTGGACTGCTTTGTGTCCAGGCCCACAGAGAAGACCGTCTTCACTGTGTTCATGCTGGCTGTGTCAGGGATCTGTATCTTGCTCAACATCGCAGAGGTGGTATTCCTGGCAGGGAAGGCTTGCAGTAGGCACTTAAGCAATGCTGGAGACTCAACCATGGGAGCATGGCTCACCCAAAAGCTCTGCTCTTACTAGAACAAACTAAACGGACCAGGGCAGTATAACTGTAATTGGGCACATAACATGCTCAAAGCTCAAGGTAAGGGCCTTAACAACACTCATTAATCTGCTTACTGCACCATGATGTGTGGACACTTTTTCGATACTTGTTGAAATTATACTTCAAATGGATATGAGTAATAGGGCAATTTCAATTTGGATATAGACACAAGCTCGACAGAAGAGGAGACTGAAGAAAAGTATGGTAAACTGATTTATTAACATGCCCTTACCTTGCAATGCCTCAAATTCAGCTGAATTCAATGTGCCAGCTTCGGTATGCTCTGCAAATTCAAGAAACTAAACCAGCTCATCATCTATTCTATATCATGGTTTATAAATATTTTTCAATTCCTGACAGCCAATTTAATCACTGATAATGCGGCGTGCTTAGGACAAAGCCTGGGTATGGGTTCAATTGTCCATTGTAAATATTAACCCAAGAAAACTGTCCAAGTGATTAATTTAACCAACATCTGGTGGTTGTGTTGGACTATTACTAATAACTATGAGGCCATTTCAAAGCACCACTAATAACTACCTCACTTTCATAGTGAAATATCAAGTGGGTGCTTCAAGACATCTGAATGGTGCTTTGAATGCTATGAATGAGATTGATTATGCAAGCATATAGAGTAATATAGAATGGATAATGAATGAGAAAATGTGCTTAACTTTCAAAGTTGAAGTTACGATGGAAGAACCAAATGATCAGTGAACATGTTTAAATGTCTATCTCATAGTTTTTCTTACTAGTATATACAGCATTGCTGCTTTAAAACTATTGTGTGTGTGTGTGAGAGAAAGGATAATAAATGTTTAGAATTTGTGGTACTGTAAAGTTTTTACTTCATAATATATATAGTATTTTAGTCCCTTTTTTGTTGTATACCATGCCTTCTTATATTGAATGTATTGCACTGTTTTATTGCTGTAGCTAATAAAATGTGAAATTCCTAATAAAACGCTTGAGTTTAATTATGAACAATAGCCACATGGAAATATTATAATGAGCTAGTAGTAAACACAACTATATGCTTATATGCTTGTGAGTGTATTCTGAATGCTTTATGTACAGGTTAACTGTCAAAATAAAGGAAACACCAACATGAAGCATCTTAATAGGGCATTGGGCCACCACGAGCCTCCAGAACAGCTTCAATGCGTCTTGGCAAAGTTGGCATAGATTCTACAAGTGTCTGGAACTCTATTGGAGGAATGCGACACCATTCTTACACAAGAAATTCCATCATTTGGTGTTTAGTTGATGGTGGTGGAAAACGCTGTCGCGGGAGCCGCTCCAGAATCTCCCATAAGTGTTCAATTGGGTTGAGATCTGGTGACACACACACACACATACCCTTTAAATCCCCTATGCTCCTTTGAGACCTCCCTTTCAGTCACAGAGATCTCTTCTTCTAGCCATGGTAGCCAAAACAATGGGCGACTGTGCATTTTTATACATGACCCTAAGCATGATGGGATGTCAATTGCGTAAATAAACTCAGGAACCACACGTGTGGAAGCACCTGCTTTCAATATAATTTGTATCCCTCATTTACTCAAGTGTTTCCATTATTTTGAATGTGGTCTTGTGTTACAAGGTGATGTTACCTTTATGTAATACTTCAGAAAGCCACAGGAGTGCAGCATTAACATATAAAACTATCCCAAAACATTAAATTCTAATGGTTTATAGATTATCTACTGTTATGGTCGTCAATTGACAGTGCCATTGAGTAATAATTGAAGGGGAAAAGGTTTAATTAATTGATTTATTTTTTAAACACAATCAAATAATGAAGTCTCAGGAAGCTTTCTAAAAGACAGAGGTAGGCTCGAGTTCTCGTGAGCTGTCAGACCGCCTGTGAGGAAATGTCTGAGGCAGCCTCAGTGATTAAAGACTCAGACAGGCCGGGTAGAGTGCATGGTCCCAGGTTATCAATAGCATAGCCTTGTGAGGGGTCAGCCTCTGAGCCTAAGAAATATTCACCCTGGGGACAGCTGGACCTAGCAGGGGCAAGTGTGAGGGCATTTCTCTTTTTCTAGAGCACGTCAATAGAGACCATATATAGAGAGTCTATGAGGTGTGAGGTCTGACAGAAGGGAGATGTTTAATCACAATAATTTTCACTGTCCGCTATGTATAGCTCCACTAAATGTAGATGTTATCTGGAGTTATTGTTATCTGACACTTTGCTTTTAACAAGCTGTTAATGGATAAATACAGAACATTTTGGTCATATGAAGAGCTTCATTCCGAAACGCTATATATCCACTTTCAGAAATGTTGTTAAATTAGCTTTTATTGTCTAAAGAAATTATGAAAGAAATTTGTGTTTTTTCACTATCTAATCATGGCATGGGTTTCAATGACAGACATGTATTTGTATAACATCTATCACTTGATGGTTTCATTTCAAAAATACAAATAGTCATGTTTTTTTGCAAAATGCTATATAATCGCCTCACTCTCAGAGAAATAAGTACTGCTAGGTTTTACATGGTCAAATGTAACAAATTACTACATTTTAATTAAGAAATGTACAAATTATACATTTGTGACATCAATATAAAAAATTTAACATGAGATCTGTTTGTAAACCTTTTATATTTGACATTTTAGTCAGTCAGCAGATGCTCTTAACCAGAGCGACTTACAGTAGGTGCATTCATCTTAAGATAGCTAGGTGAGACAAACACATATCACAGTCAAATATACAGGATACAAATATTATATTCAAGCTAAACAATGGATATATAGCATTTAGCAACAAACAAAAAACATTTTCATACACATCTAAAATGTATGAATTTAAAATCGGAGAACAATAATATTTTACACACACATGAAGGTACCCATAAGCAATCCTTTCTGATGAAAAAACACAAATGTGAAAGAATTGTGGATATAGCGTTTTGGAAATAAACTCTTCGTATGGTAAGCATTCATACTGTACCTTTCAAAGTGCAGATTTGCAATGTACCATATGTGACTTATCTGACCATACAATTTGATGCTTAAAGGGGTACATTTTATCCCTACAATGAACTGAGGTCAGTTTAACCAAACATGGTTTTGTCTCTTTTAGGTAAAGTAAATATAACTGCTTCTGTTTGGAAGGATGTCCTCTGTTGAATTTACAACCACCACAGACTGTGAGATTCCTGTCAGCCTGTCAACAATGACACAGGAGTACGTGCCAGTCAATCACAACCATAACAAAGAATGGAGGGCCCACCTTTTTCCATTTTCTGATGCTCTCCCACCCCCACACAGCCACAGGACTTGGAACACTTCACCTTTCAACTCCACCCCCCCCACCCCCCCCCCCCTCCCAATCCCCCTGCATGTGATAGCAAAGCCACTCCCTTCACAGTGAATTATATTTAGAGCCAATCCACGCAAGACTAAAACCCACCCCCCAATGGACTACTTAGATGCCACTCAGTCGTAAAGAAACATCACTTTAGCAGTGGGCTTTATAATTTTCTACAGGGAGTGAGTGTACTCATCCTAGCTAACTGACAGTGTAAAAGGGTTCTTACAGAGGTCCTATTGGTGGTTACTTTTACAGGACACATTTATGGGGCGTAAGTAAGGAGATTCAACAAGAGCTAAAAACTCATCGAAATCATTTGTAGACAAGATAGCTTAACATTAGTAGTGTAGGGTCATCACTATCCAAGGACATGGTCTTGTCGGGGACAGGATTACCACAGTGTAGACTGTGATGGATAGCGACCTAAGTGGAGACGCCACCACTGGATCTGCAATTTCACTGGAGATGAGCATCATGGGAAGGTGGGTCTTGACACACTATGTCTATAAAAGTTTCAACTGAAGAAACGTACATTGGAAAATCATTTTTATTAATGGTCCTTGCAGTCATGTGCTCATACTGTAAGAGACCAGTAATTACGTAAATTCACTGTATCATAAGTATGTAATACCTCCAAAAGCAGGTTGGTCAATATTAGTCTCTGAATTTCTGAAATGGTTCAACTTCAAACTGTAATGAGGGAAGACAACCATTTCAGTGTAGTTACAGTGCAGTCTCTACTAACCAGGCCAGAATTGTTATAAAATATTATTAGTGTGTAATAAGAGCAGAGTTTAACAGATGACGTCAGAGATGATTAGATCATGGACTATTATAAATGTAATCAGACAAGTCCTAGATTGAGAAAAGTTCTTGGCCATCCACATGTATACTGTCATGGAAGGCTATTAGGTAACAGCAACCTAGTTTTTAATAATTTTAAAATCCCTGTGGGGAAACACATCTGGGAACCTGACCGCCACTTCCAGAGGGAAGTCTAACTGGCATCAATGAGTAGGTATGTTTACTAAAGTGTCCACTCAACCCCTGGGAATGTACCGGTAACCTATATCTAGGGAGAGGAGAGTTGCACCCTGTTGGGCCATGTGTGTGTCAGTGTGTGTGTCTTGGAGCTCCTCCATCTGATCTCCAGTTTACACTGCCTGGCAGTAGGCTACAGTGGCCAGGCCACCATCTGCTCCAGGGCATACTCTCTGGGTAATGGGTACAGTCAGTACTTAGTCTGCATGCAATGGGCATTCATACATGATACCTGTAATACTAAGATGACAGGCAGGGGACTATTAACTTTTGAGACTATTAACAGGATCAGTATGAGGATGAGATACATATACTGCTCTAGAACCTTTCAGATGGGAGACAACCTATTTCTATTATCTATTCCTGATATACTATCACATACTGAATACACTAAATACAACATATAAAGTAGCCTACAACTAAGTACAACGAGTGTGATCAATATACAGGTAACTGCCAAAATAAAGGAAACACAAGTAAATTAGGGTTCTGATGGCTCTGTTATGGTGTGGTTGCTTTTTCCTGGCATGGTTTAGGTCTGCTCAACCCTTAGAGGGCAAGGTAAACACCAATAAATACACAGATCTTCTGAGTGATCGCCTTCAACCTATGGTGAATCATTTATATCCTGATGGGAGTGACGAGTGGTCACTGAATGGTTTGATGAGCATGAAAATGATGTAAACCATATGCCATAGCCGTCTCAGTCACCAGATCTCAACCCAACTGTCGGAGATTCTGGAGCGGTGCTTGAGACAGCGTTTTCCACCACCGTTAACAAAACACCAAATTATGGAATTTATTTTGGAAGAATGGTGTCGCATCCCTCCAATAGAGTTCCAGACACTTGTAGAATCTATGCCACGGCGCATTGAAGCTGTTCTGGCGGCTCGTGGCGCCCCAATGCCCTATTTAGACACTTTATGTTGGTGTTTCCTTTAATTTGGCAGTTACCTGTACATCATCCGTTCATACAATGTGCTCAAATCTCACCTATAATATATAAATTGATATTGGTAAGGATGCAAACTTTCAAAATGCCCATAAATTCTGGTTGAAAGATTCCCTGAATCAAGTGAGAAAAAACAGGAAATCCGTAATCCTCCAACCAGGATGTCTGGAAACCTGGGAATTTAGAGAAAGTTACCAGAATTTTGCAACCCTTGATGGGAGGTTTCTCCTGAAGGAAACAGGTGTTACTTTAAGGGTGGATATCCTGCTGTTGTCTGTGGTGTATCCATTAAATTAAACATGCTAATAAAAACAGAGGAACTTTGAGGAAATGTATTTCTCTCAGGATAATGAAGGGAAAACCCCAAAATTACATACACACCACCCTGAGCTTTTCTACAAGACGTTTCACAAGCATATGGCAACAACCTAGGAACATGACCAACATTATACTCTTCTTCATGTTTTTCAGAACTTCTCACATTTTGGAGAAATGTTGAGGATAAGGACTCCAGCTTGTGAAAAATAAACTGTGTGGAAATGACAAGGCCATAGGTTGGTAACTAGTCAAAGTCTAGACATTACTTTATCTTCAGATAAATAATGGCAAATTATTACCAGGAAGCACCAATCTCACTTATTAGTTGGTCTCTGCATGGTGCATGGACCACATTCATGTATTTTAAAAAATGTTTTCATGCTAGAAGAAACAGACCCACATAAACTTGGAGCAAAACCTCATATATGAAAGTGAATCTGGTTAATTTACAGAAACCCTCTCAAACAAATAAAAAAACTGCACCTCTGAGCCAAACACTAGAAACAAGTTATTGAGCTGGAGAGGTCTGTATAGCCACAGTAAAAATACTTGGCTCTTATCTTCAAATGTATGAGTTTACAACCAAATACATTACAAATGGAAATGCATCACATAGGTACATTTATTATGCCACCCTAGGTGTAATGATATAGTAATGGTGAGGCATGTTTCTCAAGCTCTCCAAGTTATTATGCAACGGTTTTCAATGCAATTTTGATGTTTGTCTCTTATGCAATGCATTAGTTAATATGTTTTTATTCTGATTGCAGGTTCCTGTTTTGGATCACTCTGTAGGACTGAGCCTATGAGTGAGCCACTATGGGGGACTGGAACTTGTTGGGCAAGCTGCTGGAGAGTGCCCAGGAGCACTCCAGTGTAGTGGGCAAGGTCTGGCTGACCGTGCTCTTCATCTTCAGGATCCTGGTGTTGGGAGCTGCAGCTGAGAAGGTGTGGGGTGACGAGCAGTCTGGCTTCACCTGCGACACCAAGCAGCCTGGTTGTCAGAATGTCTGCTATGACAAGACTTTCCCCATCTCTCACATCCGCTTCTGGGTGCTGCAGATCATCTTCGTGTCCACACCCACTCTGATCTACCTGGGCCACATCCTGCACCTGGTGCGCATGGAGGAGAAACAGAAGCAGAAGGAGAAAGACTTGGCTGCGCAGCTGGCCATCCACAATGACAAGCAGCAACTGGTGCCCGACACTAAGCCCAAGAAGCCCCCCGTCAGGGACGATCAGGGCCGCATCCGCCTGCGAGGCGTCCTGCTGCGCACCTATGTCTTCAACATCATCTTCAAGACCCTGTTCGAGGTGGGATTTATCGTAGTTCAGTACCTGCTGTATGGGTTTGAGCTGAAGCCACTGTACACCTGTAACCGCTCACCCTGCCCCAACATGGTGAACTGCTACATCTCCAGGCCCACAGAGAAGACCATCTTCATCCTCTTCATGCTGGCAGTGGCGTTCATCTCGCTGCTGCTGAACCTAGTGGAGATGTATCACCTGGGGTTCACCAAGTGCCGCCAGGGCCTCCGGTACAGACGCGCCCAGTCCACATGTGAGGCAGGGTACAAGACCCCCAGCGAGGCAGTGGTGCCCTTTGTCCCGAACTATAACTACTTCCCCAGGCACCACCCAGCCCCTGAGCCCTACCATGCAGACCAGTACATCTTGACTAAGCCTGACTCTGCCTACCACCCCTACAGCAGCAAAGTGGCCTACAAGCAGAACAGAGACAACCTGGCCGTAGAGAGGAACAGTAAACCAGAAGGGAGTGACACCACAGAAATGAAAGGCTCCAGTTCTGCTCCAGGGTCGCCTGCAGAGAACCAACGGCGACCCAGTCGATCCAGCAAGCACAGCAATAATAAGACCAGACTAGACGATCTAAAGATCTGAGGGACAGTTATGGCGTATTTCCACCACAGGGTTTTATACAGGTGCTTGGCCTAAAGATCCAAACTTTTGTGTTTCCACCTCTGAGGTGGCAGGAAAAAAGTATTGGGCCTTGGACCTAATCTGACTTGGGGCCAGACTTGGGACTTGGGGCCAGAGTGGGACTGTCAGAGAGGCATTCAAGCTGGAATCCTTAATGGTGAAACTGCCACGCCGCTTGCGATGTTATAACAAAGATGTTACTGCAAACAACGAACCCTGTTTTTTCCTCCTCTGACATCATTGCACGCGGGATAGCACATCAGCATATGTATTGACATTTTTTTGACAATTTCCCTAGTATAAAACCAGGGTGTATACACAACACAGGTATCAGTCAAAATGCAGCATTATCCCATTTCTACACCCTAACATCACCCTGTACCAAAGTAGACAATGTGCCTTTCATAGAAAACATTGTATCAAGAGAGCAAGATTATGGAAGGAACAATATGGAAGATAATGTTATCTCCTCTCGTGACATTCTCTATCAGAATGGACAGTCATGTCTGCCTTAACAAAACAAAAAATATACCAGATTTTACTTGAATAAGAAACATTTTAAAGATAACATTTAAAGGATGAAAACAAAGACTTAAAGCAGGATAAAATCACCTCATTTGTCAGGGGCCAGTAACAAAAACCGTTTGTAGAGGTTTACGTTCATTTTGTTTACTTCTTCGGAGTAGTTCGTTCACATTAAACATTTTACTAATGAAACAGAACTTCAACTGAAAAGCATCAGATGTATGAGGCATTCACTCAATGCTGTGTGTCCTATGTGCAGTGCTGCAAACAGAGGTGGCTTCATGTTCTTTAGTTATGTTACTGTACAGACCAATCCCGTGGCCAGCAGACAAGACCCAAGTATGACTCACACAGCTCCCAGGGGTAAAGGGTACTCCCTGGACAAGTGCTATCTCTCTATCTGGTGAGGGTTGCCAGGGAGTCTGTATGCAAAGAGAGAGAGGCCAATCGAACTCCAAAGTTTGATTAATTTCTTTGTTTGGGCATAAAAATAGCAACAGTTGGAGGTTTTCTCCCATCAGCCAAACATTTGCCATGTAGAGTATAATATTTCAAAGTGTTCAAGGCACGTTGTTTTCTTATGAACCCTTAACATGCTGATTATTCTGACTGGAAATAATGACAACGCAAATGCTTGTTTGTTTGATATCGCTGTATAATCATTTGGCAGACTACATACCAGAAAGAGTTTACGTTTGTCTGTAAGATACAGCATGCATTTAACTGATTTTACAACCATGAGTAATTAATTGTTTTTTAATGAAATAATTTGTACAAGACATTCATTCTCGATTCTATATGCATTCTTTAATTAGAAAAAGACAGAAAATAAACGTTATAGTACATATTCAACTTTTCTCAAGACATTCAGGACTGAAAATGCAATAAAACATACTATTTTGTCAATTAAAGACAATCTAAGCAGGATCAAAATGAGAAGTAAATAAAAACTATTCTATCATGTGGCTTCTTTTGTTTTGTTTAATGAATGTTATATGATTGTTACAATAAGACATTATTAAATGAGGGGCAATATACACTACATGTCCAAAACGTATGTGGACACCTGCTCGTCGAACATCTCATTCCAAAATCATGGGCATTAATATGGAGTTGGTCAGCCTCCACTCTTCTGGGAAGGCTTTCCACTAGATGTTGGAACATTGCTGCAGGGACTTGCTTCCATTCAGCCACAAGAGCATTAGTGAGGTCGGGCACTGATGTTGGGCGATTAAGCCTGGCTCGCAGTCGGTGTTAGACACAAAGTTGGAACCACAGAATCGTATAGAACGTAATTGTATACTGTAGCATTAAGATCTACGTTCACTGGAACTAAGGGGCCTAGCCCAAACCATGAAAAACAGCCCCAGACCCTTATTCCTCCTCCACCAAAATTTACAGTTGGCACTATGCATTCGGAGGTAGCGTTCTCCTGGCATCCACCAAACCCAAATGTGTCTGTCAGACTGCCAGATGGTGAGTCCAATGGCGGTGAGCTTTACACCACTCCAGCCGACTCTTAGCATTGCGCATAGTGATCTTAGGCTTGTGTGCAGCTGCTCGGCCATGGAAACCCATTTCATGAAGCTCCCAACTAACAGTTATTGTGCTGACGTTGCTTCCAGAGGCAGTTTGGAACTCAGTAGGGAGTGTTGCAACCGAGGACAGACGATTTTTACGCGCTTCAGCACTCGATGGTCCCGTTCTGTGAGCTTGTGTGGCTTACCACTTCGCGGCTGAGCCGTTGTTGCTTCTAGATGTTTCCACTTCACAATAACAGCACTTACAGTTGACCGGGGTAGCTCTAGCAGGGCAGAAATTTGATGAACTGACTTGTTGGAAAGCTGGCATCCTATGACAGTGCCACGTTGAAAGTCACTGAGCTCTTCAGTACAGGCCATTCTACTGCCAATGTTTGTCTATGGAGATTGCATGGTTGTGTGCTCGGTTTTATACATCTGATAACAACGGGTGTGGCTGAAATAGCCGAATCCACAAATTTGAAGGGGTGTCCACATACTTTTGGACATGTAGTGTATATATATATTAGCTATGAAGTAAAACGTCTGCCATTACTATGAGCTTCTCGATACTGTACATGTGAACATCTCTGGCAGCAATAAATGGTTTTTACCCTCACTGGCCACATGGTAAACACAGATTTAAAGTGTTCAAGTTCAACATGATTGTTTATATAAGGTCCTGTGTGGCTCAGTTGGTAGAACATGGCGCTTGCGATGCCTGGGTTGTGGGTTTGATTCCCACCAGGGACCAGTACGAAAAAAGTAAGAGAAAGGTATGCACTAACTACTGTAACCCGCTCTGGATAAGAGCGTTTGCTAAATAACGAACACGTAAATATCATCACTATCTGAACATGAAGCTTTTGAATGAAACAAAATCCAGTGAGGCTGGCGTAGGGGGTATAATGCAGTGTCAATTAAATGGTTTTATGAACTAAAGTACTTTTATAATACAGCTGTTCTGTACACTTCATTTAAAAAAACTCATGTATGAGTTTTCAATACAAACCACAGACATGAAGTCTCAACTAGTGGTCGTTGAGTGCCCAATGTACTTGAGCATTCAAAATAGATTACCTGAACTGATGGTGGTATACTACAGTGCTATACATTTTCTGTACATACACTAAGTGTACAAAACATTAGGAACACATGCTCTTTCCATAAAATATAGTCTGACCAGGTGAATCCAGGTGAAAGCTATGATCCCTTATTGATGTCACCTGTTAAATCCACTTCAATTAGTGTAGATGAAGGGGAGGAGAAAGGTTAAAGAAGGATTTGTAAGTCTTGAGACAATTGAGACATTGATTAAGTGTGCCATTCAAGACAAAAGATTTAAGCGTCTTTGAACAGGGTATGGTAGTAGGTGCCAGGCGCACCGGTTTGAGTGTGTCAAGAACTGCAACGCTGCTGGGTTTTTCACGCTCAACAGTTTCCCGTGTGTACCAAGAATGGTTCACCACCCAAAGGATATCCAGCCAACTTGACAACTGTGGGAAGCATTGGGGTCAACATGGGCCAGCATCCCTGTGGAACACTTTCGACACCTAGTAGAGTCCATGCCCCGACAAATTGAGGCGATTCTGAGGGCAAAGGTGGGGGGAGGGGGGTGCAACTCAATATTAGGAATGTGTTCCTAATGTTTTGTGCACTCAATGTATAATGGTAATTCTATGGGGGAATGCTCACTGAACTATTTGTGTAGGGGTGACATAGAAAAAACATGGAACAAAAATGCATTGCAGTCATGCTCGTCATCCCTTGTGCTAGCGGCTTCCATGTAAGCAATGTACACTATATAAACTTGTTGTGCAATCTATCAGTGCGGCTGTCAGTCCATATCTCCCTGTGCCGGGTGCTCTTCATAGACGTCCTTGACAGCCAGGATCCTGTTGAGCATAATTCCCAGCCTGCCCTTGTCCATGGGGACGTCAGAGTACCAGCGAGAACTCTCGGCCATACATGTGCCCTCCGGCTGCAGGTAGAACGCACTGCAGCTGCTCCGCACACCATCAGAGCTGTAAGAACACAAAGACAGACACCATATGTGAATCTAAAAAAGGAAACTGTACCGTTTTATTTATTCATTCATTCCAATCAATGTACCCTCTACTTTTTTGGGGCACTGGGCAAATTTTAGGTCTTGTGAGCGGAAACTTGAATGTTGTGAGACTTTTGTGCAACTTCCGGCACGTGTTTATAGTGAACACTGAGGCTGTACACATTACAGTTTTAGACAGTAGCCAATAGGCTATTGTGGCTATTTGAACATAATGTAGGCCTACCAACAAAACCAATGGACCAAATCCCATATTTTCACATGGAAATAGCTTTTTCTTTCTATGATATAGCCTACAGTAGCCTATATGTGGTGTTCAATGCAGGCATACATTGCATGAGACTTTTAAAAAAAGGGCTTGACATTAATGATTTTTTACTTGGTCTGTAACACCATGGGCCAAAATAGGTGACTGTAAATTGCATTGTATGATGCAAGAAACCCCTTTACAAAACAATAAATTACTATTACCATACAGAGAATTAGACCATGTAGGCTACCCCTCTGCCTATTGGCTTATTTGCACATTCAAGCCTGTCTCAAAATACAACACTGCCCCTTTAATTAAGACATAAGCTTTTTACCTGACTGGCTTTTCAAAGACAGCTTGAAATATAGCCTAAGCCTAGACATTGTGCTCTTGTAGGAAGCAGTAACTCCCCATTGCTGACCGATACTTATCTATAACTGCACTAACAAGCAAATAATATCAACAAATGTGCACACGCAGCTCTGCGCTCTGATCTGAAAAGCGCATTCACTCGCGGGTGATTGAAAGACCACTCGTGGGCTAAACCCGCCAATATAATTCTACTCCTTCGCGCTCTGGCTCTGCCTAAAACAAAATCACAGACTCAATCTTGCAAACTTAGGTTTTTTTGGTTTGTTGAATTGAAAAGGGGCTGATATAATGTTGATTCGATCACAGAAAAAACCTTGATCTATATAGTGCAAACTAATGGAGTGAACTCAGTAAAGTTCAATCTCTTTCGTCTCTGACCGGCCTGGCATTTCTTCTGCACGGCTGTCCTGGAGGTGGTGTGCGTCCACACACAGCTTAGAGGGAACATTGACTTCAATGTATCAAACAAATTCTGAATCTTTGACAGCCAGGGACAGTCCAAGGCCTTTAACTGGTGTTTCAAACCCTGCTTTGCATACCTGGACAGTCCACATTCCTTACCATTTGGAGAGGTAGAACTCAAAGAATTTGACAGGGCATCTGAGAGGGTTCATCCGGTTCTCTTGTTGCTCCAGCTCAGAAGACTCATCCCGTTTCCTCTTTCCCAAGCCGACCTCTGTGTGTGAACAGAACAGAGTACAGGCTCACTTCACTGTCTGACCCCTGGGCGTTTAGTTTAACACTTGGCTTCAGTTAGGGCCAAGCTAAACTGACGAAGCGGATGGCCGGACAGTTATGGGAAACAGTGGTGTGGCTTCTGATGAAAATAACTATGTTTTTCATAAACCCATGTCACTGTCATACTTATAAAAAAGGTTAATAAAAGGAATATTATTTTGCAATGGACAGGGTCTTTCCTACAAAGACCAGGGTACTTTGATGTCATGAATTTGCCTAAGGTCAGTAGCACGTGTTTTATCCAACGTTGATGTATGGACTTGATTTATTGTGCAGCTACATCTAAAACACGTTACAGACATTCAGTCAGAGATTCTCTAGTATCATGTTGCACGACTCAGTTGCTCCACAGCTACTTTTAGCTTCCTGGTTTTCCCTTGGCAAACAGTGTTCTAAGACACATACCACAGTGTTCTAAGACACATACCACAGTGTTCTAAGACACATACCACAGTGTTCTAAGACACATACCACAGTGTTCTAAGACACATACCACAGTGTTCTAAGACACATACCATCGTACACCTATGCTGAGAGCAGCTCTTCAAAAAAAAATCATTCTGTGGTATAAATAGCTGTCAGACACACTGAAAATAGCAGTATGACTGAACCAACCGGGGGGGAAGGGACCAACAACATCCTTCTCCTACATCAACAGCTGCCTCACTTATTTGTAATATTTAAGACAAGCACCCATAGAACACAAATGTCAACAGGTGACAGAATGTCACTAAAAGCTTTTTTAAATTAGTATTTTGTCCATCAGCATAAAACCACAAAAGTAGTGCCAAACAGATCAATTTCAAACTGACCTACAAAGCCACTGAGGAATCTAACTAGTGACACTGATATGCAGAGAATGATGGTCGGGTCGAGTTCAAAATAGACCTACGTTAAAACACGTGATTCTGTTTCAGTCAGAACATGCCAGTAAACATAAAAACACTGAAGAGGATAGAGGTGTGGGTCTAGGCTAGCCTATATGTTTTAAATAAACAACTGGCACCAGGCCAATTTCACAG
Source organism: Coregonus lavaretus (assembly GCF_964263955.1). Lineage (NCBI taxonomy): Eukaryota > Metazoa > Chordata > Actinopteri > Salmoniformes > Salmonidae > Coregonus > Coregonus lavaretus. Next base: position 34,365,560 of record NC_140002.1, read on the forward strand.
GCATTGCAGTGTTATCCTCCAGGCAGTCCAATTCATTAGCACCATGTTATTTGATCGGTGGAAGCCAATGCAATGCGGAGGGTTTTAATGGTTCAACTGTTTTTTTTACTCATTTAGCTTCAGTGGAAGCTCTTGTTTAGGAGTAGTGGTCCCTCCCTATGAAAATTACCCATCACCATCATCTAATTGCACTTTAAAACACACTATAGTGATAAGGATAAGAAAAACCCAGGCTCTAAGTTACTTTAAGACAAAATGTCAACCCCCATAAATCCTCAGCAGATAAAAGCAAATGAGCCTACCACGCAATGGTCAGGAATACATCCAAATTATATGTAGAGTACTTTGAGGAGGTTTTGGAAATTAGCCTACATTCTTACCACTGAACTGGACCTCATAACACTAAACTAGACTTGTGTGCTCAAAGATTCAATTTCAGCAAGTTGTAGTTCTTCGTGTAAAATGACTCCATACCCTAGCCCTTGTCAGCCCCCTGTAATTCAGCTGAAAGGTGGCACAACTCAAGATAGGTGACCTGCTTCCCCCCAGGCTGGGGTCATGGGTCACGATCCCAAAAAAAATAATGTCTCAGTGGTTACTGGGAATGACAACTAGCCCATCTTTCAATGGGCTACGAAGCATACTGACACTTCTCATTCACTGGACGTTCTTAAACCAAAACAATACACAGAAAACAAATATTGTAATTGTAAACTCTCTCACCTTTGCTGGTTCTCTTGTGATGTGATTTGGGGCGGTAGCAGACACTAGATGACTTGACCATGCCATGTGGTGTAGATCTCCGCTTGGCCTGGCGCGTAACTGTAGAGAAGGAGAGCTGGAGGTGCTGCTCCACGGTAGTCAGGCCAAAGTACTTGGTGTTGAAGAACATGAGGGTGTTGAGCAGGACGAAGGGTGAGTACACACCCAGCTGTTTACACTCCCACAGGTGCTCCTCCAGGACACGAGACACGAGATCACCTGCATCCCAAACACCACACGCAAACACATTACATACACCCCAAATACAACACATACACAATGTGTGAAAAATAAATAGAAATGTTATTATGAACCCACCATTAGCTGACATAGAAGGCAGCCATTTGCTGACAATCTTATTCAGCTCCTGAGCGAAGGTAACATATAACTGGTCTGTGAATATATTCACCATCCGGTTGTTTTCGAGGAGATACTGGAAAATAGACAAGACAACTGTGATCAAATGTGTTGGTTGAACACACTGTATAAACAAAATTGACATTGCTAAACAGACAACCAGCTTTTCAAAAAAATGTAATTACTTAAGATTTGAATAAGGGATTCTTAGACAAGTTGCATAGATGAACTACCTGACTGAAACATTGGGACTGACCTGTTGAATCCCCAGACATAGGTAAAATACGCTGTCAGGCTTGTAGCACGGGCCTCTGGGATGAACAATGTCTTGGACAAACTGTGACAGGCCATGATTCAGTTCCTCAGGACTACATAACAGAAGGTCTAATGGTTTCTCTGTATAGGAGAACAATTAAAAAAGGCACTCTATTATCAGGATTACATTGAAACGTTACTGCCCATTTTATTCATACGAGATCAAATCAAACTCATAGGAGACCAATCAAACTCATAGGAGCGCTATCAAAGAGTCATCTACCAGTTAAGAGATATCTATTAACTCAGCTTTCACACTACAGCTGAAACATCTTACGTTTTCTATCATCAGCATCTGAGTGCTTGCTTTGGGACCATGACCTCCAGGCATCGACCCCAATAGAGCTGTTCAAGCCAGCACCAAGAGGTTGACTGTCCAGGGGATCATGTAAAGTCATCTCTGGCATGGCCTGACGCTTGGGCCCCTGTGACACAAAGCCTATATTAGACATCACACTGCGATGACCTGTTAAGGGGTAGTTACTGTAGTTAGTTACTTATATTCTCTTCACAGTGCACACATTACATTCAGAGCCTAGTTTTTTTTTTTTAGGTACACCCATTTAGTATCGGGTCGGACACCCCTTTGCCTCCATAACAGCCCAAATTCTTTGGGGCATGGAAAAGTTGCTCAATTGTAAATCAAGGGATCTAACGTATGCCAGGAAAACATTCCCCACACCATTACACAACCAGCCTGTACCGTTGACAACAGGCAGGATGGGGCCCATGGACTCATGCTGCTTACACCATATCCTGACTCTGCCATCAGACACAACATCAACCGGGAATTTGTCGGACCATGCGATGTTTTTCCACTCAATTGTCCAGTGTTGGTAATTGTGTGGCACTGGAGCCACTTCTTCTTGTTTTTAGCTGATAGGAGTGGAACCCGGTGTGGTCATCTGCTGCAATAATAGCCCATCCGTGACAAGGACTGATGAGTTGTGCCTTCCGAGATGCCGTTCTGCACACCCCTGTTGTACTGTGCTGTTACAGGGCCTCCTGTAGCTCAGTTGGTAGAGCATGGCGCTTGCAACGCCAGGGTTGTGGGTTCAATTCCCACAGGGGGCCAGTATGGAAAATGTATGCACTCACTAACTAAGTCGCTCTGGATAAGAGCGTCTGCTAAATGACTAAAATGTAAATGTTATTTGCCTGTTTGTGGCCCGTCTGTTAGCTTGTACGATTCTTGCCATTCTCCTTCGACCTCTCATCAACAAGCTGTTTTCGCCCACAGGACTGCCGCTGAGTGGATGGTTTAGGTTTGTCGCACCATTCTCTGTAAACCCTAGACATGTGTGAAAAGCCCAGGAGGCCGGCAGTTTCTGAGATACTGGAACCGGCGCGCCAGGCACCGACGATCATACCACACACAAAGTCGCTTAGGTCACTCGTTTTCAATCGAACAGGAACTGAATGCCTCGATGCCTGCTTTATATAGCAAGCCACAGCCACGTGACTCACTGTCTGTAGGAGAGAATCATTTTCGTGAATGGGGTGGTGTACCTAATAAATTCTTCAACATTTGCAACGATCATTAAGACGTTGTCTGGTCTAAGAGACCACCAAAACTCAAGAGAAACAGTAAGTCAACATCTCAGTAAATATGTCAAATACTCTCAAAAACGTACGAAGACACTGTCCATTGGTAAGCTGTCCATCTTGTAGGTTTGGTGACTGTGGACTTAAGTTACATGAGCCGTGTGTTTTGGATCATGCCTGCCTGCCTGCCGCCAGGGATAGATTTGTTTTTCAACAACCATTTCACCTTCGGGACCCTGTAGCACCTGTCTAAGTACGTAGAACATGACCACTGGTCTCCGGTAAGTCTGACACCAAGTCATTTGTCATGTTTGTGCCAGCTATTTTCAGATTTCCAGCATACCATGGGATTCCTCTGTGTCTCTCACATCGAGAGTCAACTCTTTTCTGACACTATTTAATGCAATACAAAATTACAGTGAAAGTTAGGTCTATAAAAGACAGACAAAAGGTTTGTCAATTAGGGAGGGGATAATCAAGGTCCTGTCTATGACAGTCAAGGCAAACAGAATGCACTGCTATTGTAGGCTGGGTTTAATTATACCTTCTGAACAGCGACGTTGGAGCTCTGCTCTGGTGAAGTAGCATGTGGTGGCATCCCACAGTCAAAGAGGAAATCAACATTGGGGTTCAGGTCCAGGGAAGCTAAAGAGCACAAATTAAAATGGGACTAATATATATATCACACACACACCCATATATATATATATATATATATATATATATATATATATATATGCATACATACATACATATACACACATCTATATATTTAAGACATCCCTTTGTTGAGAGTGTGCAATTAGTGAAAGTTTACACATCGGACTGCAAAGCAAATTACACATTAGACCTTTCATATCATAAAGCTTTAACCTGCCTTTGGTGAGCTCATCTCCTGGGTCTTGACCTGGCTCAGTCAGTACATCATCCATATTGACGGCCATGGAGAGGATGTCATCTTGGGATGAAGACTCAAATAAGCTGTAGTCCCTCAGCAACGGGCCTGCTTTCTGATCACTGTCCAGATCTAAAGATAAAATTATTGTAACTTTGTGTTATATATATATATATATATATATATATATATATATCTCTAGAACATCAATAGTGAGTTGACTAAGAAGAGTAAGTGCAGGAGCATTACCAGACAGATCAGAGGAGCCCTTGCCTTTATTCTCCTCTGCTATCATGTCTGCCATGGCCAGAATGTCAGCCTCCAGTGGATCAGATGGGATCTGGAGTTTCAGCTCTTTTATATATTCCACAAGCTTATCGATGTGATCCAGTGTGACAGGTAGGAACATGGGGACAGGGAGCTACGAGAGAAAAAGGAGCAAAGCAATAAGCAGACAAAAAGGGCAGTCACTCTAGAGAACTACACACTATTGCAGCAGTGTGTAGTAGAGCGGAGTGATTAACTGAAACTTCATTTATTTTTCGGTTTTTAAACAACTAATTGACCGACTTCAATTATTAGAATTCCATTCAGTTCGTTGTGTGTGAGCTCAATTCACAGTTTCTCTAGAGATAAATCAGATCCAAGCCCGAACTGTGCGATGCAGTAGGGAGTTGTAGTTTCCAACAGGCCAATATTCTACACAGTTTAGCACAATAAACGTTGTAATTAACTACATTGACCATAATCCATGACACACCTACTTGTCCGGTCTGTTTCTCTTTTACGCCTGCTACGTAAAAGAGACATAAGAATGAATGACTGAGAGCAGTTGCTTCATGAGTTCTCTACCTGAACATAAATTATTTAAGTCATTGATACTTGGTATTCAGCAGTCATAAAAGTATGCCTTCTTGACTTTGAAGAACTGCTAAAATAGTGATTGTCAGACAGCATAGGCAGCAGCTCTACCAGCATTTCGCTACACACGCAATAACATCTGCTAAACATGTGTATGTGACAAATCAATTGTAATTTGATTTGTAGAGATGAGATGACTTGGAATAAAAAATTAAGTCATCAAATAAAACAAATGTAATATACACAACTGAAATATTTTATTTTAAAAAGTAATTTGAATAAATGGCTTGGTCAATAAGTGATACTCAGTAATGGGCAGTCTACCATCATGGGACTTAATTGTTTCATTTTGTGTTACAGCATTCAACACATAATGCATAGCGCATTTAATGTTTAAAAATTGTTTTGCGAAAACCGTGATAATTTTAAAATAATCAAACGGAAACAGAACCAACCTCAAATCGCTCAGCACTAGTGTGTAGGCATCCATACGGAACAAGTTTGGGTGGACACTAAGAGTTACTCTAGTCTAGACTCTAAATAAATGACGATGAGCCTAGAGTGGATTTTGCACAATACTCAACAGGACCTAGACAAAACCAACTCACCGGCAGAGGCAGGGCCATTGTTATGGGAGTGTATTGACAGTACATATTCAAAGGCACAGGAACAAACACAGGCACAGGGACTGGCAACACCGCAGGTGGGGACTGCAAGAAATCATCTGAAACAAACAGACATTTCTGAAAACCGTGAAGGTGCTTTTTTACAATTGCTAATTATAATTGTTGTAGGCCTGATTTAACTAAAAAGCTCTTAACATATGAATAGGGATGTTTTGTATAAATAGTATAATATTAAATACAGTATAAGACTAATCAGTGAGTCCCATAGAGAGAGAGAGATGGGTTTACGTTCACCATTACCTGTCTGGCAACTCTGGGACTTCATCTCAGGTTTACATGTGACACCGGTAGTGGTCATCATGGGTTTACACATGGAGGATTTGTTCCTTTGGGAGATAGGTGTAGTGACGGGAGGAGCAAGCTTGGCTACAGTCTTCGTCAGACCTCTTCCTGTGGCCTAAAATAACAGAAACATAAAAAAGAAAAAAGATTGGGACGTTTACTCAGAAGACTAATTGTAGAGAAAAGTATCCGTGTTAATTTGACTTTGAAGTAATGCTAAGTTTTTTTGAAGCACAATAAATGTGTTGTGGTAAAAGCCATGATTGAATGCATTTTGTTTCCTTTTGGTGGCATTTCCCCCCCCACCTTTTGGAGCATCTAATCAAAAAGCACACTTACTTCACTTGTCTTTGTAGCAGCAGGGGGAGTTGTAGACTCTGGGGAATTACCTGCAAGTCCAGTAAACATATAGAATTTTAATAGCCAATTACTGAGAGAGACTAACACGTTTACACTTTCACAAAGGCATTCACAGTAACTTTGTAACATTATGTTAAACAGTGAAAAATCTAACACTAAACGATTACATAAAAGAGTACTTATAAAAATCATTCCCATGTATGGATTGGGTTTATGAAAAGTGTGTGTGTTGTGTGTGCATGCATGCGTTTGTGTACATGAAGCACTGTTGAGCAGGCTCTCAGGGCCCTGCTTGGTGTCTAGGTTGGGCTGGTTCTGTTGGCTGTAGAAGCGCAGGAGGCACGGCTGGTCACAGTAGTGTTTGATCTCTCCCCTCCAGTGGATGGTCTCCAGGAGCTGCCCCTGACGCTTGCAGGCATGGCACTTTGCTTCCTAGGAGAACAGACATGGCTCAGAACACCCATAGCAACCATACATACAGTACACACTGTAGCATGTTAATATATGACACTGCTCACACAATTTGATCACATATCATGCATATTATTCTGATTCATTTTTTCCATGCATGACATCATGACCATATTCTGCCCGTTTGCATTTGGAAGTTACCATTCCTCTATCAAGTATGTCTACATTACCACAAACAAATGTATTATGTACAGTGACAGAGAATGAACTGAATGCAGCCCGTGTACCAGCAGGCATCTAAAACTTATCAGGGCCAGTTATATGGTCAGGGTGTATATATGGCATTGTGATTGATTATACATACTTTCAGGTACCACAGGAAGTATTTGCTTTTACAATCTTCGCTGCAGAAGTCCCACGTGTTTCCATCCTGTTCCTCTGTGACCGCCCGTGAGCAGGTCTGAGAACAGTATGTACAGGTTATACAGCACAGGCCCAGTTGTTTAGCAAAGTCTTGCTTGTACAGTAGTATGCAACCTTGGTAAAAAGAGACAAAACACTTATAAGTCTCTGCCTAGACACACAGGAAAGTGTTTCCATGTAAATCTAATAAATCAGAAAATGCACAAAGAAATGCATGCATCATCCTAACCGTCACTGCAGAATGACTTCTCCACCCCAGAGAACTTCATCTTCTCATGCAGAGGTTTCTCTTGCTTGCAGTGTTCACACACAGAAACCACACCATTCAGGCGCTTGTAGTCCTCACAGCACTCCTTACAGCAAAACTGATATATTGAGTCCTGAAAGCAAATGAAATAGAATGGTGCATGTACTTTTTATTTGAGTAGTCTTGATAAAATAAGTGTTCACTAAACCAGCTGTAAGACATTTTTGCCACAATGTTGAGACTAGTAAATTAATAAACACGTATGTACAAGGAATTACCTGCCAATCTAAGATTTCTGGTTTCCCACTGAACATGTTATGACAGGAGAGACAGCTGAAGTAAATGCCTCCATTGGGACTGTTGCGCTGTGAAGAAGCGAGCGAGTATATTTGTTAAATTGGAGATTAATCCAGAGAATGGACTCAAGAACAGCTCAGGTTTCTCAAGAACAAAACAAGCCCTAATTCATAGACTTTTAGGTAGAATAAAAGGGAAAGCTTTCAAAAGGTGACCCTCTCCACATTAAAGCGCTTTATGATTAGTTTTTATTTTAATGGGCTCCAGAAGTGAGGCGGAGCGCCCCACTGCAGCAGCTTGGTGTGCATTTTAACTAGCATTTTTCTGTTTACAGGCACCTACGGCCAAGACTGTACATCAAACTGTAAATATTAACGGTTCCTTTTTTAATCACTTTCAGAATCCTTCAAAAATCTCCTTTGAATGATTTGGTTTATTGAAAAACTGAGGCATTAAAATTTCACATTGAAAACAAATCCACATCAAATAAAATGTTGTATAAGCATCTGGCAGACATGTTTTAATGCAAAAAACTGGACAATGCATTTGTAGATTGTTATGTTGTCCCAACTCTATTCAGGGTATGGGGCTATCCTACCTGAAATTTGCTCCAACAGCTAGGGCTACAGAAGACGTAAACAGTCTCATTTGCTTTACAGTAGTATGGTTCAGAGGGGCTTCTTTTGCAGAAACTGCAAGCTTCACTGGGAACTGGAAAATAAGCAGATTAGTAATAATGAAGACTAATTCACAGTCAGACATCACACCATTCAGATTGTGTAAACAAGCCAAGGAGAGTTGAAGGTACCTGTGTCCACAGAAGTTTTCACTTTATGTGAAGCGATACAGCACAAAGAACAGAAGTGTTTGGTCTTGCCATACTGATCCACTTTAGACAGCATGTCAAAGTTCTTACACAGAGTCCTACACCACTGGCACGAGAGCACCTTAGTGTTTTTCTGAAATCAAAAGATAACACACAGCAGCCATTAAGATCAACACCATATCATTTTCAGGAAGAAATATGACTATAGTACATTCAAGAAAACTAAATTCCTACACCCACCATCTTATAGAGTCTGAGACAGGAGGAGTTACAGAACCTCCTCTGCTGGCCCTCATGCAGTAGGTACTCGGGCCGGGAGGTGAAGGTGTTGATATAGGTGCCACAGGCGTCACAGCAGCTGGTCTTCAGGCCCTTAGTAGCCCGGAAACGGTTGAAGCAGGCATCGCTGCACATGAGGTGAATCATATTGCCCATGGTTACCTCGTGGTTGATCTGAGGCAGGAGATGGAAGAAATGTAGGACCGGCTCAGAGATCATTTCAAATATAACTTAAAATATGCCTTCCCTTGGTGTTTAAATCAGTTGACCAAAATCTTGTAGCTGGCTATGATTTATTCTGGTGCATGCTCATAGCATACAAACAGACCCACAGCAGCATAAACTTGTCATATGGATATAAAAACGACAGAATTCCCTCCTCCTCTATAATCACAGCATACAGTACATCTAGTTAGGAACATACAAATCTGTTTTCAATGATACAATTATCAACACGAAGACACAGTGAAATGTGTTTAGGCATTCTTTGTTGTCCCTTCTGGGAAAAGCCCACGTCTTGACAAATACTTCACATCAACACAGGTGGTTGGAGGCCCGCCCTAGATAGACTGAGCTCGGATTGAAGTGTGCAGATCAGATCTCTAACCAGCATTTCTAACACAAAGGCAACTTTAAAGAATGTATACCATAATCACATCATTGTGTGGGTTTGCAGCGCTTGCCATTAAAAAGTGCTTACTTATTTTGAATACATTTTATTGTACTAATTTACAAATTACTAACAGATGGTGGGGGGAAACTCAAACCAGAGTAGGTAAGGCTGGTGCCAGCTTTTCGATAAATTGTTGCAAGAGTAGAAGCTGCAGTCTTTAGAATAGCTTCAATATAAAGTATGGTGAAATATAATGTATGACAAAAAAGCCTACTGCATTTTCAAATCAAAAGCAAAGCATTGTGGAAGTGTAGTCATCCTGTGTTAAATCATCATCCTACTGTCTACTGGAGTTTCTTCCTATTGAGTTGAACATGAAGCCAATCGGTTGGGAGCAGATCATCCCAAATGTTACGGTCAAAGCTTTGGTACCTCACGCATGTGGTTGCACACACTGCATCTTTGGCCAGGGGCACTTGGTTTGGGGGGCTGTTTCGGACCCTTCTCCAGCCGGGCCTCATACAGGGAAAGACAAGTGTTGTTGCAGAATTCTTGGAAGGACTGTGACTGGCCAACCTGTGCAAGCATGGTGTCCTTACTATTCCCCATGTCCCTAAAAGAGAAATATTGTTAAGATCAAAACAATGCACAAGGTTTACACTTACTTTACTGTGAAACAACATGAGGAATTGGTTATGGATCCACTGTACTTACTGGAAAGAGAAGCTAAGAATACATTCATTAAATATCTATTGAGAAGCATACCTTTTACAGAAAGCACAGGGCTTTTTCTTGGGGGCTTTCTTGCCAAAGGAGTTAAGGCAGGTGGAGCTGCAGAAGAGCTGAGGCTGACCCCTGCGCTGGTAGGCTGTCTGTCCGCTCTGCAGCATTCCACTACAGTTGGCACAGAGGACCCTGGTAGGCTGGCGAGGGGGTGGAGGCCGGGGTGGAGGGGGTCCTCCAGACCTCTGGGTGTACCCAGGGGTAGAGGCAGGGCCAGGCGGCTTGGGGGCAATGAGCCGGGGAGACAGGGTGTTGTGGCTTCTTTGGGAGGCCCTGGTGGAGCGCCGGAGGCCTGACCGTGCAGGGTCAAAGTCTGTGTCCCTCGGATCGTCAGCTGTATCGTCAGAGTCGCTGTCTGTTAGCTGGTCTGCAGCAGGAGACAATGCACTTAGGGCAGCATGATAATCATAAATGGACAAATAGTCATACATAATGAGTTGTTAAGACTGAGGTAAATTAATGAACTAAACATAAGCAGCTTTACCTCCATCAGACATGGATTGTGTGTTTTTCCTCACTTCTCCACGACGAGGACGACCTCTCTTTCTCCCCTACAATAAATACAAGTAAATAAGAGAAATTCACTTACTTTTAAAGAAAATGTCTGCAATGAATGGAAAGTAGTTTTTGTACCGTAGTATTTTGACCACTTTGAGAAACTTTTGCATCCTCGATGGCGACCTCAGTTTCAGGTTGTTCCTCAGCTGAAACGAACACAATCATCAGTAACTAAAGGCTGCTCATGACATAGATATGCACGCTGTATGTGAACTGTGATGGCTATTTGAAGAAGTGATTGCAAATTATTTGTCAAAGATGTGTAATGTAACCTAAATCAAGTTTTGCATTTCACTTTATCATTCTCCAACTATTTCTGTGGCACTGAAACTTCTATATGTGACATTGAGACAATATTTAATAAAGTACTAGGAAGGAGAAAGATCCTACAAACCAAAGTTCCTTACTAGTATGAAAAATGTATGCACTCACTAACTAAGTTGCTCTGGATAAGAGCGTCTGCTAAATGACTAAAATGTTAAAATGTAGTACACATACCTTCACCTGGTGTCAATGGTTGGGCCCATGATGATAGTGGGGACATACTGCCCCCCACTGGCTGTTCTCGCTCATTCTTTTTCTCTGCTGTGCCTGTGTCTGTGTCTTCTACCTTTGGCACCAATCCAAAGAATGATAAGGCTTCCTCTTTGCCTGGACCATCCTCTGAGTGTGAACCCTCTACGCTGACTATAGAAGGCATATTTGGATCAACGTCATCTTGAGAAGGTGCAGAGGGATCTTCATGTACTATGTCCATTTGCTCCTCTCCGGTCTCTGTCATCGTTGTCCCAGTTACAGTCTGAGTTCCCTCTGTGACCTCCAGCCTGTTTGTCCCTGGCTCAGCGGCCATTTCTGGCCAGGCTTCTGTGTGGCCCTGCCCGCCCCACTCATCCTGACTGAGGCCTGTAGCTGGGCCTGAGGGCTCTTGGAAGTCTGAGGGTTCTGGCAGGCCTGAGGGCTCTGGAAGGTATGAGGGTTCTGGATAGACTGAGGATTCTGAGAAGCCTGAAGGTTCGGGAAGGTATGAGGATTCTGGAAGGTCTGAGGGCTCTGGAAGGTCTGAGGATTCCTGAAGGTCCGATGGTTCTGGAAGGACTGTGCGGCTGTAAAACTCCTCCACCTGGGCTTTGGACAGTTCCAGTGAGTCTGGGTCCCCCAGGATGTTCAGGCTGTCCTGAGTTTTCTGCCTCTCTCTTTCAGATTGGGTGAGAAAGGTTGTCAGCTCATCAAGGGCCTGCTGCTGCCCACTTTGTCTCTCTGTTCCCAGTGAGCCTGAGTAGGTCACCTCCATATCAGTCTGTGTAGGCTGCAGGTCCATATCACTCTGTGCAGTCAGTAGGTCTACATCAGTCTGAGCAGGCAGCAGGCCCATATCGGTGTGCCCAGAAAACAGGTCCATATCAGTCTGTGTGGATAGCAGGTCTAGCTGCACATTCTCATTGGCCATCTGAAAAGAGCCAGAGGTTTCTGGATGCTCTGAGGGTTCCATACTCTGCACCTACACTTCAAGAGAAAAGAAAACAAAAACATAATGGTTTGATTTCAGTCTCACATGTCATGTCAATCAAATGTGGTGGTCGGCTGGATAAAATTACAGCCATAAGTAGTTTTATTGTGGCTCTTCTATTCTAGACCATGAGATCCCACCAGTGAACGCATCTACTTAACTAGGTAAATTTGCTAACTAAAGTTTGCTACTAGCTAGCTAGTTCCACCAATATCAATGTTGCTGCCTTTTGGCGCGCCTCACCTGGCGGCGTCTCCATTTCTGTAATTTTGAACGCTAGTTAGCGAGCTCGCTATCTGGGAATCTATCTAGCTAGCTACATGTTAGCCCATTATTTGCTACAGATAATGCATCTCAATACTAGCCATACGGTAGACATAGCTCGCTACTAGCAGGGGAGGCGTATAATGTTTACGACTCTGCAAAGAGACCGGTACTGGCTAAAGTTAGCTAGCTTAAAATAGGCTATCTGCTAGCTAACGTTATAAAGCTAACGTTTCCTTATGCAAACTAGCCATCAAACTAATTCACTAGCTGGCTAATTTCAATATAGTAACTTTATTACAAGATAATATTAATGATTCACACAAATTATGATAGACTTCAACAATATACGGTGAATTTACCTGAAAATATGAAATGTTACTGTAGCTAAAATGTTGCATTCAAGCGCCATCAAACTGCGGTCTAGTGTGTGTGCCTCATTGGCTAGTTTCAAGCTATAACTTCTTCTTCTATTGCGGTCTGAAAACAAACGTTAGAGGTGCATTCTGCCACCTACTGTACTGGAGTGTGTGGTCAATCACAGTTTACAGCCTTTAGAATAAAAGAAAACAAACATTAAAATTAGATAAACCCTCATACCTAACCCTGTACTACCAAGAAAATAATAGAGAGCCCTACTAACTTCTAACAAACCCTCCCCCATCCCCCAAATCCCTTCCAACCCCCCTCCAACCTCAATAACCCTAATTAATCTTTGCCTTTCGTCCACATCCTTCCAATACAACAGCACATGCTAAACCGTTTCATTATCATGCACTCCAGACACAAACCATTCACATGCTTGGCATCGGTTGGTGGCACCTTAATTGGGGAGAACGGGCTCGTGGTAATGGCTGGAGCAGAATTGGTGGAATGGTATCAAATACATCAAACACATGGTTTCCTTGTGTTTGATGCCATTCCATTTGCGCCGTTCCAGACATTATTAGGCACTGTCCTCCCCTCAGCAGCCTCCACTGAACCATGACGAGTTCAATGTACACTGAACAAAAACATAAACTCAACAAGTTGCACGCATGACTGTAAGTCGCTTTGGATAAAAGCTTCTGCTAAATGGCATATTATTATTATTATTATGTAAAGTGTTGGTCCTATGTTTCATGAGTTGAAATAAAAGATCCCAGAAATATCCATACGCACAAAAAGCTTATTTCTCTGAAATGTTTTGCACAAATTTGTTTACATCCCTGTTAGTGAGCATTTCTCCTTTGCCAAGATAATACATCCACCTGACAGGTGTTTTTGTTCAGTATACAATGGGCCAGTTTGTTTTGCATGGCCTGGTGCCCCGGGTGGGTGGAGATTTCACTTAAGGACCAATGGAATGGTCTAAAATGTGCAAACTCTGCCCACCCGGGGCACCAAGCCATGCAAAACGAACTCGCCCACTGTTCCAGGCGCATCTGAGAAAACATCCCCTCTTCCTACCTAGCAATGACTGGCTGCGTTTAGACAGGCAGCCCAATTCTGATATTTTTTCCACTAATTGGTCTTTTGACCAATCAGATCAGCTCTGAAAAAGATCTGACGTGATCGGTCAAAAGACAAATAAGTGGGAAAGAAATCAGAATTGGGCTGCCTGTTTAGATGCAGGCTACCCAAATGAAGCAAAAAATATAAATTAGGTCTATATCTCGTTTTAAAGGTCCAGTGCAGTCAAAATGTTGTTTTTCCTGTTTTTTGTATTACATTGTACAACAGCTGATGAAACGAACACTGTAAAAGTGTGAAAACATCAGACCACTCCCAGACAGTCCTAGCAAAATTCTTGCTTTTGTTTCTTTTAGACCATTTGAATGGAAAACTATTACAGTAAGGTACTTAATTGTTACCCAGAAATGATTTGATATTGATATAAAAACCTTTAAAGCCCTTTTGGCTACTATTTAATTCCGTCCCACACCTGAATGGGCTGCGACCCAGCAGAAACCATAGCGATGGAAAGAGGTCTCATCTTTGTATCCATGCAATTATGGCGTCTGCGATAGCATGGGCAGCACCATTGATGACATCTCCGTTTTAAAATAGTCCTTTCTTCTTTTGTGTTTGAAAAGTGTAAAGCTTATATAGAGTACCACAGTTTGAGTCATAATACCCATAACCTAGAGGTCAAACAGGGAAATGGTTCCAATCGTTTTTCCACCATACATTTTTCCCCATAGGGGATTTTAGAAACACTTACAATAAGGGCTGTGTTTTGTGTAGGTTTACCCTGGCGTGACGTTTTGATAACTGTAAATCTCTCTAGGACAAGGTGACTTATCAATAGATTTGCCTGCATTTACCCCCCCAAAATGAAATAAATGCTAATTAGCTGCTAATGTGGCTATCATAAAGAACTACAAATGCCATGATCTGGACGAGACTGACGAATCGAGGTAAAGGTAATAATCTTTGGATTAACTATCTAATGTTAGCTAAATGTAGTAATGAATAAATAGGCTACATTTCTTTAAATTGAAAATTCTGTGAACTGTCTTGTGCAAGTTTTAAATTGACACAATACCTGCTAGCAAAGGTGTCAGCTAGAGATGACGTGGAGGAGCTTGCAGGGATATGTAGTTTTGCATGATGTCTATGTTGATGCGAATTAGCATTTTCAAATCTGAGTGTAAATAGAGACGAATATTGATAAGTCACCTTGTCCAAGAGAGATTTACATGGTTATCAAAATGTCACGCCAGGGTAAGCCTACACGAAACACAGCCCTTATTTTAAGTGTTTCTAAAATCCTCGATTGGAACCATATCCCTGTTTGACCGCTAGGTTTTATGGGTATTATGACACTTCCATTACTCTGGGGCCCTTTAGAAGTGCTGGAGTCCTGAATCAAATTGTGTCATTTATTTATTGTGGGCACTAGATGGTGGTAAAGCCATTTACAAACCATAGCACCCAATTTGAAGAAAACAATGCTCTGATCATTGGCTGTTGCTCCCAACCCATTGGAATCCCCACCCAGTTGACTACTTTACAATGGAAGAAGCCCTCAATGGCAACGTCCATGCTAAAACAGGTTATATCCTATTTGAGTCCTCTATACATATCTATAGCAGAAACGCACTGCTACACCCAGTCTCTCAATTCTCCGTAATAGACTTAATGCCTCCAATAGT
Source organism: Coregonus lavaretus (assembly GCF_964263955.1). Lineage (NCBI taxonomy): Eukaryota > Metazoa > Chordata > Actinopteri > Salmoniformes > Salmonidae > Coregonus > Coregonus lavaretus. Next base: position 34,380,968 of record NC_140002.1, read on the forward strand.
AGATCACTACTATTAGAGTTACCAGAGGATAAACCACCCAGTACAGACAAATAATCTGAGCATAATACAATTCTAATAGGTTGAGCTTCCTCCACCCACTGGAGAGCAACTACCATTGCCAACAGTTCAGAGTATGTAGACAGGCCATCTGTTAAGTCTTCTACTGTATATCTGCACATCAAATTCAGGAACGTAAACTCCTGCTCCCATGTGTCCACTATCAGGATCTTTGGAACCATCTGTAAAAACTGTTAAATAAACATAAAAGCTTCTAATGTAATTTTCAACCAGTTCCCCTATATCACTGATTTCTGACCAAACTTTTGTATTTTCCACCAAGGTTAAATCAACAACCGGTGTCGGAAGTAACCACGGAGGAACATCCCCAAGCTACAGCGTTCTCAAAAAACGTGCACCCAGGGGGGGCCCCAGGACAGAGTTTGGGAAAACCTGCTCTGGAGAGGGATACATGGTAGGTCAAGGGTGTCAAACTCATTCCATGGAGGGCCTAGTGTCTGTGAGTTTTCGCTCCTCCCTTGTACTTGATCGATGAATTAAGGTCACTAATTAGTAAAGAATGCACCTCACCTGGTTGTCTAGGGCTTAATTTAAAGGAAAAACCCAAAACCTGCAGACACGAGGCCCTCTCCATGGAATGAGTTTGACACCTCTTGCTCTATGTAAGCATAGTCTACTACAGGGGTAGGCAACCCTGGTCCTGGAATGCTGTAGGTACTTCATGTTCTTGATTTAACTGACCTGGAAAACCAGGTATGTTGAATTCATTGAACTGATCAATTAGCTCAGTTGGGTGGGTGTGGTGCCTAGTTGGAACACAATCCTGCAGTACTCCAGGAACAGGGTTTCCTACCCCTGGCCTACTATGACCTGAAGTGGTTCAAATCTATCCTGGCTGTTCTGTTCATTCACTTGGCCTATTTGCAAAACAACTCATTCATTCAAATAAACATATTTGATGTCTAAGACAGACAAACTCTGATAATTGTATTACATTGTAACATTTTATTTCATTTCAAGACGTTTGACATTCACATAAAGTGTCACTTGTGGTAGGCACAGGCAGATCAAAAACTTCATAACATTCCAAAGGATTCATTTCCTCCAGAAAACACCCCCACAAAAACAGGCAGTACACAGACTGTAGACAGTCACCATATAAACGTGTTTTAAATGAGAGTATTGTAATTAAGACCATTAATTGAAAACAAAGCCATTATAGTTACAATTTATCTTAAGTAGGCCTAAATACATTTGTGCTATGAGTCATCTTAAAGCGTAAACAGCTTAAAGGTGAAATAAAAGGTAACGTAATATAGTTTCACTGGTAATAAATACACCATTATCCTATGTATTGCATCAAGTTGATAAAGATCTGACTTCAGATGTCTAGTGCATAACTAATAAAGCCCATAGACAATGTCTCTATTTCTAAATGTGAGTGTAGTCCACAACAATCTATCTTGAGAAATTGAGAACTGTGGCATTTCGAATGGCAATCTCCCTGCAAATATTTTAAGACTTTCATTTAGTTGACTTGTTCACAGGTAAATGTAACTTCTCACTCAAGACTCACTACTAATGCAATGTAAAGAGTAAACTGCTAATTTCAAACTAACACTTGTTCTCCCATGAATATGGACTCATGACTTTACTATATTGAAAAAAAAAACTGCAGAGTAGCTACATATCCACCATATTTTATGATATTGTGCTGTCAAGTAAATGCTTTAAAGTGACATTTATATTAACCTTAGCATCTATTATAACAAGGAATAGCATTTGAGGACTATAATATAACTGCAAGATTTGATTTTACACACAGATGGCACTGAGGAAGAACGCTCAAATATATTAAAATATAAACCATGTCAAAGTTGCTCAGCTGTCCTTTTCCTGACACTCATTTTGAAAATAAATATTTATAACTGCTCATGTAAAATAGAAATATCTATACTACACAAAGGACATTGAAGCAGCTTTTTTTCAATCAACATCTTTGACTAAAATCCTGCATTTTACAGTCTACCACGTCAAACCTAGAAATAAAGTAACACATTCAGAACCAACCGTGTTGCATTTGGAATAATTAGTTATTGTCATAATTTATCCATGCCCATGCACCCTTTCATGCTTTACAGCATTTTAAAAAAGGACGTGAAATTATTTTATCTGCAGTCTCACAAATATAATCAAACATAACAATAATTTCCTGTAACAAAACATTATGAATATAACATCTAACATCTGATATTGTACATCTGTACAATATCAAACAAGATAATATAATATAAGACATTTATGTATATTCTTCTGTATATCAAATTATATATACATTAACTTAATTTCCCTTAGACTCAGACAGTAGTTAGAATGTAAATATTGTACAATGTCCTCATTTGTGGTTGCCTCAACAGCAACTATACAATTTGTTTTTAGTTTGTCCTGAAAGTGATTGGACTTGGCAATGACAACATGCTCTTGTTCCCTCACTCATGATATTTCAACAAAACAAATTTTGAAGGCAAAAACGTAAGATATGTTATAAAAAAACTGAAATGTAGCATTCCAGCTATCAGCGCTCTCTTGGGCCTTTAGTAAGTAGTGGTCCCATTGTTTTCAAAAGCCCCCCCTCCATAAAATGACCACAAATAAATTGGCCACATCCCTTCATTACAAAGTAAACCCAGAGATACAATAACATGCTTGAGCAGGTTCGCTGGTGTGCAGATGACAGGACTGAAACTATGAATCTACAAGATACAACTGGAATTTATAGGCGTTAGAAGGTGTGAATGCTTTCTCTACGAGTGTATTCCTACGTTTGGTTACAGTGAACAGGGTTGGCTTAGGATCCTTTCCTGTTACCTTACCAGGCGGAGAAATAACAGTTGAAAATAGAGAGGACAGTGAACATAGACTTAATGGCTTTGATAAGAGGGTTAAACCCACAGTGTATCCTTCACTTGTTTGTCTTGGCATTCAACTGAGCACTCTTGGCATGGTCCAGCCTGCCCTGAATATCTACAGGCCTCTCAAAGAAGTGCACAAGGACAGGCTCGTTGAGCAGGGATGCCAGGATCTGCTCAAAAGCGAACGACCACTCAACCTCCTGTGGGATAGGAGTGCTAGGGGTGTCTGAGCTGCTCTCAGGGGTGCTGGAAGCCTCCCCGTTGGGTAGAGCTCCCTCTATGGCAGCCTGGATGGGGCTAATGCTGGACTTCTGAAGACTGGTGGGCTCCTGGAGCCTGCGCCCTACTTCTTCCATCCTCAGCAGAAGACTGGTGACTCGAGCCACAGCACGGTACAGAGACTCTTCCTCTGGGTCACCATGGAACAGGTTGTAGAGCGTTTTGGAGAACTGGATAAACTGAGCCTGACAACCAGAAAAGAAAAGGGATAGATTACATTTTTAGATTTTTTCTTTGTTTCTTTTAGCATAGAGGAATGACATAACATGTGGATTCAATTGTTCAAAGCTGATCTGTTCAAAAGATAACTGCATTTCATATTCACCTAATTGACTACATGTTAACCTAGATAGTGGTGTATTCACCTGGTTAATTCTGGGTAAATCCTTAATGCTCTCCTCTTTCTTTAGTATCTCATCTTGCCATTGTTTCAGGTAGGCCTGCAGATCCACTTTCCCTCTGCCTGTGGGAGTGAAACAGAAAGTGCAGAGTTCAGACACAAATGGGTCATGTGTAGAAGGACATTCTGTTCAAATTAGCAACATTGTGAAGCTTGGTAAAAGAGAAAAAGAGACAGGCCAATTAAATTACCTCTTTCAGGGCTTTTTCTGATCACGCCATCTTCTGGAAGATCGGACACTACATAGTAAGAATGGAGTACATTCACATAAGTCAGAGGAAGTCATACAGTAACTGTAAAGTACATTTTGCAATTATATCATATATAAACCTTGTCTACAAGGACACATATCTAGATGGTACTAGTAGGGATGCACATTTTGGTAAGTTTTGCTGCCGACTAACCAACCTCATTATCCAGTCAACAAACGGTAAAGTGTTTTCGAAACGTGACGTGACCAACAGAAAATACTATGCATACATAGGAACGGTCATTTTTCATTAAAAGCTTAATGAAAACATGCAAAAATAGCAAGCCTATGTCTTACAGTCAAAAGGAAATAGGCTATTATTGAACATGCAACTGGTGTAATGAAGCAGCTAGTAAAACATTTGCCAAAATGCAATTAGCGACAAAACACTGTTCTAAACAGCGCACCTAATGCGAGCGGTTCCATATGTGACAGAGATGAAAATCTCAGTTAGAAACGTAGAAAAGGGGGCAATCTAATAGCAACAACTACGATGGGTTGTTAATATGACTAGGATTGTGACTTTGGCTTCTGGACAACTAAATATAAATACCAATAGAACAAATGCTGGTTAATGGCATGAGGAAGTCTTTCTAAAAGAATTGCCTCCACATTTCTATGGTTGGAATTTGGCTAGGCTACTGTGAAGCAAGGTAAGACATTCCTCATTATCTGTAGTAAAGTAAAACGTTCATGTTTCAAACAATTATAATGCCTCAAGCTCACATTGTAAAGTTCAGGGTGACACGCTGATAGCCTGCCTACTGTTGACTATAGCCTATGCACTCTAATGGCAAATGGGAGGCGTGCTTTAATTCTGAGTTGAGATTGAGAAATAGTAGCTATTTTTAAATCGTGGCCATCAAAAGTTATTTTTTTACCCCACAATTTCGTCATATCCAATTACGATCTTGTCTCATCACTGCAACTCCCCAACGGGCTCGGGAGAGGCGAAGGTCCTCCGAAACATGACCCGCCAAACCGCGCTCCTTAACACCCGCACCAATGTGTCGGAGGAAACACCGTTCAACTGATGACCGAAGTCAGCCTGCAGGCGCCCGGCCCGCCACAAGGAGTCGCTAGAGCGCGATGAGCCGAGTACAGCCCCCCCAGCCAAACCCTCCCCTAACCCGGACGACGCTGGACCAATTGTGCGGCGCCCTATGGGACTCCCGGTCACTGCCGGTTGTGACACAGCCTGGGATCAAACCAGGGTCTGTAGTGACGCCTCAAGCACTGCGATGCAGTGCCTTAGACCGCTGCGCCACTCGGGAGGCTTCAAAACAGTTAACACGTGAATGCATCTAGAACTGTTAAGCTATTTGTTGCGTAATGACTGGGCTTATAAAAGCACGTTTCATTCCAGTACCACTTTTGGAGGAGCAGCTCTCGCGCTGTCTGACAGGTGATAGGCTATTCGGCTCCTCAAACTAGGCTCTGTATGCTGTGCGTGTGTGATATATAACACAAGAGATCCATATAGCACATTGGGGGCGACAAAACAACAGAAGACATTTCATTTTCAATGAATGAAGTGAAGTGAAGTGGGCGGGGGACCGTTGGTAAAACAAATTGTACACAACAAAAGAGACAAATTTAAGACATTGTTAAAGACAGACAGATGAGCATCTACCAAAGAGAAAAGAACAGAGGCCTGGAGTGAAATGGTTATAGCAGAGAAAGAAAAGAGCAAAGCAAGCTGACCAGTCAATCGACTCAAGTGGGATAGGTCGTCAGTCATTGGAATAAAGTGAGGCAATCTTTGGGCCTTTGATTGGAAAGGACTACCTGTGAAAGCTGGAAGAAGACATTCTCTGTGAGATCATGCAACATTACAGTACGGACAGATGTAAGGAACAGTTAAAAAAGAGATTAGTTGGTGAGTAGAAGAGTAGCACAAAATATACAGTACAGTTGAAATTGGAAAGTCAGATTTGTTTCTTATTATACAGTGGCTTCAGAAAGTATTCACACCCCTTGACTTTTTCCAAAATGTGTTGTTTTACAGCCTGAATTTAAAATGAATTAAATTGAGATTTTTGGTCACTGGCCTACACACAATACCCCATAATGTCAAAGTGGAATTATGTTTTTAGAAATGTTTACAAATTAATACAAAATGAAAAGGCTAAATGTCTTGAGACAATAAGTATTCAACCCCTTTGTTATTGCAAGCCTAAATAAGCCTAAATAAGGTGACTTTAAAACAGTTTAATGGCTGTGATAGGAGAAAAATGAGGATGGATCAACAACATTGTAGTTACACCACAATACTAACCTAATTGACAGAGTGAAAAGAAGGAAGCTTGTCCAGAATACAAATATTCCAAAAACATTCATCCTGTTTGCAACAAGGCACTAAAGTAATACTGCAAAAAATGTGGAAAAGCAATTAACTTTTTGTTCTGAATACAAAGTGTTATGTTTGGGGCAAATCCAATACAACACATTACTGAGTACCACTCTCCATATTTTCAAGCATAGTGGTGGCTGCATCATGTTATGGGTATGCTTGTAATCGTTAAGGACTAGGGAGTTTTTCTGGATAAAAAAGAAACGGCTAAGCACAGGCAAAATCCTAGAGAAAAAGCTGGTTCAGTCTGCTTTCCACCAGACACTAGGAGATTAATTCACCTTTCAGCAGGACAATAACCTAAAACACAAGAGGAGTTGCTTACCAAGAAGACTGAATGTTCCTGAGTGGCTGAGTTACAGTTTTTTACTTAAATCTACTTGAAAATCTATGGCAAGACCTGCAAATGGTTGTCTAGCAATGATCAACAACCAATTTGACAGAGCTTAAAAAAATTAAAAGGGCAATTGTTGCAGAATCCAGGTGTGGAAAGCTCTTAGAGACTTACCCAGAAAGACAGCTGTAATCACTGCAAAAGGTCCTTCTATTGACTCAGGGGTGTGAAAAATTATGTAAATTATTTATTTTCTAGAAACATGTTTTCACTGTCATTATGAGTTATTGTGTGTCGATGGGTGAGAAAAAACATTGAATTTATTTTGAATTCAGACTGTAACACAACAAAATGTGGAATAAGTCAAGGGGTATGAATACTTTCTAAAGGCACTGGAGAAGGAATACAGAACAAAAGTATCAAAGACATAGAATGACAAGTGGTTAATAGAGAAGGTGCTGATGCAGTTGTTGGTAATCTTACTTACCTGGTGGCTGATGAAGCTTGAACAGGAATTTCAGTTTGTTGGTGAAAGTGCCGCTGTACAAAATATCTGTTGTAAGAACAAAATAGGGAGGGGGTAAATTAGCATGAAAGGTCGCATGATGTTGATGCTGGATTAGATGTGACATACAGTTCCCACAGATAATGGTAGAAGCGGAGGGTGGGAGCAGCGTTCATAGACCTGTAGCTATACATCAGAGCGCTGGTGTAACCTTACCCAGGGCACAGCAGAACTCTTTGAAGTTGATGAGGCCATCCTGGTTCTCATCCAGCAGCCGGAAGGCCCAGAGGAAGAGGGCATCCTTGCCGCTGCAGAGGGACCAGGGCTCCAGGAGGGAGAAGAGTAGGCTGAACTGATGGAAGCCCAGCTGGTACTGCTCCAGATAGGCCAGGCTGGGGTCGTGGTGCAGCAGCACTGGGCTGTTCATAGTCCAGTAGCAGCTGAGGAAATGTTGCCTCTGGAAACACATTGAAGTATTCAATCTCCAACGGTTAACTTTGTGTCTATTTTCAACATATTTCAATTTTTCATGCCAGTCATGTCAACTCTGTGTCTATGAGAAGGAATATTAATGCATGTAGGTATGCAGTGGAATATTATTATTTGAAAAGAGTGATTGAGATATTGCACCCACCTTGAACAATACATAAAGTTCATCAAGCTGGGAAGCACTGAACTTTACTTCTTGTGACACTACCCGTAGCTGAGAAAAAAGTACATCTCAAATAATCCTACATCAAATTGTAGTAAATAATGCCAAAAGGTTGCTATGGAAGTTTGGGGATGAGCCACTCACCACATTTTGCTTGGTCGTATCCTCTAACATATGGATTACATATAGTTTGTTTCTTTTCCGCATGCGCTCTACTTCCTCTGATTTCATGTCTCCATATTTCTGTAAGCAAATTCAAAAAGTTAAATCAATGACAAGCCTGACATTGAGACATGGGGTGAGTCCTAGCAGCTCTGACTGTTACAGTACCTCATAGGCTTCTTTGATGAGATCACTGACGTCCACCTTGGAGATGGATGATGCGTTGTCATTGTTCCCCACTGAGTTTTGCTGCACTGTTTGTGGTAGAGGACTGTCCTTATTTGTCACATTATCGAAAAACCTGCCAGGGCAAACAGAGCAGCAGTTAAGTAACCTGAATTAGATGGACATTCCTGTAGAATTTACTCATTGTTTTGGAGATTATGTTGCTTCACAATCCATCATAAACCTAATACAGTACTTTGAAATAACCAATTCAGTTGACCTTCAGACCCCGCCCTCTCTGTGTTGACACTCACTTGTTGAGGATGGTGACTGCCTCAGCGTCGTCATGGGAGCTGATCAGGCCCTCCATGTTGTAGTCGAGCACAGCCAGGCCCAGCTGCAGGATGGCTTTGATGCCGTCGTAGAAGAAGCAGTCGACCACGTTGACAGCGCTCTCTATGGGCAGGACGCTGATAAACAGGGTGAGGAACCAGGACAGGGACACGGAGGAGAAGAAGGTCAGGTCTGTCATGTGCTCCGTCAGCTGGGTGAGGTGCATTCGGATCAGCTCCTCAAACACTGCCTGGTCCACCAGGGCACCTGAGGAAACACAAGTTTGTAAACAGGATTTTTAGCAGTTAAGGGGGAAAGTGTAGTTCAGTTGCAAACACACATACAGTACATATATCTAATGTGATGCTACAACTAAAAATGACAATGTTATTCAGCTGCATCACTCACCGATGATCCTGCGGTTGAAGTAGTCAGGCAGCATCCTCTCACAGACGGCCACTAGCAGCCAGAAAGCCTCCTCCTCTTTTGCATAGAGCAACAGGACCGACGTCAGGATGTTCATGGCCTTCACAAGAAAAAAAGCACGAGAGATGTAAAGGTGCCCATTAGCTTTTTGAAATAAAACATTTAAGAAAGTGTTATAGGGGGTTTTAGCTTGGTACCTGGCAATAGCCGATTTTGGGGTTCCTGTAGGCGTATGCGGTGAGGACTCTGCGCAGGGCAGAGATGCCTGTGTCGCTCTGGAAGGCAGGGTGCTCTGGTAGGGAGCGGTGCAGGTCTCTCTCTATCTCGTCAGTGGCCAGGGTGCTGGTGCCCAGAGACTGATCCACCAGCTCACTGTAGTACCCCGGGTTAGTGGCCATGTCGTTGACTGCACCTATTGTACAAAGGCAAAACACCCTACACCATATTTAACAAAACACATATAGCTACCTACTGCATTAAACATTAAAGACACCACACTTTTACACATCAGAAAATGAGACATATGCGCCATATAACAGTTAATGAGCCATATCAAACAGTACCTGAGAAAAGCATCCAGAGCTCTCCTCTTAAGGCCTCAGGGACGCCACGCACAATCAGGTCTCGTGTCTTCTTGGTACAGAACATACTGGTGCCACGGCCATACTCTGAGAAGTGAATGTTCCATGACTGCTCCTTCATCTTCTCCTTCAGCTGTCAGGCACAGAGAATGAACAGGGGAATAAAAAATGAGCTGTCAAGGCTGGGACACCTCTACAGTACAAGGAGAGCACCTACTCCACCCTACTATCATGCTCTGCACATTCTCACACTGGGAAAAAACTGTCCTCCTAGAGAAACTATACTGAACAAAAATATTAACGCAACATGCAACAATTTATACGATTTTACTCAGTTACTACAGTTCTTATAAGGAAATCAGTCAATTGAAATAAATTCAATAGGCCCTAATCTATGGATTTCACATGACGGGGAATACAGATATGCATCTGTTGGTCACAGATACCTAAAGTAGGGGCGTGGATCAGAAAACCAATCAGTATCTGGTGTGACCACCATTTGCTTCATGCAGCGCGACACATCTCCTTCGCATAAAGTTGATCAGGCTGTAGATTGTAGCCTGTGGAACGTTGTCCCACTCCTCTTCAATGGCTGTGCGAAGTTGATGGATATCAGCGGGAACTGGAACACACTGTCGTACACGTCAATCCAGAGCATCCCAAACATGCTCAACAGGTGACATGTCTGGTGAGTATGCAGGCCATGGAAAAACTGGAACATTTTCAGCTTCCAGGAGTTGTGTACATATCCTTGCGACACAGTGCTGTGTATTATCATGCTGAAACATGAGGTGATGGTGGCGGATGAATGGCACGACAATGGGCATAAGCTACGTTGTCTGTAGTTTATGCCTGCCCATACCATAACCCCACCGCCATCATGGGGCACTCTGTTTACAATGCTGACATCAGCAAACCGCTCGCCCACAGGACGCCATACATGTGGTCTGTGGTTGTGAGGCCGGTTGGACGTACTGCCAAATTTTCTAAAACGACGTTGGAGGCGGTTTATGGTAGAGAAATGAACATTAAATTCTCTAGCAACAGCTCTGGTGGACATTCCTGCAGTCAGCATGCCAATTGCAGGCTCCCTCAAAACTTGAGACATCTGTGGCATTGTGTTGTGTGACAAAACTGCACAATTTTGTGGCCTTTTATTGTTCCCAGCACAAGGTGCACCTGTGTAATGATCATGCTGTTTAATCAGCTTCTTAATATGCCACACCTGTCAGGTGGATGGATTATTTTGGCAAAGGAGAAATGCTCACTAACAGGGATGTAAATAAATTTGTAAACAACATTTGAGAGAAATACGCTTTTTGTGTATATGGAACCTTTCTGGGATTTTTTATTTCAGCTCATGAAACATGGGACCAACACTTTACATGTTGCGATAATATTTTTGTAAATGTTTTATATATTTCTTCATACTATGAGAGAAAGTAATATTTTAGAGAAAAATCCCACTTATATCCACCATTTTGGGGTCCAGGTTTTCGGTGTCCTGGGGATGGAACACGGTCATGAGGGCCTCAGTGCTGACAGCCTTGCTACTGTCCTTCTGTCCCACCATCAAAGCCACCTCCTCTGGGTTGTCCTCAAAATGATTGATGAGGTTCTGGCACTCCCCTCTGATGACCTGCAAGGCACAGTGAACACACAGTTCTGTTTGTTTTCAACGGCAGCAATTATAGCCTGGCAGATAAGGAGGTGAATTAGAGACAGTTGGAAGGTTGATGGCAAACTTCAAGACACCTAGCAGAAGGAAGCAGGAAGATGATTACAAGGTCAAAACAGTTAGTTACCTCAGTTGTGGCAGAGTGCTGAGGACTGGCCGTCATCCCACACCTCCTGCGGATTGCATTTGCGAGGCGCTCAAAGTCTCGGATTTCAGAGAACCGTAGAGCCCTCTTACCCCGCACACACACAGTCAAAGCCCTGCTGCTACGGTCCGGCTTCTCCACACCAATCACCTGTAAAGATAGGAGTTGGTTTCAAGAACACTGGACAAACCACTGAGCAACAGAACATATGCAATCAGTAATTAGTTATGTTTCATGGAAGTGTCTTGCCTCTCTCATGGGGATGATGACGTGGCACTGGCTGCCATCCTGGCTGGCGAAACACAGGTAGCTCTCGGAAAGACAGATCTTCCCCAGAGTGTTGAAGTGGCTGAAGGGCACCCACAGGAAGCTCTCATACACCTCCAGCAGGTTCTCCTCTTTAGGCAGCCTGAAGAAGGCCCGGAACTGCTCGTTCCTAGCGTGCGTTTCTAAGCCTCTGGAAGAGAGGAAAGTAACTGAGGAGAGCATGGAAGAACTAAACAGAATTATGACTGTCATCTCAGTTCACCATGGTGCCCTGAATTAACTGTCAAATAGCAGTTATGTGGAAGAGTGCAGTGACAGTCCGTCAGTACAGTACAGTACCTCTTGGTGATCTGCAGAGGGTCTGAGAGGGAGGGCTCTTCCTGGAAAGTCTCCTTATCAAACAGGCGTTTGATGGAGTAGTCAGCCAGCTGCTCCATGATCAGGAAGGTCTCATTGAAATGAAGGAACATGGAGAAGAAGTGGTCCTCCCCATTGGCCAACACATGGATGCTCTCCGTCAGGATGACATTGGACGTTTTCTCCAGCCTCCAGATCTCATTCCAGGAGATAACCAGCTTCACTGAAAAGGAAACAGATTATCTTAAATGAGTAACTCACTGCCATTCTGTCATGACATGGAATTATAATAATATTGTATCCAAATACAATGTATAAGTGAAAATGTAGTGTCAGTTAGCCAACAGTAAGGGGTTGCTGAGGTCTCGGTCTCTCATCTCACCCTCGGAGCCAAGTAGGTAGGAGTAGAAAGAGAGGAAGTTGGTGCTGAGGTACAGCCAGCCCTGGCATGGCACGCGGCCCCTCCAGTAGCTGCAGGAGTAGTAGGTGACCAGCTTCTCCTTCTGAGGGAGGTCAAACCATTTCTCAAACCTCAGCAGCGCCTCACGGAACTTCTCAGGGTCATCCTCCTGCACGCATGACACCTTTCCTTCCTCAGCAATCAGACCCTTTATAGAAAGGAGAGGAGGTCAACATCCCTCTAATGGCCACTGAGATAGCTAATATAATTGAGCAGTCTAAACAAGTCAGCATGCCATCTCCGTACAGGGAGCTGGGACCGAGCTGGGACCGAGAGAATGAAAAACAGCTTCTATCTCAAGGCCATCAGACTGTTAAATAGCCATCACTAGCACATTAGAGGCTGCTGCTGCCTATTGAAATCACTGGCCACTTTAAGAAATGGAACACTAGTCACTTATATCTTGTTTATAGTCACTTTAATAATGTTTACATATCTTGCACTACTCATCTCATATGTATATCCTGCATTATATTCTATAATATTCTACTGTACCTTAGTCCATGCCGCTCTGTCATTGCTTGTCCATATATGTATATTTTCTTAAATTGCATTCCTTACTAGTTTTGTGTGTATTAGGTATATGTTGTGAAATTGTTAGCTATTACTTGTTAGATATTACTGCACTGTCGGAGCTAGAAGCACAAGCATTTCACTACACCCGCTATAACATCTGCTAAACACGTGTATGTGACAAATAAAATTTGATTTGAAGTCGGAAGTTTACATACACTTAGGTTGGAGTCATTAAAACTCGTTTTTCAACCACTCCACAAATGTCTTGTTAACAAACTATCGTTTTGGCAAGTCGGTTAGGACATCTACTTTGTGCATGACACAAGTAATTTTTCCAACAATTGTTTACACAGATTATTTCACTTATAATTCACTGTATCACAATTCAAGTGGGCCAGAAGCTTACATACACTAAGTTGACTGTGCCTTTAAAGAGCTGGGAAAATTCCAGAAAATGATGTCATGGATTTAGAAGCTTCTGATAGCACCAGTGACTCGGTTAATAAAAAAGTGGTCAGGTGACGCAGATGCTAAGCTACAGGACTGTTTTGCTAGCACAGACTGGAACATGGTCCGGCATTCTTCAGATAGCATTGAGGAGTACACCACATCAGTCACTGGCTTCATCAATAAGTGCATCGTCCCCACAGTGACTGTACGTACATACCCCAACCAGAAGCCATGGATTTCAGGCAACATCCGCACTGAGCTAAAGGGTAGAGCTGCCGCTTTCAAGGAGCGGGACTCTAACCCGGACACTTATAAGAAATCTCGCTATGCCCTCCGACGACCCATCAAACAGGCAAAGAGTCAATACAGGACTAAGATTGAATCGAACTACACCGGCTTTGACGCTCGTTGGATGTGGCAGGCTTGAAAACTATTACTGACTACAAAGGGAAGCACAGCCGCAAGCTGCCCAGTGACACAAGCCTACCAGACGAGCTAAACCACTTCTATGCTCGCTTCGAGGCAAGCAACACTGAAGCATGCATGAGAGCACCAGCTGTTCCGGATGACTATGTGATCACGCTCTCCGTAGCCGATGTGAGTAAGACTTTTAAGCAGGTCAACATTCACAAGGCCGCAGGGCCAGACGGATTACCAGGACGTGTACTCCGAGCATGTGCTGTCCAACTAGCAAGTGTCTTCACTGACATTTTCAACATGTCCCTAACTGAGTCTGTAATACCAACATGTTTCAAGCAGACCACCATAGTCCCCGTGCCCAAGGACACTAAGATAACCTGCCTAAATGACTACCGACCCGTAGCACTGACGTCTGTAGCCATGAAGTGCTTTGAAAGGCTGGTCATGGCTCACATCAACACCATTATCCCAGAAACCCTAGACCCACTCCAATTTGCATACCACCCCAACAGATCCACAGATGATGCAATCTCTATTGCACTCCACACTGCCCTTTCCCACCTGGACAAGAGGTACACCTACAGTGGGGGAAAAAAGTATTTAGTCAGCCACCAATTGTGCAAGTTCTCCCACTTAAAAAGATAAGAGAGGCCTGTAATTTTCATCATAGGTACACGTCAACTATGACAGACAAATTGAGATTTATTTTCTCCAGAAAATCACATTGTAGGATTTTTAATGAATTTATTTGCAAATTATGGTGGAAAATAAGTATTTGGTCACCTACAAACAAGCAAGATTTCTGGCTCTCACAGACCTGTAACTTCTTCTTTAAGAGGCTCCTCTGTCCTCCACTCGTTAACTGTATTAATGGCACCTGTTTGAACTTGTTATCAGTATAAAAGACACCTGTCCACAACCTCAAACAGTCACACTCCAAATTCCACTATGGCCAAGACCAAAGAGCTGTCAAAGGACACCAGAAACAAAATTGTAGACCTGCACCAGGCTGGGAAGACTGAATCTGCAATAGGTAAGCAGCTTGGTTTGAAGAAATCAACTTTGGGAGCAATTATTAGGAAATGGAAGACATACAAGACCACTGATAATCTCCCTCGATCTGGGGCTCCACGCAAGATCTCACCCCGTGGGGTCAAAATTATCACAAGAACGGTGAGCAAAAATCCCAGAACCACACGGGGGGACCTAGTGAATGACCTGCAGAGAGCTGGGACCAAAGTAACAAAGCCTATCATCAGTAACACACTACGCCGCCAGGGACTCAAATCCTGCAGTGCCAGACGTGTCCCCCTGCTTAAGCCAGTACATGTCCAGGCCCGTCTGAAGTTTGCTAGAGTGTATTTGGATGATCCAGAAGAGGATTGGGAGAATGTCATATGGTCAGATGAAACCAAAATATAACTTTTTGGTAAAAACTCAACTCGTCGTGTTTGGAGGACAAAGAATGCTGAGTTGCATCCAAAGAATACCATACCTACTGTGAAGCATGGGGGTGGAAACATCATGCTTTGGGGCTGTTTTTCTGCAAAGGGACCAGGACGACTGATCCGTGTAAAGGAAAGAATGAATGGGGCCATGTATCGTGAGATTTTGAGTGAAAACCTCCTTCCATCAGCAAGGGCATTGAAGATGAAACGTGGCTGTGTCTTTCAGCACGACAATGATCCCAAACACACCGCCCGGGCAACGAAGGAGTGGCTTCGTAAGAAGCATTTCAAGGTCCTGGAGTGGCCTAGCCAGTCTCCAGATCTCAACCCCATAGAAAATCTTTGGAGGGAGTTGAAAGTCTGTGTTGCCTAGCGACAGCCCCAAAACATCACTGCTCTAGAGGAGATCTGCATGGAGGAATGGGCCAAAATACCAGCAACAGTGTGTGAAAACCTTGTGAAGACTTACAGAAAACGTTTGACCTGTGTCATTGCCAACAAAGGGTATATAACAAAGTATTGAGAAACTTTTGTTATTGACCAAATACTTATTTTCCACCATAATTTGCAAATAAATTCATTAAAAATCTTACAATGTGATTTTCTGGATTTTTTTTTCTCATTTTGTCTGTCATAGTTGACGTGTACCTATGGTGAAAATTACAGGCCTCTCTCATCTTTTTAAGTGGAGAACTTGCACAATTGGTGGCTGACTAAATACTTTTTTCCCCCACTGTATGTGAGAATGCTATTCATTGACTACAGCTCAGCGTTCAACACCATAGTACCCTCAAAGCTCATCACTAAGCTAAGGATCCTGAGACTAAACACCTCCCTCTGCAACTGGATCCTGGACTTCCTGACGGGCCACCCCCAGGTGGTAAGGCTAGGTAACAACACATCTGCCACGCTGATCCTCAACACGGGGGCCCCTCAGGGGTGCGTGCTCAGTCCCCTCCTGTACTCCCTGTTCACGCATGACTGCATGGCCAGGCACGACTCCAACACCATCATTAAGTTTGCCGACGACACAACAGTGGTAGGCCTGATCACCGACAACGATGAGACTGCCTAAGGGAGGAGGTCAGAGACCTGGCCGTGTGGTACCAGGATAACAACCTCTCCCTCAACGTGACCAAGACAAAGGAGATGATTGTGGACAACAGGAAAAAAAGAGGACTGAGCACGCCTCCATTCTCATCGACGGGGCTGTAGTGGAACAGGTTGAGAGCTTCAAGTTCCTTGGTGTCCACATCACCAACGAACTATCATGGTCCAAACACACCAAGACAGTCGTGAAGAGGGCACGACAAAGCCTATTCCCCCTCAGAAGAGTGAAAAGATTTGGCATGGGTCCTCAGATCCTCAAAAGGTTCTACAGCTGCACCATCGAGAGCATCCTGACTGGTTGCATCACCGCCTGGTATGGCAACTGCTTGGCCTCCGACCGCAAGGCACTACAGAGGGTAGTGCGTACGGCCCAGTACAACACTGGGGCCAAGCTTCCTGCCATCCAGGACCTCTATACCAGGCGGTGTCAGAGGAAGGCCCTCAAAATTGTCAAAGACTCCAGACACCCTAGTCATAGACTGTTCTCTCTGCTACCGCACAGCAAGCGGTACCGGAGCGCCAAGTCTAGGTCCAAAAGGCTTCTCAACAGCTTCTACCCCCAAGCCATAAGACTCCTGAACAGCTAATCATGGCTACCCAGACGACTTGCACTGCCCCCCCACCCCATCTTTTTACGCTGCTGCTACTCTGTTAATTATTTATGCATAGTCACTTTAACTCTACCCACATGTACATATTACCTCAACTAGCCGGTGCCACCGCACATTGACTCTGCACCGGTACCCCCCTGTATATAGCCTCCCTACTGTTATTTTATTTTACTTCTGCTCTTTTCTTCTCAACACTTTTTTGTTGTTGTTTTATTTTACCAAATGCATTGTTAGTTAAGGGCTGTAAGTAAGCATTTCACTGTAATGTCTACACCTGTTGTATTCGGCGCATCTGGCAAATACAATTTGATTTGATTTGATTTGATTTGATAGGCTAATTGACATCATTTGAGTCAATTGGAGGTGTACCTGTTGTATTTCAAGGCCTACCTTCAAACTCAGTGCCTCTTTGCTTGACAACATGGGAAAATTAACAGAAATCACCCAAGACCTCAGAAAAAAAATTGGAGACCTCCACAACTCTGGTTCATTCTTGGGAGCAATTTCCAAACGCCTGAAGGTACCACATTCATCTGTACAAACAATAGTACGCAAGTATAAACACCATGGGACCACGCAGCCGTCATACCGCTCAGGAAGGAGACTCGTTCTGTCTCCTTGAGATGAACGTACTTTGGTGCGAAAAGTGCAAATCAATCCCAGAACAACAGCAAAGGACCTTGTGAAGATGCTGGAGGAAAAAGGTACAAAAGTATCTATATCCACAGTAAAACGAGTCCTATATCGACATAACCTGAAAGGCCGCTCAGCAAGGAAGAAGCCACTGCTCCAAAACCGCCATAAAAAAGACAGACTACGGTTTGCAACTGCACATCATGGGGACAAAGATCATACTTTTTGGAGAAATGTCCTCTGGTCTGATGAAAAAATATATAACTGTTTGGCCATAATGACCATCATTATGTTTGGAGGAAAAAGGGGGTATCTTGCAAGCTGAAGAACACCATCCCAACCGTGAAGCATGGGGGTGGCAGCATTATGATGTGGGGGTGCTTTGCTGCAGGAGGGACTGGTGCACTTCACAAAATGGATGGCATCCTGAGGAAGTAAAATTATGTGGATATATTGAAGCAAAATCTCAAGACATCAGTCAGGAAGTTAAAGCTTGGTCGCAAATGGGTCTTCCAAATGGAAAATGACCCCAAGCATACTTCCAAAGTTGTAGCAAAAATGGCTTAAGGACAACAAAGTCAAGGTATTGGAGTGGCCATCACAAATCCCTGACCTCAATCCTATAGAAAATGTGTGGCCAGAACTGAAAAAGTGTGTGCGAGCAAGGAGGCCTACAAACCTGACTCAGTTACACCAGCTCTGTCAGGAGGAATGGGCCAAAATTCACCCAACTTATTGTGGGAAGCTTGTGGAAGGCTACCCGAAACGTTTGACCCAAGTTAAACAATTTAATGGCAATGCTACCAAATACTAATTGAGTGCATGTAAACTTCTGACCAACTGGGAATGTGATGAAAGAAATAAAAGCTGAAATAAATCATTCTCTCTACTATTATTCTGACATTTCACATTCTTAAAATAAAGTGGTGATCCTAACTGACCTAATACAGGGAATTTTTACTAGGATTAAATGTCAGGAATTGTGAAAAACTGAGTTTAAATGTATTTGGCTAAGGTGTATGTAAACTTCCGACTTCAACTGTATCAAGGCATATAGATTAGCATAATATGGTTTCTTAAATTCATATTGTTATTACAAACCTACTATCCTTTGCTTAGCTTTCAACAAACAGTAAAATGTTTCCATATCATAAAGCAGTAGTGAAATAACAATCACCACCAACTGTTTTCAAAGAGTAAGCACTTGCCACTTATCATCAGTAGGCTTCACCACATGAATAAATCATTAAGTCTGGAGGAGGCCTCCATCTCCTGGGAGAGTGGCAGAGATCAACAATAGTAATGTTGATGTCTGTGTCTAACCACATGTTTAATAAGCTGTAGTGATTACTTACTCTGATCTTGCCCTGCACAAAGCTGGTGATGTCATCACTGGAGTCAAACACAGACAGGGTTCTCATGATGTTCTTCTCCAGCCACTCCCAGTGTTGGCTGATCTCCTCCTTGGTGCCACCTACCACAGGGAAAACTTAGTCACAATTGAAAGGAAACTGTTTACACTACACATGACTAAGCCATCTATTTTGTTACAAAATGGGAAATGTGTGTAGACTAAAATACAATCCTAAAGGTTATTATTACATGATTGTAGCCTGTTATTACAAGACTATAGCCTATAATGTTTACGTTAAAATCAAATGACATTTTATTGGTCATGTACACATATTTTTCCAGATGTTATCGCAGGTGTAGCGAAATGCTTATCTTCCTAGCTCCAACAGTGCAGTAATACCTAACAATACAAAACAATACACGCAAATCCCAAAATATTAAAAGAAAGGAATTAAGAAATACAGAAATATTAGAACAATGTCAGAGTCTGGAATATAAATATATATGTATATGATGGTGTGTATAGACATTATGGACAGTATATGAATAGAAATGGTGTGTACAGCAGTAGTTATTTAGGATGAGCCTTGACTAGAATACAGTATATACATATGAAGTGGGTAAAACACTTCATGTGTTGTGGCTGTTCTGACTGAAGGGAATAGTTGAGAAAGGGTATAGAAAAACTCACCACACGCTATTGACCAGTAGACCTGGGAGTCCGGTGTCTGGTGTAGAATGCGAAACGGAGCAACCTTAGACGTGGAATCCAGCATCGTATCCAGAGTTCCAACCAGGAGACCTGTCACAAAAACATGTAGCAATCATTTCCATTAACAGTCAGACGTCGAACAGCCATGATAAGACATTTCAAAATCATGAGGCAATTTCATGCCTATTGATTTACAGTATCTAGCAAACAAAACAGCCCTTCCACCTGGGTTGGGTTATCATGTAACATGGAACAGTCGAAAACTCAACGGATATTGTGCTGCTTATTATCACATTCAAGTGTCCTGCCTATCGGTGGCTCAAACCAACAGTGTTGTGTTACCTATCTACCCCCGTAGTGGCCTTCATAAATTATTAACAAGGTCAGAGCTAGGCCTATACTGCTATCCCAGAATGCATCAGCAGCATCTATGGCTGCTGGGCTGGGGCATCATGACACAGCTGTAAAGTGGTCTTAACCTCAAACCCAGGCTAATTGCTACCAAGAGCCGGCTGGGGAATGAGACTACAATAGCCTACGCGACAGCTGTGAACCGATTACAGACTTTGTTGTCCTCCATAAATCATCCATCATGAAAGTTTGGTAGCCATTCTGACAGAACCGTCTGCAAGGGCCCAATTAAGAGCAGGTATCACTGGATAACCTGCCATCTGCCCTTTGGCCATTTGAGATTTAAATCTGAATACTTCAGGATAAAAAAGTAATTGAGTTGCAGGGCTCCAAAAAGTGTCCATCTAATTGACAAATACATGTACCATTAGTAGGCTATAACCACTGGAACACCGTCAGCTTCAACAGACTAGAAGGCCGCCATTGCTATTTTTAGCATTATAGATGAGAGCAAATGTGAAAGTCAGCAATGCTGTTTCAGTCAAGCGGATAACTGTGATCAACAGCTGAGAATTGGCTTATTGGAGCCTGTGTGTGACCCTGTGCAAGACAACCTACTATTATTGGGAAACTGACAGCTGACATTCACTGACTGCAAAAGAGCAAACATGGTACCCTACTCACTCTTGGTGTAATTGATACAATGAATGACTTGCATGGACTTGCATGGTGAAGGAGGATCAATGTGTTATCAAATAGGGCAGTATTGAACTCAAAGATCAACAAACATTATTTTTTATAATTTAGAATATGATCATCCCATTTCAAATGCAGGGAATCAGTTGACCAGACTGACGCTATGGAAAGGATGAGCACTGACCTGGCTCTTCTGCCTCTAGGGCATCATGCTTGAGTACATACAGTACATTCTCATACAGTAGTGCTGCGTGCCATCAGTATAGCCTATTGCTCCACCCATAAACTAAAGCGAATGCCAGCAACCCAATATTTGACACTCACACTACCGTGTCATTGTGTGTGTGTGTGTGCCAAAACAACATGGGTGTAATCATTAGTCCAAACCGTTGCAACTAAAAGGAGAGTTTCTATTGGACAAATTCAGGTATGTCCCTACCCGTTTCGTTCCGTTTAAGAAACATTTTGCAACAGAATTGGCATAATGAATACGCCCCAGACATTAAGTGTTGTGACTGTGGTTTGTAAACAACAGAGACAATTTTGTTGAAGCTCAGTCAGTGTTAACAAAATAACAAATCTGCATCGTAGGTAGGCTACTGTAAACTGTTACATTGTAGATACACTACATTACCAAAAGTATGTGGACACCTGCTCGTCAAACATCTCATTCCAAAATCATGGGCATTCATATGGAGTTGGTCCCCCCTTTGCTGCTATAACAACCTTCACTCTTCTGGGAAGGCTTTCCACTAGATGTTGGAACATTGCTGTGGCGACTTGCTTCCATTCAGCCACAAGAGCATTAGTGAGGTTGGGCACTGATGTTGGACGATTAGGCCTGGCTCGCAATCGGCGTTCCAATTATTCCCAAAGGTGTTCGATAGGGTTGAGGTCAGGGCTCTGTGCAGGCCAGTCAAGTTCTTCCACACCGATCTTGACAAACCATTTCTATATAGACCTCACTTTGTGCACTGGGGCATTGTCATGCTGAAACAGGGAAGGGCTTTCCCCAAACTGTTGTCACAAAGTTGGAAGCACAGAATCGTCTAGAATGTCATAGTACGCTGTAGCATTAAGATTTCCCTTCACTGAAACTAAGGGGCCTAGCCCGAACCATGAAAAACAGCCCCAGGCCATTTATCCTCCTCCCCCAAACTTCACAGTTGGCACTATGCATTCGGGCAGGTAGTGTTCTCCTGGCTTCCGCCAAACCCTGGGAACATGTTTCCACTGCTTCAGAGTCCAATGGCAGCGAGCTTTACACCACTCCAGCCACACTTGGCATTGCGCATGGTCTGCTAAATGACTAAAAATGTAAATGTAAATGTGATTTTAGGCTTGTGTGCGGCTGCTCTTCCATGGAAACCCATTTCATGAAGCTCCCAATGAACAGTTATTGTGCTGACGTTGCTTCCAGAGGCAGTTTGAAAATCAGTAGTGAGTGTTGCAACCTAGGACAGACGATTTTTACGTGCTGCGGGCGTCAGCTCTCAGCAGTCCCATTCTGTGGCCTACCACTTGGCAGCTGAGCTGTTGTTGCTCCTAGACTTTCCACTTCACAATAACAGCACTTACAGTTGACCGGGGAAGCTCTAGCATGGCAGAAATTTGACGAACTGACTTGTTGGAAAGGTGGCATCCTATGACGGTGCCACATTGAAAGTCACTGAGCTATTCAGTAAGCCTATTCTACTGCCAATGTTTGTCTATTGTGATTGCATGGCTGTGTACTCGATTTTATACACCAGTCAGCTACGACGGGTGTGGCTGAAATAGCCGAATCCACTCATTTGAAGGGGTGTCCACATACTTTTGTATAGTGTACTTGTAATCTAAAATAACATTTGAAGTCCTGGCTCAGGCTGTCAATTTGTCACGCGCAACTGGAGAACTGTCTGCCCCCCTCCCCTATACATGCCATAATCTGGGGGACATTAGAAAATATAACGGAAATATAAGCTCTTCTCTAATGGCGTGCACACTTCGCTAGACAGTCATTGCGGTGCCACTGGGTTTTACCAGAACAGCAAAGAACAGAACACATACCTGTCAAACCGCCTCCTCCTTCACCATATCCTCGCCTCCTTTGTAATACGAAATAATCGTTGCCTTTTTCCGTCACCCATAACTTGAATGCATTTTTCAGCAATATCTCTTCAGGTTTAAGCCACATATTTCAATTCACATCTGTTTATAGCTTCCAGAAGCAGTTTCAATTCACATCCATTTATTGAATCCAATGTGCATGTCAAGATGTTCATTTCTATTGCAACCTACATCCATGGTCATTTATTTGTTTGTGTGAGCACTGAGCAGACCCTTTCCCACGTCGACAAAAACGTTGCCTAAATCAACGATACAATGGCTTCTGGGGATTGTCGTTTCTTGACATTGGTGGATGAATGGGGCAGAAAGAGCTCGCTTGATACTATAGACTAGCTTTCCCATAGTCCTTCTCGGTCGAAAGGTATCATATTTCATAACTTCAGCGCAAAATAGTGTTACAAATACTGTAACAATGACTACAGCGTCAAGTGCAATGATGTATACTGTATAAACACTGAGCAATATGCATTCTATGTTTGTAGTCAAGTGCAGCTGATATAATTGACTGACACATTTGCTCAGGCTCAATATACTGTCTGTACTATGAATAATTGGACTTCTAATATTAATGTCCTTCATTGTCCCGATGAAATCGTGGAGGGGACTGTAGATCTGTTTACGTCCTTCCGTACGTCACACGCGATATCAGATATCACTGGCCCGATTTTGACGAAACTTCGGTGAATGATGCGTCTTGCGGTCATTTACAAAAGTACACTGATTGGCCAGATGGTGGCGCTATGACAAGAGATTGAAAATGCTAATTTTGAAAGGTCACGCCCCTCACCCACTTAAAGTCATGAAATTCGGTAGTCTACATAGGTGCCGCTCCTCAGTCCTCACAAGGAATACGTTTGTCTCAGGGATCGATAAGGAAGACAATGATGGATTTTTCGTCATTATGAATTTTGTGAAACACTTAAAAGATTTGTATAACTAACCCAAGATAGACCAGAGCCTGTCGTTTCCAATGGAACAAATGAATCATAGGGGGCAGAACAAACAAGGAGGTGGGCAGAGCCAACTACGAGCTAGTGAGATCCTATTGGTGCGTTCTATAATTTATTTGCATATTTCCGTCAGGGAACGCCTGCTCTGTGAAGTGTGCAACAATTCAATTCGCCCTTGCACTCCTTCTTAACGCTATTTTTAAAAGACTTTGGCAAAGGGTAAAGTCTACAAAACTCAGTCCACTATGTTTGTTACAGATTTTAGTTTGGGAAACAGAAAACTTTATGGTGGTAAAATTTTTCATCGATGAGAAAATTAGCAGAATGTCGGCCAAAATCCATCTCGCTCCATCTTCTCCCACTTGCCGGCCACTGGGCTTCCTCTCATCACCAAATTTCGTAGTGAGTGGAAAAGCCAACTTTCACATTTATACACCCGGTGAAATATCTGGCTCATTGTTCGATCTGTGACGCTACTCTTCTGGCACCGAATCGAGAGAAATAGTAATGGCGTCTTTTTGTAGGCACTAATTCCGCCATGGTTCGTTCGTTGGACACAGCATATGAGGAAAATTAATGGCGTTTTTGTAGGGTTTTTGGATAAACGCCGAAAATACGGTCTGTGGTAAACACATGGTTTAAGAGATATTATACGTTTTGTTCTATGAGATAATCTTAATCATCTGTCACTTTTTTGTGAATTCATAAGGTCATGTTAACTGACTGCTATTATCTCATAGAACAAAACGTATAAAATCACCTAAGCCTGGGTTAACCTCAGACCTTATTTTCAGTGTTTATTCCAAAACCCTATTCTTTCCCCATTCATTTTTCACAAAGGGATGGCTGAAGGAAGCTGAGGTAGCTTAACTAATTTCAGGGTTTTAGGACTACAAGCTGGGGAGCTCTATGCCAGATCTGCACGAAACTTGATATGTGGCATCTATGGACAAAGGTCTCTCAATGCAATATTTACCTAAAACAACGTAACCAATAAACATGCACATGGGCGTGGTCTGGCACAAATGCATATAAATTTGTCAAGGATATTCGTATTGTAACAGTTTGGCAAGAACATTCATATCGACCACACGGTGGCACTATTACGGGCACATGTTTATATCTCGATCTGTTCGACTCAACAGTGCTGAAATTTGGTAAACATCCTCAGGGATTAGAGTCTAGCTAACCAACGTGATCTCAGACACCACTGGCCAGATTTTGACAAAACTTGGGTGACTGATGCATCTTGCCTTAGCGATCCATCATTTACAAAATTACACTGTTTGGCCCAAGGGGGGCACTGAATCATTCATAGGGGATGACATGTTTACTGTTGCCTTGTTTTTGCATGCATTTAACTTAATTATAGGTTCTTTACAAGGTTGTGTTCAGAGCAGCCTACAGCGAATACCAATCAAATGTGATTAGCCTTCCCTGCTCTGCCTATTTGCCAAACGTCTCTCTCTCAATTCCAGCAGAGGTGAGCATGGCCTTTTCTGCCAAATAATTGTGTCACTAGTGAATGAAGATCAGAACGCTTTTAATCCATATACACACAAAATGAACAAATTAGCAAAAAGCAATCAATATTTTGATCAAATGAAAATGTATTTACGATATTCTGAAAGTATTTTATGAATATATACCAGTTATCACATTTCCTACATACAGTGCATTCAGAAAGTATTCACAATCCCGAAGTATTCACGGTACCCAGTCACTAGAAAGATACATGCGTCCTTCCTAACTCAGTTGCCAGAGAGGAAGGAAACCGCTCAGGGATTTCACCATGAGGCCAATGGTGATTTTAAAACAGTTACAGAGTTTAATGGCTGTGATAGGAGAAAACTGAGGATGGATCAACATCATCGTAGTTACTCCAGTTTGTAAAGAATACAAATATTTCAAAACATGCATCCTGTTTGCAATAAGGCACTAAAGTAAAACTGCAGAAAATGTGGCAAAGAAATGTACTTTATGTCCTGAATACAAAGCATTATGTTTGGGGCAAATCTAATACATCACTGAGTACCACTCTTCATATTTTCAAGCATGGTGGTGGATGCATCATGTTATGGGTATGCTTGTCATCAGCAAGAACTAGGGAGTTTTTTTAGGATAAAAATAAACTAAATAAAGCTAAGCACAGGCAAAATCGTAGAGGTAAACCTGGTCCAGTCTGCTTTTCAACAGACACTGGGAGACATATTCACCTTTGAGCAGGACAATAACCTAAAACACAAAGCCAAATATACACTGGAGTTGCTTACCAAGACAACATTGAACATTTCTGAGTGGCCTAGTTACAGTTTTGACTTAAATAGTCTTGAAAACCTATGGCTGTCTAGTAATGATCAACAACAAACTTGACGGCGCTCGAATAATTTCTTTAAGAATAATGTGCAAATATTCTACAATCCAGGTGTGCAAAGCTTTTAGAGACTTACCCAGAAAGACTCACAGCTGTAATCGCTGCCAAAGGTGATTCTAACATGTACTGACTCAGGGGTGTGAATACTTATGTAAATGAGATATTTCTGTATTTCATTTTCAATAAATGTGCATACATTTCTAAAAACATGATTTCACTTTGTCATCATGGTATTGGGTGTAGATGGTTAGGAAAAAAATACATATCATCCATTTAGAATTCAGGCTGTAACAACAAAATGTGGAATATGTAAAGGGGTATGAATACTTTCTGAAGGCACTGTAACTGAGTAAAAGAAAATATAGAATACCCTTTGTCCCTTATTTAAGCAAAATCCTATAATAGACATTTACTCTGGAAAGGCTGAACTAGGTAAAAAAAAAAAACAGTGATACATGTATTGAAAGTGTAATGAGTTCATTCACGTAAAGTGCTTGCACAATCTAGTTGAAAATACAGTGAAATCGTAGCATTTCCCTATTAAAGTAGGATGGCATGGAATTATATATTGCACAGGTGAATCATTTAAAGGCACAAACCCAAAAAGCACAGGTAGTTACTCTAACACATTTTTTAATATTTGCATGAAGCCAGGGGGTTCAAAGAGAAACTCTTACTGCCATACCGTGAAGGACTCAGTATTTCCAAGTTTAAAAATACCTAACATGCATCAACCTCATAACAGACAAGAAAAAAAAGAAGAGACATGTAGCTACAGATCATGAAGCAATGGGCAGAGGGGTGGGGCAGAGCATGTAAGAAATAGTAATGTCACAAGCATACAGTAGGTGGAGGCAGTCCCTCATTTTGGGATTTACCTTAATAAATAAACAAGTGCTAAACCAAATGTACATGTACAATCAATTAGCAACAATGGGTGCGTTTAGACAGGCAGCCCACTTCTGATATTTTTTCCACTAATTGGTCTTTTGACCAATCACATCAGATCTTTTCACATCAGGTCTTTTTCAGAGCTGATCTGATTTGTCAAAAGACCAATTAGTGAAATAAATATCAGAATTGGGCTGCCTGTCTAAACGCATCCAATGAGACACGAAAATCTATATTTAGAACCTGGAATGTTCCTCAATCTTATGCTCTCCTCTGCTTGGCGAGGAAAACTGAGGATTGATCGAGAGACATTAACATTCTATGCTTATGATTTAAAGTAACTGTCCAGTGAAAATCACACTTTTAAAAGTTCATATTCTGTTAACTCATACCTAAATAATGTTGTTGACTCATCCTATACTCGTATGTGGCCAAAGCATAAATTGGAGAAAAAAACACATCAAAAACTCTGCCTCAAACTTGTATCTCAAAGACCATTTACAAAATGCTTGCCATTTCCTTGTAGAGGATGAGCTGGCCAATCAGCGGTCTACTCTGATTAATATTTTTTATGACCGGTATAGTGGTGAGGAGTCGTCGCCTAATGTGTCCGGAAGAGACTTCGCCATTAATTTACTGTATTCAGGGTTCACTCAAACATTGTTTTAAGCTTTGTTTCACTATTGACAGTTACAGTTGATTTCGGGATTGTATATCGATTCGCTTTCCTTAAATATAAGTCATCTGACGTATTAATTTCAGTCTCTGAATTGTTTAGTCAAACTTTGCCGCCAGCTCCTGATATCAGGACATAAAAACGACAATCTGTTTCCCGAATTAGCCTAGTGCACATGTGCGCACTAGGCCCGAGCTTGTTTTCCCCGGTTTTCCCTGGCTAAACTAGCTGGCTAGCTGAACTATGCTAGTTTTTGTCCTCATTGCCAAACTTCATTAATACTGCACCCTCCACTTCAAGACTCCTTTGCTAGTTAAACAATTATGTAACTCAGACATTTGCTGGATAGAAATGTAAAAATGATATGTTTTATTGTTTTGTTAAATAGTCTTGACTGGTTCGAGATATCTGTCGTAAGACGACGGTGGTGAAGGATATCGTTGCTACTTAACGCAGATCCAAGTTCAGTTTTGAGATTCACCAGCCTCATTGGCATAGGGTTAGCTGGACGTTTCTGACTGGTCTTGGAACTGTGACAACGGCCAGCTTCTCCCAGCTTGGCTTAATGGGATATGTAGTGATTTTGCCAACACAGCCAGATATTTACAGTCTTGTACCCTTAAACTTTTTAAAAAAGATTGTTGATTACATTTTGGAAGGAAAAATATTTAACCTATATTGTAATTAATTATAGGTCATATTTGATAGAAATCGGGAAACACTGGACAGTTACTTTAAATAAAATCAATGTTTAGAAGACACATACCAGAAGTACAACTGAGCTTTGAATAGCAGTGTAAAAATAATTTGTAATAGCAGTGTAAAAATAATTTGTAATAGCAGTGTAAAAATAATTTGCCATGCAACAAATACTATCAGAAAATTTGTAAAGCAGCAAACCTTATCAGAAAATGACATACTTAGGGTTGCAAAAATCCAGTAACTTTCACCAAATACCCTGGTTTTCCACAAAACCCGGCATCCTCCAACCAGGATTTCTGGAAAACCTGGGGATTTTGGGAAAGTTTCCGGATTTTTGCAACCCTACTTATACTAATACACTAACTACTGCATTATTGTACGTTTCGAAATCGAAGGGTCTTTCAAACTGAATTTGCATATCGCCTCTAGAACTTCTGTTGTCATGAGAACCGTTTCCTATAAAACCCCATTAAAGGACAGTAGTCTAATCCCAATAACCTGTGGGTGTTAAATTAGCATATAAAAACAATTTAAAATAAGTAACTGATCAAGTGATACATTGACTGAAGTAATTAAACCTCAAGAAACTTAATCAAATAAATTATATTATTAAAAGTACAATTAAATTCAGATCAGAATGAAACTAGACAGTATCATTTCCAAACTCAGACAGTAGTAGTGCATCGAAGGATTGCCTCATTAATTTCATGTTAAAATGATATGCATATATAAGTCGAGCCCTCTTTTCCTATGAATAATCTCAGACCCACATTCCTGGTTTCCCTTGCTTTATGACCACAGGAAACAACATATTCGAATGTAATTGATTGTGGCGCAAGTCCCATTAGCCAAGCTCCAGTGCTTGGAGTGAGCATGCTTTTCATATCAAGGGTTCCCGTTGGTTTCATGAGTTGCCCTCAAAGGCAAGGTTGTCATAATGGGGCTGGACGATGTCCACCTGGATTGACCCTGGGCCAGGATGGCGCCCCAACGCTGCAACAGGAACATCATTACCAGTCAGTCAAGCCCCACATGTGCTGCTAGAAAACAGTACAAAAACCAGCCTGCTGGTCAATATTTACTTTGGCACAATCACTCATACAGATGTCAATGGATAGGCAAGCTAAATAGAGATGAGGGAGACGGAAAGGAGGCACTTTAACCCCAGACAGTAACAACAATACTAGTTGTTTGATCAGGGATAGACTTTGTAGTGGACTTGTTGATATCTACTTGAAGCAATCAAACTAACTAAACAAAAATAGTATTAGAAAAATTCATTAATGGGAATATCTAACCACTATAATTCAAATATGAGTGGCAAAATTCACACGGTATGTCTTGAGCAAGGGCTTCAGGACATATTATCGAGCTAACGTGAAAGCCAGCATCTTCCAAAGAACCCACACAGAGGTACCACTACCAACTGAACAAAATGACTCCCCCTTATCTCTATAGACAACGCTTATGATGTGAAAAAGCTATCAAAAACTATTTTGTGTGTCTTACTCTCATACATGTGTGTCTCTTCTGCTGGGCTGCTGGGCTCCTCTGTACCCTGTACAGAGGCATAGCCTGAGGAGGCTGTCTCACTCCGGGTGTCCTCTGAGACTGGGACCCTGGGGTAGGACCTTGTGTTTGGCTGCATGGTCAACTGATGACTGGGCTGGTCCACCTCCGGCTGCTGCTCAGGGGGATTGAGTTGGATAGATGAATATCATCACTTTCTTAAAAACAAAGCCATTTCAGGTCCCACTACAGGTTTCAACTTGCAACCCTTGAGAACAGCAATCTAGCATGTTTGCCTATTCTTCTTAAACAATAACCACTAGCAGTGTAAATACTATGTTTAATCTAAAACAGTCTTTAATCAAGAACTTCAGTGAATGACAGTCAAAGTTTATTTCAAAGTACTGGGTCATGCTGCAAGGTGCAGTTGCCTACCTCTACTCCCAAGGCCATGAGGATGTCACATTTACACATGGGGCAGGTCCTGTGCTCCAATAGCCAGGGCTCAATGCAGGTCTTATGGAAGAAATGACTGGAAAGTTAAACAAAAGAAACAAATAAGAATAATGATGACAATCACAAAATGAAGGCAGTTGGAATAGCAGACCGGGTAGGCCTACTCTACTCCATTTGTCAATATTAAACAATTAATTAAACAAGCTAAAAGCCGCTGTAGTTTGGTACATACTTGCAGGTGAGCATGGTCAGCACGTCGCCAGACTTGTAAGCGTCAATACACACTGCACAGGTGTCAGCATCAGGCCCAGTCTCCTGAAAGACAGGTTTAAAAATACATTGTAGTGGCACTGAGCATACATTGGGGGTGTGAACGTTTAAAACTATTGTTGCACGGTATACCGGTACCACGGTAATATCACGGTACCAAAACACCATGATACTTACGATAACAACATTTTAGAATACCGTAGTACAGTTTCATATGATTCTACCGACATTTTCAGCCCTACCGATCTAAAGAACCTGTTGGCACCTGTTATAAAATGTTTAAAGTCAGTTTTGTTAATAAATTCAGGTGAATTTAAGCAACAGCCACTAGTCTCTTGTATGCACAGGTCCAATAATATCCACTTTACATTCATGCGCATATCACTTGTGGCAGTGTATCAGCCAGCTGCATCCCCTACCAGCCCTCAAAGGCACTGCATGGTCAATCGGCATCTGCATTGGCCGTGCAGCATTTACAGTGATACGGCCTCTGCAGAAGTGTGAATTTCAGTGACAGGTTTTTGGAGAATGTTTAGAAAACGTGAACAAGCGTCCGGGGGACGGGGCGAACAGGATGCTAGGCACCTGATTTTTTTCCACCGTGGTATCGCGATACTACTTGGTATCGTGATACTTGGCCTGGTATCGTATTGTTTGTAAAATGTTGATATCGTGACAAGTCTAAACGTTCAAATGTTTAAACGAAATTGGGATGTTAACATTAAGAAAAAAAATCCCTAACCAATTTTTTTAATTTTTTTGGGACAAAATTAAAATCACAGTGCAGTTATTACAGAACTACCACTAACAGGTCGCAATCATTATCAGAAAGGGAAAAATACAAAATACCTAACGCAACAATGCTCTAACGTTGGCTGAGAAAAATGGCTGAGAAAGGCAAGCGAAAGCAGCAAACAGCCTGCTCTGCCCCAAGTCAGTACAGCATCGAGTCTGCTGCTGCACTGTGCTTTTAGCTGACCCAACATTACAACGTAGCGATTGGTGCTTTGGAAACATACTGAAGTATGGACTGGCTGCTAGGAACATGTCTACAACTTCATCAGCAAGCTGTCAAACTAGCGTAAATAAGATGCAAGAAGGGCTGGGAATTGCCAGGGACTTCACGATTCAATATCACAATACTTATTTGCCGATACGATATGTATTGTGATTCTCACGATTCTATATGTATTGCAATTCGATAGTGCGGTTTTGTTGCAGGAGACAATTTTGGAATATTGATAAGTTGGGACGTCGAGTGCGCATCGTCTCAATGCTCATTTTGGCCAAAGCACTTGCAGACTCGAGTGGGGCCAAGTGTTAGGTTGAGATTCAGCCTATGACTCTGCTGCAGAGAAACAAGAGAGAGCATGAGAAAACAAGTTATCTGTCAGGGAAATAAAAGTTTGAAAATATGTTGTCTCACTATTTAATAAGAAGATGGAGAACAAGCTATAGGATGAAAAATTCTGGAGTTTTGGCGCAGGTACAGCCAAGTAGCAAATAAATTATATCGATAAAATTGTCAAAACATATTGCGATATGTAACTATCTATTTTTTCCCCGATCACTAGAGACAAGCTACACACTGTTTATCTGTGCAGTGCCCATCATCCTTAGCAAGCTAGCTGATTTCATATGTGTTATTTCATAGTTGATGTCTTCACTATTATTCTACAATATAGAAAATAATAAAAAAAATAAAGAAAAACCCTTGAATGGTAGGTAGTAGTAGTAGAGAGATGTCATTTTGTTTTTACAACTTTCTCACTGTCTGTCAGAGTACACGTCTGTGTTTGCCCCAGTGCCCGTATTTTATAGCGAGCGAGTCATGCACAAGGCCAGTCGCGGGAGACAATTTTGGAATATTGATAAGTGGCAGTTGGGACGTCGAGTGCGCATCGTCTCAATGCTCATTTTGGCCAAAGCACCGGCAGACTCGAGTGGGGCCAAGTGTTAGGTTGAGATTCAGCCTATGACTGCGGTAGATAGAACTTCCTTTCCCCCTAGCGGTCATACGCAATAGGACCACCATACGCAATAGAACCATATTCTGCATTGTGAATTCACATGGAAATTTCTTATAGTTTTAACGGAAAACCGATAAAAAAAAAGGCAGTTTAAACGTTAAGAAAATGTTTCCATTCGTCACATCCCTAGCATACATACAGGTAGTCTTCATAAGAGCCTGTGGTCCTAGGCAACCACTATGTGTGAATTTTTCAGGAACGGAAAATTTGATACTAATTACCATGGTTTCTGGGGAAAAACAGACAGTCAGTTCCCCATAGACGTGTTGGTTGTTAAGCAACAAAACCGACGTGTGTGCAACTATGGGGCAAAACAGACAGGGTTGGCTTAGATTGTTGACAACATGTAAAATATATTTCATCTCCAAGAAATTTGCTTAACAAGTCACGTAATCAGTTGCATGGACTCACTCTGTGTGCAATAATAGTGTTTAACATATTTTTTTATGACTACCTCATCTCTGTACCCCACACATACAATTATCTGTTATCTCAGTTGAGCAGGGAATTTCAAACACAGATTCAACCACAAAGACCAGGTAGGTTTTCCAATGCCTCGCAAAGAAGGGCACCTATTGGTAGATAGGAATATCCCTTTGAGCATGGTGAAGTTATTAATTACACTTTGGATGGTGTATCAATACACCCAGTCACTACAATGATATAGGCGTCCTTCCTAAGTCAGTTGCCGGTGAGGAAGGAAGCTGCTCAGGGATTTCACCATTGGCCAATGGTGGCTTTAAAACAGTTACAGAGTTTAATGGCTATAATAGGAGAAAACTGAAGATGGATCAACAACATTGTAGTTACTCCACAATACTAACCTAATTGACAGAGTGAAAAGAAAGAAGCCTGTACAACAGGGGTGTCAAACTCAATCAGCGCACGGCCCATATTGAAAGAACAACGAATTTGCAGGCCAGACAAATAAACATGCATACAACTGCGACCCAAACTGGCCATTCTTTTATTTGAAAAGATATGGCCCTTTATGTCTACTTATGAACATATTAAAACAAAATATATAAATAATATTTGTCCAGCCTTTGCTACTATGCTTGCAGATGTGCATAATATGCTGCGACCCTAATTAAAGTATTTAATAACTCCAAATAACAAATACGTAGCTAGGTTGTTGTAACATTTAAACGTAAAACATGTTTAAAAAATGTTTTGCACTGCATGGATTTGCATGGTGTTTTGTTGCACGTTTAGTTTTTTGGTTATTCATTGTCAAGCTTTAAAAACCGAAGTCATACTGCAACATTTTAGTAGCCTAGCTAGGACTGTGGCATGTGTCTGTACACTTTCCCTCCGCTGCACGCTGTAAACGAGACACAGGAAAGCAGCGCAATTGACATTGAATTCACTGATGCGAGCGCACCAGGCTGTAATTTCATAAAGTAGATGACTCAACTGTTGACTAATTTCTACTCGCTTGTGTGTCCTATTGTCCTTTAGTAGTAATGTATACCTGTGTGTGAATCCTTTATCTTACAACTTTTTGACAATCAAGATGACATTTTCTGTAGGCTAAACCAATGACCCATTAGAACTGAAACTTGGCATGGACATTTAGCCTACAACACCTTTAAACTTTCGGTCAGTGGCATTAGCGATGATATGATACAGTGCACTGGCTGGCTCGTGTGAGGGTGTGTGTGTGGGTCTGGGTCTGGGAGGAGGGGTGTGTGTGTGGCAATGCACTGCCGTTTGGCGTGCAGCACGTTGGCAGTGCTTGCTGTGAATTGTTGTGCAGCGCATCGGGGGCAGTATGGAATGGGCCAAAATGAATTGACAACCGAAATCATTGCGCAGGCCTTGTGATTGACACGTGCTGTACAGAATAAAAACATTCCAAAACATGCATCCTGTTTGCAACAAGGCACTGAAGTAACACTGCAAAAAAATTGGCAAAGCAATTAACTTTTTGTCCTGAATACAAAGTGTTATGTTTGGGGCAAATCCAACACAACACATTACTGAGTACAACTCTCCATATTTTAAAGCACAGTGGTGGCTGCATCATGTTATGGGTATGCTTGTAATTGTTAAGGACTGGGGAGTTTTTCAGGATAAAAATAAACGGAATGGAGTTAAGCACAGGCAAAATCATAGAGGAAAAGCTGGTTCAGTCTGCTTTCCACCAGACACTGGGAGATTAATTGACCTTTCAGCAGGACAATAACCTAAAACACAAGGCCAAATCTACACTGGAGTTGCTTAGCAAGAAGACCGTGAATGTTTGTGAGTGGCCGAGTGACAGTTTTGACTTAAATCTACTTGAAAATCTATGGCAAGACCTGAAAATGTTTGTCTAGCAATGACAATTTGACAGAGCTTGAAGAATTTTGAAAATAATAAATGGGCAAATGTTACACAATCCAGGTGTGGAAAGCTCTTAGAGACTTACCCAGTAAGACTCACATCTGAAATCACTGCCAAAGGTGATTCTAACATGTATTGACCCAGGGGTGTGAATACGTATGTAAATTAGATATTTCTGTATTTCATTTTAAAATAAATTAGCAAACATTTCTAAAAACATGTTTTCACTTTGTCATTATGGGATATTGTGTGTAGATGGGTGAGAAAAATATATATCTAATCCATTTTGAATTCAGGCTGTAACACAACAAAATGTGGAATCAGTCAAGGGGTATGAATACTTTCTGAAGGCACTGAAGTATGGAGCACTTAAACGCTTAATAAAAATGGAGGGCAAATTTGTGTTTAAGGTAATATAAACCATATTGCTAATAATATGTTTACCATCAGTTGGTAGAGCATGGCGCTTGCAACGCTAGGGTTGTGGGTTCGATTCCCACGGGGGGCCAGTATGAAAAAAAGTAATATATATATGCACTCACTATCTGTAAGTCGCTCTGGATAAGAGCTACAGTATCCTATTTGACAGTTTAGGCTTGCACTTCTATAAATACTGTATATCTTCATTACCCACCCTAATCATCAAATCTGCTAATTAAACTGTAAAGGTCTGAAAATGGTTACTTGTTTTACTTTATTTATTTTGTAATACCTTAAGACCTAAACATTTTTGCAGCTTAAGAGACTTCATGTGTAAGGCTGCCATTCGCTGTTATGCTGCAACCCTGTATAGTGCAGGGCGGGGGAACCGGGAAGGGGTGGGGGTTATGGAAGGGGGTTGAATGGTTTACAAGGAGGATTTTCTGGGTGGGGAACGAACAATGGGTGAGTTTCCCAGTGGGTCCTGATTGTTGTTACACATCCATGTGCTTACAAACACTAAATATAACAATTACATCATTAATATAACATTCATTTCTGAAAAACAATGGCAACACTAGCTATTCTCTCTTGGAATTTGAAAGGACTAAATTGTCCTATCAAACATTCCAGCTGTCTTGATATCCTAGCAAAAAAACATATGTGAAACATCACAGTACAGTTGAAAAAGATATGGCAAATAGAAATCCAATATGGATGGTGTTAAGAGATAGATGGGAGGTGTTGAATGGAGCTGAAGGATGGGACTAATAACAACAACTAATAACAACAAGATAACTAATGTAAAGCATACTGTGTCCATAATAAGTATATAGGTTATAGTTTGAGAGCTTTTGTGAAAGAGCACAGTAAGAAAGATATGACATATAGAAGCAAACCGAATGGACATCATGAAAATGATTGGAGAAGTTGAGCGTAGAGGAAGTTCAGGAGTAAAAACAAAATAGAATTATTGTAAAATTGACTGTGTCCATAAAATGTATATAGTATGTTTAAGCTGGAAGTAGAGGCCTAAGCGTTGTTGTTCACTAGTTTACTCCAATTAGGGAAGGCGTGGTGGGGTTGGAAAGTAATAAAGGGAAATATATATGTATATACAGTGGGGAGAACAAGTATTTGATACACTGCTGATTTTGCAGGTTTTCCTACTTACAAAGCATGTAGAGGTCTGTACTTTTTATCATAGGTACACTTCAACTGTGAGAGACGGAATCTAAAACAAAAATCCAGAAAATCACATTGTATGATTTTTAAGTAATTCATTTGCATTTTATTGCATGACATAAGTATTTGATACATCAGAAAAGCAGAACTTAATATTTGGTACAGAAACCTTTGTTTGCAGTTACAGAGATCATACGTTTCCTGTAGGTCTTGACCAGGTTAGCACACACTGCAGCAGGGATTTTGACCCACTCCTCCATACAGACCTTCTCCAGATCCTTCAGGTTTCGGGGCTGTCGCTGGGCAATACGGACTTTCAGCTCCCTCCAAAGATTTTCTATTGGGTTCAGGTCTGGAGACTGGCTAGGCCACTCCAGGACCTTGAGATGCTTCTTACGGAGCCACTCCTTAGTTGCCCTGGCTGTGTGTTTTGGGTCGTTGTCATGCTGGAAGAACCAGCCACGACCCATCTTCAATGCTCTTACTGAGGGAAGGAGGTTGTATGGCCAAGATCTTGCGATACATGGCCCCATCCATCCTCCCCTCAATACGGTGCAGTCGTCCTGTCCCCTTTGCAGAAAAGCATCCCCAAATAATGATTTTTCCACCTCCATGCTTCACAGTCGGGATGGTGTTCTTGGGGTTGTACTCATCCTTCTTCTTACTCCAAACACGGCGAGTGGAGTTTAGACCAAAAAGCTCTATTTTTGTCTCATCAGACCACATGACCTTCTTCCATTCCTCCTCTGGATCATCCAGATGGTCATTGGCAAACTTCAGACGGGCCTGGACATGCGCTGGCTTGAGCAGGGGGACCTTGCGTGCGCTGCAGGATTTTAATCCATGACGGTGTAGTGTGTTACTAATGGTTTTCTTCGAGACTGTGTTCCCAGCTCTCTTCAGGTCATTGACCAGGTCCTGCCGTGTAGTTCTGGGCTGATCCCTCACCTTCCTCATGATCATTGATGCCCCACAAGGTGAGATCTTGCATGGAGCCCCAGACCGAGGGTGATTGACCGTCATCTTGAACTTCTTCCATTTTCTAATAATTGCGCCAACAGTTGTTGCCTTCTCACCAAGCTGCTTGCCTATTGTCCTGTAGCCAATCCCAGCCTTGTGCAAGTCTACAATTTTATCCCTGATGTCCTTACACAGCTCTCTGGTCTTGGCCATTGTGGAGAGGTTGGAGTCTGTTTGATTGAGTGTGTGGACAGGTGTCTTTTATACAGGTAACGAGTTCAAACAGGTGCAGTTAATACAGGTAATGAGTGGAGAACAGGAGGGCTTCTTAAAGAACAACTAACAGGTCTGTGAGAGCCGGAATTCTTACTGGTTGGTAGGTGATTAAATACTTATGTCATGCAATAAAATGGAAATTAATTACTTAAAAATCATACAATGTGATTTTCTGGATTTTTGTTTTAGATTCCGTCTCTCACAGTTGAAGTGTACCTATGATAAAAATTACAGACCTCTACATGCTTTGTAAGTAGGAAAACCTGCAAAATCGACAGTGTATCAAATAGTTGTTCTCCCCACTGTATATTTGCGAGAAGAAGAAAAAACATATGGGGGATTGGAAGTGATGCAGACAATTACATTGATGGAAGTTACAATCTATCTGCAATATTAAAGCTGATCTACCCCCAAAAATGTTTTAATAAATAAAGAAATAAAGAAACCATATTGATGTAGCAATACTCCAAGAAACACACCTGCTCCATAAGCATGCACATAGAATGCAGACCCATTTGTACAAACTGGCTGCTTTTTCATCAGCCCCAAACAAAACTAAAGGTGAATGATACATAATAAACTCAAAATCACCATCTTAGGTAAAGGCGAAGACCAAGAAGGCAGAATCACTTTCAGTAAATGTATCCATAAAGGAAATAAAATGGCCTTTACTAATGAATGCCATTTTGGACATGCAGGACAAATCTAATAAGACTAACTACAATCCACACGCAACCAAAACGTAATTGATGCCTGGTGAGCACATAATCCAAATGCAAATGAGTACGCTTTCTACTCAAAAAGGCATAAAACATGCTCCCAAATCGATTTTATATTATTATCTACACCTGTATTTTCTAAAACTAAGAAAACAGAAATTTGACATATGGGCTCGTCCGATCCCCACGCCAACTACTGCCAATTAAAATGTCAGAATCTCATAAAAGAGCCACACGATGATGTTTCAACATTTCATTACTACAAAAACCTACACTCATAATCATCAATAAAAATTCAGCCGGTGACCCCCGGATTCTATGGGATGCCACCAAAGTTTTTACTAAAACTAATGCAACTGCATTTGCATTTGGGTTGAATAAATCACAATTAAAGAAAATATCAGAATTGGAAATGTTAACTGCGTTAGAGCTTTCTCAACAAACACTTTTTTCAGACCAAGTAGCTAGCCCTCTTTCCAAGTCAAGACAGAACTTACATTTATTGACAAGACAGAGAGCAGAATTTGACATCCATCGAGTTAGACTCAACCATTACTTTCATGGTAATTGTCCAAGTCATTTACTGGCCAACAAGCTACGCAGTAATGATCAATTAGCTGATGTACAGTGCATTTGGAAAGTATTCAGACCCCTTGACTTTTTCCACATTTTGTTATGTTACAGCCTTATTCAAAAATTGATTACATTAAATGTTTTCCTCAATCTACACACCATACCCCATAATGACAAAATGAAAACAAGTGTTTATATTGTTTTTGCAAATGTATTAAAAATAAAAAAAACAGAAATACCTTATTTACATAAGTATTCAGACCCTTTGCTACGAGACTCGAAATTGTGCTCAGGTGCATCCTGTTTCCATTGATCATCCTTGAGATGTTTCTACAACTTGATTGGAGTCCACCTGTGGTAAATTCAATTGATTGGACATGACTTGGAAAGGCATACACCTGTCTATACAAGGACCCACAGTTGACAGTGCATGTCAGAGCAAAAACCAAGCCATGAGGTCGAAGGAATTGTCCGTAGAGCTCAGAGACAGGATTGTGTCGAGGCACATATCTGGGGAAGGGTACCAAAAAAAATCTGCAGCATTGAAGGTCCCCAAGAACACAGTTGTCTCCATCATTCTTAAATGGAATAAGCTGGGAACCACCAAAACTCTTCCTAGAGCTGGCCGCCCGGCAAACTGAGCAATCGGGTGAGAAGGGCCTTGGTCAGGGAGGTGACCAAGAACCCGATGGTCACTCTGACAGAGCTCCAGAGTTCCTCTGTGGAGATGGGAGAACCTTCCAGAAGGACAACCATCTTTGCAGCACTCCACCAATCAGGCCTTTATGGTAGAGTGGTCAGACAGAAGCCACTCCTCAGTAAAAGGCACATGACAGCCCACTTGGAGTTTGCCAAAAGGCACCGAAAGGACTCTCAGACCATAAGATACAAGATTCTCTGTTCTGATGAAACCAAGATTGAACTCTTTTGCCTGAATCCCAAATGTCACGTCTGGAGGAAACCTTGCACCATCCCTACGGTGAAGCATGGTGATGGCAGCATCATGCTGTGGGGATGTTTTTCAGCAGCAGGGACTGGGAGACTAGTCAGGATCGAGGGAAAGATGAACGGAGCAAAGTACAGATAATCCTTGATGAAAACCTGCTCCAGAGCTCTCAGGACCTCAGACTGGGTCGAAGGTTCACCTTCCAACAGGACAACGACCCTAAACACACAGCCAAGACAACGTAGGAGTGGCTTCTCTGAATGTCGCTGAATGTTCTTGAGTGGCACAGCCAGAGCCCGGACTTGAACCCGATCGAACATCTCTGGAGAGACCTGAAAATAGCTGTGCAGTGACACTCCCCATCCAACCTGACAGAGCTTGGGAGGATCTGCAGAGAAGAATGGGAGAAACTCCCCAAATACAGGTGTGCCAAGCTTGTTGTGTCATACCCAAGAAGACTCAAGGCTGTAATCTCTGCCAAAGGTGCTTCAAAAAGTACTGAGTAAAGGGTCTGAATACTTATGTAAATGTGATATTTCAGTTTTGTATTTTTAATACATTTGCAAACATTTCTAAAAAACAGTTTTTGCTTTGTCATTATGGGGTATTGTGTGTAGATTGATGAGGGGAAAAAACAATTTAATACATTTTAGAATAAGGCTGTAACGTAACAAAATGTGGAAAAAGTCAAGGGGTCTGAATACTTTCCGAATGCCCTGCAGCAACTATTGAATCTGAAACAGGGGAATTACTATCATAACCCAAATTAATAAAAGATTCTCCCACTTCTATAAAGAACTGTACACTTCTGATTGTAAATCAGGAATTACTATCATAACCCAAATTAATCAAAGATTCTCCCACTTCTATAAAGAACTGTACACTTCTGATTGTAAACTCTTCTCTCAACAGAGGAAGCCACCTCGCTGGGAGCCCAAATCTCTCAATGAACTCAAAAGAGCATTGGATAGCATGAATAAAGGCAAATCACCTGGATGGGATGGTATTCCCCCTGAGGTCTATTTAACAATTTTGAATCAATTAGGTCCACTATTGCTTGAAAGTATTGACACTAGAACCGCCAAAACGGTCCATCTGACTGTTTTCAATTTTGTAATTTCAATAACTTTAATTTCAATAAAATCCTTGAAACCACCTAAATCCTAAATATGTGTATTTTACACTCTAGCAGTACTTTGAGATAAATATAATAAAATGCAAAAACTTTGAGCATTTCATCCTCACAACGCCATGACGGTCAAAATTCCGGTATGCAAATTTAACAGTAGAATAGCCAGGCCTCGAGGAGTACCAATAGCTGCCAGTCTAATAAATCAATTTTAACTAGAAAAGCCTGGCCTCGTTGGACCCCCCTTTGTGACAATGTCATTTGGTTGTGTTTATGAAGGTCTTCGGTAACATTAGAATACGAAATTAAAATATTTGAAAGAACATAACCTGTTCATTAGTTTGTTACTGTAGGCTATATGTGACGCGCTCTATCATAGTCAGAAATCGCTATGGCTAATTTGCATATACATGGTGTTGTCAATTTAGATTTATCGCTGTTTGGGGGGTTTATCTGGTTTCAACAAAACAATGTCTTTGCTTTCATGATCTGTATGTCTTATTGCCAAATTCTGAGTATAAATATAGTTTTTTATCTTATAAACATAGGATGAAACATAACAGAGCACTTTCACATCAGTTCGGTGGATGCTAGCTTGTAACACATCACATCAGGCTTTCGGGGGACCATCTTACCTGCACAATCAAAACCCTCCACTATTCCAAAATCATGAATTAATTACAAACTAGCTAGCTATACATTTTGAATCAAGCTGCAATAGGCTATTCAACCGGATGAGTTTCCTGTTTGCTCAATCAAAGCTACTGTAGTGTATCATCCGCAGGGAAACAAAAAATGTACCTCAGGCTACACTGTCCCTCTCTCGCTCTTCAGATCTGTCAAAAACCCATCATACATACAGTGGCTTGCGAAAGTATTCACCCCCTTGGCATTTTTCCTATTTTGTTGCCTTACAACCTGGAATTTAAATTGATTTTTTGGGGGTTTGTATCATTTGATTTACACAACATGCCTACCACTTTGAAGATGCTAAATATTGGGTTGAAACAAACAAGAAATAAGACAAAAAAACTGAAAACTTGAGCGTGCATAACTGTTCACCCCCCCTTAAAGTCAATACATTGTAGAGCCACCTTTTGCAGCAATTACAGCTGCAAGTCTCTTGGGGTATGTCTCTCTAAGCTTGGCACATCTAGCCACTGGGATTTTTGCCCATTCTTCAAGACAAAACTGCTCCAGCTCCTTCAAGTTGGATGGGTTCCGCTGGTGTACAGCAATCTTTAAGTCATACCACAGATTCTCAATTGTATTGAGGTCTGGGCTTTGACTAGGCCATTCCAAGACATTTAAATGTTTCCCCTTAAACCACTCAAGTGTTGCTTTAACAGTATGCTTAGGGTCATTGTCCTGCTGGAAGGTGAACTTCCGTCCCAGTCTCAAATCTCTGGAAGACTGAAACAGGTTTCCCTCAACATTTTCCCTGTATTTAGCGCCATCCATCATTCCTTCAATTCTGACCAGTTTCCCAGTCCCTGCCAATGAAAAACATCCCCACAGCAGGATGCTGCCACCACCATGTTTTACTGTGGGGATGGTGTTCTCGGGTGATGAGAGGTGTTGGGTTTGGGCCAGACATAGCGTTTTCCTTGATGGCCAAAAAGCTCAATTTTAATCTCATCTGACCAGAGTACCTTCTTCCATATGTTTGGGGAGTCTCCCACATGCCTTTTGGCGAACACCAAATGTGTTTGCTTATTTTGTTCTTTAAGCAATGGATTTTTTCTGGCCACTCTTCCGTAAAGCCCAGCTCTGTGGAGTGTACGGCTTAAAGTGGTCCTATGGACAGATACTCCAATCTCCGCTGTGGAGCTTTGCAGCTCCTTCAGGGTTATCTTTGGTCTCTTTGTTGCCTCTCTGATTAATGCCCCCATTGCCTGGTCCGTGAGTTTTGGTGGGCGGCCCTCTCTTGGCAGGTTTGTTGTGGCAGGTTCGTCTCCATCAGCGACTCTGCAGACACCACAGATAGCGCAGACACCACAGATAGCACAGACACCAACTCAGATGAGCTCACCGAAGTCGAGGCCGAGCCCCTTGAGGTGGCAACCGAGGAAGACCACCTGTTAATGTTGGATCTGTCAATTACGGTGCTTCAGTCAGTCGAAGGGGAATGTCAGAAATGCTGGACCAGAAATTTTAAAGGCTAACGAGTTCACCTGAAGAGAAGCCCTGCTATTTGCTTTTTACCCCCAAGGAGATGGTCAAGAGACATGACCAGATTAATCAACTCATTAATGGTACAGTAAGTGCTTGCCATTCATCTATTAGTCAAGTTTAGTTGGCTGTGAGTGAGTAATGTGTGTGTGTTTCCAGTGGTGGAAAAAATACCCAATTGTCATACTTGAGTAAAAGTGAAGATCCTTGAGTCATTTTCTATTAAGGTAAAAGTGAAGTCACCCAGTAAAATACTAATTGAGTAAAAGTCTAAAAGTATTTGGTTTTAAATATACTTAAGTATGGAAAGTAAATGTATTTGCCAAAATATACTTAAGTATCAAAAGTTAAATATAAATCATTTAAAATTCCTTATATTAAGCAAACCAGACAGCACCATTTTCTTGTTTT
The DNA here is from genome assembly GCF_964263955.1 of Coregonus lavaretus. Taxonomy (NCBI): domain Eukaryota; kingdom Metazoa; phylum Chordata; class Actinopteri; order Salmoniformes; family Salmonidae; genus Coregonus; species Coregonus lavaretus. The sequence goes on from NC_140002.1 coordinate 34,424,631, forward strand.
TTTACTTTCCGATAGCTAGGGGCACACTCCAACACTCAGACATAATTTACAAATGAAGCATGTGTGTTTAGCGAGTCCACCAGATCAGAGGCAGTAGGGATGACCAGGGATGTTCTCTTGATATATGCGTGAATTGGACCAATTTCCAGTCCTGCTGTCACGCCCTGGCTCTGGGGACTCTTAAATGTTGAGCCAGGGTGTGTAGTTTCTATGTTTAGTTTTCTATGTTGAGTGTCTAGATCGTGTAGATCTATGTTGGCCAGGGTGGTTCCCAATCAGAGGCAGCTGTAGCTCGTTGTCTCTGATTGGGGACCATACTTAGGCAGCTGTTTGGCACCAGTCTGTGTGGGATCTTGTTCCGTATAGGTATGTTATTAGTCTACCTTGGACTTCATGTATCGTTTGTTTGTTGTTTTTGTCGTGTGTTCAGTAATAAATAAATATGTACGCTTATCACGCTGCGCCTTGGTCCGTCTCATCCGTAAACGATCGTGACACCTGCTAAGCATTCAAAATGTAACAAGTACTTTTGGGTGTCAGGGAAAACGTATAGAGTAAAAAGTACATTATTTTATTTAGGAATGTAGTGAAGTAAAAGTAAAAGTTGTCCAATATATCAATAGTAATGTACAGATACCCCAAAAAATTTACTTTAAAGTATTTTTACTTAAGTACTTTACACCACTGCGTGTTTCTGCGTCTGTCTATCTGTCAGTGTCTATGTTTGTGTGATGAGGCACAAGTAGACTAAGTAGCTAGCTGGTGTATTAAAGCCAAGTGTGTGTGTGCGAGAGTGTGAATGTGTGGCATGGGAGAAAGAGAGCGAGGGAGAAGTGTAGCCCATGCAACCTAGCTAGCTATGTAGCTAGTAACTTATGGGACCTGAGTGTGTGTAAGTGAGTGAGTGTGCACGTGTCTGTGCGTGCGCGCATGAGAGAAAGAAGTGGGGAATGTGTAGCCCATAAAACATTTGCAGTAACTTATGGGACCAGTGTGTGTGTGTGGTGGGTGCTTATATTTGTCCTATTGACAGGTTACATAAATGCATGAAATGGCCATCAATAATGATATCACATACCTTTATATCAAACATGACTCATTTACAATACTAGTAAAAGTGTGTGTGTGTACTGTTTGTGTGTTTTCACATGCATTTCAATGAGTGCAGGGTATGTGTCGTTTGTGCGTTATAGAAAGTGTGTTGATATTATTTGAAAATGTATTGGCTAGAATAGATTATGACGATGACTGAAAGTTAAAGTACTTTATATTGTTATTGGTCTTATTTTTCCAGATGAAAAACATGGTGCTCATTGGCAAGATTGCTGGTTCCATGAACCTCTGCAAGGAAACGGTCAACTCAAAATACAGAGGACATCATATTTCCTTGATAGCCATCAAATCTGCAGAGAAACATTCAAGTTCATACACGCTTAAGTTTTCTTTAAGAGTAATACAACTATGTTTTTTGTTATTATTGGGGCAGAAACAGTATCAAAACGTTCATGATGTATTTAAGAAAGAATGACTAGTAGGTATCATGAATAGAAATAAAAGAGCTGAGAATACATTGTGCCTTTCAGCACATATTAAAAGGCATGTTTTAAATCATTTCTTTTCTGGTTTCAGAATTTCTACAGATAAGCCGACTGCATTAATAAAGTTCTACAAGGAACATGGTGTGGCTCCAAGGAAGAAGAGGTGAGGTGGTCATCTCGCCAGCAAACAGGTGCTGTCCTACGAGAACATTCAGCGACTCATCCACTATGTCAACAACTTCGCCGATGTGCTGTGTGCGGTGCCCAGGGACGTGTCATGTATTTATAAGAGATGTTATTTAACGTGGTAATTTATTCACTGTTTATCCTCCCAAGACTTTTCTCCAAATAAAATCTGACATGGAAAAACTAAAGGGCCACAACCATGATATGTGCGAGAACTACATGGGATGTGCAAGCATTTGTGTGTACATGTATGCACATGCATGTGCACGTAAACATGCACACCGCAAGTAGTTCTCGCACATATCATGGCGTGAACATGTGCAGTGTGAGAGAGTGTTTCTCTGTCATACATATGTATGTGCATGTACAGTGGGGGGAAAAAAGTATTTAGTCAGCCACCAATTGTGCAAGTTCTCCCACTTAAAAAGATGAGAGAGGCCTGTAATTTTCATCATAGGTACACGTCAACTATGACAGACAAATTGAGCATTTTTTTCCAGAAAATCACATTGTAGGATTTTTAATGAATTTATTAGCAAATTATGGTGGAAAATAAGTATTTGGTCACCTACAAACAAGCAAGATTTCTGGCTCTCACAGACCTGTAACAACTTCTTTAAGAGGCTCCTCTGTCCTCCACTCGTTACCTGTATTAATGGCACCTGTTTGAACTTGTTATCAGTATAAAAGACACCTGTCCACAACCTCAAACAGTCACACTCCAAACTCCACTATGGCCAAGACCAAAGAGCTGTCAAAGGACACCAGAAACAAAATTGTAGACCTGCACCAGGCTGGGAAGACTGAATCTGCAATAGGTAAGCAGCTTGGTTTGAAGAAATCAACTGTGGGAGCAATTATTAGGAAATGGAAGACATACAAGACCACTGATAATCTCCCTCGATCTGGGGCTCCACGCAAGATCTCACCCCGTGGGGTCAAAATGATCACAAGAACGGTGAGCAAAAATCCCAGAACCACACGGGGGGACCTAGTGAATGACCTGCAGAGAGCTGGGACCAAAGTAACAAAGCCTACCATCAGTAACACACTACGCCGCCAGGGACTCAAATCCTGCAGTGCCAGACGTGTCCCCCTGCTTAAGCCAGTACATGTCCAGGCCCGTCTGAAGTTTGCTAGAGTGCATTTGGATGATCCAGAAGAGGATTGGGAGAATGTCATATGGTCAGATGAAACCAAAATATAACTTTTTGGTAAAAACTCAACTCGCGTGTTTGGAGGACAAAGAATGCTGAGTTGCATCCAAAGAACACCATACCTACTGTGAAGCATGGGGGTGGAAACATCATGCTTTGGGGCTGTTTTTCTGCAACGGGACCAGGACAACTGATCCGTGTAAAGGAAAGAATGAATGGGGCCATGTATCGTGAGATTTTGAGTGAAAACCTCCTTCCATCAGCAAGGGCATTGAAGATGAAACGTGGCTGGGTCTTTCAGCATGACAATGATCCCAAACACACCGCCCGGGCAACGAAGGAGTGGCTTCGTAAGAAGCATTTCAAGGTCCTGGAGTGGCCTAGCCAGTCTCCAGATCTCAACCCCATAGAAAATCTTTGGAGGGAGTTGAAAGTCCGTGTTGCCCAGCGACAGCCCCAAAACATCACTGCTCTAGAGGAGATCTGCATGGAGGAATGGGCCAAAATACCAGCAACAGTGTGTGAAAACCTTGTGAAGACTTACAGAAAACGTTTGACCTGTGTCATTGCCAACAAAGGGTATATAACAAAGTATTGAGAAACTTTTGTTATTGACCAAATACTTATTTTCCACCATAATTTGCAAATAAATTCATTAAGAATCCTACAATGTGATTTTCTGGAATTCTTTTTCTCATTTTGTCTGTCATAGTTGACGTGTACCTATGATGAATATTACAGGCCTCTCTCATCTTTTTAAGTGGGAGAACTTGCACAATTGGTGGCTGACTAAATACTTTTTTTACCCCACTGTATAACAAAGTATTGAGAAACTTTTGTTATTGACCAAATACTTATTTTCCACCATAATTTGCAAATAAATTCATTAAAAATCCTACAATGTGATTTTCTGGAATTCTTTTTCTCATTTTGTCTGTCATAGTTGACGTGTACCTATGATGAATATTACAGGCCTCTCTCATCTTTTTAAGTGGGAGAACTTGCACAATTGGTGGCTGACTAAATACTTTTTTTCCCCACTGTAGATGGGTGAGAAATCAATTTAATCAATTTTGAATTCAGGCTGTAACAACAAAATGTGGAATAAGTCAAGGAGTAAGAATACTTTGGGAAAACTTATTTGGGAATAATCAAGGTGAGGGGGACATGACTTAAAAAATGGCAGAGTAATTAAACATTTAAATTAGTTTATCATTATGATGCTCTCTGCCTTTCTAGTGTTAATCACAATCACAAAGAAATACATTAATATTTAGTTTAGGAAGGTCATAAAACACATAAGACAATTTATTTCAATAGAAAAGAATAGCATGTTTTGAGTTTTATTTATCTGTGCTTAGTAGCCAAGGCTATGGCTGTGCCATGCCAATGAAATCAACTTGTTCATTTAGCAGACATTTAAAAAAAAAAATGTATTCGCCTTTATTTAACCAGGTAGGCCAGTTGAGAACAAGTTCTCATTTACAACTGCGACCTGGCCAAGATAAAACAAAGCAGTGCGATAAAAACAACAACAACACAGATTTACACATGGGATAAACAAAACATACAGTCAATAGAAAATCTATATACAGTGTGTGCAAATGTAGTAAGTTATGGAGGTAAGGCAATAAATAGGCCATAGTGCAAAATAATTACAATTTAGTATTAACACTGGAGTGATTGATGTGCAGAAGATGATGTGCAAATAGAGATACTGGGGTGCAAATTAGCAAAATAAATAACAATATTGGGATGAGGTAGTTGGGTGGGCTAATTACAGATGGGCTGTGTACAGGTGCAGTGATCGGTAAACTGCTCTGCCAACTGCTTAAAGTTAGTGAGGGAAATAAGAGTCTCAAGCTTCAGAGATTTTTGCAGTTCGTTCCAGTCATTAGCAGCAGAGAACTGGAAGGAATGGCGGCCAAAGGAGGTGTTGGCTTTGGGGATGACCAGTGAGATATACCTGCTGGAGCGCTAACTAAGGGTGGGTGTTGCTATGGTGACCAATGAGCTAAGATAAGGCGGGGATTTGCCTAGAAGTGATTTATAGATTACCTAGAGCCAGTGGGTTTAGCGACGAGAGCGTACAGGTCACAATGGTGGGTAGTATATGGGGCTTTGGTGACAAAACGGATGGCACTGTGATAGACTACATCCAATTTTCTGAGTAGAGTGTTGGAGGCTATTTTGTAAATGACATCGCCGAAGTCAAGGATCGGTAGTATAGTCAGTTTTACAAGGGCATGTTTGGCAGCATGAGTGAAGGAGGCTTTGTTGCGAAATAGGAAGCCAATTCTAGATTTAACTTTGGATTGGAGATGCTTCATGTGAGTCTGGAAGGAGAGTTTACGGTCTAACCAGACACCTAGGTATTTGTAGTTGTCCACATATTCTAAGTCAGACCCGCCGAGAGTAGTGATTCTGGTCGGGCGGGCGGGTGCAAGCAGCGTTCGATTGAAAAGCCTGCATTTAGTTTTACTAGCATTTAATAGCAGTTGGAGACTACGGAAGGAGGGTTGTATGGCATTGAAGCTCGTTTGAAGGTTTGTTAACACAGTGTCCAATGAAGGGCCAGATGTATACAAAATGGTGTCGTCTGCGTAGAGGTGGGTCTGAGAGTCACCAGCAACAAGAGCGACATCATTGATACACACAGAGAATAGAGTCGGCCCGAGAATTGAGACCTGTGGCACCTCCATAGAGAATGCCACAGGTCCAGACAACAGGCCCTCCGATTTGACACATTGAACTCTAACTGAGAAGTAGTTGGTGAACCAGGCGAGGCAGTCATTTGTGAAACCAAGGCTATTTAGTCTGCCAATAAGAATGCGGTGATTGACAGAGTCGAAAGCCTTGGCCAGGTCGATGAAGATGGCTGCACAGTACTGTCTTTTATCGATTGCGGTTATAAATATCGTTTAGGACCTTGAGCGTGGCTGAGGTGCACCCATGACCAGCTTGGAAACCAGATTGCATAGCGGAGAAGGTACGGTGGGATTCGAAATGGTCGGTGATCTGTTAACTTGGCTTTCAAATACTTTCGAAAGGCATGGCAGGATGGATATAGGTCTATAACAGTTTGGATCTAGAGTGTCACCCCCTTTGCAGAGGGGGATGACTGCGGCAGCTTTCCAATCTCTGGGGGTATCAGATGATACGAAAGAGAGGTTGAACAAGCTAGTAACAGGGGTTGCTACCATTTCGGCGGCTAATTTTAGAAAGAAAGGGTCCAGATTGTCTAGCCCAGCTGATTTGTAGGGGTCCAGATTTTGCAGCTCTTTCAAAACATCAGCTATCTGAATTTGGGTGAAGGAGAAGCGGGGGGGGCATGGGCAAGTTGCAGCGGAGGGAGCAGAGCTGGTAGCCGGGGTAGGGGTAGCCAGGTGGAAAGCATGGCCAGCCGTAGCAAAATGCTTGTTGAAATATTCGATTATCGTAGATGTATCGGTGGTGACAGTGTTTCCTAGCCTCAGTGCAGTGGGCAGCTTTTTGGAGTTAGCGCTACAGGATGCAAATTTCTGTTTGAAAAAGCTAGCCTTTGCTTTCCTAACTGATTGTGTATATTTGTTCCTGACTTCCCTGAAAAGTTGCATATCGCGGGGGCTGTTCGATGCAGTACGCCACAGGATGTTTTTGTGCTGGTCAAGGGCAGTCAAGTCTGGGGTGAACCAGGGGCTATATCTGTTCTTAGTTCGGAATTTACTAGGACATTTATTGAATGGGGCATGCTTATTTAAGATGGAGAGGAAAGCCCTTTTAAAGAACAACCAGGCATCCTCTACTGACGGAATGAGGTCAATATCCATCCAGGATACCCGGGCCAGGTCAATTAGAAAGGACTGCTCGCTGAAGTGTTTTAGGGAGTGTTTGACAGTGATGAGGGTTGGTCATTTGACTGCGGACCCATTACGGATGCAGGCAATGAGGCAGTGATCGCTGAGATCCTGGTTGAAGACAGCGGAGGTGTATTCAGAGGGTAAATTAGTCAGGATGATATCTTTGAGGGTGCCCATATTTACAGATTTAGGGTTGTACCTGGTAGGTTCCTTGATAATTTGTGTGAGATTGAGGGCATCTAGTTTAGATTGTAGGATGGCCAGGGTGTTAAGCATATCCCAGTTTAGGTCACCACCAAGCAGTACGAACTCTGAGGATAGATGGAGGGCAATCAATTCACATATGGTGTCCAGGGCACAGCTGGGGGCTGAGGGGGGGCTGTAGCAAGTGGCAACAGTGAGAGACTTATTTCTGGAAAGGTGGATTTTTAGAAGTAGAAGCTCAAACTGTTTGGGCACAGACCTGGATAGTATGATAGAGCTCTGCAGACTAGCTCTACAGTAGATTGCAACTCCGCCCCCTTTGGCAGTTCTATCTAGACAGAAAATGTTGTAGTTGGGGATGGAAATTTCAGAGTTTTTGGTGGCCTTCCTAAGCCAGGATTCAAACATTGCTAGAACATCAGGGTTGGTGGCGTGTGCTAATGCAGTGAATAACTCAAACTTAGGGAGGAGGCTTTGATGTTAACATGCCAGAAACCAAGGCTTTTACGGTTACAGAAGTCAACAAATGATAGCGCCTGGGGAGTAGGAGTGGTACTGGGGGCTACAGGGCCTGGGTTAACCTCTACATCACCAGAGGAACAGAGGAGGAGTAGAATAAGGATATGGCTAAAGGCTTTAAGAACTGGTTTTCTAGTGCGTTGGGTACAGAGAAAAAAAGGGGCAGATTTCCAGGCGTTGTAGAATAGATTCAGGGCATTATGTACAGACAAGGATATGGAAGGATATGAGTACAGTGGAGGTAAACCTAAGCGTTGGGTAACAATGAAAGAGATAGCATCACTGGAGGCACCGATTGAGCCGGTCTCCGCGTGTGTGGGGGGTGGGACAAAGGAGCTATCTGAGGCAGGTTGAGCGGGACTGGGGGCTCTACAGTGAAATTGTATAATAAGAACCAACAGCAATAGGCAAGGCATATTGACATGGGAGAGAGGCATAAAGCAATCACAGGTGTTTTTCGAGAGAGCTAAGACAACAACTGGTAATGGCGACGAAAGTTTGGGCTGAGGCTAAACAGATAAACAGTATGGGGTACCGTGTAAAGGAACAGTCCAGTAGGCATCAGCTGTGTAGCTGAGTGATCATAAGGTCCAGTGAACAGCAATAGGTGAGTCCGGGAGCAAGTTTGATGGCTGCTACGGCACAGGCGAGCAGGAGGCACGGCTGTTGATTGAGTGTGCTAGCAGGCCGGTGCTAGCAGGTGGATCTTCGTGGTCGTCGCAACGGGAAGCCTGTTGAAACCACATCAGGCGATTACGTCGGCAGACCAGTCGTGATGGATTGGCGGGACTCCGTGTTGACACTAGGAGGTCCTGTTCGGTTGACAGAGAGGTAGATAGCCGGGAGATTGGCCTGGCTCGAGGCTAGCTCAAGGCTAACTGGTGCTAGCTTCGGGACAGTGGTGATTAGCCAACAACAACATCCATTCGGTTGCAGCTAGCTAGTTGCGATGATCCGGTGTTAAAGGTCCAGTGATTCAGTGATTCCGGCAGAAAATCCGATATGTTCTGGGTCGATAGCGCGCTGTGCAGACTGGCCGATAATTGTCCAGGCTAGAGCTGGCTGGTAGGTAGTGCAGGCCACGGACAATGGTGAAAACCGCTAACGGTGGCTAATAGCAAGTAGCTAGTTAGCTGGCTAGCTGGAATAGTTTCAGCCGGTTCTAAATAAAAAGGTATAAGAAATAATAGAATCCGTTCCACATTGGGTGAGGTGGGTTGCAGGAAAGTATATTTAGTTGAAGGATGAAAAGTGAGATTGAGAAATATATATGAAAAAGACAAAAAAAATGGCTATTTACACGAGCACACTACAGAATACACAACCGCACTGCTACGCCATCTTGGAATCATCATAGGCCCTGCCCTACAACTGTCAACACACAAATAGTTTACAGTAAGAATAATGGAATACACACACACACAACAAAAATATAAAAACGCAACATGCAACAATTTCAATTATACCTTAAAAAAAGAAAAGTAGGGGCGTAGATCAGAAACCAGTCAGTATTTGGTGTGACCACCATTTGCCTCATGCAGCGCGACACATCTTCTTTGCATAGAGTTGATCAGGCTGTTGATTTTAGCCTGTGGAATGTTGTCCCACTCCTATTAAATGGCTGTGTGAAGTTGCTGGATATTGGCAAAAACTGGAACACGCTGTCGTACATGTCAATCCAGAGCATCCCAAACCTGCTCAATGGGTGACATGTCTGGTGAGTATGCAGGCCATGGAAGAACTGGGACACTTTCAGCTTCCAGGAATTGTGTACAGATCCTTGCGACATTGGGCTGTGCATCATCATGCTGAAAGATGAGGTGATGGCGGCGGATGAATGGCACGACAATGGGCCTCAGGATCTGGTCACGGTATCTCTGTGCATTAAAATTGCCATCGATAAAATGCAATTGTGCAATAAAATGAACATTCTCTGGCAACAGCTCTGGTGGACATTCCTGCAGTCAGCATGCCAATTGCACACTCCCTCAAAACTTGAAAGATCTGTGGCTTTGTGTTTTGTGACAAAACTGCACATTTTAGTGGCCTGTTATTGTCCCCAGCCCGAGGTGCACCTGTTTAATGATCATGCTTTTTAATCAGCTTCTTGATATGCCGCACGTCAGGTGGATGGATTATCTTGGCAAAGGAGAAATGCTCACTAACAGGGATGTAAACAAATTTGTGCACAGAATTTGAGAGAAATAAGCTTTTTGTGCATATGGAAAATGTCTGGGATCTTTTATTTCACCTCATGAAACCAACACTTTACATGTTGCACACACACACACACACATACATACATACATACATATATATATATATATATATATATATATATATATATATATATATATATATATATATATATATATATATATATATATATATATATATATATATATATATATATACAGTACCAGTCAAAAGATTGGACACACCTACTCATTCAAGTGTTTTTATTTATGTTTTACTATTTTCGACATTGTAGAATAATAGTGAAGACATCCAAACTATGAAATAACACATATGGAATCATGTAGCAAACAAAAAAGTGTTAAACAAATCAAAATATATGTTATATTTCAGATTCTTCAAAGTAGCCACCCTTTGTCTTGATGACAGCTTTGCACACTCTTGGCATTCTCTCAACCAGCTTCACGAGGTAGTCACCTGGAATGCATTTCAATTAACAGGTGTGCCTTCTTAAAAGTTAATTTGTGGAATTTCTTTCCTTCTTAATGCGTTTGAGCCAATCAGTTGTGTTGTGACAAGGTAGGGGTGGTATACAGAAGATAGCCCTATTTGGTAAAAGACCAAGTCCATATTATGGCAAGAACAGCTCAAATAAGTAAAGAGAAATGACAGTCCATCATTACTTTAAGACATGAAGGTCAGTCAATACGGAAAATTTCAAGAACTTTGAACGTTTCTTCAAGTGCAGTCGCAAAAACCATCAAGCGCTACGATGAATCTGGCTCTCATGAAGACCGCCATAGGAAAGGAAGACCCAGAGTTACCTCTGCTGAAGAGGATAAGTTCATTAGTGTTAACTGCACCTCAGATTGCAGCCCAAATAAATGCCTCACAGAGTTAAAGTAACAGACATCTCAACATCAACTGTTCAGAGGAGACTGCGTGAATCAGGCCTTCATGGTTGAATTACTGCTAAGAAACCACTACTAAAAGGACACCAATAAGTGGACACTTGCTTGGGCCAAGAAACACGAGCAATGGACATTAGACCGGTGGAAATCTGTCCTTTAGTCTGATGAGTCCAAATCTGAGATTTTTGGTTCCAACCGCCATGTCTTTGTGAGACGCAGAGTAGGTGAACGGATGATCTCTGCATGTGTGGTTCTCACCGTGAAGTATGGAGGAGGAGGTGTGATGGTGTGGGGGTGCTTTACTGGTGACACTGTCAGTGATTTATTTAGAATTCAAGGCACACTTAACCAGCATCTCTACCACAGCATTCTGGAGCGATACGCCATCCCATCTGGTTTGGGCTTAGTGGGACAATCATTTGTTTTTCAACAGGACAATGACCCAACACACCTCCAGGTTGTGTAAGGGCTGACCAAGAAGGAGAGTGATGGAGTGCTGCATCAGATCACCTGGCCTCCACAATCACCCAACCTCAACCCAATTGAGATGGTTTGGGATGAGTTGGACCGCAGAGTGAAGGAAAAGCAGCCAACAAGTGCTCAGCATATGTGGGAACTCCTTCAAGACTGTTGGAAAAGCATTCCAGGTGAAGCTGGTTGAGAGAATGCCAAGAGAATATACAGTGGGGGAAAAAAGTATTTAGTCAGCCACCAATTGTGCAAGTTCTCCCACTTAAAAAGATGAGAGAGGCCTGTAATTTTCATCATAGGTACACGTCAACTATGACAGACAAAATGAGAAAAAAAAATCCCGGAAATCACATTGTAGGATTTGTAATGAATGTATTTGCAAATTATGGTGGAAAATAAGTATTTGGTCAATAACAAAAGTTTCTCAATACTTTGTTATATACCCTTTGTTGGCAATGACACAGGTCAAATGTTTTCTGTAAGTCTTCACAAGGTTTTCACACACTGTTGCTGGTATTTTGGCCCATTCCTCCATGCAGATCTCCTCTAGAGCAGTGATGTTTTGGGGCTGTCGCTGGGCAACACGGACTTTCAACTCCCTCCAAAGATTTTCTATGGGGTTGAGATCTGGAGACTGGCTAGGCCACTCCAGGACCTTGAAATGCTTCTTACGAAGCCACTCCTTTGTTGCCCGGGCGGTGTGTTTGGGATCATTGTCATGCTGAAAGACCCAGTCACGTTTCATCTTCAATGCCCTTGCTGATGGAAGGAGGTTTTCACTCAAAATCTCACGATACATGGCCCCATTCATTCTTTCCTTTACACGGATCAGTCGTCCTGGTCCCTTTGCAGAAAAACAGCCCCAAAGCATGATGTTTCCACCCCCATGCTTCACAGTAGGTATGGTGTTCTTTGGATGCAACTCAGCATTCTTTGTCCTCCAAACACGACGAGTTGAGTTTTTACCAAAAAGTTATATTTTGGTTTCATCTGACCATATGACATTCTCCCAATCCTCTTCTGGATCATCCAAATGCACTCTAGCAAACTTCAGACGGGCCTGGACATGTACTGGCTTAAGCAGGGGGACACGTCTGGCACTGCAGGATTTGAGTCCCTGGCGGCGTAGTGTGTTACTGATGGTAGGCTTTGTTACTTTGGTCCCAGCTCTCTGCAGGTCATTCACTAGGTCCCCCCGTGTGGTTCTGGGATTTTTGCTCACCGTTCTTGTGATCATTTTGACCCCCCGGGGTGAGATCTTGTGTGGAGCCCCAGATCGAGGGAGATTATCAGTGGTCTTGTATGTCTTCCATTTCCTAATAATTGCTCCCACAGTTGATTTCTTAAAACCAAGCTGCTTACCTATTGCAGATTCAGTCTTCCCAGCCTGGTGCAGGTCTACAATTTTGTTTCTGGTGTCCTTTGACAGCTCTTTGGTCTTGGCCATAGTGGAGTTTGGAGTGTGACTGTTTGTGGTTGTGGACAGGTGTCTTTTATACTGATAACAAGTTCAAACAGGTGCCATTAATACAGGTAACGAGTGGAGGACAGAGGAGCCTCTTAAAGAAGAAGTTACAGGTCTGTGAGAGCCAGAAATCTTGCTTGTTTGTAGGTGACCAAGTACTTATTTTCCACCATAATTTGCAAATAAATTCATAAAAAATCCTACAATGTGATTTTCAGGAAAAAAAATTCTCAATTTGTCTGTCATAGTTGACGTGTACCTATGATGAAAATTACAGGTCTCTCTCATCTTTTTAAGTGGGAGAACTTGCACAATTGGTGGCTGACTAAATACTTTTTTTCCCCACTGTATATTGCCATTGATCTTCCTTGAGATGTTTCTACAAACTTGATTGGAGTCAACCTATGGTAAATTCAATTGATTGTAAATGATTTGGAAAGGCACACACCTGTCTATATAAAAGGTCCCAAAGTTGACAGTGCATGTCAGAGCAAAAACCAAGCAATGAGGTCGAAGGAATTGTCCATATAGAGCTCAGTCTGCTGTCCCCACTTGCTTCAAGACATCCACCATTGTTCCTGTACCCAAGTAAGCATAGGTAACTGAACTAAATGACTATCGCCCCGTAGCATTCACTTCTGCCATCATGAAGTGCTTTGAGAGGCTAGTTAAGGATCATGTCACCTCTATCTTACCTCACACCCTAAACCCACTTCAATTTGAATACCGCCCCAATAGATCCACAGACGATGCAATCGCCATCGCACTGCACACTGCCCTATCCCATCTGGACAAGAGGAATACCTATGCAAGAACGCTGTTCATTGACTATAGCTCAGCCTTCAACACCATAGTACCCTCATCATTAAGCTTGGGGCCCTGGGTCTGAATCCCGCCCTGTGCAACTGGGTCCTGGACTTTCTGACGGGCCGCCCCCAGGTGGTGAAGGTAGGAAACACCTCCACTTCGCTGATCCTCAACACTGGGGCCCCACAAGGGTGCGTGCTCAGCCCCCTCCTGTACTCCCTTTTCACCCATGACTGCTTGGCCACGCACGCCTCCAACTCAATCATCAAGTTTGCAGACGACACAACAGTAGTAGGCCTGATTCCCAACAATGACCAGACAGCATACAGGGAGGAGGTGAGGGCCCTGGCGGAGTGGTGCCAGGAAAATAACTTCTCCCTCAATGTCAACAAAATGAAGGAGATGATCGTGGACTAAAGGAAACAGCAGAGGGAGCACGTCTCTATCCACATCAACGGGACCGCAGTGGAGAAGGTAAGGTGGAAAGCTTACACATCACTGACAATCTGAAATGGTCCACCCACACAGACAGTGTGGTGAAGGCGGCGCAACAGCACCACTTCAACCACAGGAGGCTGAAAAAATGTGGCTTGGCCCCTAAGACCCTCAAACTTTTACAGATGCACAATTGAGAGCATCCTGTTGGTCTGTATCACCACCTGGTACACCAACTGCACCGCCTGCAACTGCAGGACTCTCTAGAGGGTGGTGCGGTCTTCCCAACGCGTCACCTAGGACACACTGCCTGCCCTCCAGGACACCTACAGCACCCGATGTCACAGGAAGGCCAAAAAGATCATCCAGGACATCAACCACCTGAGCCATGGCCTGTTCACCCACGCTACCATCCAGAAGGTGAGGTCAGTACAGGTGCATCAAAGCTGGGACCGAGAGACTGAAAAACAGCTTCTTGTCACGCCTGCTCCCGCTCCCCCTCCCCCTCCCTGGCGCTCGAGGGCGCCAGGCTGCCCATCATTACGCACACCTGTCACCATCGTTACACGCATCAGCGCTCATTGGACTCACCTGGACTCCTTCCCTTTGTTAATTACCTCCCCTATTTCTGTTCCTCTGTTTGATCCCCGTGTCAGCATTGACGTTGTTACGTTTCCCCTGTCCAGACGCTGTCTGTGTTTTGTTCCATGTCTTTGTTTATATTAAATGTTTACTCCCTGTACCTTCTTCTCGTCTCCCAGCATCTGTTCTCACACTTCTATCTCAAGGCCATCAGACTGTTAAATAGCCATCACTAGCCGGCTACCATCACGTTACTCAACCCTGCACCTTAGAGGCTGCTGCCCCATATACATAGACATGGAATCACTGGTCACTTTAATAATGGAACACTAGTCACTTTAATAATGTTTACATACTGATTTACTCATTTCATATGTATATACTGTACTATACTATTCTACTGTATTTTAGTCAATGCCACTCCGACATTGCTCGTCCTAATAATTATATATTTCTTAATTCCATTATTTTACTTTCAGATGTGTGTATTGTTGTGAATTGTTAAATACTACTGCACTGTTGGAGCTAGGAACAAAAGCATTTAATTGTCTTGGCTGTGTGCTTAGGGTCGTTGTCCTCTTGAAAGGTGAACATTCGCCCCAGTCTGAGGTCCTGAGCGCTCTGGAGCAGGTTTTCATCAAGGATCTCTCTGTAGTTTGCTCTGTTCATCTTTGCCTCATTCCTGACTAGTCTCCCAGTCCCTGCCGCTGAAAAACATCCCCACAGCATGATGCTGCCACCACCATGCTTCACCGTAGGGATGGTGCCAGGTTTCCTCCAGACGTGACGCTTGGCATTCAGGCCAAAAAAGTTCAATCTTGGTTTCATCAGACCAGAGAATCTTGTTTCTCATGGTCTGAGAGTCTTTAGGTGCTCCAAGCGGGTTGTCATGTCCCTTTTACTGAGGAGTGGCTTCCGTCTGGCCACTCTACCATAAAGGCCTGATTGGTGGACTGCTGCAGAGATGGTTGTCCTTCTGGAAGGTTCTCCCATCTCCACAGAGGAACTCTAAAGCTCTGTCAGAGTGACCATCGGGTTCTTGGTCACCTCCCTGACCAAGGCCCTTCTCCCCAGATTGCTCAGTTTGGCCGGGCTGCCAGCTCTAGGAAGAGTCTTGGTGATTCCAAACTTCTTCCATTTAAGAATGATGGAGGCCACGGTGTTCTTGGGGACCTTCAAAGCGGCAGAAACTTTTTGGTACCCTTCCCCAGATCTGTGCCTCGAAGGGAGGTTGGATGAGGAAATGTTGGATGGGTGGGGTTGGGGGAATGGGATGTTGAGAGTAGAGGCTCACTTCTTGTTTATTTTCCTTTACATACTAAATGTTCTGTAATATGATCATAATGATCAATACTTTGTATTTATGTACCTTTAAAATGTTTTTTCTTTTGGAGGCGCAGCCCAGAGGTGAATACAAACTAAATATGAAATTATAGTCACAAAGAACTATAAAACACACAGTAGAACTTGTATATGCCATGTGTTCCCAGTTTGAAACACCCATATTTTGCATATGATCCTAAAAGTGATGCATAATAACCATAAACACATCTGAACTGTGCTTGAACATGTTTACCTCATCTCCCTGTTTCACGGTCCGGACTTGCAGCTGACCAATAGCTTTCTTGGCCTCTGCCTTGAGCTGTTTCTGTTGGAGTAGATTAAAGAACATGTTCAGTATTAGAACGTGACCAGGCTGCTGTTTAAATTACATTACATTACATTACATTACATCTGCTTCCTCTGACAACCGGAAACATCTGGTTTTCAGGGGAAATGAAAGGTAGGTTGAAGACACTGTGTTCCTGAAAACCGGATGTGGGGACTCCGCTCAGCCGTTTCTTTTACGCCTGCTACGTTAGGTTAAGCAACAGACAACTAACAAAAAATAAATAAAATCACTATTTAATGTCTAAAATGCAACACCAACATAGCCAACATTTTGCACCAACAATTATTTTTTTCTAATTTCCTGTAATGTGACCATACATGATTGAAGTAGGAGTGAGCAGGAGAACGGTAAGCGATGAGGTCATGTTAGAGACCTTTTATTCCGTTTGAACATCTGGGAGGAAAGTGTTCATTAAAGCAGTTCTACTGTGTGTCATTAAGCCGCTCCTCTAAAACCATGTATTGGAAACATTACATCAGCTTGTATATAGGACGGAAAAACATCAGATTACGTGCAATTGGCATGCTGACTGCAGGAATGTCCACCAGAACTCTTGCCAGAGAGGCTTCTTCACCTGCGGGATCGTCTGAGACCAGCCACCTGGACAGCTGATTCAATTGTGGGTTTGCACAACCAAAGAATTTCTGCACAAACTGTCAGAAACCGTCTCAGGGAAGCTCATCTGCGTGCACGTCGTTCTCACCAGGGTCTTGACCTGACTGCAGTTCGGCGTCGTAACAGACTTCAGTGGGCAAATGGCCACTGGCACGCTGGAGAAGTGTGCTCTTCACGGATGAATCCCGGCTTCAACTGTACCAGGCAGATGGTGCCCCATTGTGAACAGAGTGCCCCATCGTAGCGGTGGGTTATGGTATGGGCAGGCATAAGCTACGGACAACGAACACAATATCATGTTAACGATGGCAATTTGAATGCACAGAGATACCGTGACGAGATCCTGGAGGCCCATTGTCGTTCCATTCATCCGCCGCCATCACCTCATGTTTCAGCATGATAATGCACAGCCCCATGTCGCAAAGATCTGTACACAATTCCTGGAAGCTGAAAATGTGATGCAATCTTGTTTGCGCAGCAGAAGGTTTTACAGAAATGCTCCCTTTTGAGTGGAGCTGAGCATTCTGCCCATAGTAAACACTTCACCATATAGACCTGACCATATAGACCTGACAATTTTTTTCCCTTTTAATATGTATGCCATACAAAAAACATTGCTTTCTAGTGGCATGTACTCATGGATGCCAAAGGAAGCCAGGCTTCCACCCAAAAAAATCCAAGACAAAAACATAAAATAATGTATCTTTCATTGTTTTCCTTCATTTCGCAGGAGGCCGAATGCGTCTCACCGGCGAAAGCATCTGCGCAAGCGAAACAGCACCCCTCTTTCACAGTGTGTGGTTAAAAAGAGTATGACATTGTTGTCGCTCATAGCATTGAATGCAAGGGAAATCAGCGAGGATTTGGCCTCCCTTGAAAAAATCTATAAATAAATAGCCAATCACAGCGTTGAGCTAAACTGAGTGAACTCAACTGTGAATGGTCCTGGCGCACCCAAAAAAAATTATAAATAAAAAAAGTGTCAAGGTAAGACAGTTTGGATTTGGCTTCACACCAATCACATCACATCTATAGCAGAACATCAGAAAAAAAGTTGAATTGCTGCATCTCGTTGTGTCATTGTCCTCCGGTGGCTAGGTAGCTAGCTAAAATCGTCCCTTTCTTAAATCAGCCATGGATGGAGATAGGGATTTGGACTTGTGGTTTTACTTAATTCTCTGTACTGGCCAATGATTATAACGCCGATTCTGATCCAACCATTAATTCATACATTGTTGTGCCCCTGGCCTGAGAGGATAGAAGTTCAATATGTAGCTAGATGTAGAAGGCTAATGTTAACTAGCTAACATTGCCCATGAATGTTAGTTAGGCTTGCGAGCAAGCTCACTCATGGACTCACTCTGTGTGCAATACTACCGTTGAACATGATTTTTTTATGACTACCTCATCTCTGTACCCTACACAAATGTAAGATCCCTCAGTCGAGCAGTGAATTTCAAACACAGATGATTCAACCACAAAGACCAGGGAGGTTTTCGAATGCTTCGCAAAGGAGGTCACCTATTGGTAGATGGGTAAAAAAAAAAAAAAAAAAGCAGACATTGAATATCCCTTTCAGCATAGTGAAGTTAATAATTACACTTCGGACAGTGTATCAATGCACCCAGTCACTACAAAATACAGGAGTCCTTCCTAACTCAGTTGCCGGAGAGGAAGGAAACCGCTCAGGGATTTCACCATGAGGCCAATGGTTACTTTAAAACAGTTCGAGTTTATGGCTGTGATAGGCGAAAACTGAGGATGGATCAACAACATTGTCATTTAGGTTAGTATTGTGGAGTAACTACAGAGTGAAAAGAAGGAAGCCTGTCCAGAATAATTTTTTTCCAAAACATGCATCCTGTTTGCAACAAGGCACTAAAGTAACACTGCAGTAAATGTAGCAAAGCAATTAACATGTTGTATTCAGAACAAAAAGTTATGTTTGGGGCAAATACAATACATTACTGAGTACCACTCTCTATATTTTCAAGCATAGTGGTGGTTGCATCATGTTATGGGTATGCTTGTAATCGTTAAGGACTGGGGAGTTTTTCAGGATGAAAAAGAAATGGAACGGAGCTAAGTACAGGCTAAATCCTAGAGGAAAACCTGGTTCAGTCTACTTTCCACCAGACACTGGGAGATGAATTCACATTTCAGCAGGACAATAACCTAAAACACAAGGCCAAATCTACACTGGAGTTGCTTACCAAGAAGACAGTAAATGTTCCTGTGGCCAAGTTAATGTTTTGACTTAAATCTACTTGAAAATGTATGGCAAGACCTGAAAATGGTTGTCTAGCAATGATCAACAACCAATTTGACAAATCCTGAAGAATGTTGAAAAGAATAATGGGCAAATGTTTCACAATTCAGGTGTGGAAAGGTCTTGAGACTTACCCAGGAAAACGCACTGCTGTAAATCACTGACAAAAGTATTGACTCAGGGGTGTGAATACTTATGTACATGAGATATGTTTTTTATTTTTTATTATTAAGTGCTACAATTTCTAAAAACATGTTTTCACTTTGTCCTTATGGGGTATTGTGTGTAGATGGGTGAGAGAAACAAATCTACTTAATCCATTTTGAGTTCAGGCTGTAACATCAAAATGTAGAACAAGTCAAGGGTATGAATACTTTCTGAAGGCACTGTATCATGGCAGCAAGGCATATCAACTAATAGGTTATATAGAGCAAACAACGCAATTATCAATATGGCTTTCTTTTCCCTGGCTTGGCTTCCCCAGTGATTTTACCCATGCACCACTACTATTGATTTCAAAGTTTAACAACTCCATGCACAAGGACTACTTTAAAAATGTCCACAGAAAAATTTACAAAAACTAATTTAGTGGAAGAACTGTGCAGATGCAGACTTTGGTAACGGAATTTGGGTAAAATCTCCCTCAGGTTTTTATGCGACCACGTTTTCCAAAAACGTACATTTATGCTCCTAATTCAGATTCAAAGATGGGGGTGTCAGCTATAACATGACACTTTGTGTTTAAAAAAAATAAAAAATAATCAGCTTTTGGTTATTTAACTACAGTAAGTGAAGTGGATTAACACCCAGTAATGGAATTTCATCATGGGTCCCTGATCTGTACTACACAGAAATGCATAATTATGTATATGAATGTCATTCTCATGTTTCACAAGTCTAGACATCACAGTGCAATACAGCACAGCAGAGTAGGGTAGAGTAGAGTTCAGTACAATACAATATACTGTACTACTGTATTGTAATGGACTATAATCTTACTGTGCTCTATTCACTGTACTGTCCAAACTTGTGAAACATACACTATATATACACAAGTATCTGGACACCCCTTAAAATTATTGGATTCGGCTATTTCAGCCACACCCGTTGCTGACGGGTATATAAAATTGAGCACACAGACATGTAATCGCCATAAAACAAACATTGGCAGTAGAATGGCCTTACTGAAGAGCTCAGAGACTTTCAACGTGGCACAGTCATAGGATGCCACCTTTCCAACAACTCAATTTGTCAAATTTCTGCCCTGCTAGAGCTGCCCCGGTCAACTGTAAGTGATGTTATTGTGAAGTGGAAACGTCTAGGAGCAACAGCAGCTCAGCCGCGAAGTGGTAGGCCACACAAGCTCACAGAACGGAACCGCAGAGAGCTGAAGCACGTAAAAACTATCTGTCCTTGTTGGCAACACTCATTAACGAGTTCCAAACTGCCTCTGGAAGCAACGTCAGCCCAAGAACTGTTAGTCTAAGATCACCATACGCAATGCCAAGCGTCGGCTGGAGTGGTGTAAAGCTCGCCACCATTGGACTCTGGAGCAGTGGAAATGAGTTCTCTGGAGTGATGAATCACGCTTCACCATCTGGCAGTCTGACGGATGAATAAAAGTTTGGCAGATGCCAGGAGAACGCTACCTGTCCGAATGCATAGTGCCAACTGTAAAGTTTGTTGGAAGAGGAATAATGGTCTTGGTTAGATGGGGAGCGTGTGACCGGGTTCAAGTCTGGGCTCTGGCTGGGCCACTCAAGGACATTCAGAGACTTGTCCCGAAGCCACTCCTGCGTTGTCTTGGCTGTGTGCTTAGGGTCATTGTCCTGTTGGAAGGTGAACCTTCACCCCAGTCTGAGGTCCTTAGCGCTATAAAGCAGGATTTCATCAAGGATCTCTCTGTACTTTGCTCTGTTTATCTTTCCCTCGATCCTGACTAGCCTAAAAGTCCCTGCCGCTGTAAAACATCCACACAGCATGATACTGCCACCACCATGTTCCTCCATACGTGACGCTTGGCATTCAGGCCAAAGAGTTCAATCTTGGTTTTATCAGACCAGAGAATCTTGTTTCTCATGGTCTGAGAGTCTTTAGGTGCCTTTTGGCAAACTCCAAGCGGGCTGTCATGTGCCTTTTACTGAGGAGTGGCTTCCGTCTGGCCAGTCTACCATAAAAGCCTGATTGGTGGAGTGCTGCAGAGATGGTTGTCCTTCTGGAAGGTTCTCCCATCTCCACAGAGGAACTCTGGAGCTCTGTCAAAGTGACCATCAGGTTCTTGGTCACCTCCCTGACCAAGGTCCTTCTACCCGATTGCTCAGTTTGGCCGGGCGGCCAGCTCTAGGAAGAGTCTTGGTGGTTACAAACTTCTTCCATTTAAGAATGATGGAGGCCACTGTGTTCTTGGGGACCTTCAATGCTGCAGACATTTTTTGGTACCCTTTCCCAGATCTGTGCCTCGACACAATCCTGTCTCGGAGCTCTACAGACAATTCCTTCGACACCATGGCTTGGCTTTTGATCTGACATGCACTGTCAACTGTGGGACGTGATATAGACATGCATTTGTCTTTCCAAATCATGTCCAATCAATTGAATTTACCACAGGTGGACTCCAAATCAAGTTGTAGAAACATCTCAGGATGCACCTGAGCTCACTTTCGAGTCTCATAGCAAAGGGTCTCAATACTTATAGTACAAGTCAAAAGTTTGGACACCTACTCATTCCAGGGTTTTTCTTTATTTTTACTATTTTCTACATTGTAGAATAATAGTGAAGACATCAAAACTATGAAATAACAAATATGGAATCATGTAGTAACCAAACAAAGTGCTAAACAAATCAAAATATATTTTATATTTAAGATTCTTCAAATAGCCACCGTTTGCCTTGACAGCTTTGCACACTCTTGGCATTCTCTGAGGTAGTCACCTGAAATGCATTTCAATTAACAGGTGTGCCTTCTTAAACGTTAATTTGTGGAATTTCTTTCCTTAATGCGTTTGAGCCATTAGTTGTGTTGTGACAAGGTAGGGGGGGTATACAGAAGATAGCCCTATTTGGTGAAAGACCATGTCCATATTATGGCAAGAACAGCTCAAATAAGCAAAGAGAAACGACAGTCCATCATTACTTTAAGACAGTCAATACGGAAAATTTCAAGAACTTTTAAAGTTTCTTCATGTCGCAAAAACCATCAAGCGCTATGATGAAACTGGCTCTCATGAGGACCGCCACAGGAATGGAAGACCCAGAGTTACCTCTGCTGCAGAGGATAAGTTCATTAGAGTGAACAGCCTCAGAAATTGCAGCCCAAATAAATGCTTCACAGAGTTCAAGTAACAGACACATCTCAACATCAACTGTTCAGAGGGGACTGCTGCAAAGAAACCACTACTAAAGGACACCAATAAGAAGAGACCTGCTAGGGCCAAGAAACACGAGCAACGAACATTAGACCGGTGGAAATGTGTCCTTTGGTCTGGAGTCCAAATTTGAGATTTTTGGTTCCAACCGCTGTGTCTTTGTGAGACTTGGTGTGGGTGAACGGATGATCTCTGCATGTGTATTTCCCACCGTAAAGCATGGAGGAGGAGGTGATATGGTGTGGGGGTGCTTTGCTGCTGACACTGTCTGTGATTTATTTAGAATTCAAGGCACACTTAACCAGCATGGCTACCACAGCATTCTGCAGCGATACGCCATCCCATCTGGTTTGGGCTTAGTGGGACTATCATTTGATTTTCAACATGACAATGACCCAACACACCTCCAGGCTGTGTAAGGGCTATTTTACCAAGAAGGAGAGTGATGGAGTGCTGCATCAGATGACCTGGGCTCCACAATCCCCCGATCTCAACCAAATTGAGATGTTTTGGGATGAGTCAGACCATAGAGTGAAGGAAAAGCAGCCAACAAGTGCTCAGCATATGTGGGAACTCCTTCAAGACTATTGGAACAGCATTCCAGGTGAAGCTGGTTGAGAGAATGGCAAGCGTGTGCAAAGCTGTCATCAAGGCAAAGGGTGGCTACTTTGAAGAATCTCAAATATAAAATATATTTTGATTTGAACACTTTTTTGTTTACTACATGATTCCATGTGTTATTTCATAGTTTTGATGTCTTCACTATTATTCTACAATGTAAAAAATAGTAAAAATAAAGAAAAACCCTTGAAATGATTAGGTGTGTCCAAACTTTTGACTGGTAGTGTAGGTGCAGCATTCTAATTCAGCACAAACCACTGACTGGTGTCACTGTCAAACAAGTATTTGTGTATTTGCTAGCAGTCTTGGGACAGGTCTGTTGAATATGACTGTTCAGGTTTAGACATTAAAACTTACAACTGACGGTAACCTCATGTTCAGTCAACTTCCCTGTCTAACAATCACAAAACCAACTATATTTCCCTGTCTCCTAGAGGCAATTCAATAGAGATTAACATGACTGGTGAAAACAATCATGGGAATGCAGTGCTTTACTTGGGCAGGAGCTCACTGGCGCTGAGTACCGGAACCTCAAATTGTCTACTGCTCGAGTTCCTGCACCTATTACAGAATATAAGCTTAAAACTACTGCAGTTCCTGCACCTAAATATTTATTTTTATTTAACCTTTATTTAACTAGGCAAGTCAGTTAAAAACAAATTCTTATTTACAATGACGGCCTACCCCGGCCAAACCCGGACGACACTGGGCCAATTGTATGCTGCCGTATGGGACTCCCAATCACGGATGGATTGTGATACAGCCTGGAATCGAACCAGGGTCTGTAGTGACGCCTCTAGCACTGAGAT
The DNA here is from genome assembly GCF_964263955.1 of Coregonus lavaretus. Lineage (NCBI taxonomy): Eukaryota > Metazoa > Chordata > Actinopteri > Salmoniformes > Salmonidae > Coregonus > Coregonus lavaretus. Next base: position 34,448,293 of record NC_140002.1, read on the forward strand.
GCAGTGCCTTAGACCGCTGCACCACTCGGGAGGTACCACAGTACCAGCACACAAAATGAGTACCGGCACCTATTTCAGTCCAAATCAAGCATTGTGGGAATGTGTAAAACTGGTTTGTCAAGTTCTGGTTTACAGAGGGTAAATAATTGTTGTCATTGTTCCACAGACTGGAGTCTGACCTGTTTGAGGTTTTGTAGACGAACACTGTTGAGGCGGCGAGCCGAGTTGAAGATGAAGTAGCCCACAGTGGCTGATGTTACCACGAAGAAGGAGATGGAGATGAAGAACACAGAGTAGTGGCTCATCCAGGGACCATGCTGCTTGCCCACCTCAATGGTCATCGAGACTGGAATCCCTTGCCTGATCAGCTCAACAATTTCCATGCCCCGTCTGTGACTAATCGTGATGGCAACCATATCTCCTGTTCCTGTAACCAGGGGGGAAACAAAGTATGAGGAAACAAAACACTCTCCTCAGACACATACAGGCTGGGCCTTACATATACCTTCAGGTGCTCAAAGAAATTCCACTATCTAGGCCTAATGTGTCAGTCTATTAAAAATATTTAACAAGCAATGTAAGAACATGGTGTTCTTTAATGTGAAAACATATCTATTGCAAAGTATTACAGTGCCGAAATGTGTATTGTTCTCTGTGAGAGCACGCATCTTCACAGTTTTGAACAATAGAAGGATCCATTACATGGTAGTGATGGTGGAAAATATCAATACAGTTACATATCATGATTTTTTAAAAACGTTATATCGTATTATTTTGACAATATCGCAATATTATTTGTGGTAGATGGTTGTACCTGCACTAAAACTCCTTCATAGATGGTTCTTTTTAAATAGGGAGCCAATTTGTTTTCAGCATTTTTATTTCCATGACTGATCAAAACTCATTTTATCATGCTCCCTCTTGTCCCTCTGCAGCAGACATATGGTGAGCAATATGTTTGGAACAATGAATCGCAATAAACTCACAGTATTGAATCGCAATACATATAGAATCGTGAGAATCACAATAAATATCGTATCGTGAGGTCCCTGACAATTCAAATAAAAAATCTAATCAAATGTTATTGGTTGCATACACATGTTTAGCAGATGTTGTTGCGGGTGTAGCTAAATGCTTGTGTTCCTAGCTCCAACAGTGCAATAATATCTAACAATACACAAAAATCTAAAAGAATGGAATTAAGAAATGTAGAAATATTCCCAGCCCTATTACATGGGTTGTCATCAAACCAGTTTCAGTAAGTCAGAATTCATGTTCACTTTCATTGTGTTGAATCCACCTAGAAAGGATCTCATTGGAAATGAGTCAACTGATGCATGACACTTACACCAGTCATGCACAGATGAGTGATGTTGAACAACACAGTCGCTCAATTGTTTTAGCCAGATTTCACAACTTTGTTTTTTCCTTCAAGCATAACCGAAAAACCAATGTCAACTTGAAATATTTCTGACATTTTGAGGGGGTTAACAAGTACTACAATAGAATTTAAGTACAGTACTATTTAGATGTTTACACACTATTGGCTTCAAGCCTTCCTTATCACCCTGAAACAGGCTCCTCTATTTCTAACAACCATGTGAATCATGTCAACACAAACGTTTCATAAATGTTGTACATGTATTCCCTAAATTAGCTAACGGAGTCACTGTATAGCTCAATGACTTAATATTAAAAAGGTTTACCATCTTTTCACTTAAACCCGAACTTCATTACACCCCCACATGGAATGGACAACCTGAGGGAATTACTATTGTTTTTCAGCACGTCAATGTCAACTGCATAAAGAATTGAAAAAGAGATGGGCTACCATGTTTACTTCCAAGGCTATGCCACATGATACATGTGTAGGTAGGCCTACAGTGGGGTTCTTCTGAATTAGAGATGTGCAGAGGGAACACATTTAACAAATAATTTCCAGATGTAGGCCTATGTTAAGTACACTCAAAAGTTATTCAGTGAACATTATAAATGTAACTACTATAGACAATGGTTTTCAAATCAACTTGTCTTGACAATTTGGCTATGAGAGCTTTTTCATAAAATAATATAGTAGGCTATTGGGTGATTGAAGTGGCCGGGGTAGCCTAAATGAAAGAGAAGGGTGCAATTGCATGTGGGCATTCCTGCATCTGCAGGAACCCCTCTTCATACTTCTATTGGTCAAGTTAGGACAGGTCGAAGGCGGGGGTGCTCCAGTACAGTAGGTGGCGTTAATGCACAATAACACTGGATCCCAGCTGCCGATAAACCCAACAGAAGGGGCGGGGGACACAACAGTCAGTGTTGCCAACTTAGCGAGTTTGTCGCTATATTTAGTTTTCAGACCCCTCTAGCGCCATTTTCAAAAAAGCGACTAGCGACAAATCTAGCGACTTTTTCTGGTGTTATTGGAGACTGACGTGAAAGCACGTATCGTTCTTACTCTTCTCAACGAGCAGCGGGTGCTGCCGTGGGCCCAACCCTCGTCCCAAAGCACTCACAGGCGGCCCAGTCCTCGCGCAGCAGTCCCTCCCAGCTACAGTCAGAGCAGGAGATGTTCACCCCTCCGCGTCCAGATTGCAAATGAATCGCGCATGCGGGAAGCCACATTCAGGGCAGGATGTAAATGTAGGGTGTTTGTTACTCACAACGTTATTCCTCTCTCCTACAGCTTCCATCACAATTACATGCACATGGCCAATTATGCTAATTAGGTGATGACGTCATTTAGCGACTTCTTGCAACTTTTAGGACAGCCAATAGCTACTTTCCTTAGTGAGGAGTTGGCAACACTGACAACAGTAGCTATCCAGCCGTACACCGTAGACAGTGTCCTTCACCCCTTCCTGTCGGGCACCATTATCCCGCAATTCTGTTAACGATGGCGAAGGCAGGCGGGAGCGAAGGACAGTGTGTGCTCGCTTAGCCAGCTAGTTCAAAGGAGGACTCCGGTACACAGCAAGCAGACACGATTGGTAGACAGTGTCCTTAGCCCCCGCCTGTCGGGCACGGTTTTCTCCAGTACACAAAAGGCGGGAGGCGGGGATGACACCATGATCTAGCTAGCAAGCTAGCATACAGTGTCGTTAACTATCAAGCTAGCTAGTACACGTGTCATCCTAGCCTCCTGTCTGCTGTGCTAGCGTGAGGTGGGGATGACCCACCCCACCTGTCTGGCACCGTTTTCCCGCAGTTCTGTTAACGACTGTGAGGGCAGGTGGTAGCGAAGGACACGGTCATAATACTTTTCATGCAGGAATCCAAAATGGCGTAGCAGTGCGGTCGTGTTCTTTGTTGTGTGTCCGTGTAAATAGCCTGTTTTTTTGTATTTTTCGTACACATTTCCCTTTCACACTTTTCATCCTTCTACTAAACATACTTTCCTGCAACCCGCCTCACTCAATGTGGAACGGATTCTATTATTGACTTACCTTTTATCTAGAATCTCCAGTTGAAACTAGCTAGTCAGCTAACTAGCTACTTGCTATTAGCCACCGTTAGCGGTTTTCACCCAGAACATCGGATTTTCTGCCGGAATAACTGAATCACTGGACATTAACACCAGATCGCAACTAGCTAGCCACAACCGAATGGATGTTGCTGTTAGCCCCCGAAGCAAGCACCAGTTAGCCTTAAGCTAGCCTCGAGCCAGGCCCATATCCCGGCTATCTACCTCTCGGTCTACCGGACGGGAGTAGCCAGCTAACTAGCTACTTGCTATTAGCCACCGTTAGCGTTTTTTTACCATTGTCCGTGGCCTGCACTACCTGCCAGCCAGCTCTAGCCTGGACTATTATCGGCCAGTCTGCACTGTCTGCACAGCGCGTTATCGACCCAGAACATATCGGTTTTTCTGCCGGAATCACTGAATCACTGGACCTTTAACACCGGATCAGCGCAACTAGCTAGCTAAAACCAAATGGATGTTGTTGTTGGCTAATCAGCCTTGAGCTAGCCTCGAGCCAGGCCCATCTCCTGGCTATCTACCTCTCTGTCAACCGGACGGGACCTCCTAGTGTTGACACGGAGCCCCGCCGATCCAACACGACTGGTCTGCCGACGAAATCGTCTGATGTGGTTCCAACAGGCTTCCCGTTACGACGTCGACCACGAAGATCCATCTGCTAGCCCCGGCCCGCTAGCACACGCAAGCCGTTGCCTCTTGCTCGGCAGTGCTGTAGCAGCCCCCGAACTACCTCCGAACTCTCCTATTGCTGTTCACCGGACCTTATGATAACTCAGCTATACAGCTGATGCCTGCTGGACTGTTCCTTTATACGGTACCGCATCCTGTTTATGTTTAGCCTCAGCCCAAACTTTGTCACCATTACCAGCTGTTGTCTTAGCTCTCTCGATTAACACCTGTGATTGCTTTATGCCTCTCTCCCATGTCAATATGCCGTGCTTATTGCTGTTTCGGTTATTTCTTATTGTACTATTTCATTGTAGATCCCCCAGCCCAGCTCAACCTGCCTTAGATAGCTCCTTTGTCCCACCCCCCATACACGCGGAGACCGACTCAAATCGGTGCCTCCAGTGATGCTCTCTCTTTCATCATTACCCAACGCTTAGGTTTACCTCCACTGTACTCATATCCTTCCATATCCTTGTCTGTACATAATGCCCTGAATCTATTCTACAACGCCCGGAAATCTGCCCCTTCTTTTCTCTGTACCCAACGCACTAGAAGACCAGTACTTAAAGCCTTTAGCCGTATCCTTATTCTACTCCTCCTCTGTTCCTCTGGTGATGTAGAGGTTAACCCAGGCCCTGTAGCCCCCAGTATCACTCCTACTCCCCAGGCGTTATCATTTGTTGACTTCTGTAACCGTAAAAGCCTTGGTTTCTTACACGTTAACATCCGAAGCCTCCTCCCTAAGTTTGAGTTATTCACTGCGTTAGCACACTCCACCAATCCTGTTCTAGCAGTGTCTGAATCCTGGCTTAGGAAGGCCACCAAAAATTCAGAACTTTCCATCCCCAACTACAACATTTTCCGTCTCGATAGATCTGCCAAAGGGGGTGGGGTTGCAATCTACTGTAGAGATAGCCTGCAGAGCTCTATCGTACTATCCAGGTCTGTGCCCAAACAGTTTGAGCTTCTACTTCAAAAAATCCACCTTTCCAGAAATAAGTCTCTCACTGTTGCCGCTTGCTACAGACCCCCCTCTGCCCCGAGCTGTGCCCTGGACACCATATGTGAACTGATTGCCCCCCATCTATCCTCAGAGTTCGTACTGCTTGGTGACCTAAACTGGGATATGCTTAACACCCCGGCCAACCTACAATCTAAACTAGATGCCCTCAATCTCACACAAATTATCAACGAACCTACCAGGTACAACCCTAAATCTGTAAACATGACCTCATTCCGTCAGTAGAGGATGCCTGGTTGTTCTTTAAAGGGCTTTCCTCTCCATCTTAAATAAGCATGCCCCATTCAAAAAATTCAGAACTAAGAACAGATATAGCCCCTGGTTCTCCTCAGACTTGCCCTTGACCAGCACAAAAACATCCTGTGGCGTACTGCATTAGCATCGAACAGCCCCCGTGATATGCAACTTTTCAGGGAAGTCAGGAACCAATATACACAATCAGTTAGGAAAGCAAAGGCTAGCTTTTTCAAACAGAAATTTGCATCTTGTAGCACTAACTCCAAAAAAAATTGGGACACTAAAGTCCTTGGAAAATAAGAGCACCTCCTCCCAACTGCCCACTGCACTGAGGCTAGGAAACACTGTCATCACCGATAAATCTACAATAATCGAGAATTTCAACAAGCATTTTGCTACGGCTGGCCATGCTTTCAACCTGACTACCACTACCCCGGCCACCAGCTCTGCACCCAAATTCAGACAGCTGATGTTCTGAAAGAGCTGAAAGATCTGGACCCTACAAATCAGTTGGGCTAGACAATCTGGACCCTTTCTTTCTAAAATTAGCCGCCGAAATTGTCGCAACCCGTATTACTAGCCTTTTCAACCTCTCTTTCGTAACGTCTGAGATCCCCAGAGATTGGAAAGCTGCCGCGGTCATCCCCCTCTTCAAAGGGGGTGACACTCTAGATCCAAAATGTTACAGACCTATATCCATCCTGCCCTGCCTTTCGAAAGTATTTGAATGCCAAGTTAACAAACAGATCACCGACCATTTCGAATCCCACCGTACCTTCTCCGCTATGCAATCCGGTTTCCGAGCTGGTTATGGGTGCACCTCAGCCACGATCAAGGTCCTAAATGATATTATCACCGCGATCGATAAAAGACAGTACTGCGCAGCCGTCTTCATCAACCTGGCCAAGGCTTTCGACTCTGTCAACCACTGCATTCTTATTGGCAGACTAAATAGCCTTGGTTTCTCTAATGACTGCCTCGCCTGGTTCACCAAATACTTCTCAGATAGAGTTCAATGTGTCAAATCGGAGGGCCTGTTGTCTGGACCTCTGGCCGTCTCTATGGGGGTGCCACAGCGTTCAATTCTCGGGCCGACTGTATTCTCTGTGTATATCAATGATGTCGCTCTTGCTGCTGGTGACGCTCGGATCCACCTCTATGTGGACGACACCATTTTGGCTACATCTGGCCCTTCATTGGACACTGTGTTAACAAACCTCCAAACAAGCTTCAACGCCATACAACACTCCTTCTGTAGCCTCCAACTGCTCTTAAACACTAGTAAAACTAAATGCATGCTCTTCAACCAAACGCTGCTTGCACCCGCCCACCTGACTAGAATCACTACTCTCGGCGGGTCTGACCTAGAGTATGTGGACAACTACAAATACCTAGGTGTCTGGTTAGACTGTAAACTCTCCTTCCAGACTCACATTAAGCATCTCCAATCAAAAGTTAGATCTAGAATCGTCTTCCTATTTCACAACAAAGCCTCCTTCACTCATGCTGCCAAACATGCCCTCTTGGCAATTTCACGCCTGGAATAGCCTTCATTTCTCAGAACAAGAATAGACTGACGAGTTTCAGAAGAAAGTTATTTGTTTCTGGCCATTTTGAGCCTGTAATCGAACCCACAATTGCTGATGCTCCAGATACTCAACTAGTCTCAAGAAGGCCCGTTGTATTGCTTCTTTAATCAGCACAACAGTTTTCAGCTGTGCTAACATAATTGCAAAAGGGTTTTCTAATGATTGTTACGTTCCCCAGTTTCTATGTTGTGGTTTGTGTATTTTCATGTAGGTATTTCAGGAAATGGGTTCCTGAAATTCCTCAACAAGCAGCTGATTGATTTGAAAAACATTGATGATTGGAGAGCTGACACCGCGCCCTCGTCAGGACGCAGCTGTCTCCAATTTACCAACTCCTCCTGAAGCTATATAAGCCCCAGTTGCTCAGTAAAGGGGAACCAGAATTGCTCTTAAAGGGAGTGCTCCTAATCTCAGTTTGTTACCGGTATAAAAGACACCTGTCCACAGAAGCAATCAATCAATCAGATTCCAAACTCTCCACCATGACCAAGACCAAAGAGCTCTCCAAGGATGTCAGGGACAAGATTGTAGACCTACACAAGGCTGGAATGGGCTACAAGACCATCGCCAAGCAGCTTGGTGAGGTGACAACAGTTGGTGCGATTATTCGCAAATGGAAGAAACACAAAATAACTGTCAATCTCCCTCAGCCTGGGGCTCCATGCAAGATCTCACCTCGTGGAGTTGCAATGATCATGAGAACGGTGAGGAATCAGCCCAGAATTACACGGGAGGATCTTGTCAATGATCTCAAGGCAGCTGGGACCATAGTCACCAAGAAAACAATTGGTAACACACTACGCCGTGAAGGACTGAAATCCTGCAGCGCCCGCAAGGTCACCCTGCTCAAGAAAGCACATATACAGGCCCATCTGAAGTTTGCCAATGAACATCTGAATGATTCAGAGGAGAACTGGGTGAAAGTGTTGTGGTCAGATGAGACCAAAATCGAGCTCTTTGGCATCAACTCAACTCGCCGTGTTTGGAGGAGGAGGAATGCTGCCTATGACCCCAAGAACACCATCCCCACCGTCAAACATGGAGGTGGAAACATTATGGTTTGGGGGTGTTTTTCTGCTAAGGGGACAGGACAACTTCACCGCATCAAAGGGACGATGGATGGGGCCATGTACCGTCAAATCTTAGGTGAGAACCTCCTTCCCTCAGCCAGGGTATTGAAAATGGGTCGTGGATGGGTATTCCAGCATGACAATGACCCAAAACACACAGCCAAGGCAACAAAGGAGTGGCTCAAGAAGAAGCACATTAAGGTCCTGGAGTGGCCTAGCCAGTCTCCAGACCTTAATACAATAGAAAATCTGTGGAGGGAGCTGAAGGTTCGAGTTGCCAAACGTCAGCCTCGAAACCTTAATGACTTGGAGAAGATCTGCAAAGAGGAGTGGGTCAAAATCCCTCCTGAGATGTGTGCAAACCTGGTGGCCAACTACAAGAAACGTCTGACCTCTGTGATTGCCAACAAGGGTTTTGCCACCAAGTACTAAGTCATGTTTTGCAGAGGGGTCAAATACTTGTTTCCCTAATTAAAATGCAAATCAATTTATAACATTTTTGACATGCGTTTTTCTGGACTTTTTTGTTGTTATTCTGTCTCTCACTGTTCAAATAAACCTACCATTGTCAGTGGGCAAACGTACAAAATCAGCAGGGGATCAAATACTTTTTTCCCTCACTGTGTGTGTGTATATATATATATATATATACACACTAAACAAAAATATAAAACGCAACATGTAAAGTGTTGGTCTCATGTTTCATGAGCTGAAATAAAAGATCCCAATTTTTTTTCCATATTTCTCAAACGCTGTGCACACATTTGTTTACACCCGTTAGTGACCATTTCTCCTACGCCAAGATAATTCATCCATCCACCTGACAGTTGTGGTATATCAAGAAGCTGATTAAACACCTTGTGCTGGGGACAATAAAAGGCCACTCTAAAATGTGCAGTTTTGCCACACAACACAATGCCACAGATGTCTCAAGTTTTGAGGGAGCGTGCAATTAGCATGCTGACTGCAGGAATGTCCACCAGAGCTGTTGCCAGAGAATTTAATGTTCATTTCTCTACCATAAGCCGCCTCCATCATTTCAGAGAATTTGGCAGTACGTCCAACCAGCCTCACAACCGCACACCACACGTAACCACGCCAGCCCAGGACCTCCACATCCAGCTTCTTCACTTGCAGGATTGTCTGAGACCAGCCACCCGGACAGCTGATGAAACTGTGGGTTTGCACAACCAAATAATTTCTGCACAAACTGTCAGAAACAGGGAAGCTCATCTTTTTTTTTTCTAGTGTAGGCTATTTGTACACATTTGTATTGTGCATCTGCACTGTATGACTATACAAAGAAAATCATGACAGCCAGTGTGGCCATCATTTATGGTTTAGGTTATTGATTGCTATTAATAAATGATGCTATCATCATATACCCCCACATCATCATATCTAAGCACCTACTGCAGCATTGGTTTTGTTTGCCTGCTGTGCTGTGTATCATGTGGAAACAAAGCAGATGAGAGAATCATTGACCAAATGGCCTAACCTTATCTCCAACTGTAGGTCAGAGAATGTGTGGATCAGTAGACCGCATATTACTGATTGAATCAGACACCAAATATCCCTTAACCCTCAGCCACCTTTACTTTAAGCTACTTTACAATACACTCATTAGTTATTAAGGCTGCAATTCTGTGAGGAATAGAGAAATAAAAAAGCTGAAGCACTACCAAGTGGAAGGGCTGTTGTTTGGTTAACTGTTCATGCGTTTCAAAAGAAGACACGGGAGACTTCAACTTTGCATTTCATGGAAATACAAACAAATCCTTTGCACTCTCATGTAGCTGATGTAAACTGTGGTTCTTCTCTCTTTCAAAATAGTCTATGGATTCAACTGAACTAAATGTCACATGCAGTATACTAGCACATAGGGGGGAAAAGAGATTAGTAAAAACAACATCACTCACCGTGGTGCATCATGGGGATTTCCTCATTGCCTGTACCAGGGAGGTTGTAAATAACCACACCAGCGGCTCCACTTTCAGCAGCAGCCAGGATCTTCTCAGCGAAGGTGCAGTTTCCCCTCTGAATAAGGGCTATCCATGGCTCTGAGCTATTAAAGCTAGTCTGGGGCCCACAGGCTAAGGGATCTGAAATAGGAAGCGTCACCTCTCCGGAAGCTGAGATGACAGGAGAGTGGGCCCCATATAATCCACACTCACAGCTTTGTAACACCGTTTTGTTGTCACTTGTGTTCCAGTAACGCGTTTGAATGGTAGCCATCCAAAATACCATGTTCGCCCCAGTATTTTGAGCAGTTATCAGGCAGAGCAATGTGAAAAAGACCAAGCCAAAGCAATGTGTGCCTCTCTTCCCCATTTTCCTCTCAAACACACTCGCAACGCCTGTAGTTGAGTCAAGCCCTGTCTTCCTGATCATCGGCTGCCTGGGGTGCTGTACTGTAGGCAGTAAACTGACACCTTCCTTCTCTGTAACCTAAACCAAGTCTACGTCAGTCGTGGTTTCTGTTATCTTAGTGGACCTTGCTCACTAGCTTTGCGTTTGTTTAGTCCAAGTTTACCTGTGAATGCTAGTCTGGGAAAATATTATATAACATTTACACTATCATTGATTTGACACGATTTTGTTTGTGATATTTAAGTGTTGTAATCCAACACATCATGATGTCTTCATTAGTTTCGGCCAGTGTGCTATCGAAAGTGTAAGAGGAAATGTTCTAGCAGGATTTAAAATTAGCAGTGTCAACAAACACATTACATATCAACACTACTGCTGCCATAACAGTGCACAAGATAATAAATTATACAGTAGGCTTGAAACACCAAAGATCAAGCAAAATAATTTTGGAAATTCCTTTGTTTACAGCATTACAAGCTGCATAGTTCCATGTATGTTTTCCAGAGCCCATGTAGCTTGTCTTTATGATGTGGCATCAGGAAACATTAAGCATGTGAATATGGAAGACGACTTGACATAAATATTTAGTAAAAACCCCTTAAGAAAATGGTTTACGAATCCTCTTTAAAATGTGATTATTTTATTTGTTGTTGAAATTATACTTACGTTTTTTCAAAATACTCAAAACCCCAGTTTAAAAAGAGACAATTAGCTCAAAAGATATCTACAAAAGTATTTCCAGTATTTAACAATAAAACGTGTCTGGCTAATCATGTTAACAATTTGGTATTTGGCATTTTATTAGGATCCCCATTAGCTGTTGCAAAAGCAGCAGCTACTCTTCCTGGGGTCCACACAAAACATGAAACATGACATAACACAGAACATTAATAGACAAGAACAACTCAAGAAAGAATACATTAATTTCAGACAAGACAACACATACTGTGGTCCAATATCTATACCAAAGCAATGTCAGTCATTCTATACACCTTGGTGATGATAACCTCCAATTTATCTCCTCCCAGATGACAGAGGTCAAGGATACACACAAAATGGGTGTCTTTCAGCTCCTCAGCAGTTGCTAAAATCTCCTCTGAAAGAACAAAATTAAGAAAAACCAGCATACACAAATTAACTTCAGAGTATTTAAATTGTTGGAAACATTATGTATGCAAACCTCCTAAAAACAGTGTCTACATTCTACACTGAGTATACAAAACATTATGAACACCTTAACTGACCAGGTGAATATGATCCCTTATTGATGTCACTTGTTAAATCCACTTCAATCAGTGTAGATGAACGGGAGGAGACAGGTTGAAGAAGGATTTTTAAGCCTTGAGACAATTGAGACATGGATTGTGTAAGTGTGCCATTCAGAGGGTGAATGGGCAAGACAAAATATTTAAGTGCCTTTGAACAGGGTAAGGTACTAGCTGTCAAGAACTGCAACGCTGCTGGGTTTTTCACGCTCAACAGTTTCTTGTGTGTATCAAGAATGGTCCACCACCCAAAGGACATCCAGCCAACTTGACACAACTGTGGGAAGCATTGGATTCAATATGGGCCAGCATCCCTGTGGAACACTTTCAACACCAGTCCATGCCCCGACAAATTGAGGCTCTTCTGTGGGCAAGGGGGGGGGGGGGGGGGGGTGCAACTCAATATTAGGAAGGCGTTCCTAATGTTTGAGTATACTCAGTATGTAATTAATCAATGCCTAATATTATATGTGTAGACAGAATCTACCATATAAAGTTTGATTTGACCCTGTACTGTACAATGTAATCAATACTCAGTCTAGCCTCAGAAATGGACAGCGCATTTGATTTGCCATAACTGCTTTCTTAAGTGGAATCTACGTTTTAGAGTTGAAAGACCCACTTGGAGGTCAACCTTAGGAAATATGATATTGTAAAAATGCTTGTGAGCAGGTCATGAACCACGAATAGTAGTCTGCTTGAAAATAGCCTGGAGTTTCACCTTAGCTAGAAGCAGTGCCCCATGACTTGCTCTCAGGGGTGTGCGTTTACCCTCCCCTCCTGTCCCCCTCTACCCAGTGTGTTACCTGGTTCAGGGAGAGCAACCTCACTCTGGCTCAGGGGGTCTGCGAGAGGGCAGATGAAGCCTGCAGACAGGCAGGAAAGAAGTGTGTTGTCATGGGGGTCTTGAGGTAGACCTAAGGACCTGGGGTCCCCAGATGACATCACAGGAACAAAGGCAGCATCGATGGCCATCTGCTGGTTTATACCTGCCAGAGAGAGACAATGAAAGTAGTAAAACAATGAAATTATAGACTTTTTTTTTGGTACTTTTTACCCCTTTTTTCTCCCCAATTTCGTGAAATCCAATTGGTAGTTAGTCTTGTCCCATCACTGCAACTCCCGTACGGACTCCGGAGAAGCGAAGGTCGAGAGCCATGCGTCCTCCGAAACAAGACCCTGCCAAGCCGCACTGCTTCTTGACACAGCCGCACCAATTGAAGCCAGCCGCACCAATGTGTCGGAGGAAACACCGTACAACTGGCGACCGAAGTCAGCTTGCAGGCGCCTGGCCCGCCACAAGAAGGCTCACTAGAGCGCGATGGGACAAGGAAATCCCTGCCGGCCAAACCCTCCCCTAACCGGACGACGCTGGGCCAATTGTGCGCCGCCTCATAGGTCTCCCGGTCACGGCCGGCTGTGACACAGCCTGGGATTGAACCCGGGGCTGTAGTGACGCCTCAAGCACTGCGATGCAGTGCCTTAGACCGCTGCGCCACTCGGGAGGCCCTGAAATTATAGAATAAAATATAAATAAAACCACTAAGGATGTACAAAACAATCAGGGGTGAAAGATTGTATTTCTTCCCGGTACAGGACCTCCGATGTGCACAAATTATTTTTATGGGCCTAATAGTAAAGACATGTCATCTATAAAAATGTATTACCTTTTAAAAAAATGGGGCACACAACCAGGCATGTCAAACAAATCACATCTGCACACGTTGGTCCACTCTAAAATAATTCCAGCATCTAAAACAGTGCACTGTGCGACCAACATTAGATGAATGGAAAGAGATGGATGGAAATCTATTAAAACACCCCCAAAAAGTATGACATTCGGCGATTGTCATTAGGCATAATTGATTGATGTGTCCACTCACTGGTGTCTGCTTGCGTCATGGCCCGGCCAGTCATCTCTGCCTGCGCAAAATTTTACTGTTCACCTCGAATCACACCGCATTTTGGAGCTATACCACCGGGTTTTCAAGTCCATTTGCTCATTTCTCATGCGGCTGACAGGCGCTAACGATAGATTATGGTGCGATAGCCTACAGTTTTCATCTTTGATTTAATTATTGTGATAGGCTCATGTTTTACCAGCACGCGTACCGGCACTATTTATTTTGCCGGTAGTCTGTACCGGACCGGCTTACCTTCACCCCTGAAAACAATAAAAATCACAGATTAACTCCAATCAAATGAAAGAAATTACAAATAAATGCTGTACATGAGCTCTACATTACCTAATATTGTGATCTTATAGTATCCTTTGCAGGTTACTGGTGAGAGGGTGTCTGTGGTTTGCTCTGGAGTCCACCTGGCAGCATGTAGGTTACTCTGCTGCAGCAGAAGGGTCTTGTCGTCAAATCTGAATCTCTGAGAAAGGCTCTCCGAGTACACACCACCAGGATGTAAATATTCTAACACTTCTTGTCTCTGCTTCGGCCATGAGCTGCTTTCCCAGGATGTCCAATCACAGTCTGCAACTGCTCTCTCTCCAGTAGCGCCTTCACTCTGTGGAATATCTTAGAAACAAAATACAGTAGGCCTACCAGTGTCACTAACCTTGTTGTAACATCCCACATTAATGATGCGATGGCAAGTAGTTTCCATGGTTTCCAGATAAACAGTATAGTTAATATCTCAGGCTAGCCCCTGCACTACACTAGCCATGCTTAACCCATGAAGAGAGGAATAGAAGTTAGGCCACATAGATAAGTGGTGAGATAGTATGTTAATGTGGCACAACACTCTTATACCTGATGGACCTCGTTGTCCACTGGCTCTAGTTTGGTCTGGGTTTCTTTCTAGTGGACCAACTTCCTCTTCCTCTGATTCAGAATCACTCTCCTCTTCCTGTTCACCTAGCTCTTCTTCTGTTAAGCCATGGCCAGCCTCTCTGTGAACAGACAAAGCTCTCATTATAACCTGAGTTACTGGGTGGGTCCCTGATGGGCATAGAGAAATTATTACAGTGACCTGGTATGATGGAGCATAGAAGTTGATTCATTACCTTTTCTCTTGCATCCTGGCACGAGTAATATAGCATCGCTTCATCACTCTAAAAGACAACAGAAAATGATTCTAAAACATTAAAGTGAAAATATGCTAATCCAATTTCAAATGCCATAGGAAAAGGGGAGTTACCGGTACAATTTTGAATGTTTAATAGCTTACCCTTGTTTTAGGGCAGCCATACTAAACAAGTGGACCGTGGTCCGGATCCAGACCCATAACGAGGTCAATACAGACCGCGGGTCCCGACAAGATTATTATAATAATTTAACACACATAAAACATGTCATAATGTGTAGAATTGCAGGAAATTAGCTTTAAAACGGCACAATTTTTCTCCGCCCCATTTGGGGATTATTCACCTCTTCTTTGGTTGTTTTCTTTTCCTTCTGCTGGGTGAGCTCTGCACACTAGAGGACGATGTTTCCCTGTTTATCGGAGTCTCAGTCACTTCTACAGTCCTCTGATCACTGGGTGGGTCAGGTACAGTCACAACAGACTGAACCGTCTGCTGGAGAGAACCAGGCATTACATTCTAAACTTTCCTTACCAATGACAATATCAATACCTATAAAGTTCTGTACAGGCAACTGTTCTTGTTTTTTTGTCTTGTAATGCGTCCTGTTTCTTTTTCATGTAAAAAAACCAACACATCTACTTTAGAAAAATACTATAAGTGTGTTGAATTCACATGAAGTGTGTTATACATCTATGAAACCTACCTGGTCTGACAGAGTCTCCTCTGGCCATGTCACATACTGCACAGCCATGATCTGTCCTTGGATTGCCAGCCGCTTGTGCTCACGATAATGCAGACCCTCCATCTCACTCTTCAGTTCATTTGCAGCAACTAGAGGAACTTGAGCTGAGATGGGAAATACAGTGCATTCGGAAAGTATTCAGACGCCTTGACTTTTTGCACATTTAGCTATGTTTCATCCTTATTCTAAAATGGATTAAATAAAAACATTTCCTCAATCTACACACAATACCCCATAATGACAAAGCGAAAACAAGTTTAGAATTGTTTGCAAATTTATTACAAATAAAAAACAGAAATACCTTATTTACATAAGTATTAAGACCCTTTGCTATGAGACTCGAAATTGAGCTCAGGTGCAACCTGTTTCCATTGATCATCCTTCAGATGTTTACCTGTGGTAAATTCAATTGATTGGACCTAATTTGGAAAGGCACACACCTGTCTATATAAGGTCCCACAGTTGACAGTGCATGTCAGAGCAAAAACCAAGCCATGAGGTCGAAGGAATTGTCCGTAGAGCTCTGAGACAGAATTGTGTTGAGGCACAGATCTGGGGAATAGAACCCAAAAATGTATGCAGCATTGAAGGTCCCCAACACAGGGGCCTCCATCATTCTTAAATGGAAGAAGTTTGGAACCACCAAGACTCTTCCTAGAGCTGGCTGCCTGGCCAAACTGAGCAATCGGGGGAGAAGGGCCTTGGTCAGGGAGGTGACCAAGAATCTGATGGTCACTCTGACAGAGCTCCAGAGTTCCTCTGTGGAGATGGGAGAACCTTCCAGAAGGACAACCATCTCTGCAGAACTCCACCAATCAGGCCTTAATGGTAAAGTGGCCAGACGGAAGCCACTCCTCAGTAAAAGGCACATGACAGCCTGCTTGGAGTTTGCCAAAAGTCACCTAAAGGACTCTCAGACCATGAGAAACAAGATTCTCTGGTCTGATGAAACCAAGATTGAACTCTTTGGCCTGAATGCCAAGCATCACTTCTGGAGGAAACCTGGCACCATCCCTACGGTGAAGCATGGTGGTGGCAGCATCATGCTGTGGGGATGATTTTCAGCGTTAGGGACTTGGAGACTAGTCAGGATCGAGGGAAAGATGAACATAGCAAAGTACAGAGAGATCCTTGATGAAAACCTGCTCCAGAGCACTCAGGACCTCAGACTGGGGCGAAGGTTCACCTTCCAACAGGACAACGACCCTAAGCACACAGCCAAGACAACGCAGGAGTGGCTTCGGGACAAGTCTCTGAATGTCATTGAGTGGCCCGGCCAGAGCTTGGACTTGAACCCAATCTAACATCTCTAGAGACCTGAAAATGGCTGTGCAGCAACGCTCTCCATCCAACCTGACAGAGCTTGAGAGGATCTGCAGAGAAGAATGGGAGAAACTCCCCAAATACAGGTGTGCCAAGCTTGTAGCGTCATACCTAAGACGACTCGAGGCTGTAATCGTTGCCAAAGGCCCTTCAACAAAGTACTGAGTAAAGGGTCTGAATACTTACATAAATGTGGCATTTTATTTTTTATAAATGTGCAAACATTTCTAAAACCTGTTGTTGCTTTGTCACTATGTGGTATTGTGTGTAGATTGATGAAGGGAAAAACAGTAATCAATTTTAGAATAAGGCTGTAACCTAACAAAATATGGAAAAAGTCAAGGGGTCTGAATACTTTCCAAATGCACTGTAATTATGAAAATGATTTAAATGGTGATGTCTGCTGTAGTTAAAAACAAGCATACAAAAAAAGGTGGTGCATATTACAGACAGATGTAGATCTTTCCTTCTTGAAAAAGGTTCACCTCTTTTACCTGAGCCATCTGCCACTGACTGTGTGAAAATCAGAGGGGCATGAGGGAAGCAATAATGGCCACCAACAACAGTCTTCTTCAGCATGACGCTGTCCTTCAGAGTCTTGGTCCATTGGATGAAGCTCTTCACCCTGGGGTCCGACACGTAGGGCTGGCCCTTGTGATACCCTGAGGGAAAACTACATCTGATAAAGTATAACAACTACATACTAGATCTTCACAAAGTTGCAGTGTGTTTCTCCATTTATTCCTTTTTAAATAGAGCAGTTTTACTGTTGAACTTCTGTTTCACACTGTATCGCATTTTTTGTATAAGGGGAAATTAGTTTTTATTATATATTGTATTACTTTTATTAATCTACATGTATTCTGTACTGATGAGGAAGATCTGCAAGTAAGCATTTCACTGTACTGTCGTCACACCCGCTGTATTTTGTGCATGTGACAAATAACCTTTGATTTGATCTTTTGTTTCTTTGCAAATGACAGCAGCACTTACCTGTTGTGAATATCTGTGTCTCACAGCTGCTGGTGAGGTAAGGGAGTGAGTCTTGCTCTTGACACTTCCTCATCTGAGTGCAGACCAGGTATGTCACTGCAATGGGAGAGTGCAGAGCAGGGGGAAAATAAGTACAATTAGGGGAGTTCTGTTCAGTTTACCTATGGAATTGTTGGTATTATACTAAATTTAATAGTCATATTTACTTGGGTATATCCCATTGAATATTTCTGGTTGTGAAGAAGCAAAGATCTCCAAAATGAAAGGAATATTGGATGTTCCATCCACTGCATGGACCCAGCGGTATGTCCAGTATTTTTCTGGGCCTGCAAAAGAGGGAAGAAATTATGGGCATTTGTGTTACATTTTCACATGGAATGACCTAATAGTGAGAAATAAGTGACTAGTTCAAGTGTAATGAGCAACTCTTACCTGTGTTCCCCTTATTCTTGATTCTCTCCACCCGACTCACAAAAGTTACCAAGCCAATGACATCACATGCAGAATTGCTGGCCAAGCTCTCCAGTTCTGATCTAGAAGAAAAACATTTATAAGCTAGGAATAAGTAGTTCAGGCAGATAATAAAGACTGCTTAGTAATGTTGGAAATGTTACCCAGGGAAAGGCCTTTGTTTTTACATAAAATCTCATTTCAACTGCATAATGTGGTTGTGAATTGACCTAATGGCGAACTGGTAGGAAACCTCGGGCAAGCCCCATTGAGGCGGCACACTCTTGGCTGGAACCACAGTAAGGACTGCAGTGGGATTCCGTGGATTCAGACACATTTCTGTAAGACAGGCGAAGTAAAAATTCATATTAAAATGAACAGTTTCGCAAAGTACTCAGAATCAGACAGAATGTTCACTCAAAATGACTAATCAGGAGTGTCTGCATGGCAACATACTGGTAATGTTGATTTACTAAGTTGTGAATGACTAGGTTGAGTTCAGTACCTACTGAGTGAAAGCTCTTCATTCTGTGGTTGTCTATGTGAGGTCGTGACCTGTTTTGATAGCTCTGCTTGAGGGTGTAATTTTGGAGATAGAGCACAGTTCCAACATTCAGTCTCTGGTACCATTCTGGACACAGCTCATTCCACAGGACAAGGGACATGGTGCCACTCTGGTCTGCAACCTCAAAGTAGGCCTGGAGAATAGAGAAATAAACATAAAGAGAGGGTAAATCCTGATGAGACACTTCATACAGAATACTGACAACATTCGAAGAGATGTTAATTATAGTGTCAGGGTTGAGTAGAGAAGAGATGGTGTATTGGTCAATGGTATGGTATAGATACATGATTATACAGTGCCTTTGGTAAGTATTCAGACCCCTTGACCTTTTCCACATTTTGTTACGTTACAGCCTTATTCTAAAATTGATTAATTAAATACATATCCTCAGCAATCTACACACAATACCCCATAATGACAAAGCGAAAACAGGTTTTTAGAAGTGTTTGCAAATCTATTACAATTGTTTTTTTGTTTTTTTTCTTCACCTTTATTTAACCAGGTAAGCCAGTTGAGAACAAGTTCTCATTTACAACTGCGACCTGGCCAAGATAAAGCAAAGCAGTGCGATTAAAAACAACACAGAGTTACATATGGGGTAAAAAAACAAAGTCAAAAAAATACAACAGAGTGTGCAAATGTAGCAAGTTATGGAGGTAAGGCAATAAATAGGCTATAGTGCTAAATAATTATAATTATAATTAACACTGGAATGCTAGATGTGCAAGAGATTATGTGCAAAGAGAGATACTGGGGTGCAAAAGAGCAAAATAAATAACAATATAGGGATGAGGTAGTTGGGTGGGCTAATTTCAGATGGGCTGTGTACAGGTGCAGTGATCGGTAAGGTGCTCTGACAACTGATGCTTAAAGTTAGTGAGGGAGATAAGAGTCTCCAGCTTCAGAGATTTTTGCAATTATTTCCAGTCATTGGCAGCAGAGAACTGGAAGGAATGGCGGCCAAAGGAGGTGTTGGCTTTGGGGATGACCAGTGAGATATACCTGCTGGAGCGCAGACTACGGGTGGGTGCTGCTATGGTGACCAATGAGCTAAGATAAGGCGGGGATTTACCCAGCAGTGATTTATAGATGGCCTGGAGCCAGTGGGTTTGACGACGAACATGTAGTGAGGACCAGCCAACAAGAGCGTACAGGTCACAGTGGTGGGTAGTGTATGGGGCTTTGGAGACAAAACGGATGGCACTGTGATAGACTACATCCAATTTGCTGAGTAGAGTGTTGGAGGCTATTTTGTAAATGACATCGCCGAAATCAAGGATCGGTAGGATAGTCCGTTTTACGAGGGCATGTTTGGCAGCATGAGTGAAGGAGGCTTTGTTGCGAAATAGGAAGCCGATTCTAGATTTAACTTTGGATTGGAGATTCTTAATGTGAGTCTGGAAGGAGAGTTTACAGTCTAACCAGACACCTAGGTATTTGTAGTTGTCCACATACTCTAGGTCAGACCCGTCGAGAGTAGTGATTCTAGCAGCGTTCGATTGAAGAGCATGCATTTAGTTTTACTAGTGTTTAAGAGCAGTTGGAGGCTACTGAAGGAGTGTTGTATGGCATTGAAGCTCGTTTGGAGGTTTGTTAACACAGTGTCCAATGAAGGGCCAGATGTATACAAAATAAAAAACAGAAATACCTTATTTACATAAGTATTCAGACCCTTTGCTATGAGACTCGAAATTGAGTTCAGGTGCATCCTGTTTCGATTGATCATCCTTGAGATGTTTCTACAACTTGATTGGAGTCCACCTGTGGTAAATTCAATTGATTGGACATGATTTGGAAAGGCACACACCTGTCTATATAAGGTCCCACAGTTGACAGTGCATGTCAGAGCAAAAACCAAGCCATGAGGTCGAAGGAATTGTCCGTAGAGCTCCGAGACAGGATTGTGTCGAGGCACAGATCTGGAGCGACTTACAGTTAGTGAGTGCATACGTTTTTCATATATATATATATGAGCGGCGCAGTGGTCTAAGGCACTGCATCGCAGTGCTAACTGTGCCACTAGAGATCCTGGTTCGAATCCAGGCTCTGTTGCAGCCGGCCGCGACCGGGAGACTCATGGGCGGCGCACAATTGGCCCAGCGTCGTCCAGGGTAGGGGAGGGAATGGCCGGCAGGGATGTAGCTCAGTTGATAGAGCATGGCGTTTGCAACGCCAGGGTTGTGGGTTCGATTCCCACGGGGGGCCAGTATAAAATAAAATAAATGTATTCACTAACTGCAAGTCGCTCTGGATAAGAGCGTCTGCTAAATGACTAAAATGTAAAAATGTAAATAAATTAAAAAATCCTGTTTTTGTTTGTCATTATGGGGTATTGTGTGTAGATTGATGGGGAAAACACATTTTAATCAATTTTAGAATAAGGCTGTAACATTACAAAATGTGGAAAAAGTCAAGGGGTCTGAATACTTTCCGAAGGCACTGTATGTTTATGCCTCACCTGGTATGGGTAATCAATCTTGAGTCCAGGTTTTCCATAATACCGCAGTCTGGATTTATGAATCACCCTCACTATCAGGGGTAGAGGTCGAAACATGCATCCGAGAGACGACTCTAGATCACACAGGAGGGTCATCTTTGACACTGTTGAAGACATAACATCTTATCACAATTTCTGTGGGAGGTTGTAGTTTCTCACAAAAGTCAGCAACTGAAATTCTCATCTTACCATCCAGCACCACGTCTGATGGGGGGACATCTGGAACCCATACTCTGCCTTCAGGATCCTCGTTATTCCAAAGAGACAGGTAATGCTTACGGCCCACCTGCAGGGGTGAATCACTTTGCAATGCCACAATGTTTCCAAAGCCATCCTTTGAAAGCATGGGGAGGGAATCCAAGTCCTTAATCTTGCGCAACACATTAGACTCCTTTGAACCATGTTCAATCTTCTCGATGCAAACACAACCCTGACCCAATCTTCTCTCATTGTAAACAAACGAGCACTGGGTGATGTTGATATCAATTCCACTGCGAATAATGTTTTTGTGGATCAGATTATTTAAACTACGGTCAAGAATGCACTTGGCCTGCCAGACTCCATCAGTCACTGTCATGTCATAGCTGTAGCTGTCAGGAGGTTGTTGTTGTTGTCTAACATTTTGTTGTTCTGTCAAATATCTCTGAAGTCCAATGACAGCTACAGCATCAGTTTTGTCCATTTTAAGTGTAAGTGTTTTTGCAGTAAAGAACTGTTCCAAAGTAGAATGTAAGAAAGAATTAGGATTATTTCCAGTCAATGGATCGGAACAAGCCGATATGTTTTCAACTTCTTCGGGCATCATTAATGCGCAACAGGCCATGCACTGGGGAAAACGGGGTTGTTTACAACTAGCTAGCTAGCTTGCATGTATGCCTTGGCTAACAAAGTAGCTAGCTAACTTTAGCTCTGTAAACAAAGATTTTAAACAGCCGTTTGCTGACCACGCAAACAAGCGTTAACCATCAACCTAGTGCTAGCTGTATCGGTCTTGCCAAATCCAATAATATAGATAGCTTTATCTTGCAAAAAAACTATAGTAGCTAACTTTAGATACTTAGTTAGCTAACTCAGCTGTTGGCCAGTCAGCTAACTAAAGCGTTAGCATGCTAATGACGTTCCTGATGAACAACAATGAACAGTATCCGTTCTTCCGTTTTATGACTAGTTGACTAGCTAGCTAGTTTTTTACTTACAAAGGATGAGAAAGTCACGACAAGTTGGTTGGAAACATTGTAGCTAGCTAGTTACAGCATCTCAGAGAGTTCCGCTTTTGCTTCGGCGGCAGTGGATTTGAATTTTGGAAGCGGTTATTCCGCACATCGAAGCAGTGCTGGAATGCCCCAGTGACGCACACAGTGCTTTGCATATATATTATGAAGGCTGGCTACACATTTATTAACAGGACTTCTTTCACAGAATTACATCAGAGAAAATCATCTTCAATTGCACATTAACGCATTCATGTCCATAACATAAATGTATAATTTATTTTGGTACAATTGTTCTCTGAGTTTACTGATGGACAAATCTGAATACTTTTTATAAATCGGCCAACGGGTTTGTATGCAATGAGTTTTTGATATTGTACTATACTGAACAAAAATCTAAACGCAACAATTTCAAAGATTTTACTGAGTTACAGTTCATATAAAGAAATCAGTAAATGAATTTGGCCCTAATCTATAGATGTCACATGATTGGGAATATATGCATCTGTTGGTCACAGATACCTTTAAAAAAAGGTAGGGGCGTGGATTAGAAAACCAGTCAGTATCTGGTGTGATCACCAATTGCCTCAGGCAGCACAACACATCTTTGTCGCATAGAGTTGATCAGGCTGTTGATTGTGGCCTCTTCAATGGCTGTGCGAAGTTGCCGGATATTGGCGGGAAGTGGAACACACGTCAATCCAGAGCATTCCAAACATGCTCAATGGGTGACATGTCTGGTGAGTATGCAGGCCATGGAAGAACTGGGACATTTTCAGCTTCCAGGAAATGTGTACAGATCCTTGCGACATGGGGCCTTGCATTATCATGCTGAAACATGAGGTGATGGCGGTGGATGAATGGCACAACAATTGGCCACAGGAGTTTGTTTACATGGTTTCTCTGTGCATTCAAATTGCCATCAATAAAATGCAACTGTGTTCGTTGTCTGTAGCTCATGCCTGCCCATACCATAACCCCACCACCACCATGGGGCACTCTGTTCACAACCTTAACATCAGAAAATCGCTCACCCACATGATGCCATACATGTGGTGCGGTTGTGAGGCCAGTGGATGGTACTGCCAAATTATCTAAAATGACGTTGGAGGCGGCTTATGGTAGAGAAATTAATATTCAATTATCCTGCAGTCAGTATGCCAATTGCACGCGCCTTCAAAACTTGAAACATCTGTGGCATTGTGTTGTGTAACAAAACTGCAAATTTTAGAGTGGCCTTTTATTGTCCCCAGCACAAGGTGCACCTGTGTAATGATCAGCTTCTTGATATGCCACACCTGTCAGGTGGATGGATGCTCACTAACAGGGACGTAAACAAATGTGTGCACAACATTTGAGAGAAAAGCTTTTTGTGCATATAGAACATTTCTGGGATCATTTATTTCAGCTCATGAAACATGGGACCAACACTTTACATGTTGCATTTATATTTTTTGTTAGGTGTATATTTAGTACTTGGACACATGGGGTTACTGTTTTTTTTTTACACGTTTCATGAATCAAGACATGTGAAGTAAGTGTTCAAATGATCAGATAATAATGTTTGGTAAACAGATTGTGTGTGTATATATATATATATATATATATATATATATATATATATATATACACACAATCTAAAGAAATCCTCTGTCTCTCTCTCACTCACCCCTGAAGTATATGCAGTATAAACAAATCCAATGGAGATTGGAGAGAGAGAGAGAGAGAGTATGGAGGTAAAATTGTGACTTAATTATACAAGCATGTAAAGTATGATTTGCACATGTAAAATATGAGTTGCACCTGTATACTGAGTTTTGTAGTTGCAAAACATATTTGCAAACATGTAACTTACTTTGAGAATAAATGCAACAACACTTGCAAGCGCATAACGTGATGTGTGAATAAACACAACACTTGCAAGCATATCAATTGATTTGTGAATAAATTCAATAAGATTAGCAAGCATGCAACTACATTTCAGAATGAATGACACTCATTTACTAAACTTGCGACTGGTGAATCTTCTGTGAATCAAAACTACATTTGGCGATGTCGAATCTGTGCGCTCAGAGTTTTGGCGCTAATTTTGCAACTAACCTGTGCCAAAAGTTTTGCAGTTGTAAAAAAAAATTCTGCAAGCAAGCCGCACAGAAAAACACTAGCTCTGGTGGACACGGCTTTTTCTTCCGACCAATCAGGTGAGGTGTTGTCATTCTTGAACGTGCTTTCACGTTTTACAAGGTTCCGGTCTGGAAGCACGTTTCCACTGACTGTGCTAAATATGGATAACATTTGTTAAAAAGGTGTTGGTTTGGAAGATGAAGGGAAGAATTCAAACGAGTGTTTCCACATAGCATAACCGCTACAAAACGTATGCTAGCTAGCTAGCCTCTTCTATTGGCATTACATGACTGGTTAGTTAGTTAGCTAGCATTAAAGACTTCTGGCTAGCCTGTATCTAGTGGTTCTTACGTTGTGTATCAGAGCAATAGGTCTAGCTATGTACTTGTCATTTGGTTGAGACTAACACTAGTTTAGAAAATAATTGTTTGCTCTGTGTATATTTGGTGTGTAGTTGGTTGGCTTTGCTAGTTAGCAAGCTGAGATATCTGCTCAAGTTGGCTAACGTTAGTTAGCTTGCTAATAATATTTTGAGGAGAACAGGCTACCTCCCTTTATAATCAAGACAAGAGAGGATGGGGAAGAAGATTAGATGTGCAGTTGCTTCATCTGGCTGGTGCAATGCCCAGGCGAGATGAGAGCTAACTGCCATGAGATACTTTTGTATATATAGTGTATGTGGATACCCTGTGTAAAGAATTGAGCAGACAGCCATGCAGTCTCCATAGACAAACATTGGCAGTAGAATGGCCTTATTGAAGAGCTTAGTGACCAGGCGAGATGAGAGCTAACTGCTACGAGATGAAAAGGTGAGATCTCAGATTCTATCTTGATTCCTGATTAACATGATCCTGTGGGTGGAGGGCTTCTTGGCAGCAATCCCCTTCGGCACGCTGGTGGCCAAACCACAAAGCCATGATGGCCACCAGCGTGCTGAAGGGGATGGCTGCCAAGAAGCCCTCCACCCACAGGAGCATGTTAATCAGGAAGAAGTCTGCAAACAAAATCCTGAGAGGGAGGGGAGAGAAAAGGTGTGTGGGAGGACAGGACAGTGAATATCTCAATGGAAAGATGTCAGGTCCCACCAGTCAATATCATTTGATTCATTATGATTTAAAAGTAAAAACTGATCCTAGATCAACACTCCTACTTTAAGACGTTTTTTGAATACGGGTCCAGATAAGACAAGTTGACCCTAGCCCCCCCGGCACATAAACTATTGCAGAATAATTACTGGGGACTGAGGCGGGGGTTGGGAGACACTGTGGCCCTGTCCAATGACACCCCTGGACAGGACCAGTCAGGAAGGAGCTTACCCAACCACTCTGAGGCAGTGGTTGTGTGGCTAGCAGAGATGTGCTTGGCAGATCTGAAATGATCTGAAAAATCTGATGATTTGTACAACTTGAGACAGATAGCAATACATTACAAATATATTAAAACATAATATGGAATGTAACACAAATACAGATGATGTGCATGGTGTTAACAAACCTCCAAACAAGCTTCAATGCCATACAACACTCCTTCAGTAGCCTCCAACTACTCTTAAACACTAGTAAAACTAAATGCATGCTCTTCAATCCAACGCTGCTGGCACCCGCCCACCCGACTAGAATCACCACTCTCGACGGGTCTGACCTAGAGTATGTGGACAACTACAAATACCTAGGTGTCTGGTTAGACTGTAAACTCTCCTTCCAGATTCACATTAAGAATCTCCAATCCAAAGTTAAATCTAGAATCGGCTTCCTATTTCGCAACAAAGCCTCCTTCACTCATGCTGCCAAACATGCCCTCGTAAAACTGACTATCCTACCGATCCTTGACTTCGGCGATGTCATTTACAAAATAGCCTCCAACACTCTACTCAGCAAATTGGATGTAGTCTATCACAGTGCCATCCGTTTTGTCTCCAAAGCCACATACACTACCCACCACTGTGACCTGTACGCTCTTGTTGGCTGGTCCTCACTACATGTTCGTCGTCAAACCCACTGGCTCCAGGCCATCTATAAATCACTGCTAGGCAAATCCCCGCCTTATCTTAGCTCATTGGTCACCATAGCAGCACCCACCCGTAGTCTGCGCTCCAGCAGGTATATCTCACTGGTCATTCCCAAAGCCAACACCTCCTTTGGCCGCCATTCCTTCCAGTTCTCTGCTGCCAATGACTGGAACGAATTGCAAAAATCTCTGAAGCTGGAGACTCTTATCTCCCTCACTAACTTTAAGCATCAGTTGTCAGAGCACCTTACCGATCACTGCACCTGTACACAGCCCATCTGAAATTAGCCCACCCAACTACCTCATCCCTATATTGTTATTTATTTTGCTCTTTTGCACCCCAGTATCTCTATTTGCACATAATCTCTTGCACATCTAGCATTCCAGTGTTAATACTAATTGTAATTATTTTGCACTATAGCCTATTTATTGCCTTACCTCCATAACTTGCTACATTTGCACACACTGTATATATATTTTCTGTTGTATTTTTTGACTTTATGTTTTTTTACCCCATATGTAACTCTGTGTTGTTGTTTTTATCGCACTGCTATGCTTTATCTTGGCCAGGTCGCAGTTGTAAATGAGAACTTGTTCTCAACTGGCTTACCTGGTTAAATAAAGGTTAAATAAATAAAATAAATAAAAAATTAATACAATTACTACAGATAGTTAGCTCTATCAATGCTTTTCCTGAAAATGTTTATCTGATATTATAGCTAGCTAGTTGATGTTGTTCTATCTAGCTCACCCAAAGCAGGCTTTTCTCCTCCTCGCTGGTCTGCAGACTACATGATCATGATGTTGTGGCTGTAACATTTAACAGACAATAGAACAACAACAACAACAACAACTAGCTAACTATATCAGATATAAATTTTTAGGAAAAGCAGCTCATATAGCAAGCCAATAAAATGAATATCATTGCAATGGTTCGACATTGACATCTAGCTAGCTAATCAAGATAAAAAGGTGAGATCTTTCAGATTCTACACTATATGACCAAAAGTATGTGGACACCTGCTTGTCGAACATCTCAATCCAAAATCATGGGCATTAATATGGAGTTGGTCCCCCCCCCCTTTGCTGCTATAACAGCCTCCACTGTTCTGGGAAGGCTTTCCACTAGATGTTGGAACATTGCTGCAGGGATTTGCTTCTATTCAGCCACAAGAGCATTAGTGAGGTCGGGCACTGATATTAGGCCTGGCTCGCAGTCGGTGTTCCAATTCATCCCAAAGGTGTTTGATGGGGTTGAGGTCAGGGCTCTGTGCAGGCCAGTCAAGTTCTTCCACACCGATCACGACAAACCATTTCTGTATGGACCTCGCTTTGTGCAAGGGGGCATTGTCATGCTGAAACAGGAAAGGGCCTTCCCCAAACTGTTGCCACAAAGTTGGAAGCACAGAATTGTCCAGAATGTCATTGTATGCTGTAGCGTTAAGAGTTCCCTTCACTGGAACTAAGGGGCCTAGCCCGAACCATGAAAAACAGCCCAGACCATTATTCCTCCTCCACCAAACTTTACAGTTGGCACTATGCATTCAGGCAGGTAGCGTTCTCCTGGCATCCGCCAACCCTGACGGATGGTGAAGCGTGATTCATCACTCCAGAGAACCTATTTCCACTGTCCAATGGTGGCGAGCTTTACACCCTTCCAGCCGACGCTTGGCAATGCGCATGGTGATCTTAGGCTTGTGTGCGGCTGCTCGGCTATGGAAGCTCCCGACGAACAGTTCTTGTTGCTTCCAGAGGCAGTTTGGAGCTTGGTAGTGAGTGTTGCAACTGAGGACAGATTATTTTTACACGCTACGCGCTTCAGCAGTCCCGTTCTGTGAGCTTGTGTGGCCTACCACTTCGCGGCTGAGCCGTTGTTGCTCCAACGTTTCCACTTCACAATAACAGCACTTACAGTTGACCGGGGCAGCTTTAGAAATTTGACGAACTGACTTGTTGGAAAGGTGGCATCCTATGAGGGTGCCACGTTGAAAGTCACTGAGCCCTTCAGTAAGGCCATTCTACTGCCAATGTTTGTCTATGGAGATTGCATGGCTGTGTGCTCAATGTAATACAACTGTCAGCAACGGGTGTGGCTGAAATAGCCGAATCCACTAATTTGAAGGGGTGTCCACATACTTTTGTATATATATATAGTGTATCTCGTAGCAGTTAGCTCTCATCTCGTCTGGGCATTGCATCAGCCAGATGTAGCAACTGCACATCTAATCTTCCCCATCCCCTCTTGTCTTGATTCTAGCCTGTTCTCCTCAAAATATTATTAGTTGCTAGTTAACGTTAGCCAACGTGAGCAGATATCTCAGCTTGCTAACTAGCAAACTCAACCAACTACACACCAAATATACACAGAGCAAATCATTATTTTTATAAACTGTTAGTCTCAACCAAATGACAAGTACATAGCTAGACCTATTGCTCTGATCCACAACGTAAGAACCACTAGATACAGGCTAGCCAAAAGGCTCTAATGCTAGCTTGCTAACTAGTCATGTAATGCCAATAGAAAAGGCTAGCTAGCTAGAATCAGTTTTGTAGCGGTTATGCTATGTGGAAACACTTGTTTTTAATTATTCCCTTCATCTTCCTCACCAACCCCTTGTTGTTGCTTTCAAATTCTGTTAATATCATTTAGCTAGTAATTTTAACAAATGTGATCCATATTTAGCACATTCAGTAGAAAGCGTGCTTCCAGACCGAAACCCTGTAAAACGTGACAAAACTGCACATTTTAGAGTGGCCTTTTATTGTCCCCAGCACAAGGTGCACCTGTGTAATGATCATGCTGTTTAATCAGACTCTTGATATGCCACACCTGTCAGGTGGATGGATTATCTTGGAACATTTCTGGGATCTTTTATTTCAGCTCATGAAACATGGGACCAACACTAATAATAATAATATAATAATATGCCATTTAGCAGATGCTTTTATCCAAAGCGACTTACAGTCATGATACACACTATGTGTATATTTATGTGTGTGTGTGTGTGTGTGAAGAAATATATATATATATATTCACTGAGTGTACAAAACATTAGGATTTTTAAGCCTTGAGACAATTGAGACATGGATTGTGTATGTGTGCCATTCAGAGGGTGAATGGGCAAGACAAAAGATTGAAGTGCCTTTTGAAAGGGGTATGGTAGAAGGTTTTAGGCACACCGGTTTGAGTGTGTCAAGAACTGCAACGCTGCTGAGTTTTTCACGCTCAATAGTTTCCCGTGTGTATCAAGAATGGTCCACCACCCAAAGGACATCCAGCCAACTTGACACAACTGTGGGAAGCATTGGAGTCAACATTGGCCAGCATCCCTGTGGAACACTTTCGACACCTTGTAGAGTCCATGCCCCAACAAATTGAGGCTATTCTGAGGGCAAAAGGGGTCAACTTAATATTAGGAAGGTGTTCCTAATGTTTTGTACGCTCAGTGTATATAAACAATATCTAAAGAAATCCACACCCTCTCTCTCACACACACACCCCTAGAGTATATGCAGTATAAGCAAATTCAATGGAGACTGGAGAGTGAGTCATTTTACAGCTTTTCCATCTTTCTCTGATCTTAAACATGTTCAAATCTTAATAGTTGTCGGGACTAATATATATATATATCAAAACAATATCTAAAGAAATCCACACACACTCCTAGAGTATATTATACAGCATAAGCAAATCCAATGCAAGTCAATGGAGAGTGAGGCATGCTACAGAATTGTCCCTCTTTCTCGATCTCCCTCTCTCAAGCACACGTGTGGACACACATACCACAGATATACACACATCACAGGAGGCTGCTGAGGGGAGAATGGCTTATAATAATGGCCAAAACGGAGCAAATGGAATGGCATCAAACACATGAAAACCATGTGTTTGATGTATTTGATACCATTCCGCTCCAGCCATTACCACGAGCCCGTTCACCCAAATAAGGTGCCACCAACCTCCTGTGACACACATGCTCCCACACCCATGGGGTGCGCAAACAAACACACGCACACACACACACACACACACCTGGAGGGAAAGCCAACAGTTCTGAATTGATTTACACATACAGGTCTTTGAAGCTAATCTTGTTGATTCTGATGTCCTAACTGGTTTCTTTGATTGAATGTTTAGTTTGTGGGAACTGTAGAATTGTTATTTTTTACCTTTAGCTGTGGAATAAACGCAATCAGTCATGATGTTTTTTTCTGATTGTCAATCACTTCAAAAAGGTGCTCCTGTAGGTTCCCCACACGCAGTGGTGATTTTAACATGTAAATCTTGGTGGGGCAAAAAAAGTTTTTTGACGCATGCCAGCAAAGCCACTACACAACACAAGACTAAACAATACATTAAATTCAGCCTCATTTACTGCCTTTAAAAAAAACATAGCTGATATGGCTGACTTGCTTAAACAAATGTGGCTTCTACTGACAATTGAGATGTACAAACTATGGCATAAGGGGACAACGAGTGGATAAGAGGCAATCCGTAATTTCGATTTAAGACATTAACGAGCGAGCTAGGACGGATGTAGTCAATCTAACTATTTATTCAGCACTTTTGAAATGTACTGCGACAAAATTCAGAACATGGGCCGTTCTTACAGTACTCTCCCTGTACATCAAGTCAGAACCATATGATAAATAAAGGGGGCATATAAGCAGACAATGAAAGCTCTTACAATATTCGATGATGACATTTCTTTGAAACAGGCTATAGGCTACATGTGCACCACCAAGTCAGAACAGTAAGCGAAATTAAGAGGGGAAAAGGGAACAAAGTATTAGGGTGAGGCATATGGGCTACTAACAGCTTACTACACAACATACACTTAGTATTACTTTTTTAGCTACAGTATACATATCTCCCTGGCATATTACATCATTTATGCAGCAGCATACAAGACATTTTGGACTCACCTTGTTGTTCTGTGCTCACTTTAACAGGAAGGTGGCGTGGCGGTCCTTCTTGGGCAAATTTTGTCATCAAAGATTTATGGTGCTTTTAAGACAACTGGGAACTCTAGGGAAAAAAACAAGTTTGAATCATGATGACGTCAGTGATCTTCAGGTCTGTGCTCTAGAAAGAGGCCAGAGTTCCCGACTTGCAATTCCGAGTTGGATGACCGTTCAAAACGTATTTTCCCAGTCGGAGCTCGTTATTTTCAGAGTTCCTAGTTGTCTTGAACTCACAGAAGTCAGATTTCCCAGTTCCGAGTTTCCAGATGTTTTGAGCGCGGCAGAAGTCATGCTGGATTGATAGCATGGCCAATGTTGAATGTTTATCCTTTTAAGCTTGGAAAAGAGACCCTTAAACCCAGACTTGGGACCACACACCCACTCCACTGAATAGCAGGCTAGTGATTGCTTTGCAGTGCTTGCAGTTAGCCACTGATTCCTTCCAAACCACTCATTGTTGAATTTGCGATTTCCAACTTGTTGTATAATGTTTGTGTCCAAAGGCCGATGAGCACGATACATTTTATCTATAATTTCTCTTCATTATTTCTCTTCATATGACAAGGATTGAAAATGATTTGCCAGTAGATTGTCGACTTGATTCATGATGATGACTGCTAGCTTGGTAGCTAAGATTTTGAAAGTATGATGTTGACATGATCAGTCCAATTAAATATACTGTAGATATAATGTGATTTGACGTCATTTTATCTGTGGCCAATGACATTGAGCCTTCTTGGATGGGCACTTCTAATGTAACTCTATGGCAGCACTCAAGGGGCTTGAATTTTCAAGCTCTACCCTTAGATTTGGCTCGTGAGGTAGTGTCCCCATGAGTGACAGAACACTGAGCCAATCACGGCGCAACTAGAGAACATTACCAACTCCTACCCTCCGTATCAGTGTTGCCAACTTAGTGACTTTGTCGCTATATTTAGCGAGTTTTCAGACCCTTCTAGCGACACATTTTCAAAAAAGCGACTAGCGACAAATCTAGCGACTTTTTCCGGTGTTATTGGAGACTGACGTGAAAGCACGTATCGTTCTTACTCTTCTCAACGAGCAGCGGGTGCTGCTGTGGGCCCCACCCCCATCCCAAAGCACTCACAGGCGGCCCAGTCCTCGCGCAGCAGTCCCTCTCAGCTGCAGTCAGAGCAGGAGATGTTCACCCCTCCGCGTCCAGACTGAAAATGAATCGCGCATGCGGGAAGCCGCCGCTGGCTGATCTGGCCCTGGCTTACATTCAGGGCGGGATGTAGATGTAGGGTGTTTTTTACTCACTTTTTGTTTCTCCCATGATGTTATTCCTCTCTCCTACAGTGTCCATCACAATTACATGCACATGGCCAATTATGCAAATCAGGTGATGACGTCATTTAGCGACTTTTAGGACAGCCAATAGCTACTTTCCTTACTGAGGAGATGGCAACACTGCATCCGTACAGAAAGCACTGAGCTAGGCTGAAACACCTGCATTTTGGAGCTGCCTTTCTCAAGAAAGCAAAAAAGAGACCAAGTTTGTATGCAGCTGTATTAACGTAATGGTTTTATAAATTTTTTTACATTGTTTGCAAACTGATATGTGACAAGTATTAATGTCAAAATAACATGCAAAACAGGCAACCCAAAAAAAGGTGGGGCTCAATGACGGGTCGCCACTGCCCACAGGTCAGCTGTTTGCTCACACGGCACCCTCCGCAATTACTATTAACCCATCCGACTATATGTGATAAAGTGAAAATCTGAGGCTCGCACCAAAACTTAGCTGCAAATACAGAAAATGCGCTATAGGATACAGTCAACGAAGGAAGAATGATTTTTCGACAGGGGGTGCAGGATTTTTTTTGCTGCCTGATTTAGATATGTTTCTGCTTATAATTTCCGAAATGTTTGTAGGCTATTTGTTAGTCAACATGTCTATAATTAGATACACGTAGCTTCTCTTTTGTCATTATATGGTACCCTAGAAGACTAAATTAACCCTTGCTCAACAGAATAATGTAGCCTAATAGATCGATAGAATGAACGCTCAGTAACATCAGTAACGCTTTCTCTGTCATCTTTCGCAGAGCAAAGACGTTTAAGGACTGAGGAGAAAATACAATAACGCAGAAAAAAAGTTTATATTTTCTGTGCAAAATGACCAAATGACATCAGTTTGACTGGTTGTAAGGAAAAAGAAAGCTGTGAAAACAACCCAAAGTGTTTCTGATAAGATTTCAGTTCGGCTTCGATGCATATATTATATGGTTGAAATACACTGCTCAAAAAAATAAAGGGAACACTTAAACAACGCAATGTAACTCCAAGTCAATCACACTTCTGTGAAATCAAACTGTCCACTTAGGAAGCAACACTGATTGACAATACATTTCACATGCTGTTGTGCAAATGGAATAGACAACAGGTGGAAATTATTGGCAATTAGCAAGACACCCCCAATAAAGAAGTGGTTCTGCAGGTGGTGACCACAGACCACTTCTCAGTTCCTATGCTTCCTGGCTGATGTTTTGGTCACTTTTGAATGCTGGCGGTGCTTTCACTCTAGTGGTAGCATGAGACGGAGTCTACAACCCACACAAGTGGCTCAGGTAGTGCAGCTCATCCAGGATGGCACATCAATGCAAGCTGTGGCAAGAAGGTTTGCTGTGTCTGTTAGCGTAGTGTCCAGAGCATGGAGGCGCTACCAGGAGACAGGCCAGTACATCAGGAGACGTGGAGGAGGCCGTAGGAGGGCAACAACCCAGCAGCAGGACTGCTACCTCCGCCTTTGTGCAAGGAGGAGCAGGAGGAGCACTGCCAGAGCCCTGCAAAATGACCTCAAGCAGGCCACAAATGTGCATGTGTCTGCTTAAACGGTCAGAAACAGACTCCATGAGGGTGGTATGAGGGCCCGACGTCCACAGGTGGGGGTTGTGCTTACAGCCCAACACTGTGCAGGACGTTTGGCATTTGCCAGAGAACACCAAGATTGGCAAATTCACCACTGGCGCCCTGTGCTCTTCACAGATGAAAGCAGGTTCACACTGAGCACATGTGACAGACGTGACAGAGTCTGGAGACGCCGTGGAGAGCGTTCTGCTGCCTGCAACATCCTCCAGCATGACAGGTTTGGCGCTGGGTCAGTCATGGTGTGGGGTGGCATTTCTTTGGGGGGCCGCACAGCCCTCCATGTGCTCGCCAGAGGTAGCCTGACTGCCATTAGGTACTGAGATGAGATCCTCAGACCCCTTGTGAGACCATATGCTGGTGCGGTTGGCCCTGGGTTCCTCCTAATGCAAGACAATGCTAGACCTCGTGGCTGGAGTGTGTCAGCAGTTCCTGCAAGAGGAAAGCATTGATGCTATGGACTGGCCCGCCCATTCCCCAGACCTGAATCCAATTGAGCACTGGGACATCATGTCTCGCTCCATCCACCAACGCCACGTTGCACCACAGACTGTCCAGGAGTTGGCGGATGCTTTAGTCCAGGTCTGGGAGGAGATCCCTCAGGAGACCATCCGCCACCTCATCAGGAGCATGCCCAGGCGTTGTAGGGAGGTCATACAGGCACGTGGAGGCCATACACACTACTGAGCCTCATTTTGACTTGTTTTAAGGACATTACATCAAAGTTGGATCAGCCTGTAGTGTGGTTTTCCACTTTAATTTTGAGGGTGACTCCAAATCCAGACCTCCATGGGTTGATACATTTGATTTCCATTGATAATTTTTGTGTGATTTTGTTGTCAGCACATTCAACTATGTAAAGAAAAAAGTATTTAATAAGATTATTTCATTCATTCAGATCTAGGATGTGTTGTTTAAGTGTTCCCTTTATTTTTTTGAGCAGTGTACTATCTATCAGCTTTTATGATGCTTTTAGGATGAAGACAGCACCTTTACAGATGGTATCTGACTGAGCATTGCATTCTCTCAAGATGCAGATATAAATAAATCATACTTCTCCACTCCTGTTCCCAAGTAAAAATGTTGCCTACATTTTGGTGTATCATTTTACTTCAAGAAATGCTTAATTCTGCAGAAGTTATTATTAAGGCTATGTAAGAGGTTATAGACCTACAGTCAGTGTCCAGATTTCAGTTTCCATTTAACCCATCTAAACAGTAGGCTACAGTTCCATTTACATGCCATAGGCCTAGTTGAAGGCCCGTGACTGTCGAATTTGTATAGTGCCTCACTATCATCACACATAACATAGCTGGCACTGCTATCATCCTCTTTTACCACTTCACCAAATATTTAACAAACATTACTTTTCTGGCCCTCCCTTCTCTTTATTTTCATCTCTCCTTTAGCAGCTTTTGTTTTATTGAATTAAACTTCGACAATGTCCCTTTTGCCTTTGTGGATTTACATTAACTTTTTCTGCCCATTCCCAAAAGCATTATTTGGCGATTGGCGCATACAGTTAAGCCCTACAGTTTAGGTTTATGCACTAATACCAGGTAGACTAAAATAATGAAAGAAAAACCTCGATATACTGTAGCCTGTATAAATTGCACAAGAATTATACATTTATGGATTTTTAAAGATATTGTTTCTTTTTATTCAACCCGCCACCCACCCGCCCTTCAGCCACACAATATTGAATGACCCTAAACCCATCTGCCCCGTGGATATAACCGCAGGGTCTGCAGGTTATGAATCAACCCGCGCATCACTAACCTGCGCACATTCGTCCACTCACAAAATAATTCCAGCATCCAATCCCCAACAGTGCACTGTGCACCCGCAATTTGATGAATGACATTCTGCGATTGTCATTAGGCCTACAACTGAATTGATGAGTCCACTTTTGTCCACACGCGCCTCGGTTCTCGGCCACTCATCTCCATCTTGTCTATGCGCATCTCGGTTCTCGGCCACTCATCTCCATCTTGTCTATGCGCATCTCGGGTCGTGGCCACTCATCTCCATCTTGTCTATGCGCATCTCGGTTCTCGGCCACTCATCTCCATCTTGTCTATGCGCATCTCGGGTCTCGGCCACGCATCTCTGCCTTGGCAAAAGGTAATTGTTCTCCTCTAACCACAACGTAAGTTGGAGCGTATACCACCGGGTTTTAAGTCAATTCGCTAATTTTTATGTGGCTGACATGCGGGAATGTTAAATAATGGTGTAATAGTCCATAGTTTTATTGCCATTTTGTGGTAATTGTGATATGCTCACGTTTTACTGGTACGGCATACCCCCACTATTTCATACTTCCAGTGTCATTCTTAAAATGTCAATTTGGCCTGTGTAGACACTTGTACTATGCTGACACCAAATGTCATGCATTTACACCAAACATAATTTGTTCAGTGGTGCATTTTGATATTGACATGAATGGGTTAATGAAAACACGCAGAATAGAGTGCACCAAATGTATGTCTAAAAATATATTTTTTATTTTCAAAGATAGCATGTTATCCAAATTGATTAATAAATAATTCAATATCACAAAATTTATATCCAAGCCGTTTCAGAATGTCAACTTTTTTATTAATTTATTTTAAAACAATATTAATATGTTAATCTTATTTTTGATGGTATACACAGAGAAAAAAACAAGCCATACAATATTCAACTGTGCAACACCAACTTGCTGAACTGAAGAAAATAAAAACCTCAGCTCCCCCAATAAGACACTTCAATAATGTGTTACAAAATACTTCTGTTTGTTTTACTTTAAAATCATGTGACATACATACATACATACATACATACATACATACATACATACATACATACATACAAACACATTCAATCTATTTGACATCTTATAAATTAAACAACTATATAATCTAAATAAAAAGTGTACATTCTATAATACAATATTTTCAATTAGTTTTCTGCAATGAAATGGCTTATGTACAGTACCAAGTTCTGTTTTGTTTTTGTTTTACTTCTTCCTGGCAAATGTTATACAGTGTGCATTCATGGACTCTCCACCCCATATACTGCAAGGATGCGCAGTCACCTCTAAAGGTCACAAATGCAAAAATCAAAGTCACAAAAAGATTGACACTTGATGAAGAAGCTTAACATAAAAATATAGTCAAACGGTGAAACAAAAAGTGTGTCTTCTACTGCTGGGGAGACAGATTCAATAGAATCAAAAAGAGAGAAACAGTACCATTTGATCTAGTGTAGCAATCACAATTAACAAACACATACCAATAAACATGAACATTTGTATAAACTGAAGCAATACATAGCAAACACACAATGGCTATCAGTATGACCTCAAAACTTAGAAAATCATCTGTGGGACTGGGTTCATGGAAATTGAATAAATGCCTGTGGATGCAAGTGGTGGCAACTAAAGCACATTCTTTACATAAGATGGAGGATAAACTACAGTTAGCTAGAGAGCACACTGGACAATTGTGAGTCCATGGTTTGCTCTTATTATATGAGCTTGATCATTAAACACACTACATGTTCCTTCAACCAGCTTCAAAAGGCAGTTTACCATATGATTGGGCATTGAGCACATTGAACCAACAACTGAGTTTTGTTCTGAATGATAAGGTTGAGTGGAGGCCAACCTAGGGACACATTTTGCTGACAATCAACAAACAGGATTTGAAAAGGATTGGGTATTTTAACAGGACTGTTTCTAAACAAATCTGCATGTGGGTCTTGAATAGTCACTGTTGTGTCTTTAGAGTAATAACGCACTAACACAGTAACTACGTTGAAACAATGTGTTGCTCATATCACTTTTTTTAAAAATTACGTTGGGCTGACCCCAGCAAGAGGCCAACAAGTTTTACTGAATCTAATATGGCCCCCTTTCCTGATGCCAGCATCACTCTGAGACCAGTTGACCTGTCTTTTAGTGTGGATTAAGTAATTCTAACAAAGTCTTTAGCAGATACAAGCTGTACCACAGTAAAGACACTGCTGATATTCATGGTTGAAGGAATGTTAAAGATATTTTCATACAAAAATATTTCCATTTAATTCACATAGTACATTAGTTTATAGTATACAACTATATCTCTTCTTTTTTACATGAGTACATACTTGTCTAGAAACAATTTCAACAGAATAAATCATTTTTTCAAAATTAACATTGCACATAATAAAGGGTAAAACGGCACATACTGTAAGAATTGTAGAACTTTGTTTGATCTCTTAAAACAAAATGAACAGCACCAGTCTTCGTGAGAGTGACTGTGACCGATGAAGTGATATGTAGTATTATTTGAAGTGGTCAGTTTGATTGTCATATACATTAGTGGGCCATTTGTCTCTGGTTAGTATTTTGTTCATACACAGTATTTCTAAAATCACCAGTGTATGGACACAATTACTCATACATGGACAAATACACTTTTAGTCTCTAGTCATTCTGCTGAATTGCAAAGATTGACTACCAAATATAAACAATGAAACTGTAACCAGCAAATTCTGAAAAGTACAAATTCTTAATGTAATACTGAGAATATTTGTTTCCACAGATAACCTGAGAAAAAAATTACATTATGAAAGCATACATAATCAATGTAAGAAAACTACAATATGTCTTCCTAATCATTGCAGCATCTGTTACACTTGATACAAAACAATGAGTCCTTGGGTGATTTGGGCAACAAACTACCGTTATTGTGCTGTTAGTAGTTTATTCTTGTGAGCCAGTTAAGGCATTAAGACCTTATTGTCTTATCTTTAAATGCCTGATTAAAAACGCACCCAGGAGAACAGCTTAAATTTGTTTAGAAATATATGGTAAATGAACAAACATGCTATGGTAGTCTACTAATAATGTTCGCTCTTTCCATTAAGGTGTGGATAAACAATATGAAGCCTGATTTTTATGAATTATTGAATACAAATGTTGCCATAATTAAATTGGTACTATTCTTCGCTTTTAGAAAACAATTCTAAATATTTGATTCTATAATTAAAATAATAGTCATTGTATGAGGACATTGTTCCAGTTGCTGTGTCAGTCATGAACATGATTCCCCCCCCAAACATGGGACTAATATTGTTGAGTGGTGAATATACTTAAGTGTTTAATAATGATATCAACTATGTCTGGGAGTGGCTGACTGAATGTTTGATGAAAAAAACGACATGTCCAACATCAAAATGAATCCCTTCCTTTACATTTCCTTGTGGGAGAAAATATTATGTTTTATAGGTTTGTAAAACTACTGTTTCATAACAGTCTTCCTATGTTACATACTTTTTTTATGCAACAACTGCACAGCAAAACCCTAACCTACAGACACATAAGTGTTTTTCATGTGAAATGAAGTGAAATGAAGATGCAACTTTGAAGGAGTAAATGCTCACTGCATGCGTTTACTCTCTGGAAACAACAGGACATATGGTATGAACACAGTGCAGTCAGTGCACAATTAGACTCACCTAACAATAACCTCTCTTTTTGTTGAAAACACATCTGCATGAAAACACACAGCAGCACGGTTTTCCTGTTGATTACTTTGATAGTGTTTTCCATCCAGCAGTGTCATGATGAAATATGACGAATAAGCATGGCCCCCAGTAGCTCTGTGGAAAGAGATGGTGGTGCAGCGAAGCGAAGCCCTTCAGCACACTGACTCCTTTTCCATTTCCGGGAGAGCTGTCGCCTTGGGGGCCACCCCCTGTCCAAGCAGCCTCTGCCTGTGGTTCAACCCAGCATGTGGTACAAAAAACGCTTTGTCTAAAAAGGGTGGCTCCTTATCAGAAGTAAGGTCACCACAGGCATATTTTCATTTTCATGTTTTTTTTTGCTGTGGAAACAAAGCCACAATGGCTTCTTAAACAGTGAAGAACACAGCACAGCATGGTACCAAATATGCCTCTCTGTGTCTTCTATGCATCCCATAGAATTCTGCCCCCGAACCTGTGACAATACGTTTCAGGGAATATCTCACCACTCTGTTTGTGTCTTCGGTGCTACTGAGTGAGCATATTTCGGAAGTCTGAAAGGCTGCCAGTCTGGTTTTGGGAATATTGGTGTTGCCGTTGTTGCTGCTGTTGTTGTGGTTGTTGTTGCTGCTGCGGTTGTTGTTGAATATAACCCACAGTACCTTGCTGTGGGACATTAGTGGTGTGGAAGAAAGCCTGAGTGGTTCCACTGTGTAAGAGTCCTTGGGGCTGCATCTATCAACAGAAAGGGATCAGGGCATAAGTGAGGTGATACTAGTTGTACAGAGTGAGCCAAACCCCCCCAGCCCAAGGCCTGCTATCACACTACTGCAAGTAGTAGGACTACTACTGTACCTGAAAGAACTGCTGGGGCTGCTGCAGCTGCAGAGAGTGCTGGCAGGCCTGCTGCTGAGCATGGTAGGCGGGCTGGGCCTGGTGCGTGATAAAGCTGTTGTGAGGGATCATGATGGAGGACGTGAAGACGGGAGAGGGGACCAGGACAGCGTTGCAGTTCACCTGCTGCATGGGGAACGATGGGGTCATCATCTGCTGCTCCAGGGTGTATCTGGGAAGGGATGGGTGCAATCAACAGGTCAAATATGTTTACTATGTAATAAACTGAGTGTACAAAACATTAGGACAGAGTGACCAGGTGAACTCAGGGGAAAGCTATGATCCCTTATTGGTGTCACTTGTTAAATCCATTTCAAATCAGTATAGATAAAGGGAAGGAGACAGGTTAAAGAAGGATTTTTAAGCCTTGAGACAATTGAGACATGGTTTGTGTATGTGTGCCATTCAGAGGGCTCTATTTTCAGCTGGCGTTAAGGCGGCGCTAGTGTCAAATGCATATTAATTTGCAATTTTGTCATGTAAAAACTGGTGCACTGGCATTTTCCGCCCTAACACCATGTTCAGTAATTTACCTGTCTTATATCAGCTCGCTTGAGCTCAGATGGGCAGGATGGAAATATTTGAAGTGTCCTTAAATACATAATCCAAAGTGCTAATGTTAGGCAGCGCTGATAGGGATATTTAAGACCAACCAAAAGCTGGTTATGGCATGAATTTTGACAGCGGAAAGGCAGCCTATCCAGTCGTGACACACACTGCCCATATGCGCATGGAACAAGAGTAGCCTAATTTGCTTTTGGTGC
This sequence comes from Coregonus lavaretus, assembly GCF_964263955.1. Taxonomy (NCBI): domain Eukaryota; kingdom Metazoa; phylum Chordata; class Actinopteri; order Salmoniformes; family Salmonidae; genus Coregonus; species Coregonus lavaretus. The sequence continues at coordinate 34,489,931 of NC_140002.1, forward strand.
CTGTATAATTAGTATTTAGAAACATTTTGTCCTGCCCAATGCAGTTGCGAAAAAGTCAAGACTGTTGATAAAGGGTTTGGATCCTGAGACTGCTTTGAAATAAATCTTAATCACCAAAGCTTTATTAAAACATCAAGTTTGAAAGGAGTAAAACAGTGAGATGACATTCCCTTTTTATCTATGCATTGTAGGGAGGCCCGTTATTTTAGCCATGCAGGTCCCGTTTTGGACGTGCGTAAAACCCCCTCCATGATGTAAGCTACGTGTCCATGGCCATCATGAAACGAGCGATGAGAACCTCTGTACCATTGAACCTCGTATTTAGAAGTTATTTTCCTGTGACCCTAGGCCTACTATAACGAAGACTGGTTCAACAGCAATGAGTCTTTATCCAGGCGATTTGATGATATCATTACATTTTACATGTATTTATTGTTGTTATAAAAAATTTAAAATAAAGATTGCTTGATTTTCATTTAATTTTATTAGAACCAAACTTAGTAGAATGATTCACCTTCCTGGTTTTATGGTGACAACTCTGTGGCGTGCATGCAATGCAACTCCTGGAGATGTGTGAATACGATCTGATCTGTAAACTAGTTCCGATTATGTTCATAAAACATATTTGGGAGCTGTATAAAGGTGAGTGGACATTCTCCCTCTCTCTTTATATTGGATCCAGCTACTGTGAAAAGTTTTGATGTGCGTAGATCCCTCTATAGTCAGAGTTGTTTTATTATGATATGCCCACGGGAGAAATTATGATGCCTGTAAGACATAGCCTATTTAAAACAAGTTGTTGTTTCGTTTTGTTTCGAATTTCATTTTTTGCCTAAATTCTATTTTTAGGCCTTTTCAATAATTAATTTAATCTTGCTTATTGACAACGTTTGCCATGTCCATGATCAGCCATAATGCAATTTACAGTAGGCCTAGTCCCTATATCAGAGTGAATGCTATTGAAGCCATGCAATTACTTAGAACAAGTGGACTGCAAATGAGTTCTAGTTAATGTATTTAGCAAAGATAGGTCTACATTTTGTTATTTCGTTTCTGTAAGACATTTAACAAACTATAATGGACTAACATTGGAATTGGAGTTCATTCAATGAATAAAAGACCGTAAATACACAACTTGAAGCAACCACATATTTCGCCATGGAGCACGTTCTGATTGGCCAGTGAGGTGCCAAGCCTCGACACACCCACAACTTGTTATTTGTAATTTATTCTGTACATAATGTTTCTGCCACCGTCTCTTATGACCAAAAATAGCTTCTGGAAATCAGGACAGCGATTACTCACATCGTATTGGACGAAGATTTTTCTTCAACGAGTCAGACGCGAAGGATATCCTACAGACACCCGACAAGGCCCAAATCCCCATCAATCACATGAGAAAGAGAGTGATATCGTGAACGTAGGTCGGGGTGCCTTGTAAGGATCCGACGGCGAGCGAGTAAACTGCCTCTTCCATCAATCCTATTAGCCTATGTTCAAACATTTGAAAATAAATTAGACGACCTAAGATTACGTCCCGTTGGTTATCCTACCAACGGGACATAAAAAACTGTAATATCTTATGTTTCACCTAGTCGTGGCTGAACGACGACATGGATAACATGCAGCTGGCGGGATATACGCTACATCGGCAGGATAGAACGGCTGACTCCGGTAAGACAAGGGGTGGCGGTCTGTGTATATTTGTAAACAACAGCTGGTGCATAAAATCTAATACTAAGGAGGTCTCGAGGTTTTGCTCGCCTGAGGTAGAGTATCTTATGATAAGCTGTAGACCACACTATTTACCAAGAGAGTTCTCATCTATATTTTTCGTAGCTGTCTATTTACCACCACAAACCGATGCTGGCACTACGATTGCACTCAATGAGCCATATAAGGCCATAAGTAAACAGGAAAACGCTCATCCAGAGGCAGCGCTCCTAGTGGCCGGGGACTTTAATGCAGGGAAACTTAAATCCGTTCTACCTAATTTCTACCAGCATGTTAAATGTGCAACCAGAGGGGAAGAAACTCTAGACCACCTTTACTCCACACACAGAGATGCCTACAAAGCTCTCCCTCGCCCTCCATTTGGCAAATCTGACCATAACTCTATCCTCCTGATTCCTGCTTATAAGCCAAAACTAAAGCAGGAAGCACCAGTGACTCGGTTAATAAGGAAGTGGTCAGATGACGCAGATGCTAAGCTACAGGACTGTGTTGCTAGCACACACTGGAACATGTTCCGGGATTCTTCCGATAGCATTGAGGAGTACACCACATCAGTCACTGGCTTAATCAATAAGTGCATCGATGACGTCGTCCCCACAGTGACCGTACGTACATACTCCAACCAGAAGCCATGGATTACAGGCAACATCCACACTGGGCTAAAGGGTACAGCTTTCAAGGAGCGGGATTCTAACCCGGACGCTTATAAGAAATCCCGCTATGCCCTCCGACGAACCATCAAACAGGCAAAGAGTCAATACAGGACTAAGATTGAATCGTACTACACCGGCTTTGACGCTCGTCGGATGTGGCAGTGCTTGAAAACTATTACAGACTACAAAGGGAAGCACAGCCGCGAGCTGCCCAGTGACACAACCCTACCAGATGAGCTAAATCACTTCTATGCTCGCTTCGAGGCAAGCAACACTGAAGCATGCATGAGAGCATCAGCTGTTCCGGATGACTATGTGATCAAGCTCTCTGTAGCCAATGTGAGTAAGACTTTTGAGCAGGTCAACATTCACAAGACGGATTACCAGGACGTGTACTCCGAGCATGCGCTGACCAACTGGCAAGTGTCTTCACTGACATTTTCAACCTGTCCCTAACTGAGTCTGTAATACCAACATGTTGCAAGCAGACCACCATAGTCCCTGTGCCCAAGAACACTATGATAACCTGCCTAAATGACTACCGACCCGTAGCACTGACGTCTGTAGCCATGAAGTGCTTTGAAAGGCTGGTCATGGCTCACATCAACACCATTATCCCAGAAACCCTAGACCTACTCCAATTTGCATACCGCCCCAACAGATCCATAGATGATGCAATCTCTATTGCACTCCACACTGCCCTTTCCCACCTGGACAAGAGGAACACCTACGTGAGAATGCTATTAATTGACTACAGCTCAGCATTCAACACCATAGTGCCCTCAAAGCTCATCACTAAGCTAAGGACCCTGGGACTAAACACCTCCCTCTGCAACTGGATCCTGGACTTCCTGACGGGCCGCCCCCAGGTGGTAAGGGTAGGTAACAACACATCTGCCACGCTGATCCTCAACAGGGGCCCCTCAGGGGTGCGTGCTCAGTCCCCTCCTGTACTCCCTGTTCACCCATGACTGCATGGCCAGGCACGACTCCAACACCATAATTAAGTTTGCCGACGACACAACAGTGGTAGGCCTGATCACCGACAATGTTGAGACAGCCTATAGGGAGGAGGTCAGAGCCCTGTCCATGTGGTGCCAGGATAACAACCTCTCCCTCAATGTGATCAAGACAAAGGAGATGATTGTGGACTACAGGGAAAAAAAGAGGACTGAGCACGCCCCCATTCTCATCGACGAGGATGTAGTGGAACAGGTTGAGAGCTTCAAAGTTCCTTGATTTGATTAGTTTATTCATCAAAACCCAGCACTTTCACGCCAATGTCAGCAACTGCGCCGATAATTGTAGTAGTAAAAATAGCAAAAATAATTCTCACACACCCATGAACCTATAGCGCTACCGCCTGCGCTTAGATTTACCATTGCGTTAGGTTTGTTAAAATAGAACCCAGAGGGTGATGGGCCAGACAAAATATTTAAGTGCCTTTGAATGGGGTATGGAAGTAGGTGAAAGCCACACCGGTTTGAATGTGTCAAGAACTGCAACGCTGCTGGGTTTTTTACGCTCAACAGTTTCCCGTGTGTATCAAGAATGGTCCACCACCCAAAGGACATCCAGCCAACTTGACACAACTGGGAAGCATTGGAGTCAACATGGGCCAGCATCCCTATTATTTGCAAAGAATCACACCATACCCACATTTTAGCACTACTGATCAACATACACTGAGTGTACAAAACATTAGGAATACCCCCTTGTAGAGTCCATGCCCTGACGAATTGTCCATGCCCCGACGAGCTGTTCTGAGGGCAAAAGGGGGTGCAACGCAATATTAGGAAGGTATTCCTAATGTTTTGTACACTCAGTGTATGTTGATCAGTAGTGCTAAAATGTGGGTATGGTGTGATTCTTTGCAAATAATAGTATATCATGTGTTTTAAGTACGTTCAGTTCATATCAAGGATATGCATTAATTGTTCCCAAATTTCACTGCATGTACTACATATAGGTCAAATAAACAACAGTGTAAAGAGAGTCAACATAATGTATACACACACACTTACTTGGTTTGCTGGATGGCTGTGTTGCACTGGGAAGCCTGGGAGGTAACACTGCTATCAGGTACGAGGGTCTGCATTGGCTGGTTGAGCAGCATGCTGCCAAAAAGAAGAGTCTATGTAATTCTCAAAGCTAATACTCCAACCTTTCAAAAAAAAAAAAAGCCTCCTGGGCCATGGGGACAGACTGCACAAGCTGTTATTTTCTACCCTTGATATATTTATTTATCTCCCAAACACAGTATTAGTACAATGGACCGGACAAAAGGTTTCGTGACTCTAGGAGACTATTACCTCTCCAATGTAACCCTAACCTTTTTCTTCTAACAAAATTTAATTTCAACCTTTCATATCAAGTTACTTTCTTTTCAAGGTTAGAGTAAGCAGGTGTTAAGCAGGTGTTCTTTAATTTGGAATTCATACAATATAGATATGATTTCAACTTCAACTCGTAAAGCTTTGTTTTGATAATATACAGCTTCCCATGTCAATGTTTCCCAAAATGTACTGAGCTACAAGTTGCTTCAATTCAGACCAAACTAAAGGCTGAGTTACACTGACCAAGACTTTCGACAACATGTTCTTGAAAATAATTCTGCAACAAGAAATCAGACTGAGTGGTTTACTGTCTGTAGGGCTCACCGTAGCTGTCCCTCTTGGCTAAACTCAGTGTCTGAGTGTCTTTGGTTTGCGTCCTGCAGTGGCCGTGCGCTCGTCTGCTGAGAGAACATCATGGGGTTGCTGTAGAAGGGCATGGTCAGGTTGGTGTGGGTCTGTACCGGGAGACTGACCGCCTGCATCTGCCCGCCTGCACTCCTTATCAACCTCTGCTGCACCTAAAGCAACAACAACACTGAAACTACCACCAGGTTGACTACAGTCATGCAAAAACCACTTCCTTGTATATTTTAACAGAATATTACCCTGCTTACTCTATACAAAGTAAATGTTGAAAGCTATTGGGATAAAAGTACAGAGGGAGAACTTGGGTACCTGAGGGGAGGGTGTGCCTTGCTCTCTGAGGAGAGAGTGAGGGGACGAGCCATGGGCTCCATGAAGAGGCTGTTTGGAGTGGCTCGAGGCCTGCCTGATCACCCCAGACTGGCCCTGCTGCTGCTGCTGGGCTGGCCTCCCTGGACCCTGCTGCTGAGGCTGCTGCTGCTGCTGCTGCTGTTGGACCTGACCAAAGTCACTGTGGACCGGCTGCTGTAACAACATCTACACACACACACACACACACACACACACACACAGGAGGGATTAGCTACTGTATCCACTTTATGACATTTGGCTTAGGTTTAGGGATTGTTTTATGCAGGGCGTCTGACTAGTGGTAAGCAGGGTTACCTGGAGGTTAGCCAGCTGCAGCTTCTCCTTGATGTCATGCAGCTCCTGTTGCTGAGTCTTGATGTCCATCTGCAGGATGCGTGTCCTCTCCTCCAGCTGCTCCTTGAGCTGGTGCATGACACCTAGCTGAGGCTCAGGGGGCTGCTGCTGCTGGTACATGGACTGTTGCTGCTGCGGCTTCTGTTGTTGTTGCGACTGGAAGAATAGGATACACAGCCATCATGATAAAGGCGGTTCACAACACAGTACCATGCATGGGTCATGCTCTGGCAAAAGCCTTTTAAGCTGCCCACACACATTTTCAGAGCCAAGGAGGGCTCTACAGTAGTTCAGAAATACAGCACTCGATAACTCAAGGATCACAGAAATCACTCTCACAATCATTATAGCTTGATTAGCACTTCCAGCTCTTTTTGTTTCCATATCATGCAGATGTAGGATATGCTTTTACTTGGCCTCATTTCAGATGAGTGATCATCTTGAGACAATTTCAACATACTTGAGAATAGTAGTTTTGCATCTACACTGAACAAAAATATAAAGGCAACATATAAAGCATTGGTCCCATGTTTCATGAGCTGAAAGAAAGTACAAAAAGCTTATTTCTCTCAAATGTTGTGCACAAATTTGTTTACATCCCTGTTAATGAGCATTTCTCCTTTGCCAAGATAATCCATCTGCATGACAGGTGTGGCATATCAAGAAGCTGATTAAACAGCATGATCATTACACAGGTGCACCTTGTGCTGCGGACAATAAAATCTCACTCTGAAATGTGCAGTTTTGTCACACAACACAATGCCACAGATGTCTCAAGTTTTGAGGGAGTGTGCAATTAGCATACTGACTACAGTAATGTCCACCAGAGCTGTTGCCAGAGAACTGAATGTTCATTTCTCTACCATAAGCCGCCTCCAACATTGTTTTAGAGAATTTGGCAGTACATCCAATAGGCCTCACAACCGCAGACCACGTGTAACCGCGCCAGCCCAGGACCTCCACATCCGGCTTCTTCACCCGCGGGATCGTCTGCGACCAGCCAACCGGACAGCTGATGAAACTGTGGGTTTGCACAACCAAAGAATTTCTGCACAAACTGTCAGAAACCGTCTCAGGCAAGCTCGTCTGCGTACTCGTCGTCCTCACCAGGGTCTTGACCTGACTGCAGTTCGGCCCACCTTCGATGGCCACTGGCACGCTGGAGACGTGTGCTCTTCACAGACTTCAACTGTACAGGAAACCGAGATGGCAGACGTGTATGGCATCGTGTGGGCAAGCGGTTTGCTGATGTCAACATTGTGAACAGAGTGCCCCATGGTGGCGGTGGGGTTATGGTATGGGCAGGCATAAGCTACGGAACAACAAACACAATTGCATTTTATCGATGGCAATTAGAATATACAGAGATACCGTGACGAGATCTTGAGGCCCATTGTCATGCCATTCATCCGCCGCCATCACCTCATGTTTCAGCATGATAATGCAAGGCCCCATGTTGCAAGGATCTGTACACAATTCCTGGAAGCTGAAAATGTCCCAGTTCTTCCATGGCCTGCATACTCACCAGACATGTCACCCATTGAGCATGTTTGGGATGCTCTGGATCGACGTGTACGATAGCGTGTTCCAGTTCCCGCCAATATCCAAGAACTTCGCACAGCCATTGAAGAGGAGTGGGACAACATTCCACAGGCCACAATCAACTGCCTGATCAACTCTATGCGAAGGAGATGTCACGCTGCATGAGGCAAATGGTGGTCACACCAGATACTGACTGGTTTTCTGATCCACACCCCTACCTTTTTTTCAAGGTATCTGTGACCAACAGATGCATATCTGTATTCCCAGTCATGTGAAATCCATAGATTAGGGCCTACTGAATTTATTTCAATTGACGGATTTCCTTGTAGGAACTATAGTAACTGAGTAAAATCTTTGAAATTGTTGCAGGCAGGTGACAGACAGGAGAGAGGAAGACTAAACACCCACCATTGCGGAGTGCTGGCTGCAGGTAGGAGAAAGAGGGATGCTCAGTTGGGGAAGGAGGTCAAAAGAGTTTAGCCCCAAAGTCTACAAGGAGAAGGACAACAAAAACAGAGACAGGGAGTTGAGCAGGAAGCTACTGCCGGGCTAATGTTGGTTTTTCCACCGGCTAGTTCATAATGAGGTGAACTGACCTTTGCACTACTGGGTGCGAGTCTGGCCGAATTCTCCTCTGTCCCAGCGATGGATGCTGACTGCCGTGATGGTGTGCAAGCATCTGTGTACCGCAAAGACGAGTTGGCTGCTGGGAAAAATGTATCAATAGGTACCATAGAAGGTTAAGCATACTTCATAATTAACCATCTAAATAAATAGTATACATTAAGTAAGTGTGTTGTGGTGCAGAGTTTGGATTAGGGTGAGAGTGGTGTTGTATGGTACAGGGTTCAAGTCGGAACGGACTGATTCAGTATGGGGTATTTGGGTTATCTGGACAAAGAGAGCAGCAGGGGGACTCACATGCTGAGTCAGACAGGGTCGTGTGGGAGGACTTCCGGGAGCTGTGGGAGGACACTGAGCGTGCCCCGCTCATCCTGTCCAGTCCAGGGGGGTCCAGAATGGGACAGATGTCCAGGTACACCTCCTGAGCCTCGAACACACAGGATAGAGGAGCATTAAGTACTGACAGAACCAATAACAAGATCTGGGACACATCTGCTTTTACCCCAGAATTCACACAACAATGCCTGACACTGGATAGCGCCGTATTTGCATGGCAATTCACCATCCCATTCAGTTCTGAACACTGACATAGGAGTGGGAAGTAAAGCACTACTGTACATGATTCCTACAATTGGAACTCGACTTGGTAAAATGGCTATGCATTATGAAATTTGAATACTGTATGTTATTGTAACATTCTTTATGACTCATTATTTATATTTGATCCCAGAGTCTCTTCTTCATACCTTTATGGATGATGAAGTGGCCATCTCAGGTGATGTCTCCTCCAAGCCAAACTCTCTCCTCCTCTCCGCTCGCACCTCCGCATAACTACAAGTCCGTGAAAGAGTGCAATAGAAAGATCAAATGTCAAATGATCTGCCCATAAATCAAGCTTTCCCATCATATTCATCCTCAATTTACAATATCAAATGACAGACAGATACCACAGACCCCTAATGCAGTAGATAAGGTTCAATAGCTCTACACTAGACTGATCTTGATGAACTATAGGGAGGTGATAACTTTCTCACCCTCATGGGGCGTCAGAGTATACTGTACCAAACATGACAGAGAGAGACAGAGGAATTAGGTTTACCTGACGACTGTGTGAGTGCACACTATGAACTCTGGCTTGGAGTTCCACTGGTGGTATGTAATGTAGTAGTGTGTCTGGAGCCAGATCCACTGCTGACCCTTGGTCAGAAACCGATAGTAGCAGGATTTACCCTTCCCAAACTGCATTACTGTGAAGACAACACAACACAGAGGGATATTTTCAGCAGTCAGGCATATACAAACCACTACACCACACTGCCCTAGTTCACAGTGTACAAGGTAGGAGATGTTTGCGTCATCCTAAAACATCAGGGCAGGGGTGAAAAACTCTAAGCAGCCTCATTGTTCCAGGCTTTTTATGCACTTTGGTGAAGTGGAAATAGAAATGTAACTACAGCGGGATGACCTATTTTTGTGAAATGGTTGCCTGGATCCTGTGGTAGTGAGGCAGGGCGAGAGAGGGTAGGAGAGGGGGAGGTGAAAGAGAGAGAGTAGAAAGTGGAGAGAGTTGCTTACATTGCTTATGACACTGCGCTATTAGCTCCAAGTCATCCACATGATAGTAATCATAGCCAGAAGTCCCAAGAACTTCAAAGGGCAAGTAGCCGATGATTGGTGAAGCTCTGGAAAGAGAGAATAATCAAGATATTAAACAACTATGTTTTATGACAACAACAGACTGGTTAAACAGGGACAATAACTACAGTATTTATTTTGTCGGAATGTACCATTTTATAGCCTGGAGAGTATAACTTGATTGATAATTCCATAACTACCTTGACAAGTACATTGAAAAATACATAAACATTACGATTAAATAAACCTAACAAGTCTGTATTGTCTCAAGCACACAGGGCAATAGAACCTCATCTTATGCATACTGATATGACACATTGACAGAATATCACCTCTAAATTGGTTAGGGCTGAGCGAGTGTGACGTTTCTCATGCGGTATAATCACAGCTATGATTATGACATGATTTTGGCTCACTTGATGCATTTCATTCATCAATGCTCAGTTAAATCCACTTAGCCTAGGCCCCCATAATCCAAATTCAGAATGGCATGCAGGTCACATTATGGAGGCAGCCATTCTTGTAACCCAGCGCAGAGCACAGTAGTTTGGCAAGAAGCTGTGAATGTCCAATTATAGTTCAGCAGAGGACAGGACGTACAATTTCCTCCCCTGGTTTTACCCAATAATATATAAACCCTGGATTGCTGATGCTATGTATTGGCCAATGAGAGGCTTTGAAGCCACCTGTCGGCCATATTGGCACTCCTCAGAAGCAGCAGTCCTCCATAGGAATGAATGGAATTCTACAGTATTTCAATTAAATGTTTCAGGGACAAAATTACATGTATTTAAGTGTTTTTGTTGTTGTAGTGGGGACAGTAACATTATAACTTTCAAAAAAGTTATACTTTAAGGAAAATGTTTAAATCTATTTTTTATTTTATGTTTGGCTCACATAATATAATTTAAAAGTATGCATTAACGTATAGTCCCGTGTAGCTCAGTTGGTAGAGCATGGCGTTTGCAACGCCAGGGTTGTGGGTTCGTTTCCCACGGGGGACCAGTATGAAAAACAATTATGCACTCACTAACTGTAAATCGCTCTGGATAAGAGCGTCTGCTAAATGACTAAAATGTCAAATGTAACATGTTTGTAATAGAATAAATGTGGCAAAAACAAATGTTAATGGATGTGATTTGATACTGCAGCGCTGGTGTCATGAATGATAGAATGTAGCAGTCTGGGCTGAGCCTCACTGGGCCTTTATCACTTGGCATTGCAGACTAATCTTGTGGCTCACTATCCAGGGCAGCAGGTTTAAAGGCCTTACTGGGTGAGGAGGCCTGGCCACACAGTGGAAACTAGCACAATCAGTCAGTCACACTACTAGCAGCAGTCTGCTGATCACTGAGCCTGATCACCCAAAACCAATCAGATGGCACGTAACCAAGGGACACACAGCGGGGCAGTATGACACACCAGTTAACAGAGTTTACAAACAACAATATCATGTAAATGCCAACATAGGGACAGGAGAGAACAGCAGTTGTCCTCTTAAATCTATGTGTTCCTGTAGTGCTAAAGATGTGCAGCTCAGAGGATGTCAGTTGATGGGCATCGATGATAGTGTAGCTTTCCATCAGGCTATGAAACATATCCAATTAAAGACAGATAACAGATGGAAGACAAGATATGAATGTTTCTCAGCTCCTCTTACCTGTGATCTAAGTACAGGAACTTCCATTCAAGGCTGTGTCTGGAGGTAAATTCATCACAGGGATCTTCCACATTACACAAATCCTGGTCAAAGAAACAAAAAATACAATTTAAGACAAAGCACTAGATAACCAGTCCTTAAATCCTATAAAATCTATTCTGACCTTGGAATTATATAAGGTTCTGTCTGCAAAGAGTCTAGATCTCCCCTTAAAGGTAATAGTACAGAGTATCAAAATCCTGGGACATTTGTAAATGTGTTTTTTTAGGAGAGGGGGTTGTAATTGTAACATTGTTTTTCTCAAAAGTGGATCTGGGTTGAGTAAAAAGGTTATTTCATAGAAAAGTAAAGTCATTTATAAATGAAGAGAATACCCTTTCTTCAAACCACATTTTCAAGTACATGAATTCATGTTCACCATATATTTGTTAAAGCAATAGTTCACTAAAATGACAAATACACTATATCCTATGGATAACTAGGAACATTGCTAAAGCTTACCTCTATATGAGTAAACTTAAATATTTGTCAGGTCTCTGATGCCCATAGTAAGCAAACTACTTGCTAGATATCCATGAAATGTGCAAAGTTTGTATTTTTTGTGAAATACTCCTTCTATGGGAAAGTTTCGTATTGATATATATAATGATATAAGAGAAAACAGCAATGCCTCTCCAATGGGCCTTAAACATGCTCCAAGGTACAGAGTGGTGCAGCGGTCTAAGGCACTGCATCTCAGTGTTTGAGGCGTCATTACAGACCCCCTGGTTCGATTCCAGGCTGTATCACAACCGGCCGTGATTGGGAGTCCCATAGGGTGGCGCACAATTGGCCCAGTGTCGTCCGGGTTTGGCCGGTGTAGGCCGTCATTGTAAATAATAATTTGTTCTTAACTGACTTGCCTAGTTAAATAAAGGTTAAATAAAAAAAATTAAAAAATAAAGTTGGAAGTTTACATACACCTTAGCCAAATACATTTAAACTCAGTTTTTCCACAATTCCTGACATTTAATCCTAGCAAAAATTCCCTGTATTAGGTCAGTTAGGATCAGCACTTTATTTTAAGAATGTGAAATGTCAGAATAATAGTAGAGAGAATGATTTATTTAAGCTTTTATTTCTTTCATCAAATTCCCAGTGGGTCAGAAGTTCACATACACTCAATTAGTATTTGGTAGCATTGCCTTTAAATTGTTTAACTTGGGTCAAACGTTTCGGGTAGCCTTCCACAAGCTTCCCACAATAAGTTGGGGGAATTTTGGCCCATTCCTCCTGACAGAGCTGGTGTAACTGAGTCAGGTTTGTAGGCCTCCTTGCTCGCACATGCTTTTTCAGTTCTTCCCACACATTTTCTATAGGATTGAGGTCAGGGTTTTGTAATGGCCACTCCAATACCTTGACTTTGTTGTTTTTAAGCCATTTTGGCACAACTTTGGAAGTATGCTTGGGGTCATTGTCCATTTGGAAGACCCATTTGAGACCAAGCTTTAACTTCCTGACTGATGTCTTGAGATGTTGCTTCAATATAGCCACATAATTTTCCTTCCTCATGATGCCATCTATATTGTGAAGTGCACCAGTCCTTCCTGCAGCAAAGCAACCCCACAGCATGATGCTGCCACCCCCGTGCTTCACAGTTGGGATGGTGTTCTTCGGCTTGCAAGCAACCCCCTTTTTCCTCCAAACATAACAATGGTCATTATGGGCAAACAGTTCTATTTTTGTTTCATCATACCAGAGGACATTTCTCCAAAAAGTACGATCTTTGTCCCCATGTGCAGTTGCAAACCGTAGTCTGGCTTTTTTATGGCGGTTTTGGAGCAGTGGCTTCTTCCTTGCTGAGCGGCCTTTCAGGTTATGTCGATATAGGACTCGTTTTACTGTGGATATAGATACCGAGCTTCAATGCCATACAACACTCCTTCAGTAGCCTCCAACTGCTCTTAAACACTAGTAAAACTAAATGCATGCTCTTCAATCGAACGCTGCTGGCACCCGCCCACCCGACTAGAATCACTACTCTCGACGGGTCTGACCTAGAGTATGTGGACAACTACAAATACCTAGGTGTCTGGTTAGACTGTAAACTCTCCTTCCAGACTCACATTAAGAATCTCCAATCCAAAGCTAAATCTAGAATTGGCTTCCTATTTCGCAACAAAGCCTCCTTCACTCATGCTGCCAAACATGCCCTCGTAAAACTGACTATCCTACCGATCCTTGACTTCGGCGATGTCATTTACAAAATAGCCTCCAACACTCTACTCAGCAAATTGGATGTAGTCTATCACAGTCCCATCCGTTTTGTCACCAAAGCCCCATATACTACCCACCACTGTGACCTGTACGCTCTTGTTGGCTGGTCCTTACTACATATTCATCGCCAAACCCACTGGCTCCAGGCCATCTATAAATCACTGCTAGGCAAATCCCGCCTTATCTTAGCTCATTGGTCACCATAGCAGCACCCACCCGTAGTCTGCGCTCCAGCAAGTATATCTCACTGGTCATCCCCAAAGCCAACACCTCCTTTGGCCGCTATTCCGTCCAGTTCTCTGCTGCCAATGACTGGAACGAATTGCAAAAATCTCTGAAGCTGGAGACTCTTATCTCCCTCACTAACTTTAAGCATCAGTTGTCAGAGCACCTTACCGATCACTGCACCTGTACACAGCCCATCTGAAATTAGCCCACCCAACTACCTCATCCCCATATTGTTATTTATTTTGCTCATTTGCACCCCAGTATCTCTATTTGCACATCATCTCTTGCACATCTATCATTCCAGTGTTAATACTAATTGTAATTATTTTGCACTATAGCCTATTTATTGCCTTACCTCCATAACTTGCTACATTTGCACACACTGTATATATATTTTCTGTTGTATTTTTGACTTTATGTTTTGTTTTACCCCATATGTAACTCTGTGTTGTTGTTTTTAATCGCACTGCTTTGCTTTATCTTGGCCAGGTCGCAGTTGTAAATGAGAACTTGTTCTCAACTGGCTTACCTGGTTAAATAAAGGTGAAATAAAAAAATTAAAAATTAAAAAACCTTTGTACCTGTTTCCTCCAGCCTCTTCACAAGATCCTTTGCTGTTGTTCGGGATTGATTTGCACTTTTCGCACCAAAGTACATTCATCTCTAGGAGACAGAACGCGTCTCCTTCCTGAGCGGTATGACAGCTGCGTGGTCCCATGGTGTTTATACTTGCGTACTATTGTTTGTACAGATGAACGTGGTACCTTCAGGCATTTGGAAATTGCTCCCAAGGATGAATCAGACGTGTGGAGGTCTACAATTTGTTTTCTGAGGTCTTGGCTGATTTATTTTGCTTTTCCCATGATGTCAAGCAAAGAGGCACTGAGTTTCAAGGTAGGCCTTGAAATACATCCATAGGTACACCTCCAATTGACTCAAATGATGTCAATTAGCCTATCAGAAGCTTCTAAAGCCATGACATCATTTTCTGGAATTTTCCAAGCTGTTTAAAAGGCACAGTCAACTTAGTGTATGTAAACTTCTGACCCACTGGAATTGTGATACAGTGAATTATAAGTGTAATAATCTGTCTGTAAACAATTGTTGGAAAAATTACTTGTGTCATGCACAAAGTAGATGTCCTAACCGACTTGCCAAAACTATAGTTTGTTAACAAGACATTTGTGGAGTGGTTGAAAAACGAGTTTTAATGACTCCAACCTAAGTGCATGTAAACTTCCGACTTCAACTGTACCTGTATTTATATATGTTAGCCAGAAAGAGCCATTCTTCTGCAAAACTGGTGAAAAAATCTAAATAATTGCAAAAGAGGGCCATCGCATAAGATATGAATAGTCAAGGACTTGGAATTATAAGGTTCTATCTGCAAAATGTATAGTTATGGAGTATTATTCAAGTCCCAGTTTTGTGATGTCTTTCATGACTCAATAAGTACCTTATAATAATAATAATAATAATAATCACCTCATATGCCTACAATATGAAGATTCACAATGCAAAAACCTCTAAAACAGGCCTTACAAGGATTTTCTAAATGTACTATTTTCTGCTCCCTCTTCAACACCTTTCCACCGTTCTTTACACGTAATATCCACAAACATAAACCATTTGTATGTCCTCAAATGGAATCAGGAAAGATTTAGCAAAAGAAACATGATCTTACCTTTAAAAACTGTGGAGTGACTAATCGTACAGTGGCAACAAGGCAGACCTGCTCTTCCAGCGACGACGGCAGGGTTCTTGGTAATGTCAACTCAAACCCGTTACAAGAGGATGTAGGCACTGTGAGTCAGAAACAACAGAAACAACAGTCACTCTAAATACCTCACCAGAGGATGATGTAGGAATAGCAAATATGAATAAACAACTACAATCCATTAGGTGCATTACAACAGTATATTATAGACACTATGGGTGATTAATTGTAGCTCAATTGGTAGAGCATGGCGCTTGTAACGCCAGGGTAGTGGGTTCGATCCCCGGGACCACCCATACGTAAAAATGTATGCACACATGACTGTAAGTCGCTTTGGATAAAAGCGTCTGCTAAATGGCATATTATTATATTATATTATAATATATTATCATCAACCCCACACAGGTACAGTGGGGGAAAAAAGTATTTAGTCAGCCACCAATCGTGCAAGTTCTCCCACTTAAAAAGATGAGAGAGGCCTGTAATTTTCATCATAGGTACACGTCAACTATGACAGACAAAATGAGCATTTTTTTTCCAGAAAATCACATTGTAGGATTTTTAATGAATTTATTTGCAAATTATGGTGGAAAATAAGTATTTGGTCAATAAAAAAAGTTTCTCAATACTTTGTTATATACCCTTTGTTGGCAATGACACAGGTCAAACGTTTTCTGTAAGTCTTCACAAGGTTTTCACACACTGTTGCTGGTATTTTGGCCCATTCCTCCATGCAGATCTCCTCTAGAGCAGTGATGTTTTGGGGCTGTCGCTGGGCAACACGGACTTTCAACTCCCTCCAAAGATTTTCTATGGGGTTGAGATCTGGAGACTGGCTAGGCCACTCCAGGACCTTGAAATGCTTCTTACGAAGCCACTCCTTCGTTGCCCGGGCGGTGTGTTTGGGATCATTGTCATGCTGAAAGACCCAGCCACGTTTCATCTTCAATGCCCTTGCTGATGGAAGGAGGTTTTCACTCAAAATCTCACGATACATGGGCCCATTCATTCTTTCCTTTACACGGATCAGTCGTCCTGGTCCCTTTGCAGAGAAACAGCCCCAAAGCATGATGTTTCCACCCCCATGCTTCACAGTAGGTATGGTGTTCTTTGGATGCAACTCAGCATTCTTTGTCCTCCAAACACGACGAGTTGAGTTTTTACCAAAAAGTTATATTTTTTGTTTCATCTGATCATATGACATTCTCCCAATCCTCTTCTGGATCATCCAAATGCACTCTAGCAAACTTCAGACAGGCCTGGACATGTACTGGCTTAAGCAGGGGGACACGTCTGGCACTGCAGGATTTGAGTCCCTGGCGGCGTAGTGTGTTACTGATGGTAGGCTTTGTTACTTTGGTCCCAGCTCTCTGCAGGTCATTCACTAGGTCCCCCCGTGTGGTTCTGGGATTTTTGCTCACCGTTCTTGTGATCATTTTGACCCCACGGGGTGAGATCTTACGTGGAGCCCCAGATCGAGGGAGATTATCAGTGGTCTTGTATGTCTTCCATTTCCTAATAATTGCTCCCACAGTTGATTTCTTCAAACCAAGCTGCTTACCTATTGCAGATTCAGTCTTCCCAGCCTGGTGCAGGTCTACAATTTTGTTTCTGGTGTCCTTTAACAGCTCTTTGGTCTTGGCCATAGTGGAGTTTGGAGTGTGACTGTTTGAGGTTGTGGACAGGTGTCTTTTATACTGATAACAAGTTCAAACAGGTGCCATTAATACAGGTAACGAGTGGAGGACAGAGGAGCCTCTTAAAGAAGAAGTTACAGGTCTGTGAGAGCCAGAAATCTTGCTTGTTTGTAGGTGACCAAATACTTATTTTCCACCATAATTTGCAAATAAATTCATTAAAAATCCTACAATGTGATTTTCTGGAGAAAAAAAATCTCAATTTGTCTGTCATAGTTGACGTGTACCTATGATGAAAATTACAGGCCTCTCTCATCTTTTTAAGTGGGAGAACTTGCACAATTGGTGGCTGACTAAATACTTTTTTCTCCCACTGTATATCTGTTACAAGAGGAAGTAGGCGCTGTGAAACAAAGTCAACTGTGTTTCCCGGCCACAGCAGTGTGTGCTGGGGATTTTGTACTTGCCCCTTTAATCACACACTAATTTGAGAAAGGAAAAATCAGCAGGACTGTGGCCCCTGAGGACTGGAGTAGTGATCTCCAGCTAAGAGTCGAGGGTAATGGCAAATCAGACACAATAAATCTATGATTGGCTGTGTGGGGTTATTCTACGAGTGCCAAATAACTTTACATAACCGTTCCATCTCAACACACATTCTGGTGACCTTACTATGGCATTATGCTATTCAAACGACTGGAAGTCCCGCACTTTAAAGAGTATGGAAATACCCAACAGTACGGAGCGTCATTTCATAGGAGAGGGAAACATTTCCTCAAACGTCTCATTTTCCAGTCAATTAGCCTGATATTTGAATAGTGATCCAAAATGAGATATGCAGTTCTGAAACGGTTTAAAAACCTGTTGGATTGTCTGCCTGTTTTATGTCATGAGTAAGTTTTCATGACATAACATCTGGTTTATGGCACAAATCTTCATTCCAAACTCAATTGAATGCAGAAGTTGGCCTTATTAATATAACTAGATAGTTAACTGTATTTTTATCAAATTGGAGCTCAATCAGTAGCTAAAGATGAAATGGCACATAAAATACAGATGATAATCAATCACTCACCATTGTTATGAAACTTGAAATCTCCGACAAATTTCACATACTCATATGTAGGCGGTTCCTTTGGGTGGATGTTTCCTCTGGCTAAATGACAACAGAACTCAATGTGTGTCTTACCTGTAAAAAAGAGCAGATGGGAGTTAGCTGGAGTTTCTTCAACAAAACACAATGCTCATCATAAAGAAAAATACATTGAGAAAATATTTACTGCCACAGCAAATAACCCATTACCAGGTTGTACTTACACATCCTCTATCGGCTCTTCCTTTTTTATATACACTATATATACAGCTCTGGAAAAAATTAAGAGACCACTGCAAAATTATCAGTTTCTCTGGATTTACTATTTATAGGTATGTGTTTGGGTGAAATTAAACATTTTGTTTTATTCTATAAACTACTGACAACATTTCTCCCAAATTCCAAATAAAAATATTGTCATTTAGAGCATTTATTTGCAGAAAATTACTTACTGGTCAAAATAACAAAAAAGATGCAGTGTTGTCAGACCTCGAATAATGCAAAGAAAATAAGTTCATGTTCATTTTTAAACAACACAATACTAATGTTTTAACTTAGGAAGAGTTCAGAAATCAATATTTGGTGGAATAACCCTGATTTTCAATCACAGCTTTCATGCGTCTTGGCATGCTCTCCACCAGTCTTTCACATTGATGTTGGGTGACTTTATGCCACTCCTGGCGCAAAAATTCAAGCAGCTCGGCTTTGCTTGATGGCTTGTGACCATCCATCTTCCTCTTGATCACATTCCAGAAGTTTTCAATGGGGTTCAGGTCTGGAGATTGGGCTGGCCATGACAGGGTCTTGATCTGGTGGTCCTTCATCCACACCTTGATTGACCTGGCTGTGTGGCATGGCGCATTGTCCTGCTGGAAAAACCAATCCTCAGAGTTGGGGAACAATGTCAGAGCAAAAGGAAGCAAGTTTTCTTCCAGGACAACCTTGTACGTGGCTTGATTCATGCATCCTTCACAAAGACAAATCTGCCCGATTCCAGCCTTGCTGAAGCACCCCCAGATCATCACCGATCCTCCACCAAATTTCACAGTGGGTGCAAGACACTGTGGCTTGTAGGCCTCTCCAGGTCTCCGTCTAACCATTAGACAACCAGGTGTTGGGCAAAGCTGAAAATTGGACTCATCAGAGAAGATTACCTTACTCCAGTCCTCTACGGTCCAATCTTTATGGTCTTTTGCAAACCTCAGCCTGGCTCTTCTTTGCTTCTCATTGATGAAGGGCTTTTTTCTAGCTTTGCACAACTTCAGCCCTGCCCCTAGGAGCCTGTTTCGAACCGTCCTCGCCGTGCACTTCACCCCAACTGCCGTTTGCCATTCTTTTTGTAGGTCACTTGATGTCATACTACGGTTGTTGAGTGAAATTCGAATGAGTTGGCGGTCATCCCTGTCAGTAGAGAGTCGTTTTCGCCCTCTGCCGGTCTGTAGCTTTGTTGTCCCCAATGTCTGCTGCTTGACCTTGTTCTTATGAACCGCCGTCTTTGAAATTTTAAGGATGGAAGCAACCTGACGCTCACTGTATCCCTCTGCCAGTAAAGCCAGAATTGAACCCTTCTTTTCCTCACTCAAAACTTTCCTTTTCAACTCTTTTGGCATGGTCAATAGTTATTTTTTGATTAATATTACTTTTGAGGTACTATTAGCACTGTTTTTGCCATCCAGCTGGTCCTATTGCAAGAGGATAGTGATGACCACAGCAGTGGTTTTTATACTTTTCCTCGTTAAATAACATTTGGTTCAGGTGATCACCTAATCAGTACCTAATGCAGTAGAATGAGGTGTGCCTGTGTTGGAATTCAACAGACACTGGAATGGAATGGCTATCATACATGTAGAGATGCTGATTTAAGAAAGATTTGCAGTGGTCTCTTAATTTTTTCCAGAGCTGTATATACAAAGGTATGTGGACACCCCTTCAAATTAGTGGATTCAACTATTTCAGCTACACGCGTTGCTGACAGGTGTATAAAATCGAGGACACAGCCATGCAATCTCCATAGACAAACATTTGCAGTAGAATGGCCTTACTGAAGAGCTTAGTGACTTTAAACGTGGCACCGTCATAGGACGCCATCTTTCCAACAAGTCAGTTAGTCAAATTTCTGTTCTGCTAGAGCTGCCCCGGTCAACTGTAAGTGCTGTTATTGTGAAGTGGAAACGACTAGGAGCAACAACGGCTAAGCCGCAAAGTGGTAGGCCCCCAAGCTCACAGAACAGGACCACCAAGTGCTGAAGCGCGTAAAAATCATCTGTCCTCGGTTGCAACACTCACTACCAAGTTCCAAACTGCCTCTTGAAGCAACGTCAGCACAATAACTGTTCGTCGGGAGCTTCTATAGCCTAAGATCAACATGCGCACTGCCAAGCATGGGCTGGAATGGTGTAAAGCACGCCGCCATTGGACTTTGGAGCAGTGGAAATGCATTCTCTGGAGTGATGAATCATGCTTCACCATCTGGCGGACGAATCTGGGTTTGGCGGATGCCAGGAGAACTCTACCTGCCCCAATGCATAGTGCCAACTGTAAAGTTTGGTGGAGGAGGAATAATGGTATGGGCTGTTTTTCATGGTTGGGGCTAGGCCCCTTAGTTCCAGTGAAGAGAAATCTTAATGCTACAGCATACAATGACATTCTAGACGATTCTGTGCTTCCAACTTTGTGACAACAGTTTGGGGAAGGCCCTTTCCTGTTGCAGCATGACAATGCCCCCGTGCACAAAGCGAGGTCCATACAGAAATGGTTTGTCGAGATTGGTGTGGAAGAACTTGACTGGCCTGCACAGAGCCCTGACCTCAACCCCATCGAACACCTTTGGGATGAATTGGAATGCAGAGCCAGGCCTAATCGCCCAACATCAGTGCCCGACCTCAATAATGCCCCTGTTGACTGAATGGAAGCAAGTCCCCGTAGCAAATGTTCCAACATCTAGTGGAAAGCCTTCCCAGAAGAGTGGAGGCTGTTATAGCAGCAAAGGTGGGACCAACTCCATATTAATGCCCACGATTTTGGAATGAGATGTTCGACGAGCAGGTGTCCACATACTTTTGGTCATGTAGTGTATATCATCTTGTAGTCTTCATGGTGCAACATGATAAACTCTGTTTCTAAATAGTTTAACATTTTATGTGAGAGCCTTGGATGAAACCCTGACAGAGCTGGTGAATCTCAGGGAAAATAATGATGACAATCATTATTTTGCCATTACAACTTCTGCTCCTCACAACCGCTGACAGGTCAGACATTTTGGCCTTTCTCTCATGGCTGGAAATCACACCGCTCCCAGTGAATGGCATTCAACCCAACATCGTTTGTCTCAGTTGTCATGGGACGGCTCAGCAGTGTTGTTCCTACAGCTGAGGTTTTACTTGGCAGGGGAACGAGACCAGCGGGGGAGAGGATGAGGGGGAGTATGTATGTCACTGTGCCATCGACACTCTCTCACAAACTGAGCTGTTCCAAATACTCCTCATCCAGACACAAAGTCACAGTCACACAGAATGTCTGACCACAGTCATGTCATTTTCTAGTGAGTCCATGGTTCCTCTTTACACGGGTTACCTTGGGTCAAGAGAATGCCTCCACTGAATTAGTGTGTCATGTCAGAGCACTAGCTCAGATGTACTGTACACACTGAGGAGATTCACTGTATAAATGTTTTATTAAGCCTCCAAACCCAATGTGTTGCTCTTCATTAGACTGAAAATAAAGCATTGTCAGGAGGCTGAAAATACCAGTGGCCCTGTGCCATTCAAACTGATGAGATGAGAGAGAGAGAGCTGTACTTCAACTATTTGCACATCATTACAACACTGTATATAGACATAATGACACTTCAAATGTCTTAATTCTTTTGAAACTTTTGTGAGTGTAATGTTTACTGTACATTTTTTATTTCACTTTTGTTTATTATCTATTTCACTTGCTTTGGCAATGTAAACATATGTTTCCCATGCCAATAAAACCCCTTAAATAGAGAGAGAGAGAGAGAGAGAGAGAGAGAGAGAGAGAGAGAGAGAGAGAGAGAGAGAGAGAGAGAGAGAGAGAGAGAGAGAGAGAGAGAGAGAGAGAGAGAAAACATTCCTTATCAAACCAAGACTTATATCATCCCTCCATTGTTACATATCTACCTGGATTCAAATTAAACTCAAATGCTTCCTCTGTGGTACTGTAAGCTCCGACTCACGGATCTGAGTTCACTTATCTAAGAGTAGCTAGAAGTACCCGAGAGCTCCTTTATCCTCAGGTGGGAGTGCAGTGCACATAATGTATGTAATAGTGATGATCACTCAACTCAGAGCAACACACATTACCAAATGCAATCGTCAACAGAATAACAGCAGCACATTAACCAAAAGAAAATTGCAGACTTCCTAAGCATTCTGTTTGTTAAGCGTGAGAAGCAGTATTGTTTTACATGAAAGAAAGGAGATGAAAGATAAATGCAGGAATTGCCTGTTGTGAATGAGGCTAGGAGATGATGATTATTCCAGACACAGTAGGTACAGGAATACAGTCTATGCTTTGTATTCCTGTAGTTCTAAACATAGAACCTAGACGATTCCACACCAGTCTCTTTCTCAGAAGGGCACAATTGTAGCATGGGATTGAGGTCAGTGTCTAGAGCCCTAGATACAGGCAGCACTCCTGTGGATTACTGAAGCTACCATAACAGTGATTAAAACTCCTAACCACGCTGCTAGGCTAGCTACTATTATTAGCTAAAGAACTCATCATAGGACCACACTGTCCAGAAATCCAATAAACAGCAACCTGCTCTATATTTAAGGTCTCAAACACACCATTAGCGTTTTCTAGCCGAGAATACTTAGCACCTCTGAACAGCGTGCCGGCCGTAATTTGCTATACCGAGTGCACACCGATTTTACATGTAGAATCGTGTGAAAATATCGTCAGTCAGACGTCTACAGCAGGTGGTCCCTAAAACACAGTACTGTACTGTACTGATCAGCAGACGAACAGTACAGTACAGCTTGAACTCCTAAAGCTCAGTAGCAATAGTCATGTAAATACAATAGAACTGGATGGATGCCTACAGGAGAGACTTAACACCGTGTCAAACAGAATTATCCCCACTGCTGGAATAAAATCGCTGCTTGTGTTGGAGGCTTTGGCATGACTGCTCGGCTACTGCATGCTTTGATGTATAATTCATGACATGGGGATATCGTTAATGAAATAAGTGATATATCCGACTTGAATAATTGTTCTGTAACATAGTGCCAATAAGAAAAACAAAACAGTACACATTTTTATTCAGCTACCCTAGTTTAGACCTGTGGATGAACAACAACATAATTATAGCGTAAATGTTTGTTAAATGTCACCCATAATATTTATGCAAAAGCTAATTAATATGGTGATGGACTCTCTGATTAGACATCACAGATTACTTCTCATCACCACGAGTCCAAGACACTCTGAGACAGGCAAGAACATTGCAAACTTCTCATCAAACAACACTATTGTAAAATACACAGCCATCTCCTAAACTGAGCATTCCTGGTGGAGACAGGGCTGGAGGTAGACCCAGTACTGATGGACTGAGAAGGGTGGTACTGAGACAGTGAAAAGGAGGAACAAATACTCACTGTCCAGGAAGTCAGCAGAGATGGGGTCAGTCATCAGCATGTGGGATGATAGCAGCTTATAGACCTCCCCATGCTCACGCTCAGGGAGGAAGTTCAAGATATTTTGGTCCACCATATCTGACTGATACAAAAGGATAAAAGGTCAGTGTCTATGGTCCATCATTGTCCATGAACATGTCCTATATCACAGTCATTTTATAATGTATGGTATTGCATTGTGAATCTTCATATTGTAGGCATGTAAGGTGATGTACTTATTGAGTCATGAAAGAGGAAGACATCACAAAACTGGGACTTGAATAATACTCCATAACTATACATTTTGCAGATAGAACCTTATAATTCCAAGTCCTTGACTATTCATATCTTATGCGATGGCCCTCTTTTGCAATTATTTAGATTTTTTCACCAGTTTTGCAGAAGAATGGCTCTTTCTGGCTAACATATATAAATACAGGTACAGTTGAAGTCGGAAGTTTACATACACTTAGGTTGGAGTCATTAAAACTTGTTTTTCAACCACTCCACAAATTTCTTGTTAACAAACTATAGTTTTGGCAAGTTGGTTAGGTTATCTACTTTGTGCATGACAAAAGTAATTTTTCCAACAATTGTTTACAGACAGATTATTACACTTATAATTCACTGTATCACAATTCCAGTGGGTCAGAAGTTTACATACACTAAGTTGACTGTGCCTTTAAGCAGTTTGGAAAATTCCAGAAAATTATGTCATGGCTTTAGAAGCTTCTGATAGGCTAATTGACATCATTTGAGTCGATTGGAGGTGTACCTGTGGATGTATCTCAAGGCCTACCTTCAAACTCAGTGCCTCTTTGCTTGACATCATTGGAAAATCAAAAGAAATCAGTCAAGACCTCTGAAAAAAAATTGTAGACCTCCACAAGTCTGGTTCATCCTTGGGAGCAATTTCCAAACGCCTGAAGGTACCACGTTCATCTGTACAAACAATAGTACGCAAGTATAAACACCATGGGACCACGCACCACGCAGCCGTCATACCGCTCAGGAAGGAGACGCGTTCTGTCTCCTAGAGATTAACGTACTTTGGTGCGAAAAGTGCAAATCAATCCCAGAACAACAGCAAATGACCTTGTGAAGATGCTGGAGGAAAAAGGTACAAAAGTATCTATATCCACAGTAAAACGAGTCCTATATCGACATGAAACAAAAATAGAACTGTTTGGCCATAATGACCATCGTTATGTTTGGAGGAAAAAGGGGGTTGCTTGCAAGCCGAAGAACACCATCCCAACCGTGAAGCACGGGGGTGGCAGCATCATGCTGTGGGGGTGCTTTGCTGCAGGAGGGACTGGTGCACTTCACAAAATAGATGGCATCATGAGGAAGGAAAATTATGTGGATATATTGAAGCAACATCTCAAGACATCAGTCAGGAAGTTAAAGCTTGGTCGCAAATGGGTCTTCCAAATTGACAATGACCCCAAGCATACTTCCAAAGTTGTGGCAAAATGGCTTAAGGACAACAAAGTCAAGGTATTGGAGTGGCCATCACAAAGCCCTGACCTCAATCATATAGAACATTTGTGGGCAGAACTAAAAAAGCGTGTGCGAGCAAGGAGGCCTAAAAAGCTGACTCAGTTACACCAGCTCTGTCAGGAGGAATGGGCCAAAATTCACCCAACTTATTGTGGGAAGCTTGTGGAAGGCTACCCGAACCGTTTGACCCAAGTTAAACAATTTAAAGGCAATGCTAACAAATACAAATTGAGTGTATGTAAACGTCTGACCCACTGGGAATGTGATGAAATAAATCATTCTCTCTACTATTATTCTGACATTTCACGTTCTTAAAATAAAGTGGTGATCCTAACTGACCTAAAACTGAATTTTTACTAGGATTAAATGTCAGGAATTGTGGAAAAACTGAGTTTAAACATATTTGGCTAAGGTGTATGTAGACTTCAACTATACATACCATACTGTAGTGTCAGTGTCCAAATTGCAATAAAGCATACATTGATTTGAACGAGTGTATTGAGATCATAAGTATATACATGAATATTAAGTTAAAAAGAATCAAACATAATGCAATTATGAGCTAGATCAGCGTGGCTCTCACTTACCGGTAAATGGCCAATGAGTGAAGACGCACTGTCGGACACATATATAATGTTTCCATCTGTAGTTAGTGCTATGAGGAAACCGTCTAAAGCCTGTGGAAGGAAACAAAGTCATTATTATTATGCCGGCTACTATAATTATTGTGTGTTATATTTGTTTCAGAGGTGCATCATGGGTACTGCTGGTGCTGGCCTACAGAGGTTCATTAGGATGTCAAAGTACAGTATTCCTTCATTTACAAAGCATATTCTAAACTCAGCAAAAAAAGAAACGTCCCTTTTTCAGGACCCTGTCTTTCAAAGATAATTTGTAAAAAACCAAATAACTTCACAGATCTTCTTTGTAAAGGGTTTAAACACTGTTTCCCATGCTTGTTCAATGAACCATAAACAATTAATGAACATGCACCTGTGGAACGGTCGTTAAGACACTAACAGCTTACAGACGGTAGGCAATTAAGGTCACATTTATGAAAACTTAGGACACTAAAGAGGTCTTTCTACTGACTCTGAAAAACACCAAAAGAAAGATGCCCAGGGTCCCTGCTCATATGCGTGAACGTGCCTTAGGCATGCTGCAAGGAGGCATGAGGACTGCAGATGTGGCAAGGGCAATAAATTGCAATGTCCGTACTGTGAGACTCCTAAGACAGCGCTACAGGGAGACAGGACGGACAGCTGATCGTCCTCGCAGTGGCAGACCACGTGTAACAACACAGGATCGGTACATCCGAACATCCCACCTGCAGGACAGGTACAGGATGGCAACAACAACTGCCTGAGTTACACCAGGAACGCACAATCCCTCCATCAGTGTTCAGACTGTCCGCAATAGGCTGAGAGAGGCTGGACTGAGGGCTTGTAGGCCTGTTGTAAGGCATGTCCTCACCAGACATCACCGGCAACAACGTTGCCTATGGATACAAACCCACCGTCGCTGGACCAGACAGGACTGGCAAAAAGTGCTCTTCACTGACGAGTCGCGGTTTTGTCTCACCCAGGGGTGATGGTCGGATTCGCGTTTATCGTCGGAGGAATGAGCGTTACACCGAGGCCTGTACTCTGGAGCGGGATCGATTTGGAGGTCGAGGGTCCGTCACGGTCTGGGGTGGTGTGTCACAGCATCATCGGACTGAGCTTGTTGTCATTGCAGGCAATCTCAACGCTGTGCGTTAAAGGGAAGACATCCTCCTCCCTCATGTGGTACCCTTCCTGCAGGCTCATCCTGACATGACTCTCCAGCATGACAATGCCACCAGCCATACTGCTCGTTCTGTGCGTGATTTCCTGCAAGACAGGAATGTCAGTGTTCTGCCATGGCCAGCGAAGAGCCCGGATCTCAATCCCATTGAGCACGTCTGGGACCTGTTGGATCGGAGGGTGAGGGCTAGGGCCATTCCCCCCAGAAATGTCAGGGAACTTGCAGGTGCCTTGGTGGAAGAGTGGGGTAACATCTCACAGCAAGAACTGGCAAATCTGGTGCAGTCCATGAGGAGGAGATGCACTGCAATACTTGCTGGTGGCCACACCAGATACTGACTGTTACTTTTGATTTTGACCCCCCCCCCCTTTGTTCAGGGACACATTATTAAATTTATGTTAGTCACATGTCTGTGGAACTTGTTCAGTTTGTCTCAGTTGATGAATCTTGTTATGTTCAAATATTTACACATGTTTGCTGAAAATAAACGCAGTTGACATGGTCTATCACCAGTAGTAGTGAAGGATATCATTTGACTTTATTTCATATCAGAGGAGATAAACGTGGAGCTGAGCTGATTTTTACCTCCAGCATCAACTGGGTGAACTCCTCATTACTGAGGAACGAAGGCTTCCAGTCCTGCCGGATCTCACACGACTCTGTCTGTGCTGTGATTTCTGAAACAGAGGAGACAGTGAAAGGCCAGGAAGAGGGGTTAGATAGATCTGTTAGCACTACACATCCACATCCCGTGGCAATCGCTGCCAAATAGGTTAGTAGTGGAAGGATCCTGATGAATATCTCTGAATAGACCCGAGTGGTCAAGCTGTCTCTGAAAAAACAGGAGACACATAACAGAAGAGAAAGAGAGGTTAAGAAATATCCCATATCAGGAATGTTTATCTCGTAAACACTGACAGCTGTGACGTTGATTCTGACAGGAGACTGAGTTGAGGTTCTGTCTGTCTGGGCCAAGCTTGGTAGGGAAGTGGAGTAGTCCTCTCTTTTCTCTCTGTCCTGTCCAACAAGTACTAGACAGCTAATGTCCTCCACCCTCCTAGTTCCTTCCTTCTCATCCCGACCTTTCTGGGAGCAGTGATGTTCTGCATGTAGGGCAGGACGCACGTGCCACACGCACACACACACATACGACAGGTCAGCAGGAGGCCAACGTCAACGTGATGACTGACGCAGCCGACTACGTTACACATTCCTACCTTTCTGTTTCTGCAGGAAGTCGATAGTTCTCTGCAGTATGGTGGACTTGTCCATCTTGCGTGGATGGCCTTGGCCCTGCAACATGGTGCATAGCTCCTTGATGAGCACATTGAATTGGTCTCTTCTTTTCTTTTCTGATTTGTTACGAGATGCCCTTCAATAGAAAAGATGATAAATGTACAGGATTACATTTCAGACCATATACACTTCAGAACATTGACCATATACAGTCGTGGTCAAAAGTTTTGAGAATGACAAGTATTGGTCTTCACAAAATTACAAGCATTCCATAAGTGTCAAAGGCTTTTATTGACAATTACATTAAGTTTAAGCAGAGTCAATATTTGCAGTGTTGACCCTTCTTTTTCAAGACCTCTGCAATCCGCCCTGGCATGCTGTCAATTAACTTCTGGGCCACATCCTGACTGATGGCAGCCCATTCTTGCATAATCAATGCTTGGAGTTTGTCAGAATTTGTGGGGTTTTGTTTGTCCACCCTCCTCTTGAGGATCGACCACAAGTTCTCAATGGGATTAAGGTCTGGGGAGTTTCCTGGCCGTGGACCCAAAATGTCGATGTTTTGTTCCCCGAGCCACTTAATTATCACTTTTGCCTTATGGCAAGGTGCTCCATCATGCTGGAAAAGGCATTGTTCGTCACCAAACTGTTCTTGGATGGTTGGGAGAAGTTGCTCTCGGAGGATGTGTTGATACCATTCTTTATTCATGGCTGTGTTCTTAGGCAAAATTGTGAGTGAGCCCACTCCCTTGGCTGAGAAGCAACCCCACACATGAATGGTCTCAGGATGCTTTACTGTTGGCATGACACAGGACTGATGGTAGCGCTCACCTTGTCTTCTCCGGACAAGGTGTTTTCCGGATACCCCAAACAATCGTAAAGGGGATTCATCAGAGAAAATGACTTTACCCCAGTCCTTAGCAGTCAGTCCAATCCCTGTACCTTTTGCAGAATATCAGTCTGTCCCTGATGTTTTTCCTGGAGAGAAGTGGCTTCTTTGCTACCCTTCTTGACACCAGGCCATCCTCCAAAAGTCTTCGCCTCACTGTGCGTGCAGATGCACTCACACCTGCCTGCTGCCATTCCTGAGCAAGCTCTGCACTGGTGGTGCCCCGATCCCGCAGCTGAATCAACTTTAGGAGACGGTCCTGGTGCTTGCTGGACATTCTTGGGCGCCCTGACGCCTTTTTCACAACAATTGAACCTCTCTCCTTGAAGTTCTTGATGATCCGATAAATGGTTGATTTAGGTGCAATCTTACTAGCAGCAATATCCTTGCCTGTGAAGCCCTTTTTGTGCAAAGCAATGATGACGGCACGTGTTTCCTTGCAGGTAACCATGGTTAACAGAGGACGAACAATGATTTCAAGCACCACCCTCCTTTTAAAGCTTCCAGTCTGTTATTCTAACTCAATCAGCATGACAGAGTGATCTCCAGCCTTGTCCTCGTCAACACTCTCACCTGTGTTAACGAGAGAATCACTGACATGATGGCAGCTGGTCCTTTTGTGGCAGGGCTGAAATGCAGTGGAAATGTTTTTTGGGGATTAAGTTCATTTTCATGGCAAAGAGGGACTTTGCAATTAATTTAATTCATCTGATCACTCTTCATGACATTCTGGAGTATATGCAAATTAACATCATCAAAACTGAGGCAGCAAACTTTGTGAAAATTAGTATTTGTGTTATTCTCAAAACGTTTGACCACGACTGTATATGCTTTATAAATTATTGATAAAGAAGTGCATTTGAGGTGGAAGTTGCGAGCTCAACTACAGCTTCGTATTTATGAAACACACACTCCTGCTTATAAATAACCACCATCGCAATTCACTCATTCCTCCGCCACCATAAACCAGCTTGCAGGATGCTAAGAGAGTAATGATAGTATAGTGGATCCACACAAAATCCCTTCTGATCGCACAAGCAAACGTTTATGAAGATTCATCCCATATGGACTTGTGATGGAAAAAACTATGATATCAATAGCATAGCAAACACAAAATCTACCATTAACACAAACTTTCAGACATTTTCTCTTACTTGTAGTTTTTGCTGCCATTCTCCCCAGACACAGATACATCTGCACCCCCTGACAATGATTTGAAAGTCTACTTGTGTGCATCATTACTGGAAAGCAAAAATGTCTTGACCCTGTTGGATAGATGGAGGGGGCCCTCTCCTCAACACCTTCCTATTACATTTTTCTAAGCTGTCTAGGCACAGAATCCCACAGAAACATGTGTCTTTCTGCTGAGGTGAAAAGTGATTTCTAGAACTGAAAATGTCTTGACATCTACAAAGCAGACATCTTCAGATGTAATGCCAAAGTAGGGCCACGCCATAGAGGACCTTTCATTAACAGGTACAAGCTGTGAACTTCCACTTATCTCTGTCTGCCTCATCTTGCGTCCTCACACTCAAATGTCTCTCTCTCAGAGACACACACGTGTACACAAACACGTGGAATACCTTTTTGCCCTGTCTTTCTCATCTTCATCCATCAAATCGTCCACACAGCTGCTGGTGCTAGAGGGAGAAGGGAGAGACAAGTTGGAATGCTGATTCTCTGAATATTCACCAATAAGATTATTTTCCTCCTTCTCCTCTACAACATTATGAATAGAGATAGACACCCTTTGAGTGGAACCATTCTTAATAATGACTTAATCTACATCATATACATAAACAGGGTCTCTCCTACTATGGTCCTAAAGAAACTGACTTGTGCCTAGATGCTTTCTAGGGTGTTCGTGTTCACATAGTACAGTAGTCAACCAAGTATAGCCCTGTATATGAAGAGTTTCATTCCAAAGCATTATATATCCATGTTCAGAAATGTTGGTAAATGGGCCTACCGAGTGGCACAGCAGTCTAAGGCACTGCATCGCAGTATTGCGGCGTCACTACAGCCTGGAGTTCGGGGCTGTGTCATTACCGGCCGTGACCGCGAGTCCCATAGGGCGGCGCGCAATTGGCCCAGCGTCGTCAGGTTAGGGGAGGGTTTGGCCGGGGGGTGCTTTACTTGGCTCATCACGCTCTAGCGACTCCTTCTGGCAGGCCGGGCGCCTGCAGGCTGACCTCAGTTGTCAGTTGAACAGTGTTTCCTCAGACACATTGGTGCAGCTGGCTTCCGGGTTAAGCGAGCGGGTGTTAAGAAGCGCGGCTTGGCGGGTCACGTTTCGGAGGACGCATGACTCAACATTCGCCTCTCCCGAGCCCGTTGGGGAGTTGCAGCATTGAGACAAGATCGTAATCACGAAATGGGGGAGAAAAAGTAGGTAAACATTTGTGACATCAATGTTTAAAAACAATTTAAATATTTTTTTCAATACAGTAATATGAGATCTGTATGTAAAACATTTACATTTGACATTTTAGTCATTTAGCAGATGCTCTTATCCAGTGCAACTTACAGTATGTGCATTTATCTCAAATCAAATATATTTCTGTCACATGCTTCGTAAACAACAGGTATGGACTTACAGTGAAATGCTTACTTACGGGCCCTTCCCAATAATGCAGATAGAAAGAAAATAGAGAAATAATAATAAGTAGTAATAGATACACAATGAGTAACGATAACTTGGCTATATACAAGGGGTACCAGTATCGAGTCGATGTGCAGGAGTACGAAGTAATTGAGGTAGATATGTACATACAGTGCATTCAGAAAGTATTCAGACCCCTTGACTTTTTCCACATTTTTTTCCCCCTCATCAATCTATACACAATACCCCATAATGACAAAGCAAAAATTGTTTTTTTGACATTTTAGCAAATTAATAAACAACTAAAAACGGAAATATAACATTTACATAAGTATTCAGACCCTTTACTCAGTACTTTGTTGAAGCACCTTTGGCAGTGATTACAGCCTCGAGTCTTCTTGGGTATGACGCTACAAGCTTGGCACACCTGTACTTGGGGAGTTTCTACCATTCTTCTCTGCAGATCCTCTCAAGCTCTGTCAGGTTGGATGGGGAGCGTCGCTGCACAGCTATTTTCAGGTATATCCAGAGATCTTCGATTGGGTTCAAGTCTGGGCTCTGGCTAGGCCACTCAAGGACATTCAGAGACTTGTCCCGAAGCCACTCCTGTGTTGTCTTGGCTGTGTGTTTAGGGTTGTTGTCCTGTTGAAAGGTGAACCTTCACCCCAGTCTGAGGTCCTGAGCACTCTGGAGCAGGTTTTCATCAAGGATTATCTGTACTTTGCTCCGTTCACCTTTCCCTAGATCCTGACTAGTCTCCCAGTCCTTGCCGCTGAAAAACATCCCCACAGCATGATGCTGCCACCACCATGCTTCACCGTAGGGATGGTGCCAGGTTTCCTTCAGACGTGACGCTTGGCATTCAGGCCAAAGAGTTCAATCATGGTTTCATCAGACCAGATAATCTTGTTTCTCATGGTCTGAGAGTCCTTTAGGTGCCTTTTGGCAAACTCCAAGCAGTCTGTCATGTGCCTTTTACTGAGGAGTGGCTTCTGTCTGGCCACTCTACCATAAAGGCCTGATTGGTGGAGTGCTGCATAGATGGTTGTCCTTTTGGAAGGTTCTCCCATCTCCACAGAGGAACTCTGGAGCTCTGTCAGAGTGACCATCGGGTTCTTGGTCACCTCCCTGACCAAGGCCCTTCTCCCCCGATTGCTCAGTTTGGCCGGGGGGCCAGCTCTAGGAAGAGTGTTGGTGGTTCCAAACTTCTTCCATTTAAGAATGCTGGAGGCCACTGTGTTCTTGGGGACCTTCAATGCTGCAGACATTTTTGGGTACCCTACACCAGATCTGTGCCTCGACACAATCCTGTCTCAGAGCTCTTCGGACAACTCCTTCGACCTCATGGCTTG
This sequence comes from Coregonus lavaretus, assembly GCF_964263955.1. Lineage (NCBI taxonomy): Eukaryota > Metazoa > Chordata > Actinopteri > Salmoniformes > Salmonidae > Coregonus > Coregonus lavaretus. The sequence goes on from NC_140002.1 coordinate 34,523,123, forward strand.
GTTTTAGCTCTCACGTTCACATAGTCATTTAGACAGGTTATCTTGGCGTTCTTGGGCACAGGGACTATGGTGGTGTGCTTGAAACATTTAAGTATTACAGACTGGGTCAGGGAGAGGTTGAAAATGTCAGTGAAGACACTTGCCATCTGGTCGGCGCATACTCTGAGATAGCTAGGGGAGACAATCCCATATCACAGTCAAATATACAAGATACAAACATTGCATTTCAGCTCAACAATGGATATATAGCTTTTTGCAACAACAAAAAACACATTTTCGTACACATCTAAAATCTATTAATAAAAATCTGAGAACAGTAATATTTTACACACACACACACACACACACACACACAAAGGTACCCATAAGAAACCATTTCTGATGAAAAAACACAAATGTAAAAAATTGGTGGATTTAGCATTTTGGAAATAAACTCTTCATATATTGTTAGTAACCAAGTAACCAAGTAATATTTCTCTATACAAACACATGTATTTGGCAGTGACTGGAAACACGAGAGGATAAAAGTAGTCTAGAAACTTACTCCCATTCCCTCTTGCTGGACGGACATAGGGACCCAAAGTCAGAAAGGTTGTCCATTCTCACTCCCTCTCCCAGCCAGGCTCTATCTGAAGTCTGATGTATCCCATCCGCGCTAGCTGCACTGAAGCTCCCAGTGATCACCTGCTGCTGCTGCCCACCTCCTCCTCCTGGAGTCAACCACAGAAACACCAAAACCTGTGGAGGACAATAAGAATGTGGGCTTGAGTAAAGGGGAAAAAAATCAACTGTACTTACACTGTAGCTAGCATATCTAGGCCTATTACTCATACATCTGATAATTACTGTAACTTGATTCATCTGCAGTTTCATTCAAACTGTCATAACTGTATTACACACAGCAACAGTGTTACCCCGCAGTACTCTCTTATTCACACTCAAGCACATCCCAAAGGTATTTGAAAGTGATCCTATTTCCAATTCTATTCTGAACAAGTGTACGTTTTAATGCTTTCTCTAGAGCTTTCATTGGAGCTAAAGTTATGCTTGTGAAAAACAACAACAAATGCATACAAAAGTATCCTGTTTATTGTCAAATACAATAGGCTATTATTTATCAACCCAGAGCATATCTCAGTGAATATCATCTCAGTGAGTAAAGACATTACCAGAAGAAACATCATTATTTATTGTGATTTATGATCCATGATTTTCCACAGTGAACAGCATGCATTAAAAGGGAAGCGTGTTAAATATCAATTACCACCTTGATACAGCAATTCAACCTGGAGGAGCTCTACTGACCTAGAAAAATCCCAGAGATCTTTTGCTAATCCACCATTACTGCGATTAAAAGAATAGAGGTATGTGGGCTGGAAATATTTTTTTTAAAAATTATAAATGACGTCTGTGTAATTATGACAGCTGGTGGCCATTTTCCAATCATTACGGTTCAGTATGTCTGAGGATGGTGATTCTGTGCCCGTTTCCATTGGGCCATGACCTAGTTTGTATTTCATATGGCCACTGACTAACATACAGTAGCGACCTGAGAAGGACCAACATGGATATTACATTTCACATATCTCTCTTTATCTAAATGAAATCCATGTGCTCAGACGAGGAACACTGAAATGAAAATCCAGTAAGAGTTGTAAATTGTGATAAAATGATGCACCATAAAAAGCAAACATATGTCATCATAATACTTTTAAAAGCTCCACAAATAAACCAAAACACTTGGTGGTATTTATGACATTCCATGAAAATGGTTTGTTGATGGTGCCTGCTGCTTGTCACCATGCCCAAGAAGATTTTGCCCAATATTAATTTACTATGGCTCCCTGCATTACTTTTAGGGTTCACTCAACTCGAAGATTATATTTTAGGCACAATTGTTAAGTCCAGACTTGATTGGAACACCCCTCAACAACAAACAGAGGCGTCATGCCCATAGGGGGCACAGGGGCACGTGCCCCCTAAGATTTGTCCTGGGTTTTTTTTGTGTTTAAAAAATAAAATAATAATTACATGTATTTTTCTTCTTTGTAATACTACTAGCCACATAGCAGTTTTATGAAGTTGGCTTTAGCTAGCCCAGATAGATTCCCAATTTCCCAACCTAATAACTAGCTACCAAGAAGCCATTTCAAGCTATCAAGTTAGAGTAGCTAGCTTGTCTAACCTTCTTAGCTGTCTGCTGACAAGGTTGGTAGACTTTAGAAAAACAAGCAATAACTAAATGTATTGAATATAGGGCTGACCCCATTTAGTCTACTGGTCGATTGTTTGGTCGATAGGCTGTTGGTTGACCGAGATTTCTCTAGACGAGCAGTACCAAAACAATATATAAAAAATAAATAATAATATGCCATTTAGCAGACGCTTTTATCCAAAGCGACTTACAGTCATGCGTGCATACATTTTTGTGTATATAATTTAATGGTGTACAATCCATTGTGGAGGCCGTGGGGATGGCACAGTCCATCACTAAGACATGTGCTACTAAAATTGTATATGGTTATATTACGTAAGAACAATGGTGCAACACTAATAAAAATAATATTATTTTATAACAAATGCGCTTTCTCCCACATTGGATAGCGGTCGCTCTCCACGGTTCTAAAACATCAGTGCTCTGTTGAATTGGCACTTTTTCCTAGACCATGTTGCTATGTGCATAATAGCAAAGTTAACCCACATATTGGTGTTGAGAACAATGCGGTGGAGGCTGCAGCGGAGTTAGGAGACGAGAAAACAGCACTTGCCTTAATTGTCTAAGAAAAGTGAGGAGAGAGGAAACACCAACTTAATTAGGTAATCAATAGCCGAACTGTTAAATGTGCCTGGCTTTATAAATCATCCATATATATCTACAGAAATAAGACAGATCCTGCTTCTGTTTGAGTGTTTGTTTAATAGCCTACTGATTCCGTGAGCACCAAGCCTCACGCAACCACAACATGTCAGATAAACAATTTCACAAATTTCGGCTGTTTCTAACTTTTGCTATGCTGTAATAAAGGCTTTACACTTTTTCTTCATTACAACAGCCTCTCTGGTATTACTTATAATTTATTTAGTGTTGTTTACACTCTTCCAAATTGTCAGAAAAATTATATTTAGAATAATAAACCTATTTTTTCTTTCTTTGATTTGATTTGATTTACTAGGATCCCCATTAGCCGACGCCAATGGCTACAGCTAGTCTTACTGGGTCCGACATATAACGAAAAATACATTACAGACAAAATATTTTACAATTTACATACATTCAAAATATTAACATGTAGTGTGCGTTTGTGTGTGTGTTGTGCCGTAAGTAGGTCACATGGGAGAGGCGTTGTGCCGTAACAGAACTTTTCAGTCAGAAATGGCTGTAAATATGTTGCAGCTTCAGCAACATGGACAGCATGATAAACACTGAAGTTCTGTAGTGGTCACTGCAGCATGAAGAGAGAGAGACAACAGGTGCTAATCACACAGTCACTCGCTGTCATTTTTTTTAACACAGCACAGCAAGTCTGAGCACATTCAAATCAATTGCGGTCGGACTCCCTCTAGTCATTTGTGTGTCTTAATTATTTCATCAAACAGTGCGCTTAAAGCATCCGACAAGCTCAGTGCATATAGTTGATTTGATTAAAACACATAGGGTATATGGAAAAATACACATTTAAAAATGTCGACCAATCGATTGGTTTAAAGAAAATATTTTACCCAGATTTAATAATAATAAAAAAACAGCACAAGATGACAACTGAGTTTGAGATCCATCCTCTTCAGGGTGTCTGTTCTCAGCAAAGTGGTCAGGTTACCAAATCGTAAAGAGAACTCCAGTTGTACACTGTGTTCATATGCTACAACCTAGACCTCAAACACTTGATGTATACCCTTTACAAAGACATAAAGTGGTTACAGATGGACAGAGGGAACTACAAAAACACAATAATATGTTTTAAAAGCAGAAGATGATAGGGTGGGTGTCCCTTGGAGAACTAGGAATTTGGTCAGTGAACTAGGCTACTTCTCCTTCAATTGGACAGAAAAACAGAGACAAAAAACGGACTAAGTCCAGTAGAGTACACTGGACCCACTGGGCACAAACGTCAATTCAGCATCTATTCCACGTTGGTTCCACGTAATTTCATTGGAATTACGTGGAAACAACGTTGAATCAACCAGTGTGTGCCCAGTGGGGAGATTTTTCCATCGAAGAGAACTACCTTTACTTTCAAGGATAAAATAAAACATTGAACAACACATGCATTTTAGTGTTCTACACGGTGCACACATTTCTACCTGGAAACTCTTCTTTGAGTGAGAAGATTGCACCACACCCAGAATGCATTGAGTTCAGTGAGACAAGGTTTATAGCTGAAAAAATATGTGGAGTGGAGTTACACATGTGCCCTGAGGGGCACGGATCTTAAATTGTCTGCCTGAACTCAAATTCAAGTTCATGACCATCGCCTGTACTAACATACACCACCTCAGGCAGGCACGCCACAAGATGACTTTTCTCACTAACTATGGCAAGAAATGATTGACGTGTCAGACTTCAACTTAGAACTCATCTGTCCACACTCTGAACAACCTCACTATTTTAACATTCATCTACTTTATGACAAAAACCTGTTATATTGCAGGAAACCTCTTATTTTGATCAGTTAGTTTCCAAAATGAAAAGCCATGCAATAGCATATTCACACTGCCAATGGTTCACCTTCTCACACACACACACACACACACACACACACTCTTCAGGAATACAGGCATTCAATGGTATTCAGAGTAATTATTTTTATTGAAGGAGCAATCTTTAATCTTACAACTCTGAAACCTGTCAAGATATCGCTGCTGAGAATGGTTTGGAGGGAGCTGCTGAGAATGGTTTGGAGGGAGCTGCTGGTAACAGCTCTCAACTTTCATAACAAAAGTGACTTATTTACATCTTCATCAAGGATGTAATTCCATGAGATTATCCCCTTCACATCATGTCAAGGAACATTTGGTGCTTTACTTTAGGTGAGAGGTAGCCAATGATGGCATAAGGAAATTCAATCTAGGCTGAAGTGTCAGTGAAACATATGGTGAAAAAATTTAAAGAGAATGTGAGACTAAACACATATGACATGAAGTGTTTCAGGCTGATGATATCATTTAAGGGGGGTGATTTGATTGTACTTGACAATGATGTAATTGATGTGATGTTTGTGATATGTAATGTCAGTGTTGTATGTAATGTCGCGGCAGCAGGTAGCCTAGCGGTTAGAGCGCTGAGCCAGTCACAGAAAGGTCGCTGGTTTGAATACCCGAGCCGACAAGGTGAAAAATATGTCAATGTACCCTTGAGCAAGGCACTTAACCCTAATTTGCTTCAGTGGCGCCATAATACTATGGCTGACCCTGTAAAACAACACATTTCACGGCACCTATCTGGTGTATGTGACAATAAAATATATTTTTTATATAATAATGTTTTACACTAAATGGTGTAATTTGTATAGACGGGTTAGCTGATTAGCAACAAAACTGACGCATGCGCAACTATGGGGCAAAACAGACAGGGCTGGCTTAGATTGTTGACAACATGTAAACTATATTTAGTCTTTTGATTAATTGACAATCATTGACCAACCATTATTTGACAAGGCACTAAGCCTCCTCAACCAATCAGTGACCATGCAATTTAAAACATGTATTTTTTATTTAACCTTTATTTTGACAGGGAGTCATGCAGAGACCAAGGTCTCTTTCACAGATGAGCCCTGTATACACATCAATATACACTACACACATCAATAAACACATCAATATACACATCAATATTGACATCAATACATGAAAAGCAAAACACATTCATAGAAAACAAACACATTATTCAGTAAAAAAAGGTCCTCAATCAGCCTTCTGAATTGCCCTAGAGGCACCAATTCATCCAATTTTAGAGAGCCTTGGAGATTATTCCACAAGTAAGGTGCAAAAACACTAAAAGCAGATATACAATCTCCACTGAGTTAGGAAGGGATCTAAAGTCCCAAAAGCACTATGTTCTAATCAAGGTAAACATGGTTTTAAAATGATGTATATCAAAAAAGACAACTCATTCACTTGCAAGGACACACTATACTTGTAAATCTATACCAGTGAGCTGAATTGTCATTGAGCCTTTTAAGAAAATGATTAACTAAATACTGAAATACACACAGGACATAACACTTTTCTATGAAAATGACATAGAAAGCAAAGAAATTAACAATTGTATAATAGTTAGCCTAGTTTATTTGTATGTTAACATCTTGGCTTTAGAAGCAGTAGCCAACAGATCTATCCATCCAAAATGGAAGCAACTGCCAACCTATAGCCTACCGTACATTTTAATGAACACAAGACACAATTTGCAAAGGACATAACAATCTTACATACCTTGAAAACTGGACTTTAGTTGACATAAAGATCCATACTTTACTTTTGACCGTACACATTTCCCAACAGCCTACTGTGTAACTCACTGAGCCAAGTATCCTAAGCTTGACTCACCACAAACACATCGCGAACAGACCATATTCCATACAGATGCTGGCTAAGTATTATTCAAAATACAATTCAAGTAACATCCCTATTCGGTACATAAACTAACAAGATTTCAGGAGTAATCGTTTTCAGGTCTATGCTCAGTCTGTTTTCCTCTACCACGCAACATCCTCCGTTGACAGTCCCTTGTAAACAGGACTGAGCCACTGTGAACAGGGAAAGTAGGTCAGTCGTTAGCTCAATACTTAGCTAACGACATCATTAGCAACCGGCTGTGCAACACACAACTAAGAGTACATAGTAATAAAAATTATAGTTTGGATAATAGGCTACTAACACTTGAATGCCATTTCGGTCACATTATTCTGAATTTGAACGTTTGTAATTCATTTTAGTGCCAAGTTTCTTCCATGTTATTTGAAAAATTGTAGCCAACAGAGGGTAGAGCAGGACGTGTAGAAACGAAATCATTTCCACAATTTTCAGCCTATTCTAAGAAAATATCTTGCCCTCACTGGTACTGTGGTGGCCCGATGCTACTAATAAGCTCTCATTCACTAGAACTCTAAGCCACATGTTCTATAAAGGCTAAGCTTTACAAATAATGTTAGTACAACTTACAGAATATTTCAGTCCATTCAGAGAAGTCTATTCAGAGTCTAATAATTTAATTAAACATAATTGAACCCAACTGAACAATAGAGTTTAGGCTACTCATGACCTCATTGTAAGAAGTACTGCATCTTCCCAATTTGGAATATCAAATTAGGACGTACCAGAGTAGCAGAACAATCATGGAACAGTTAAGCAAAAGGGAATCTTGGACAGGTCCTGCAGACAGACAGAGTAATAAAATATACACAACCCAGTTATGGGAAATAATAAAATAGCCCAAGATCTGATAAGCTGTAACAACAACACACAAACACACATTTACAGTGCACACATGGCGACACAAAGATTCAGATTCTACATAAATCAACAAAAAGGATTCAGTAAAGTCCAGTTCCATGAATACCCTTTGCATGATATGTCCCTACACCGACAGCCTTTCTGGATCACCTCCGCTACACTTGTAATATTGATATATCAATAAATGTGTTTTGAACCTGCTCTCATCTATTTACAAACGAATGTTACTCAAAGCATTCTGAATACCAAACTCAGGCTACTGTACACATACACAATAAAAACACTTTTTTTAATGTATCACATAGATATATGTGTAACAATGTACACTGGGAGTCGGGAAGCAAGTACAGGGAGTGCATTTAATGATAAATAAAACATGAAACAACACAAGAGTAGGGTACAGACAGGAACAGAGTAACAGAATCAATAACGCCTCGGGAAGGAACCAAAGGGAGTGACATATATAGGGGAGGTAATCAGGAAGGTGATGGAGTCCAGGTGAGTCTGATGAGGAGCTGGTGAGCGTAACGATGGTGACAGGTGTGTGTAATAAAGAGCAACCTGGTGACCTAGAGGCCAGAGGGGGAGTATACAGTATACGTGACAATATGCAGCTACCTGTTCCTGTGATAGATCTTCAATAATTATAATATAATAATGAGGGACAGATAGACTACTCATTTCAATCACAAATGTGTCACATACAGTTTAAGCACTGTATGATATATGCTCTTGATTTAACAATACAATACAAATTCATTAAAACACAAATGTATGCACGCATGACTGTAAGTCGCTTTGGATAAAAGCGTCTGCTAAATGGCATATTATTATATTATTATTATTATCTGTCCTAGGTTAAGTCTGTTCCCATAGACCTGTTCCACCGTTTTTCTTCTGTAGTGTCAAAATAATTTTAAGCACTCATCTGTACTTGATATATATTTTTTAAATAGACAACTTACAATTTGCGTTTCTTTCCGCAGTCCAGGTGACATTTAGTCCACAACACACAGCTTAGATTACCTCCTCATGAAAAGGAAAACATATGAATGAGGAGGCTTCCCAAGCCATAAGAGTCATAACTACTTATATGGCTGCAATAAAACCTTATTACTTTGTTTACCTGAGAAATGTAACACCATGACACGTTTCAACTTTAAACTTGTCAGTTACTTAACTAATTACATCCATAAGCTTCCTGTACCAGAATGATGCTAAAGTCTCAGGGGTGGAAATGTGTTCTTTCCACACAGGCTTTAGCTCCAAGACCTGTCTACGAACTCGAACTGAATACTTTTGAGACCTTTGGAAATACCTCGGAGTATAAGCTGGATAATACAAGGCTTGGTTTTCAATGACAGCAATAGTCAAATTGATACAGAAATAAACACAGATTCAAAGGAAGTAGTATGCACATTCAGAATCAAAACAAGGGAGCCACTATTTCACTCACCGATGGTAAGGTATGCTCTCTATTCTGTAATCTCTCGTGGACAGATTCTCGTGGACAGATGAAACGGCGAGAATCTGTCAAGGCTCATGTAGAATTATGTGATACAAGCAGCAGTAGTTCCTGGTTTTGGGTTTTCATCGTTGATTATTTGTACGAATCAGGATTGGACAATGGCGGTGCTTCAACTGGTGCGGTGATTTTTAAGCACGTGTGCAGATGATAAACGGTTTCCAATAGATTCCTCAGCCACAAAGTCAAAATTGGCTGTATCATAAAAATTCATGAAAACAAAAATGTGCTTATTGGCCACGATAAACACGTGTGAAATTAGCGGAAGGGAGGGGTTTGGCGTAGAGTTTCCGTTTGCGAGTGAGGAGACTTTGCTTCCTTCCTTTGCACAAAGGTAATCACAATTGTTAATGGAATTTCCACGAGATGATCTATTATGTAACCATTGCCATGTCCTGTGTATCAAGGAATTATGGGAACCTGTCCACACCCCCCATGCAGTAGACACTATAATCTCTCATATTACCTGTTTCTTCTATTTCATTGTATTTTATTAATAATAATAATAATAATAATAATAATATGCCATTTAGCAGACACTTTTATCCAAAGCGACTTACAGTCATGCGTGCATAAATTTTTTGTGTATGGGTGGTCCCGGGGATCGAACCCACTACCCTGGCGTTACAAGCGCCGTGCTCTACCAGCTGAGCTACAGAGGACCACATTAACCTTAGCCAATTGCAGTAGTAATATTGCAATAACACAATAATAACGCTTCATCTCGTAATGGCAAAATGCAAAATGCAGAGATTCTGGCAGGTTTTAGATGCCCGATGTCCCTTCAACAGTCTTTCAATCAGAGACACACCACCCCCAAGCTATTTGTCTAGTTCAAGAGAAAATCCTAACCTGAAATTAGGAATTTTGCCCTAACCTTTAGAACCTATTACTCCTTATATATACACACACTACCGGTCAAAAGTTTTAGAACACCTACTCATTCAAGGGTTTTTCTTTATTTTTACTATTTTCTACATTGTAGAATAATAGTGAAGACATCAAAACTATGAAATAACACATATGGAATCATGTAGTAACCAAAAAAATGTTAAACAAATCAAAATATATTTTATATTTGAGATTCTTCAAATAGCCACCCTTTGCCTTGATGACAGATTTGCAAACTCTTGGCATTCTCTCAACCAGCTTCACCTGGAATGATTTTCCAACAGTCTTGAAGGAGTTCCCACATATGCTGAGCACTTGTTGGCTGCTTTTCCTTCACTCTGCGGTCCGACTCATCCCAAACCATCTCAATTTGGTTGAGGTCGGGGGATTGTGGAGGCCAGATCATCTGATGAAGCCCTCCATCACTCTCCTTCTTAGTAAAATAGCCCTTAGACAGCTTGGAGGTGTGTTGGGTCATTGTCCTGTTGAAAAACAAATGATAGTCCCACTAAACCCAAACCAGATGGGATGGCATATCATTGCAGAAGGCTGTGGTAGCCATGCTGGTTAAGTGTGCCTTGAATTCTAAATAAATCACAGACAGTGTAACCAGCAAAGCACCCCCAACACAGTAACACCTCCTCCTCCATGCTTTACGGTGGGAAATACACATGCGGAGATCATCCGTTCACCCACACCGCGTCTCACAAAGACACGGCGGTTGGAACCATAAATCTCCAATTTGGTCTCCAGACCAAAGGACAAATTTCCACCGGTCTAATGTCCATTGCTCGTATTTCTTGGCCCAAGCAAGTCTCTTCTTCTTATTGGTGTCCTTTAGTAGTGGCTTCTTCGCAGCAATTCGACCATGAAGGCCTGATTCACACAGTCTCCTCTGAACAGTTGACGTTGAGATGTGTCTGTTACTTGAACTCTAACTCTAATGAACTTATACTCTGCAGCAGAAGTAACTCTGGGTCTTCCATTCCTGTGGCGGCCCTCATGAGAGCCAGTTTCATCATAGCGCTTGATGGTTATTGCGACTGCACTTGAAGAAACTTTCAAAGTTCTTGACATTTTCCATATTGATTGACCTTCATGTCTTAATTAATTTCTGCTTATTTGAGCTGTTCTTGACATAATATGGACTTGGTCTTTTAACAAATAGGGCTATCTTCTGTATACCCCCCCTACCTTGTCACAACACACCTGATTGGCTCAAACGCATTAAGAAGGAAAGAAATTCCACAAATTAACTTTTAAGAAGGCACACCTGTTAATTGAAATGCATTCCAGTTGACTACCTCATGAAGCTGGTTGAGAGAATGCCAAGAGTGTGCAAAGCTGTAATCAAGGCAAAGGATGGCTATTTGAAGAATCTCAAATATATTTTGAATTGTTTAACACTTGTTTGGTTACTACATGATTCCATATGTGTTATTTCATCATAGTTTTGATGTCTTCACTATTATTCTACAATGTAGAAAATAGTAAAAATAAAGAAAAATCCTTGTCAAAATGTTGCCTAAGATTCTACTACAGAATTTGCACAGCTTTGACATTTGAACCCACATGTGGGTAAAGGTTTGTAAAAATTACATTGACAATTTCCTGATCCTTTAAAACAGGTTATTAACATGTGTAAATACTTTCTTCTAGTTCATACTAGGGAGCTGTCAGACCTATAATCTATTGTACAGTGATTTAGACATTTGCTCATTTGATAAACATCCAGGGAGAAGCGCCTCAGACAATCCACTGAATGTGTATTTGTAGTATTCCATAACACAAACAAATGATTACGTCAGTATTAGACGCACAACCAACACCCTGAGCACAAGATCTGAATCACATCTACAGTGCCTTGCAAAAGTATTCATCCCCCTTTGCGTTTTTCCTATTTTGTTGCATTACAACCTGTAATTTAAATTGATTTTTATTTGGATTTCATGTAATGGACATACACAAAATTGTCAAAATTGGTGAAGTGAAATGAAAAAAATAACTTATTTCAAAGAATTCTAAAAAATAAATAACGGAAAGGTTGTCCGTGCATATGTATTCACTCCCTTTGCTATGAAGCCCCTAAATAAGATCTGGTGCACCAATTACCTTCAGAAGTCACATAATTAGTTAAATAAAGTCCATCTGTGTGCTAAGTGTCACATGATCTGTCACATGATCTCTGTATATATACACACACCTGTTCTGAAAGGCCCCAGAGTCAGCAATACCACTAAGCAAGGGACCCCACCAAGCAAGCGGCACCATGAAGACCAAGGAGCTCTCCAAACAGGTCAGGGACAAAGTTGTGGAGAAGTACAGATCAAGGTTGGGTAATAAAAAAATTACAGAAACTTTGAACATCCCACGGAGCACCATTCAATCCATTATTAAAAAATTGAAAGAATATGGCACCACAACAACTCACGGACCAGGCAAGGAGGGCATTAATCAGAGGCAACAAAGAGACCAAAGATAACCCTGAAGGAGCTGCAAAGCTCCACAGCGGAGATTGGAGTATCTGTCCATAGGACCACTTTAAGCCATACACTCCACAGAGCTGGGCTTTACGGAAGAGTGGCCAGAAAAAAGCCATTGCTTAAAAAAAGGCCAAAAGGCATGTGGGAGACTCCCCAAACATATGGAAGAAGGTACTCTGGTCAGATGAGACTAAAATTGAGCTTTTTGGCCATCACAGAAAACGCTATGTCTGGCGCAAACCCAACACCTCTCATCACCCTGAGAACACCAAGTTTTTCATCGGCAGGGACTGGGACACTGGTCAGAATTGAAGGAATGATGGATGGCGCTAAATACAGGGAAATTCTTGAGGGAAACCTGTTTCAGTCTTCCAGAGATTTGAGACTGGGACTGAGGTTCACCTTCCAGCAGGACAATGACCCTAAGCATACTGCTAAAGCAACACTCGAGTGGTTTAAGGGGAAACATTTAAATGTCTTGTAATGGTCTAGTCAAAGCTCAGACCTCAATCCAATTGAGAATTTGTGGTATGACTTAAAGATTGCTGTACACCTGCGGAACCCATCCAACTTTAAGGAGCTGGAGCAGTTTTGCCTTGAAGAATGGGCAAAAATCCCAGTGGCTAGATATGCCAAGCTTATACAGTGAGGGAAAAAAGTATTTGATCCCCTGCTGATTTTGTACGTTTGCCCACTGACAAAGAAATTATCAGTCTATAATTTTAATGGTAGGATATTTTGAACAGTGAGAGACATAATAACAACAAAAAAATTCAGAAAAACATAAGTACAAATTTTTATAAATTGATTTGCATTTTAATGAGGGAAATAAGTATTTGACCCCCTCTCAATCAGAAAGATTTCTGGCTCCCAGGTGTCTTTTATACAGGTAACGAGCTGAGATTAGGAGCACACTCTTAAAGGGAGTGCTCCTAATCTCAGTTTGTTACCTGTATAAAAAACACTTGTCCACAGAAGCAATCAATCAATCAGATTTCAAACTCTCCACCATGGCCAAGACCAAAGAGCTCTCCAAGGATGTCAGGGACAAGATTGTAGACCTACACAAGGCTGGAATGAGCTACAAGACCATCGCCGAGCAGCTTGGTGAGAAGGTGACAACAGTTGGTGCGATTATTCGCAAATGGAAGAAACACAAAAGAACTGTCAATCTCCCTCGGCCTGGGGCTCCATGCAAGATCTCACCTTGTGGAGTTGCAACGATCATGAGAACGGTGAGGAATCAGCCCAGAACTACACGGGATGATCTTGTCAATGATCTCAAGGCAGCTGGGACCATAGTCACCAAGAAAACAATTGGTAACACACTACGCCGTGAAGTACTGAAATCCTGCAGCGCCCGCAAGGTCCCCCTGCTCAAGAAAGCACATATACAGGCCCGTCTGAAGTTTGCCAATTAACATCTGAATGATTCAGAGGAGAACTGGGTGAAAGTGTTGTGGTCAGATGAGACCAAAATCGAGCTCTTTGGCATCAACTCAACTCGCCGTGTTTGGAGGAGGAGGAATGCTGCCTATGACCCCAAGAACACCATCCCCACCGTCAAACATGGAGGTGCAAACATTATGCTTTGGGGGTGTTTTTCTGCTAAGGGGACAGGACAACTTCACCGCATCAAAGGGACGATGGACGGGGCCATGTACCCTCAAATCTTGGGTGAGAACCTCCTTCCCTCAGCCAGGGCATTGAAAATGGGTCGTGGATGGGTATTCCAGCATGACAATGACCCAAAACACACGGCCAAGGCAACAAAGGAGTGGCTTAAGAAGAAGCACATTAAGGTCCTGGAGTGGCCTTGCCAGTCTCCAGACCTTAATCCCATAGAAAATCTGTGGAGGGAGCTGAAGGTTCGAGTTGCCAAACGTCAGCCTCAAAACCTTAATGACTTGGAGAAGATCTGCAAAGAGGAGTGGGTCAAAATCCCTCCTGAGATGTGTGCAAACCTGGTGGCCAACTACAAGAAACGTCTGACCTCTGTGATTGCCAACAAGGGTTTTGCCACCAACTACTAAGTCATGTTTTGCAGAGGGGTCAAATACTTATTTCCCTCATTAAAATGCAAATCAATTTATAACATTTTTGACATGCGTATTTTTTTTGTTATTCTGTCTCTCACTGTTCAAATAAACCTACCATTAAAATTATAGACTGATCATGTCTTTGTCAGTGGGCAAACGTACAAAATCAGCAGGGGATCAAATACTTTTTTCCCCTCACTGTAGAGACATACCCCAAGAGACTTGCAGCTGTAATTGCTGAATAGCTGAATAGTTATGCACGTTCAAGTTCTGTTTTTTTTTTCTTATTTCTTGTTTGTTTCACAATTAAAAAATAATTGCATCTTCAAAGTGGTAGGCATGTTGTGTTAATCAAATGATACAAACCCCCCAAAAAATCAATTTTCATTCCCGGTTGTAAGGCAACAAAATAGGAAAAATGCCAAGGGGGGTGAATACTTTCGCAAGCCACTGTAGGTCATTCAAACAAGGGCTGGGACTGCTCAGATTGTGAAACCATCAAGGTCTTCCTCTGAGAGCACCAGTGTAGCCACACCCAATCCTTGACTGTGACCTTTTGCCTTGGGACACTCAGATAAAGCCTGAACAGCCAGGATTATTACAACCAGCCATAAGAATAGACCCTCTACAAGGCATCCCTGTCTGGCACACGGTTGGGGATTAAAATAGACCCAGATTGAAGTATGTTCACTTCTCAGTTAACTAGACTCATTATGTGAGAGGTTTCTTCCATGATAGCGTGAACCAGCTGCACTGATCACCATCTGCCTGAGGATTCCAGGTCATCTAGGCCAGAGGTTCCCAAACTGTGGGGCGTGGGAGGGGGGGCGCAACATTCAATACTCTTTGTAATAGTAGAATGCACAAGGTGCAATTTCGAAATTGGGTAGTGAATCATCCGTTTTCCTCATCATGTCAGTCATTGCATACCTTAGAGAACTATTTATAACTTGTCAGAACCGTCCAGATCAACTTGCCCATGTCAGCTAATGTTTTTTAGCTCGTTTTTTTTGCCCATAGATTTTGTAGTAATGTTTGAGTGGTAGAAATGCTCACTGTGCAGGGGGAATATCCTTGGAAATGTTCTCTTAGTAAATGTTTCACATACAGTAAGTACGCATGCCTTTGGAAATAAGTATGCATGCCATTTCTGCTAACTAATTTCAATGGATCCACTGAAGCTACATGACACACAAAACATGAATATCATTTGAACAACTGGAAGAAAGGAACATAAAAGGAAAAAGCTATTTAGTGTCTTTAATCATGCCCTAGTAGGTCTCTGCCTGTAGCTAGTGAGTACAAAGACAGTGTGCTGTGGACCAGAGATGAGCGACATCAGCAGAGAGGCCAATGACGTCTGTACTGGCAGTTATATAACCCGAGCTGAACATTTTGTCTGTCACAGTTAGAAGGTTAAAGAGGGTGACATGAATACCAGACTCAAGAGTCATGTGCAACATAGTTCCACTGGGCATATGAAGCCACCGCCAACTCCACCAAGGAATGCTACAGTACTACTACAGCACACAGGATCATCAGGATTCTCTGCCTAACGTCATACTGCACCACAAGCTACCTGACATATTTAGGTTATCATGTCAGGCCTTTCTACCTCTAGATTTGCATATCTGTATTTCCACCGTAGGTTTAATACGTTAAATTAATATGGGTTATCTGACAGCAGAAATGCCATTTTCTTGCTTATATGACTAGCACTAAGCTGTACTAGGCAGGTAGCCTAGCAGTTAAGAGTGTTAGGCCAGTAACCGAAAAGTTGCTGGTTCTAATCCCCAAGCCACCTAGGTGAAAAATCTGTCGATGTGCCCTTGAGCAAGACACTTAACCCTAATTGCTCCTGTGAGTCGCTCTAGATAAGAGCGCCTGCTAAATGACTCAAATGTAAAATGTAATCCATAACATGATACGATTGTGCTGTGTCATGCCTGTATTTTAGCCTGTCATGCCTATTCAACTGCAGTAATTGGCAGCACTTGATCTCATCTTTGTTACACTTCATTTTCAAAAAAGGAGTGATGGGAACGATAAATAAATAATGTATTCCAGATGTGTTAACATTCTGACCTAATTATTTAACTGATCAATAGTTGTATCCTCAACCTATCCCAGCAGGGGACACCAATCACAATAATATAATTTGTATGACTGGTTATGAGTCAGTCATATTCTAATCCTGTTGGCAGATGCATTACACTTGACTGTCACTTCATTACAGTAGTTAAATGTTAATTACTGCTCTTACATCCATTCCAATGATGTGCCAAAAGTAGGTCTTACGGATCCCCTTCAAAAATGAATGAAATAAATATCCTCTTTGTTATAAAACGACTTCCCAGGAAACAAGTATTGTTTCACTGTATTATCAGTCACTGCCTGAGGACATAAGAGACAGGAAACCGACCATCAAATGCATGATGTTGGTGATGTGAGGCATTATTATGTTGATATTTAATGTGGTACAGTGCAGCTGACACTCATGTGACATGACATTTTCGGTGTCCCAAAAAGAACATAGCACAACCACAAGGTCACACAACACAACTGAACAGGGGTCCGCAAATATATGCTTGCTGTATAACTGCCAGGGTGACTGCCTTAATTTTTTTACATCAATTACTAGAGATATCAGGGGTTTAAATGTAGTCCAAATCACAAACTATTGACTTCTACTGGCCTGTGAAGCTATACTTACCCCTGCTACATCTTATCTTCCAAACCTCCTGTTCCTATTCAAACTGACTACAGTTGAGGACTACTGATACCAGGTACCCCAAAATCAACCCATCATAGCGTTGGAGTTAGATTATTTTTCCTCAGATTGGCTCTCAGACTGGGATTTCTCCGTGACCTGTCCATGATATAAAGGGTCAGGGCACAGTCTTTGTCTAACCTGGGTCTTTCTGATTGAATCAAGTCTGAATCCATTCTGAATCATTCTCTGAATGTGTTTCATTACCTTACACTTGGAGCTCTGCTATTTCTCTGCAAAGTCACTTTTCTGCAGTACAGGTTTGATTGGATTGTGTCCTGAGTTGCTGCTGAGCAGAATGCACTGCCTAATCAGACCCACTGATGTAGGTCACTGTCAGATGGTTTAGATATTTGGCGCCTAGCTGCTGAACCTTAAGTAGGGACCTTGCGACCCCAAACTCAGAGGTCACACAGTTAGAGGCTGAGTCAGTGAATATAATATTGTCTGGTGAATAGAATATATATATTGTGGTCCTCTGTAGCTCAATTGGTAGAGCATGGCGCTTGTAACGCCAGGGTAGTGGGTTCGATCCCCGGGACCACCCATACGTAAAAATGTATGTGCACATGACTGTAAGTCGCTTTGGATAAAAGCGTCTGCTAAATGGCATATTACATTATTATTATAATATTGGCAGACAGAACGAGAGACAGAGAGCTCTATATTTACATGCAGTAGGCTAAATCCTCACTGATGTCCCAGAATGCACCTTGATAGAGGAGTTCACCTGGGTTTCACAATGCTAACGGGTCACTTCACAAAATGAAAATGTTCTGTGATATAAAACTGCCCTTTAAAAAGAAAAACTCCAGCACACTGGTAAGCTTGTTGTTTCCCTTTAACAAAGACACCTAATAACACAATAATAGCAGTTGAACAAAAAACTTTAGAGATACAGACACTCTCAGTTTCTTTGAGAGAGTACATAATGAAGCATTCTCAGGTTCATCATGGGAAAAGAAAATGGAGTGGTGCGATCCTCACTGCTCAAGGCTAAACCTGAAAATAAAATGAATTCACTGCTCATCTCAAGACACCTAAAAAATGTACCTGTAGTCATGTTTCATCTATGTATTGTGCAGTTAAAGTGAATCAACATGAGTTGAACCTTCCCAATGCTTTAAGGAGAGCCGACTGTCTTTCTTAAAGGGACAGAGCACAAGCAAAGATGCCTTTCCTATTGCATGGACCTGCTCCATTTGTGCATGGCTAGTCACACAAAGCAGCTCCAGCAATATTCCGACTAGTGTTCAGTCTAAGCTTGCAGGACATGGCCCAGTAACCTACTTTCCCTCCAGCAGGCTCTGTAACATCAGAGACTAGGCATGCATGTCATCAGTTACCTAACGTTCACACAGCAGGGTAAATCCATTTTAATTGAATCACTTTTTGACAGCATCCCTTTTAATTTAAACAAAACTTTCCATACATGTTTGCCCATGGAAGAAAGTGACTTTTTTACCCGAATGCCAAAACATTCAGGAGATAAAGGTGCTCAGAGTTGACCCATTTGAATACCCTACCATACCATGAGACATCCATGTCTTCATCACAGGAAAAGATAAACAATTGAGTTTGATATAATTTAAAAGCTTACCAACAGGGCTATCAAACTATTAGATCATTTGCAGATTATAATTTTTTTTTCGATAATTGACATTAATGTCAATAATGTACTTTTTTTTTTTTTTATGTATGTATGGAAGGTTTCGTTCAAATCAAAAGGGACGCTGTCAAAAGGTGGATGGATTTCCCCAGCATTTTTTCAGGCAAAGAGATGTGAAAACCCTCTAAATCATAAGGAGGGGTCAGAGACCCCCATTTCCTCTCTAAACACACTTCCAAAATTAAAATAAAATAAAAATGTCAATGAGGTAAGTGAAAGCAAAGGTTATAGCATTAGAGCATCACCTCCTTAACAGAGCTCACTGCATCTACTTTAGCTATAAGCTCAAATTAAGGCTTGTTGTTTATTTTCAACCTTTATAACCAGGGCTTGAACTGACCCTCTATACTTCTGCCATTACACAGCTTTGCTAGGAAGAGTGAAAGGGCAGTGGTATCCATAAAAAGAAGAGAATTGGATGGTAAGAGGGTGAAATACAGGGAGAAACAGATACCGGTAGATAGAAATGGGCAGATGAGTGAGGAAAAGGAGATGGCAGCCAGTAGAGTTAAAAGTCTAGCTCTTAGCAGGTTGGCTCAGTAAAATACCCTTACCTCACCACCATTACTTCACCTCACCTCACTGTGGCTTCCACAAGCCTGACCACATGGACCACCCACATCACAGACCAGATTAACATGAGTAAAACATAGGCTAACAATCAATATTCCCTCAAAAAAAAATTGCCACTGAGCAAATGTCAGGTCTGCTGAGCGTAAACTTGAACGTTGTGAAATTTCTGTGCTACTTCTGGTGCGCGTTTACTGTGAACACTGAGGCTGTACCCGCTTTAAGTTACAGTACAGTTATAACAGTGGCCAAGTAGGCTGCTGTGGCTATTTGATCATAATGTAGGCCTATCAGAGTGGCCTACCATCAAAAACAATGGAGAAAATGCATCTCATAACATTTTAACATGGAAATAGCTGTTCTATCATTCAGCCTACAGTAGCAGCCAATGTGTGGTGTTCAATGTAGGCCTACAATCCATGACATTTTGGGGAAAATATGCAGGGCTTGACATTAACCTGTATATCCACTTGTCCTTCAGACAAGGAGGTGACTGAAAATGTGTTGTTTGATGCAAGAAACCACTGTGCAAAATAAAGTGAATTATTATTCCCATACCATTATTACAGAGAATCAGACAAATGATGCTACCCTCTGCCTATTGGCTACTTAGCTTATTCAAGCCTGTCTCAAAATACAACACTGCCCCTTTAAGACAGAAAAAAATGCTCTTTACCTGATTCGCTTTTCAAAGATGGCTAGAAATGCACACGTTTTCTGCTCTTGTAGGAAGCAACCACTCCCCCATTGCTGACTAGAAATTAGCTATAACTGGTCTAATAACTCACTTACTAGCAAAGAATATGAACCAATGTGCACACGTGGCTACTCTCGACCACTCATACTGTAAACACAGTCCAGTTCAAAGTGAATGGCACAGATCCATATATGGCAATGGTCTATTTGCATATGGAGCTACTGCAGCTCTGATTGGTTTTGCCACACCGGTCTGTAGAGTACGGGCTGAGTTGTGCCTGTCAATGTGTTCTGCCTACAAGAAAATCTCTTGCATAGTTAGTTATGTTTTGGTATGTTGCAGTGAAAGTGGCTAATATTGGCAATTCCCACAGTAGAGGGAAACATTGATAGTGTTAACTAAAGGGGGAAACAAGAAACATTTTACATTTACATTTTAGTCATTTAGCAGACGCTCTTATCCAGAGCGACTTACAGTTAGTGAGTGCATACATTTTTTTTTTTCATACCCCCGTGGGAATCGAACCCGCAACCCTGGCGTTGCAAACGCCATGCTCTACCAACTGAGCTACATCCATGCCGGCCATTCCCTCCCCTACCCTAGACGACGCTGGGCCAATTGTGCGCCGCCCCATGGGTCTCCCGGTCACGGCCGGCTACGACAGAGCCTGGATTCGAACCAGGATCTCTAGTGGCACAGCTAGCACTGCGATGCAGTGCCTTAGACCACTGCGCCACAGTTGAGTGAAGTTCAATTTTGTGCTTCTCAGTGCTGGCTGATATTTCTTCTGCGCGGCAGTCCAGCGCCCGCGAGCAGCTTAGAGGGAACATTGCTAACAACAAAACCAGGCTCCTGGAAAACTTGATCAGGATACTTGTGAGCCAAAAATATTCAAATTGTCAGGGTCATAATCAAGGCAAATGGAAACTTGAATATTTAATTACTTTAAAATAATGGCTCACATGATTGCAGTGTGTTGCAGTAATTTACATTTACATTTGAGTAATTTAGCAGACGCTCTTATCCAGAGCGACTTACAGTTAGTGAGTGCATACATTTTCATACTGGCCCCCTGTGGGAAACGAACCCACAACCCTGGCATTGCAAGCCCCATGCTCTACCAACTGAGCTACAGGGGACTAATGAAACGATGACCATAAACTTTTTGCCATCATAGATTGAATGTGGTTTGATTGAAGGAGTACTATCCATATCCATGCAGCTGAAAGGGATACAGACTGATTTAGGCTAATGTTTCAAATGTTTTGAATATTCCTTTATTGAAGGAAGGGTATAACGCATGTCTTTGATTGCCTTATAAGAAGACTCCCATATACTTGTCACAAAAAGCTATTTTACTAGTATTATTTTGCAAAAATTTACTGAAATGATCTGAAGAGCATATTTTTGTCTGATGTACTGTTACCTTTGCTTTTTGTATTGAGTGACGCTGTCTGTCCTATGTAAGCCTACGTGACTGTAACTGTACCTCCTGCTGAGTTGATTGTGTAGTCTAACCTGTACAAAATAACATCCTCAGGGGATAATAAAGTATTCTATCATATTCTGCTCTGCTCTATTGTAGCCTAATTTAATTAATCTTATAGAAAAATGTAGGGCATGGTTTCCTAAGGTTGCCTTATTTGAACTAAGGCTGTACTATTTCAGAGAGTCTGATGGGCGCGTGTGGAGGAGAGGGACAATCATCACCAGTACCTTCATCATTATCAATCATACCACGCAATCAAATACCTATATAAGGTTGAACAGCTTTCGTTACAATTATTATCCACTGACGCCCAGAACACCTGCGCAGCACGGGTTCGATAGTTTCCCTTTTAATAAATAAATCTGGGGCATGACGTCACTGCAACCGGCTTATGCTACTTCTTGAGTCATGAGTTACATAAGAAAACAATTATATTTTAGTGATTAACCTACATAACTTGGATTTTGTTAGGCATGCTCTGCTGACTGTGTGCTCACTGTCATCCTTTCAGAATAAAGGAACTTGATATAGGACCAAAACTATAATTCCTGGACTGGTCTGTCTCACATAGTATAAGATAGCACCTACTGTATTTCCAAGTAGGCTACAGGCTATTCAACAATCAACACATCTAAAACGTGCAGTTTTTTATCATTCCTTAATACTGGATGATCAAATTAAATATAAATCACTTGGTCTACTAGCCTGTCAAATTAGGTCATTTTATAGAAATAATGAAATCAGCTGGAAGTTCCTTTCGGACAAATGCACGATTATAAAACCATTATAGGCTCAAGAGAGAAACATAAAACAATAGGCAGGCCTAGGCTACTAAACCTTTATATGCAACATACCGGTAGACTATTAATCACAGACATATCAGTGGAACTTCAACGTTCGATGAAGCATATCCAGATGTCACTCACTCCACTAAATGTAGGTTACGCTTGAACTTGCTGTAAGTGAGTAAAAGTCATGCATGAACTTACCTAATGTCAAGCAGTAACGAGGGGACGATTCCAATATGAAAGGCGCATCCGTGAAATACAAAACGGCGTTTACACTGCTCTTCCTACAATGAAATAGTGTTATGTAACTGGCACCAATTCTGTGGTCAAGACATCGAAGTGTTTTCTGTGCTGATTTTCATTTTCCAACCCACACACCTCACAATTTACATCATCAGCCGTCGTCGCACCTTAAAAGGAGGTACAGGGAGTGACCAAATCAAGCGCGTTTTATCCGGATTCGCTACAGTTGGGGAGGGTAGCACCCAGCACCGCAAGTGACGCTCAGTTCAATGAGGGAGGAGCGCCCTTCTCAAATCGAACAGTAGCCTAATCTACACCCGCGCCGCTCGGTCATGTTGTCAATAAAGCAGCATGGGTGCATCGTCCAGAAACATACATCTCTTTTCCATCAAATATATGTTGAATTTTCAAACTAGTTTTCATTGGGAAGGCAGATAAAGCGTTTTTATCAAAAGCAACAACTTCTGCATGTGAAAACACAGAATCCTACTCCACGTACTTAATCTAGCCTAGGCTACATCGCTGTGGGCTTTTAAGGGGTTACCTGGCTGGTTCCAAAACGAATGCAATCACTTTTCACCCGAAACAAACTCCTCCTACCGGGGTAACCCGGGCCAGAAAATCGAATCCCCTCAATGACATAGAACGTAGCCCGTCAATGTCATCGCGTAAAATTATATACAACATTGGCCGTGTTCAAGAGGATCAAAATCGAAATGTATCATGGGTAAATTGTGACTGACTGATCTACAAAGAGTAATGAGGCTTTATTTATGATGCAAGACGATTTGTAGATCAGTCAGTCTGCAGTCCTTTTGATGCTCTCGAACACGGCCATTCAATATATATTCGTTCCACGTGCTAATAGGAAACTCGGAAATGAACGATTTGCTGATTTGTTGAACGCGGCATGTGATCAACTACAACCATTTACCAAGTCGGGAATGTCCGAGTTTCCTAGTTTCGATTAGCACTGGAAAGCGGCATCAGACAACTAATTCGTACTAGGCTTATGACCGAGGCAATCTGCTGCTGCAGGACAAGAACCGCATTTCCCAGGTTCGGACTTGGGCATTTCCAATTTATGCAACATGCATCATGTGCACGGCCTTTTTGGTGTCAGGACCAAATTGTATGACGTGTGCTCACAGCCTATTTGGTTACACAACAACCATTAATTAATCAATTGAAGGGCTACTACTACTTGCTCCATGCGCTGAATAGACTGTGATATTGCGTCACTACCCTGACAGACTTCTTTGCTTTTTATGTCAATAACTATTAAGCCTAACCATTGGCCTATTGGCATATGGTGCAAATAGCATACTATGCTAGAGTTCAAAGTACCCCACTATAATTGGATTAAACGGGTGGGCTAAACTGGGTCATCCAGGATTTTTACGGTCTCTGTACAGGACAGATAAAGGCCACACAGCATTGCCATCTGGTGACAGACATGATCATTGGCAAATTATGATCTTTCCGTCAAGAAATCAAACCCAACTCAGTGCAATTACATGATTCAAAATAAGTATGACTTTTGTATTTAGAATGATTTAGAAATGCTATGAGACTTTCACATGATCTAAATCACTGAAATATTAAAATGTCTAAAATCCGAATGTACATTCACAGGTAGAAAACACATTAACAGAGAACTGAATTTGTGGCATAGTCTATCATACTTACAAATTAAATTCACATAAGGGATTTCAAATTGTACATGAACATTGTGATTACCTATGTGTCAAATATTTTCACCTTTGCATCTGATAAGCGATGGTGTATAATCTTATTTACCAGCAGACTATCAAGCCTTGTGAAGAGTGATGTTCTCTTTCAAATGCTCCTTTCCGTCTCTCACTATGGGGGACATGCCTTCGGGGGCGGAGTCACAGGAAGCTCCAATCACACAATGTCTGTCAGAGACAGACAGGAAGAGTGGCAAATAGTGGGGAACCCCACTCCTTATAAGGCGCCACAGTCCTGCCCTCTACTTCAATTTCATTCTTACAGAGAAGGCAAGTGCGCTATCGCGCCTCAACACGACTTGAACAACTGACCCATTCAGGACTTGCCATCAAGTGTAGGATATCAGCTTCTCGTCACGAGGACTGAGCACACTTACCTAAAGGAACGTTTACTTCTCAGTCTCCAGTCGAAACTAGCACTACGGCTAGCCTTTGCCTCTCTAGCCCACTTAGCTACCTGCTTCATGCTGCTTTGTTCCCACCACGTGGACGAGACAGGGGAGTGTTTTAAAATTTGCAGCAAAGCTAATCTAGCTAGCTCACCAAAGACTTACAACACATGCCTTTTCTTCAGCTAGCAGTGTGCTAGCAATAGCTAGGCTATTAGCCCACTAGGTGAACGCTAGTAAGCTAATGCCAGCACTAGCTACACAGCTAATACCGGCCAGCACACGCTTAGAGCTAGCTCTTCCTCTAGCTCTTTCTACCTGCTCTTAGTAGCATTCTTATCCCCTCGCCTAGCTTACCAGCGCCCTCGCTGACCAGGCTGAACGGCCTTACCTCTCTGTACTACGGTCGTAGGAGATTCTCAGCTACTACAGCCAAGCGTTAGCCCACTAAGCTGCTACTAGCTAGACACGCTGTGCTTTCAAGCTTGCAGAAGCACTCGCATAACCCGGCTCATGAAACCACCAGAGTTATGGCTACTTCTGGGGGCCAGGCACTCGAGCCATCTGCCCTTGTGGCTCTCGCATCTCGGAGAAGGACTTGCATCCTGTCTGTTATGCCTGCTTGGGGCATGACCATGCTCAGGAGGCTCTCAACTTACCAGAGTCCTGTATGCACTACAGGGCGCTATTGAAGTCTAGCTGGAGAAGGCTTCCGAGCCGCCCACCGAGGAAAAGCACATGGATAACCTCGACTCTCTCCCTTCGCTTTCTGATGACATAGTCTCAGGGGAGGGGGAGGCAGGGGATGACGAGGCTGAGTACGATAGCAGTCTCACTCACATTTGCGAACAAGGGAACAGAGCGAGTGGTGGGAGCCTCTCAGGCATTCACACCGGAACTGTGTGAGGAGTATCTTTCTTCCTTTAGGGAATTCGGCTTCTCCACATCTGTAGGCGGGCCGCGGCCAAGCTCAACATTGAGTGGCTGAATGATCCGCCTAGCCAGGGTAGCCTATGACGGAAGGAGACTCCATCCACAGATGGTGCCCACCACACCACACCACACCGCTCGTTCCGGTGGACCTAGCCTGCCTCAGGAAGGCAAAGTGGGCATGGGGCAAGCCTTTTCCAGCAGACTAGCCCCTGGAGGCTCCCCTAACCTGGACATGCAGGGCATGGATACATGCCTCTTGTACGACCCTATGATCTGTGAACCTTATGGTGTCAAATCCAATCCATAAGTCTAACGAGCACTAGATGGCACGTGCGAGCAAGATCAAACGAGGTAAGGCCAGCATGGTGTGGGCAAATGTGACTTTGAGCAAGCAGACCTGCATTTCCACATGCAGTAAATTAATTCAAGAGCAGAGATTTTTGTTCACCTGAAGAAATAATTACTACATGTCAAGACTCAGAAATTACTGCACTCACAAACACGCCGCTTCCCCACGCGGGTGTCTTTTCTCCCGCCCACACCAATTTTCCAGTTTGCTCTCCAAAATCCATTTTGCTCTCGCAACTGCTTACTATAATTTTATAACGGGGAGAAATTTGAGCCAATGAACAGCCTATCGCAGTCTACTGAAACACAATTGGTCAGGTTTTTGGACCAATCATGCCTTGACTGCTCTCTAACCAGATTTTTTGCCATGGAAATGAAAGAGGTAAGTTTGATAGTTTTAAGTGGAGAAACTAGCTAACCAACTAGCTAGCTAATCAACTATGATTTCAATATTGAAGTTGACAGTTATTTGGTCTTCTGTTTTTAAAACAGGCTATTGATGAGGCAAGCTAGGTCAACGTCATCTAGCTAGGAAGCTAACTGGGTCATTCCTACAATGTGGTGCCTTTAGGACCACTTAACTTTTGTGAAAAGTATATATTTTTCATTTGTTTTGTATCAGAAAAAGGACATGTATGACTTTCAGAAAAACATATTGGTCAAGCTCAGGCACTTAAATCCTTATAAATATAGGCAGATTGTTCACACATGGACCATGGGATATTTCCACCCTGTTAGGGACATACACATAACTATCTGAAAGTGTTAACGATGTATGTATAGATCTAGATTTAGATGTTCTAAGACACCAAATGTTCCTTACTCTATTACATTCATATATTTTCTTCCAATAATTATAAATCAATGATTATTGAGCGAAACGTTTGTTTATCTTCGGCACCAGCGCTTTTAAAAATACCAACGTAACATGGTTGAATGAAGCATAACAGGGTGGAAAGCAATAACAGGGTGGAACTAATACAAGTAATGAACAACATTTTTAAACAATGAAATATATTTTATTAACTTTTAAATCTGTGAAATGGTTAAAAAAACATTACATTTATAATTAGAACCACTTCCTATTTATTTAATTTTCAATTGACTGACTTGAGTTTGTCAACCTAAGTTTGTAAAACAACATAAAAACAGATTATTAAAACACTAGTATTGCATTAGAACAACATACAGTAGCATGAACAAGTATTTGCCCCCTTTCTGATCTTCTCTATTTTTGATACTGAATGATCAGATCTTCAACCAAAACATAATATTAGATAAAGGGAACCTGAGTTTAAAAATAACCAAAAAAAAGTATACTTATTTTTATTAAAAGTTATGCAACACCCAATTCCCCTGTGTGAAAAAAAGAATCCCCCCTTACACTAACTGGTTGTGCCACCTTTAGCTGCAATGACTGCAACCAAATACTTCCTGTAGCTGTTGATCAGTCTCTCACATCGCTGTGGAGGAATTTTGTCCCAATCTTGCATGCAGAACTGCTTTAACTCAGCAACATTTGTGGGTTTTCAAGCATGAACTGCTCGTTTCAAGTCCTGCCATAACATCTCCGTTGGGATCCGTTGGGACTTTGCCTAGGCCATTCCAAAACTTCAAATTTGTTGCTTTTTAACCATTTTCATGTAGGCTTGATTGTGTGTTTTGGATCATTGTCTTTCTGCATGACCCAGCTGCGCTTCAGCTTCAGCTCACAGACGGATGGCCTGACATTCTCCTGTAGAATTCTCAGATACGGAGCAGAATTCATGGTTCCTTCTATTAAGGCAAGTCGTCCAGGTCCTGAGGCAACAAAGCATCCCCAAACCATCACACTACCACCACCATGATTGACCGTTAGTATGAGGTTCTTACTGTGGAATGCAGTGTTTGGTTTTTGCCAGACATAATGGGACCCATCTCATCCAAAAAGTTGACTTAAGTTTGCCAAAAAGCACCTGGATGATCATCAAGACTCTTGAAAGAAGGTTCTATGGACAGATGAGTCAGAAATATGCAAACATAGAGAATCAGAAAGGGGGAAAATACTTTTTCACAGCACTGTAGCTAGATGTAAAATAATTGGATTGTATTTGAAAATCACTATTAGTTCAAGTGTAATAACACTAATCAAGCATTTTATGATAAACAGCCCTACTCATTTTGCTCCTAACATTCTGGGCTCATGGTTCATGCTTAATAAAAAGTTAACAGCATTTCTAAAATGTCATACATATAAGGATACATTAACCTTTAAAAATGTGCCCCCCCTCCCCCTCATCTCCTCTACTTCACTCCCTTCCAAAACCCTTCCCACTCCACCCCTCGCTCGCCTCCTCTCCACTCCATCCATCCCTCAACATACTGCAAGTCCCTTTTCTCCAGTTGTAGCTCAATGGTTTCCAAAGTGGTCTTATGTACTTCCAAGTAGACATTTCCATTTGTACAGACCTTTTATTAAGTGCCTGTGGCTCGGATCAGGCATACTACCTGATGTCATCACGTGGGCTTGGCCAGAATAATTTGTTTATTCCATTACCGTGCATGCACTTGACCTGGATGTTATCCTCCTGGGTATGGCTCATTGTCGTAGGACACCACACACCACTGACCAACATGCTGAGAGTGAATGGCCTCTGGTCGCCACTGGGTTTTAATGGTGCACACAGGTCTTAGAGCCTCAGCAGCTTCTATAGTTGCTTCTTTTAACTGAAAGCAGGGACAGGCCATGACCCCATCTTCTCTTTGGCAGAGACAGGTTAGGTCTCTGTACTTTATGTGACCTGGCAACACGCATCACTTAATGCATCTTATCACTTTGCAGTTATCTAGGAAGAGATGAGACAATATACTGAGATTAGAAAAGCTTTGAAAACATTCCCCTACTCACACAGCCACTAGACAAGATCTCCTTCTCACAGTAAAAAAATGCAAAAAAGCATCTCTGTGTACGTGCACACACCTACCTCAAGCATTTCCTGCACCTTTGTGTCGACTCTGTTGTCGCTGACAAAGAAGAGCTCTACTAATGATGCCAGACTTTTCAGCTTGTTGAACAGTGCCTCAGCATCTGGAACGTCTTCTCCTAGGCGCACTAGCCTGTCTGCTGATCTCTTCAGGGTCCCGCCAACACCATCTGGACCCCCTTTGCCATGGCTGGCCTCATAGAAATTCCAGCATATCTCATGGAAGCCTCGCTTGTATGGTTCAGTCGAAAAGAGGAAGAAGTTTCCCTTCTGTTTATACTGGCCCGTCGCTGAAGAAGTGCAGCCGGTTAACCTCTGGTTACCTCACCTTAACCATCTCCAGAACTGGATCAAGGTGAGCCCAGATTGCTGGCGGGTCATGCCTTCTTGATGGGGAGATGGAGCAGAAGGCAATGGGTCTTTGTCCCCATGTGCAGTTGCAAACCGTAGTCTGACTTTTGTATGGCGGTTTTGGAGCAGAGGCTAAGCGGCCTTTCAGGTTATGTCGACATAGGACTCGTTTTACTGTGGATATAGGTACTTTTGTACCTGTTTCCTACAGCATCTTCACAAGGTCCTTTGCTGTTGTTCTGGGATTGATTTGCACTTTTCGCACCAAAGTACGTTCATGTCTAGGAGACAGAACGCGTCTCCTTCCTGAGCGTTATGACGGCTGCGTGATCCATTGGTGTATATACTTGCGTACTATTGTTTTTACAGATGAACGTGGTACCGTCAGGCGTTTGGAAATTGGAGGTCTACCATTTTTTTTCAGAGGTCTTGATTTTCCCATGATGTCAAGCAAAGAGGCACTGCTTTTGAAGGTAGGCCTTGAAATACATCCACAGGTACACCTACAATTGACTCAAATTATGTCAATTAGCCTATCAGAAGCTTCTAAAGCCATGACATCATTTTCTGGAATTGTCCAAGCTGTTTAAAGGCACAGTCAACTTAGTGTATGTAAACTTCTGTCCCACTGGAATTGTGATATAGTGAATAAGTGAAATAATCTGTCTGTAAACAATTGTTGGAAAAATTACTTGTCATGCACAAAGTAGATGTCCTAACCGACTTGCCAAAACTATAGTTTGTTAACAAGAAATTTGTGGAGTGGTTGAAAAACGAGTTTTAATGACTCCAACCTAAGTGTATGTAAACTTCCGATTTCAACTGTAGATAAAGATATCCCCTGATATTGACCCTTTTGCCCAGTGATGATTTTTGAATGACTACCTCATCTCCGTACCCAACACATTCAATTATCTGTAAGGTTCCTCAGTCGAGCAGTGAATTTCAAACACAGATTCAACCACAAAGACCACAGAGGTTTTCCAATGCCTCGCAAAGAAGGGCACCTATTGGTAGATGGGTAAAAATATAAAAAGCAGACATTTAATATCCCTTTGAGCATGGTGAAGTTAATTACACTTTGGATGGTGTATCAAACCACACAGTCACTACAAAGATACAGCCGTCCTTCCTAACTCAGTTGCCGGAGAGGAAGGAAACCGCAACGGGATTTCACCATGAGGACAATAGTGACTTTAAAACAGTTGCAGGGTTTAATGGTTGTGATAGGAGAAAACTGAGGATGGATCAACAACATTGTAGTAACTCTACAATACTAACCTAAATGACAGCGTGAAAAGAAGGAAGCCTGTACAGAATAAAAAATATTCCAAAACATGCATCCAGTTTGCATTAAGGCACTAAAGTAAAACTGCAAAAATAAATTAAGTTTATGTCCTGAATACAAAGCGTTATGTTTGGGGCAACTCCAAACAACACATCACTACCACTCTTCATATTTTGAAGCACGGTGGTAGGTACATCATGTTATGGGTATGCTTGTCATCGGCAAGGACTGGGGAGTTTTCAGGATAAAAAAATATCAATATTAGGAAGTTCGAAAGCTGTTTTCTGAGACACTACAATTGGATCAACAGGTTGAGCTGGAACGTGCTCACCGGTCTGGGAAACCAGGGGGCACTGGTGGTGCCAATGGAACCAGGCTCAGTCCAATTGTAGTGAAATCCCTCAGGTTCAAGGATAAGCTTGCAGTCCTTGAAAAAGCCAAATGCCTTAAAGGGTCCTACATCTTCATCAATGAGGATTTCGCTGATGCAGTCCGTCAAAGAAGAGAGGAACTAATACCAGCTATGAAGGCTGCAAGAGAACGAGGTGACATAGCCTACCTAGAGGTATGACAAACTGATTGTTCACCCTCCCTCCAAAGGAGGAGGAGCGACAGACTCAAGTAATTCCAGCAATGGTTAGAAGTGTGTAGTAAGGATGATCCTGAAATGTCACTACGTTTGTTTATGAAATTATTTATGAGTATTGCTGATAAGCATGCCCTTTCAAGAAAATGCACTGAGTTGAAATGGTGCTCCATGGATTGATGATGAGCTGAGAAATGTAATGATTCAACGTTATGCCAAAAAAGCAGCAGATAAATCTGGCACTGTTTGATAAGCAAAGTTATTGTAAATTAAGAAATATTGTGACCAAGCTAAACAAAGGAAAGAAGAAGGGATTCTATCAGCACAAAATTGATGAAGTAAAGGGTGATGGGAAAAAACTGTGGAGAACGTTGAACGCTATTATGGGTAGGAATTCGAACATGTCCGCCTTTTGTTGAATCAGAGGGTATCTTTAATACAAAACCACACGACGTCGCAAACTACTTTTAATGAATATTTTACAGGCAAAGTGGACAAGTTGAGGAATGCCATGAGTCCAACTGATGGCTCCATGTCATATACCCTTATAAAATATTGTATCATGAAGGAGAGGCAATGCATGTTCGAATTTCACCAAGTAGAAAGGGAAGAGGTTGAAAGGATGCTGTTCTCTCTTTCGGATGACAAGTCACCTGGTACAGGTCCTCTGTAGCTCAGCTGGTAGAGCACGGCGCTTGTAACGCCAAGGTAGTGGGTTCAATCCCCGGGACCACCCATACACAAAAATGTATGCACGCATGACTGTAAGTCGCTTTGGATAAAAGCGTCTGCTAAATGGCATATTATTATACGCCAAATTGCTTAGAGTTACAGCTAACCAAATATCTACCCCAATCTCTCATATTTTTAATAAGTGCTTGATGTATGGGGTGTGCCCAGAAGTCTGGAAAGAGTCAAAGGTTATTCCACTACCTAAGAATAAAAAATCTGAATTCACTGGTCCTAACAGTCGTCCTATAAGCTTGCTGCCTGTGTTGAGTAAATTGGAAAAAATGGTATCTATACAAATCAAGGATTATTTCTCATGTAATGGTCTGATAACAGGTTTCCAGCATGCATACAAAGAAGGGCATTCTACAAATAAGGCCTTAGCACAAATGACAGATGATTGGTTAAAGAGTATGGATGACAGGAAGTTAGTTGGTGCAGTGTTGCTAGATTTCAGTGCTGCTTTTGATGTAATTGATCATGAACTGTTACTAGGTAAACTCAAATGTTATGGTTTTAAGTCTGCAGCTCTATCCTGGATGGAAAGCTATCTATCCAGGAGAAGGCAAAAAGTGTTCTTTAATGGTAGCTTTTCAAACAGTGAAGATATACATTTACATTTACTTCATTTAGCAGACGCTCTTATCCAGAGCGACTTACAAATTGGTGCATTCAACTTATGATAGCCAGTGGGACAACCACTTTTTTTTATGGGGGGGGGGGGGGGGGGTAGAAGGATTACTTTTATACTATTATATACAATGTGGTGTTCCTCAAGGAAGATGCCTAGGCCCACTACTCTACTCTACCTTCAGTAATGAACAAAGCAAGAGTGGTAATGTATGCTGATGATTCTACAATGTATAGCGCAGCATCAGAATGTAATGAGCTAACAGATGTACTGAGTAGTGAACTAAGAATGGTGACTGAGTGGGTTGATATGAACAAATTGGTGTTGAACATTTCTAAAACTAAATGTATTGTATTTGGTTCAAGAAATATGCTTGCTGATGATCCCCAATTGAATTTGTCAATGAATAGAACGCATGTAGATCAAGTGAGAAAAAAACAAAACTACTAGGCGTCATGTTGGACGCAGCTTTATCATGGTCAGAACACATAGATAATACTGTTATTAAGATGGGTAAGGGAATTGCTGTTATAAGAAAATGTTCAGAGTATGTGACATCTAGCACTCTGAATCAGGTGATTCAATCCCTGGTCCTATCACACCTAGAGTACTGTCCAGTTATATGGTCATCTGCAGCAAAGAAAGATATAAAAAAGCTCAAAATCGCTCAAAACAGGGCTGCCTGATTAGCTCTTCATTGCTCTATCCGTATGAATATTATCCAAATGCATCAATCTCTCATGGCTTCACGTTGAAAACAAATTACTATCCAGTCTTCCGATTTTCTGTAGGAATGTAATATTTTTCAAAAAAACCACAGTATTTTTCAGACCAGTTAGTACATACTAGCAACACGCATAACCACCAAACCAGACAGGTAAATTCAGGGCATCTAAGACAACCCAAGTCAAGGACAAATCGCCTTAAATCTACAGTTTTATATAGAGCCATAGCTGAATGGAACTCTTTACCAATCCATATTTCTCAGGCAAAAAGTAAATCCACTTTCAAGAAAAAAAAATAATAATATCTAATGCGATAGACCATATGACTGGACAGGAAATAGAAAGCATCAACTGAATGTTTAAAAAAATAAAAAAATATATTTAGTTATTTAGCAGACACTCTTTTTTATTTTTTCATTTTATTTTTTCATACTGGCCCCCCGTGGGAAACGAAATCACAACCCTGGCGTTGCAAGCCCCATGCTCTACCAACTGAGCTACACGGGGCCCTAAATGTTAAATGTGTTACCTGTCAGGTATTTTAATTGTCTGTATTATCTACTTGTTAATTGTTTGTCATGTCATATTAATTGGTGTTGGACCCCAGGAAGATTAGCTAACGTTACGGCGTTAGCTAATGGGGATCCTAATAAAAATTCACAAAATTAACTTAGCCAACTAGCTAACGGTACAAACATTACAGCTGGAAGGGCAGCAAACGCTCAATTTTTTTGCATCACTTCGCCTAGATCAGAAAAGTGTCTCGTTGGGTCACAGCATTCTCTGTACGGGGTGAGATCGAATTTTTTAAGTGAAACGTTGTTTCCGATGTCTGACAGGCAGACAAGCAAGGTTTATGCAAACCATCACTGTTGGAAATCAAATGCTAGGCCAGAAGCAAGTGGAAATAATGTGTTAATACATTTCTTATTGATTATAACATTGGTCGCATGTCAGAGATAGAATGTTGGTCACAGGTTGTGTTTGTCTGTCAGGCCAAGGCTTTGGAATAAAAGTGTGAATCCTTAGCCCAGGGCTAAAGCTTAGCCCAGGGTTAACAAAATTATGCTTGTGTGAACACAGGCTAAGCTAGCCCAGGGCCAGTCTAGCCTGTGGCTAAGATAGCCAGGAGCTAAGAAGGAAGCAGTGTGAACCCTATGGAGGGGCAGCGCTGCTCACGCTTGATCTCTAAGCCTATGGTCCCATTCCGGGCCTTGTCGGTCTTGCTGGGATTTCTTATAGCTGCTTTTCAGCCGCATTTAGTCATACACTGTCTTTCTGTGACAAGGCACCTGCCATAGCCTTTACATCCGCAGAGCGAATGTGTGCACCGCTACACGGCAGCTTGCCAGGGTTTCTTCCGTACCGGGATCGAACCCTACCTTTTTCCTGGTACCGGTGGAATGCTTGTCCATCCAGACATTACTAGTCTCTACCCACGACCCACGTTTTTCCCCTAGGAAAAGGGCACCTCCTGAAGTTTGGATCCATTGGTGCTTTTTCCACGTCTGTTTGGGTAGAGTTGGATTGACAGGAGAGCTGCCTCTCCCGGTCTCCTGGGCACCTCCCCGCAGGGCCAGGTCACTTCTCTCTCATCAAACGGCTGTCCCCGTTGGATAGCGGAGGTCCATTAAGTTGGCATGGATATGCTACCCCGGTGAGGCTCGAGGGTATCTTTGCTACCATGGTCAGGACCACTCAAGGGCATTGTTTGAGGCATCTCTGTTAAGAGATTTGTTAAGCGCTACGTTTGTTACCCCTCGTTCATTATGTGGTTTCCACCGAATGGACGTCTTGCGCCTGTTCGGCGCATACATCCCCTAGTTTGGGGCCTCTTAGGGATGATTCTGTCAAAACTACCTAGCTTCAGAGAGTATATGAGCACTACGGGAATTGGCTACATCCCCATAGTGAGAGACCGAAACTAGTATTTGAAAGAACTTAAGGTTACTTGCTTAACTCAGGTTCTCTGATAATATGAGTGAGGTCTCTCACCGCGTTTCCCTTCATGCTTGTAAGGAAGAAAACATATGGTTGATAATGAAGTAGTGGGCGGGACAGTGGCGCCTTATAAGGAGTGGGTTTTCCCACTA
This sequence comes from Coregonus lavaretus, assembly GCF_964263955.1. Taxonomy (NCBI): domain Eukaryota; kingdom Metazoa; phylum Chordata; class Actinopteri; order Salmoniformes; family Salmonidae; genus Coregonus; species Coregonus lavaretus. The sequence goes on from NC_140002.1 coordinate 34,558,523, forward strand.
TTCACCATGCTTCCTGACTGTATCCGACAGATATTGTATGAGTGGAGATTCCTGTGACTCCGCCCCTGAAGGCGCATCCCCCATAGTGAGCGACCTCACTCATTATCAGAGAACCGGGGTTAAGCAAGTAACCTTAAGTAATGGTGTGGAATGTTTAATTCCATAATACGTCACTGCTTGTTTTGCTTGCTTGAATCATTTGTCTTGGTCAGATAATTTACAGTAAGCTCTATTGAAACCTTTAAAAATGTGGTATAACAAAAAAGATTCAGAGGAGTCCTTGCTGTTACATATTTGCACTCCAAAACAGCTTTGGTGAGTCACCCTTGGTTACATTGCACAATAACCTTACAGGATATTAGTTCCATGTGTGTCCATGGTCACTTCATTCTATTTCAGAAGAGGAGAGCAAGAGATTCCTCCCAGCCATTACCTAACCCTTGTGGTCTTCCCTGGCTGTATTGTGACTGGTCACCACCACGTCAGGTCACATTCAGAACATTCTAAGCTTATGAATTGGAAAAAATCATTATTTTTGGTTATTACTAGATAATATAGAGGTCTAAAATGCTGCAAAGTGGTGAACCTTTATAATTAAAGCCAGTGTTGATACGCTGGCTTTAATTATAACGGTTCACCACTAATTGACCATAGAATCATCCAATAGTAATCAAGTGTACATCTTCATAGTGTAATGATTAGAGGCTTGCTGAATAAAGTATGCGCTGATCCCTGTATGCTTGAAAATACATTAGCTGAAAAGGTGTATGTGGCTAAAAATGCCGTATGAAGTCGTACCGGCAGACTAAGGCATTTTTTACCACAGACACCTTTCAGCAGATGCATTTTTCATTACACACTTCAAATCTCAGCTATGAGTTATACCATAAAACATCAAGTATAAACACACACAAATCACTATATGCCTGCACTTTGACATGTATTAGATGTTGTCATAGTATCCTACAGTAGCAGTCAAATAAATGATGCACTTAACAATGCACACCTCACACCACTGGAGTCATCATGGTACATCTTGTTTCATCATTAGCTTACCAGGATTCATGGAGCAATTAAAAGTAAATGAAATAAACGGTGTTATAAAACTCCCATCTATCTTCCAGACCTTGCAGCTTGAAGATATGCCATCATGGTGAGTCAGAGAAGGGAGAATAAAGGGAAAAACACACACAAGACCCACATTCACACATACAGACACACAGCCAGTCATGACCTCCCTACAAAACTAACACAGTACATGCAGTATGTGATCAATTGTCTTTTCTTAAAAATATATTAACTGTACTGTATTTTTATGTAAATTGTATTGAATTTATATAACTTACGTTTAAGAGACTTTAGTTTCTTTACAATATGAGTATGTAGATCATGTTAAAACAAGTAAACAAAGTATCTTGAGACTGGATCTCTATCTGCCTCAGTTGTCAACTAGACAGAACCGTTGGGGATTGAGACAGACATGAATTCAAGTTAGAAAACAGGCTGGAAAAGAGCTGTATTTATATGAGGTATGTGCTGGCATAATTGGTTGTCTGTTTCGAGAGGAAAAATATTTCCATCTTTCATTCAATCCACTGGGACAGTTATGCAACACTTCAATCATGACCTGAAACACATGGCTGTCACTGTCCTGCTGAGGTACGTGTATGTTTACCAAGTGCTACTTATGACATTGATATTAAGTTTTATATAAATTCAGCCTGACTAAAATGTGAGGTTTAATGCTAGTTTTTCTTTGAGAGAATGGTTAGATTTCTTAATCATAGGGCATTTAAGTTTTCCTGGCTACACATCCACATCTCTCCGGACAAATGCCACGCCACTAACTTTTCCTCTCCACGATGAGTCTGGATTTGCTTCCTCCCTGACGACTTCTCGAATGCGAACACATTCAAACCGTTCCGGTTGGTCCCAGAAACCGAAGGTTGGGCCGGAGCCGGTCTACATGAATCACGTCATTTTGACGTCAGTACAAAGGACTTCTAGGATAGCAGGTTCAGACTGATGTATGGAGCGATCGATAGAGCAGTTAAATTAAATTCTGGATGAGTCGTCAGGGAACATTTAAATAGAGCATTCCAAAATTACTAGGCCAGTCAGCTTTCCTCTGTCAGAACACAGACATGTTCTCAAGGTTTCCATGATTGTCACGACTTTCCATGTTTTTAAACTGTTGGTTTGCTGCCTGTAAATGAAGTAAAGACCTTCATTATTTTTTATGGTAATTATTTGCTGTGTAAACTGAGAGTATATCTGTCATCATTTTAGAAGCTCAAAACAGAGATTAATGCTTTGTATTTTTCTTTATGTTTCCCCACTGACTACCATACTATTTCACCCAATTTTCAAACCCTGATGGCACATCTTCATTTTAGGAGGACCATGTGCCTTTGTGTGATTTGGTGGTGTCAGTTTGAATACAGTTTGACAAGCTTACAGAAAGAGACCCAGGATGAAGTTTTCGTTTCATGCATGATCAATAAAACTAACAACTTCATGGGTATTTCATTTATGAAATGTATCAAATTAAGTGAAAACAAACATAAAATACAACATACGTGACAGTCAAGAAGAGCCTCGGGAGTTCAACAAACTAGAATGTGCAAATCACATTTGATGGAATCTGTGAGAAAAAACATTCTAAAGCAAAAATCATATGAACATGAAGACTTTTAAAGTGGATTTGTGGTAAACGACATCAAGCATTATCATCAGGCATCTATTTTATCCATTATTTTTCATTTTGATACAATCTAACCTATGATGCAAAGCCACAGCTGTTCATATCAGGTTGATACAAATATGTTTATCAAGTATTTAAATTAAAAACAATGACTGAATGATGATTGATTACCCTAATGGCATATGACAATACACACCAAAATACAACACTCTTCCCTTCCTTATAAAAACATGTTTTTGACTCATCCCCAGAACCCAGTTACCAGGTTAGATTTAATAGGGCCCCATGTCTTTAGACATAGTTATCCCTTATTTTTTTAACTGGTAAAACTGTACAAACTCATTGAGCAATTGCTCTATTTTCTGACCCCTGACCACCACATTGCATACCTTCATGTCTCTCCAAGCGCATAAATCCTGAACATCAACCATCCACTGTTGCACCACATCACCGGCTGTAGGTGGCAGTTTAGCCTCACCGTCTTCTCTCTGTGTGGTGGTATTGATGTGGTCATCTTCTGCTGGTCCACACACAGCCTGCTCCTCCTAGTCCTGCTTTCCCGCTCTCGTCTGACTTGAGCCCTCGTTCCATGCAACATACACAAAGAAGGCCAAGATCACATGGACAGCTATCACTGCCACGATGGCAGCATAAAAATAACTGTCATTGCTGGAATATCCAGAAGCTGAGGAAACGAGAGAAAAACATGTTCTTGTACATGGCATTAAAAAATATATATAGGCCTATGGATTAGACCTATTGGATTTGAAAATCCAACAGTTGTATTGGAAGGGGGCAGCGCTCGGTGGCTGTGTGTGGCTGTCCATGTGGGTGTTTGAATGTGAAAGACACAGAGGATAAACAATCAGTAAAAAAGCACAGCCCCCCCTCATTATTAACGCATTTTGACTACAATATCATTGAGCCTTTCCAGACTCAGGAAGACTGAGTTACAGTGCCTTCAGAATGTATTCACACCCCTTGACTTTTTCCACATTTTGTTGTGGGATGTTTTTGTCATTGGCCTACACACAATACCCCATAATGTCATAATGGAATTATATTTATCATAATTTTAAAAATTGCTTTAAAAATGAAAAGTTTAAATGTCTTGAGTCAATAAGTATTCAACCCCTTTGTTATGGCAAGCCTACATAAGTTCAGGAGTAAAAATGTGCTTAACAAGTCACATAAGTTGCACTCTGTGTCCAATAATAGTGTTTAACATGATGTTTTAATGACTACCTCATCTCTATACCCAACACATACAATTATCTGTAAGGTCCCTCAGTCGAGCAGTGAATTTCCAACACAGACTCAACCACAAAGATCAGGGAGGTTTTCCAATGCCTCGCAAAGAAAGGCACCTATTGGTAGATGGGTAAAAATAAAATAAAAAGCTGACATTGAATATCCCTTTGAGCATGGTGATGTTATTAATTACACTTTGGATGGTGTATCAATACACCCAGTCACTACAAAAGATAGGTGTCCTTCCTAACTCAGTTGCCAGAGAGGAAGGAAACCGCTCAGGGATTTCACCATGAGGCCAACGGTAACTTTAAAACAGTTATAGAGTTTAATAGCTGTGATAGGAGAAAACTGAGGATGGATCAACAACATTGTAGTAACTCCACAATACTAACCTAATTGACAGAGTGAAAAGAAGGCAGCCAGTACAGAATAAAAAATATTCCAAAACATGCATCCTGTTTGTAACAAGGCACTAAAGTAATACTGCAAAAACTGTGGCAAAGTGTTATGTTTGGGACAAATCCAATATAACACATTACGGAGTACCACTCTCCATATTTTCAAGCATAGTGGTGGCTGCATCATTTACATTTTAGTCATTTAGCAGACGTTCTTATCCAGAGCGACTTACAGGAGCAATTAGAGTTAAGTGCCTTGCTGAAGGGCACATCGACAGATTTTTCACCTAGTCGGCTCAGGGATTAGAACCAACGACCTTTCGGTTACTGGCACTACGCTCTTAACCACTAAGCTACCTGCCGCCCATGTTATGGGTATGCTTGTAATCGTTAAGGACTGGGGAGTTTTTCAGGATAAAAAATAAGTGGAATAGAGCTAAGCACAGGCAAAATCCTAGAGGAATACCTGGTTCAGTCTGCTTTCCACCAGACACTGGGACATGAATTCACATTTCAGCAGGACAATAACCTAAAACACACGGCCAAATCTACACTGGAATTTCTTACAAAGGAGACAGTGAATGTTCCTGAGTGGTCGAGTTACAGTTTTGACTTAAATCTACTTGAAAATCTATGGCAAGACCTGAAAATGGTTGTCTAGCAATGACCAACAACCAATTTGACAGAGCTCAAAGAATAAAAATAAAATAAAAAAAGAGCAAATGTTGCACAATTCAGGTGTGGAAAGCTCTTAGAGACTTACCCAGAAAGACTCACAGCTGTAATCGCTGTCAAAGGTGCTTCTACAAAGTATTGACTCAGGGGTGTGAATACTTATGCAAATGAGATATTTCTGTATTTCATTTTCAATACATTTGCAAAAAAATTATAAAAAAATGTTTTCACTTTGTCATTATGGGGTATTGTGTGTAGATGGGTGAGAAAGAAATATATTTAATCCATTTTGAATTCAGGCTGTAACAACAAAATGTGGAATAAGTCAACGGGTATGAATACTTTCTGAAGGCACTGTAGGCGTCAGCCAGACTAGTGTGCTAACCCCTTATCTATACATTTTACCTTCAAAGAGATATGATTTTGATGTAAAATATAATCCTATTGGCAGGGTTATCATCATGATTGTGAAGAACAGCAACGTCTTCAGTACTGAAACCAATGATCCATCGTTCCTGAAAGAGAATTAAACAAAGAAAAACCATTTTAATTCAAATGTAACTTTTTACCTGCTAGATTCATACACTGTTTCTTTCTTATAAAAGGGAAACAAAGAAGAAATGTATAAATAACAAAGAAAAATGTGTCCAGTATAATTTATTCATATGGGTAAATAAACTCCATGGTAACAGAGTGATGCTGAGACTCAGATTTTTCACTTTAAAATAAAAACCAATTATTCAAAAGTTAAACAAACCATACAACTGCTATGCACAAGGACTACTTTTAAAGGTCCAATGCAGCCATTTTTATCTCAATTACAAAACATTTCTGGATAACAATTAAGTACCTTACTGTGATTGTTTTCAATTAAAATTGTTAAAAAAAAAGAAAAAATAGCTTCTCAAGTAAGAATTTTGCTAGGACTGTCTGGGAGTGGTTTGAGTGTGAGGGGAAAACTCAAAACCAGCTTTTATTGGCAGAGAGTTTTGGAACTATTTTTTATTGGTCTATTAACTCATTTACTGCCTGGCGATGTCACCAGAAAGGCCAACACTCCATCCCACCATAACAGGCTGAAATTTCAGCCAGTCTTTTTCAACAGCTCTTAAAAGGGCATTATCATAATTTCACAGTATTATTCCAAACTCAGTGTGGAACTATATATATGGGCCTTCAATGGGCCTTCAACAATTTCCACAGAAAATTTGACAAAACAAATTTCCTTGAAAAACTGTGCAGATGCAAAGTTTGGTAACAGAATGACGGCACAAACCACATGAATCATCATTCTGTTAACAAACGTTGCATCTGCACTGTTCTTCAAGTAAGTGTGTTTTTGTAAAAACTAATGTGGAAATTGTTAAGTAGTCCTTATGCATAAGACAATATATCCACAGGAAAGTATAAATAAATCAACTTTTCAAAGTGCTGATAGTGCATTCAGATTTCTATGAACTGAATCATGTGAACAAGATGAAAATACATGCATGGAAAGCATGCATACTTGCCGAGCTCGTGCACGTGTTTACATGGTTCTGCACATGCTTCAGGTGATAGAAATGTGAATGCACTACAAGAGCATACTGGATATATTGTCTAACATTCCTACCTGCAAAAGGACCAACTGCACAGACAACAGGTGAAATAAGGTAAAATATCATTGTATTTAACATTCTGGCTTGTGATAGGAAATGTTCCAAACAAATGTATGGCATTAACCTCAGACTGAACCACCAGAGGTATCACAGTCTGATTGTCAGGCACCCTTATATGCATAACCCCAGGCACTATTCATTTGTGCTAGCTAGATGGCTAACCCTGGACAGAGAGCAACTAGCTAGCTAGCTTTATTTCTGGTCTGGTGATGATTTTGTAGGTGGTCAAATACTATGCCCCTGCTGAGGTACAGTAGCTAACACTATTGCAAGTAGCTAGTATTGGATACATTGAATTCACAAGCTGGGTTAGCATTGCAAGCTATGCTATCTAACTAGCTAAATAACATTTCATTCCCAGTCTTCCAGTTAGCTAAATAGCTAGCTAGCTAGCTACAGTATGTCGCAACCCTTAGTTTGCCTATCCGTATCAACTTACCCTCTGAAATCTGGAACAGGACCTGGCATTGAGTTCAACGATTGTTTATTATAGTTATCCATTTTTGGTTTAACTGAATGCCACAAGCAATACTTTTGAATAAAATATTACAATGTCGATGGCTCTTGTAGTGTGGCGATGTAAACATAAGGGACTTTCGGGTTAAATCACATGACCATGACTTGTTTAATTTAAAGGGGCAGGGTGTGTACTATTTGCCAAGCCAGAGACTGACGGGTTGGTTGTTTAGCAACAAAACGGACACGTGCGGTAGATTTCGTTCATATATTATGACTTTTTGTGACGTTTTTGTTCGTTTTGAGGGTTTTTTCTGGTGTTCGGGAAAACACTTTTTTTCTGGAGGCAAGACCTAGTTCTGAGCGAAAGTCTGCGCCCCTTCGTCGGTGCTTGGTCATTGGTAGGGATTCTTCAATAAAGTCTTTGTTGTCATTCAATGAGAGATGACCCCTTGGCAGTGCCGATTTTAGCATGTACACTACCATTCAAAAGTTTGGGGTCACTTAGAAATGTCCATGTTTTCCATGAAAACATACATGAAATTAGTTAGAATATGAAATATAGCAAAATGCATATGAAATGTAGTCATTGACAAGGTTAGAAATAATAATTGTGTCTTTCAAACTTTGCTTTTGTCAAATAATCCTCCATTTGCAGCAATTACAGCCTTGCAGACCTTTGGCATTCTAGTTGTCAGTTTGTTGAGGTAATCTGAAGAGATTTCACCCCATGCTTCCTGAAGCACCTCCCACAAATTGGATTGGCTTGATGGGCACTTATTACGTCCCACAACAGCTCAATAGGGTTGAGATCCGGTGACTGTGCTGGCCACTCCATTATAGACCGAATACCAGCTGACTGTTTCTTCCCTAAATAGTTATTGCATAGTTTGGAGCTGTGCTTTGGGTCATTGTCCTGTTGTAGGAGGAAATTGGCTCCAATCAAGCGCCACAGGGTATGGCATGGCGTTGCAAAATGGAGTGATAGCCTTCCTTCTTCAAGATCCCTTTTACCCTGTACAAATCTCCCACTTTACCACCACCAAAGCACCCCCAGACCATCACATTGCCTCCACCATGCTTGACAGATGGCATCAAGCACTCCTCCAGCATCTTTTCATTTGGTCTGCGTCTCACAAATGTTCTTCTTTGTGATCCGAACACCTCAAACTTCGATTTGTCTGTCCATAACACTTTTTTCCAATCTTCCTCTGTCTAGTGTGTGTGTTCTTTTGCCCATCTTATTCTTTTCTTTTTATTGGCCAGTCTGAGATATGGCTTTTTCTTTGCAACTCTGCCTAGAAGATCAGCATCCCGGAGTCGCCTCTTCACTGTTGACGTTGAGACTGGTGTTTTGCGGGTACTATTTAATTAAGCTGCCAGTTGAGGACCTGTGAGGCATCTGTTTCTCAAACTAGACACTCTATAATGTATTTGTCCTCTTGCTCAGTTGTGCACTGGGGCCTCCCACTCCTCTTTCTATTCTGGTTAGAGCCAGTTTGCGCTGTTCTGTGAAGGGAGTAGTACACAGCGTTGTACGAGATCTTCAGTTTCTTGGCAATTTCTCGCATGGAATAGCCTTCATTTCTCAGAACAAGAATAGACTGCCGAGTTTCAGAAGAAAATTATTTGTTTCTGGCCATTTTGAGCCTGTAATCGAACCCACAATTGCTGATGCTCCAGATACCCAACTAGTCTCAAGAAGGCCCGTTTTATTGCTTCTTTAATCAGCACAACAGTTTTCAGCTGTGCTAATGTAGTGTATTAAGATTATGACTTTGTTAATGTTTTTAAGTGGAACCTGAGAGGATGTTTATTTAGTGTCAAAGGGAATTGTTTTAGTGTGACGCCACATAGGACAGAGAAGTCTGTGTGTTGTAGACAGGGGATTGGACAGTAGAGGGAGCCACCCATATCTTGGGAAGATTATATATACTGGGTTTAAACGAAGAGGAGCAGAGCGGACATTACAATTTGGGAACCACTGCTCTCCGGGTGATCTGGACACCTGTACACTTATGCTGAAATCTTGTGATATGAATAAACCTTATGATCAAAGTTCAGTATAAGCGGACTCCTTTGTTTAACAGCAATGGCTAGCAACATTTACTCGACACTACACTAACATAATGGCAAAAGGGTTTTCTAATGATCAATTAGCCTTTTAAAATGATAAACATGGATTAGCAAACACAACGTGCCATTGGAACACAGGACTGATGGTTACTGATAATGGGCCTCTGTACGCCTATGTAGATATTCCATTAAAAATCAGCCGTTTCCAGCTACAATAGCCATTAACAACATTAACAATGTCTACACTGTATTTCTGATCAATTTGATGTTATTTTAATGGACAAAAAATTTGCTTTTCTTTCGAAAACAAGGACATTTCTAAGTGACCCCAAGCTTTTGAACGGTAGTGTATATCTTGGTGGGGCAAAGAAATGTAATACGTGAGATGCATGCCAGCAAAGCCACTACACAACACAATACTAAACAATACATTAATTGCACTATAACGGTGACAAACGGTGCCCACAAACTGTTAGGGCCTACATAAAGCTGTCCCAACAGCAGTCCCAACATCTTACCACTGCTACACCAGGCTATCAGCGGAGCCTTGTCTGGCAGCGGAACAGTTCATTCAGCCTCATTTACTGCCTTAAAAAAAAAACATAGCTGATACGTCTGACTTGCTTATACAAATGTGGTTTCTAATGACAATTGAGATGTACAAACTATGGCATAAGGGGAGACAAGCGGATAAGAGGCAATCCGTAATTTCGATTAAGACATTAATGAGCAAGCTAGGACGGGCGTAGTCAATATAACTATTTGTTTAGCACTTTTGAAGTGTACAGCGACAGAATTCAGAACATGGGCCGTTCTTACAGTGTTTTCCCTGTACAGCAAGTCAGAACCATAGGATAAATAAAAGGGGCATATAAGCAGACAATGAAAGCTCTTACAATATTCAATGATTACATTTCTCTAAAACAGGTTATAGGCTACATGTGCACCACCAAGTCAGAACAGTAGGTGAAATTAAGAGGGGAAAATAGACACAATTATTAGAGTGAGGCACATGGGATACTAACAGCTTACTACACAACATACACTTAGTATTACTTTCTTAGCTACAGTATACATATCTCCCTGGCATATTACCTCATTTATGCAGCAGCATACAATACATTTTTGGACTCAGATTGTTCTGCTGTGCTCACTTGAACAGGAAGGTGGCGCGGCGGTCCTTCGTGGTCACATTTTTTCATCAAGGTCTGACATTCTCTGGATTTATGGTGCTTTCAAGACAACTGGAAACTCAGAAAAAAACAAGGTTGAATTATGATGATGTCATTGATCTTCAGGTCGTAGTTCTAGAAAGAGGCCCAAGTTCTGGATTTACAATTTCGAGTTGGATTTTAGTTCAAAACATATTTTCCCAGTCGGAGCTAATTTTTTCTCGACATCTCAGTTGTCTTGAACTCACTGAAGTCAAGTTTTTGCAGTTCCGAGTTAACAGTTGTTTTGAGCACAGCACAAATCATGCTTCATTGACAGCATGGCCAATGTTGAATGTTTATCATTTTAAGTTTGGAAAAGAGACCCTTAATCCCGGAATTGGGACCACACAGCCACTCCACTGAATAGCAGGCTAGTGATTGCTTTGCAATGCTTGCAGTTAGCCACTGATTCCTTCCAAACCACTCATTGTTGAATTTTCGATTTCCAACTTGTTGTGTAATGTTTATGTCCAATGGCCGATGAGCACCGATACGTTTTATCTATAATTTCTCTTCATTATTTCTCTTCATATGACAAGGATAAAAAAGGATTTGCCAGTAGATTGTCGACTTGATTCATGATGATGACTGCTAGCTACTGTCCAATCAAAGCTACTGTAGATATAATGTGATTTGACGTCATTTTATCAGTGGCCAATGACCTTGAGCCTTCTTGGATGGGCACTTCTAATGTAACTCAAGGGGCTTGAATTTTCGAGCTCTACCCTTAGACTTGGCGGTGACGTACTGTCCCCAGGAGTGACAGAACACTGAGCTAATCATGGCGCAACTAGAGAACATTACCAACACCTACGCTCCGTGTTTTCCGCTGGCTGCCCCACCACCACAGAAAGCACTGAGCTAGGCTGAAACACCTGCATTTTGGAGCTGCCTTATTCAAGAAAGCAAAAAGAGACCATGTTTGTATGCGGCTTTATTAACTCAATGATATGTGACACGTATTAATGCCAAAATAACATGCAAAACAGGCAAGGCCCCCAAAAATAAAAATATAGTTTGGACACACCTACTCATTCAAGGGTTTTTCTTTATTTGTACTATTTTCTACATTGTAGAATAATAGTGAAGACATCAAAATGATGAAATAACACATATGAAATCATGTAGTAACCAAAAAGTGTTAAACAAATCAAAATATATTTTAGATTCTTCAAAGTAGCCACCCTTTGCCTTGATGACAGCTTTGCACACTCTTGGCATTTTCTCAACCAGCTTCACCTGGAATGCTTTTCCAACAGTCTTGAAGGAGTTCCCACATATGCTGAGCACTTGTTGGCTGCCTTTCCTTCACTCTGAGGTCCAACTCATCCCAAACCATCTCAATTGGGTTGAGGTTGGGTGATTGTGGAGGCCAGGTCATCTGATGCAGCACTCCATCACTCTCCTTCTTGGTCAAATAGCCCTTACACAGCCTGGAGGTGTGTTGGGTCATTGTCCTGTTGAAAAACAAATGATTGTCCCACTAAGCGCAAACCAGATGTGATGGTGTATCACTGCAGAATGCTGTGGTAGCCACGCTGGTTAAGTGTGCCTTGAATTCTAAATAAATCACCGACAGTGTCACCAGCAAAGCACCCCCACACCATCACACCTCCTCCTCCATGCTTCACGGTGGGAACCACACATGCGGAGATCATCTGTTCACCTACTCTGTGTCTCACAAAGACACGGCGGTTGGAACCAAAAATCTCAAATTTGGACTCATCAGACCAAAGGACAGATTTCCACCAGTCTAATGTCCATTGCTCGTGTTTCTTGGCCCAAGCAAGTCTCTTCTTATTATTGGTGTCCTTTAGTAGTGGTTTATTTGTAGCAATTCGACCATGAAGGCTTGATTCACACAGTCTCCTCTGAACAGTTGATGTTGAGATGTGTCTGTTACTTGAACTCTGTGAAGCATTTATTTGGGCTGCAATTTCTGAGGCTGGTAACTCTAATGAACTTATCCTCAGCAGCAGAGGTAACTCTGGGTCTTCCTTTCCTGTGGCAGTCCTCATGAGAGCCAGTTTCATCATAGCGCTTGATGTTTTTTGTGACTGCACTTGAAGAAACTTTCAAAGTTCTTGAAATATTCCGGATTGACTGACCTTCATGTCTTAAAGTAATGATGGACTGTCATTTCTCTTTGCTTATTTGAGCTGTTCTTGCCAAAATATGGACTTGGTCTTTTACCAAATAGGGCTATCTTCTGTATACCACCCCTACCTTGTCACAACACAACTGATTGGCTCATACGCATTAAGAAGGAAAGAAATTCCACAAGGGCCCAAGCCCTAAGAATATGTTGTGGGGCACTCAGGACCTCCCCGGTGGCAGCGATGCAGGTAGAGTTGGGAGAGATGCTGTTAAAGCTAAGAAGACAACAGCTAGCCATGACATATTGGGTAAATCTACAAGGACATAAGGTTACACATCCTACAAAAAAGGTACTCCTAGAGTGCTGGGAACATGAACAAAATCTGAATACAAGCTTTGGGTGGATAGGTAATTGCATGGCGAGAGAGATGGGGTTGTTTGGGAGGGAGTTTAGCCCCTCTGTGGTTCTTCCTGCTATCCCACCTTGGTTTCTCCCTCAACCAGTGATATATCTAGGGTTGCTTGAGAGGGTAAGAGATGTTGAGGAAGGAGTAGATTCAGTTGTAAGTGAACTTTTAAGAACACAATACTATGCTTTCTTTAATATATTCACAGATAGATCTAAGGACCCTAAAACAGGGGGGACAGGAGCAGCTTTTAGTGTTCCTGAGTTTAAGGTGGTATTGACGAAAAGAGCAACGGATCATTTATCTGTTTACACAATGGAGTTGTTGGCCATACTATTGGCTGCAGAGTGGGTGGAGGAGGTGAGGCCAGACAGGGTAGTCATCTGCTCTGACTCCTGTGCAGCACTGATGAGCTTAAATGAATGTGTGTCTCAGAGCAGACAGGATGTATTGTATGAGGTTTTGCTGTGCTTGTATATGGTGAAACAGATGGGGATATTTGTTATGTTCCTCTGGGTACCAGCTCATGTGGGAGTAGAGGGGAATGAGGAAGTGGATATTATTGCCAAGCAGGCTCTTAAACATCCTAATGTTGAGATATAATGTGATCATTGTCAGGAGGTGGGGGCGGCAGGTAGCTTAGTGGGTAAGAGTGTTGTGCCAGTAACCGAAAGGTCGCTGGTTCTAATCCCTGAGCCGACTAGGTGAAAAATCTGTCTGTGCCCTTAAGCAAGGCACTTAACCCTAATTGCTCCTGTAAGTCGCTCTGGATAAGAGCGTCTGCTAAATGACTAAAATGTGATGGAGACAGTGGAACATGTTCTATTTCAGTGCCAGAAATATGTGAGAGAAAGGGAGCGATTGTTATTAGATTTCAGGAGCAATGGGGTTGAAGAGAAAGGATTAAGTGCTGGGGAAATCTTCAGGGGATGTAGTATTTAATTATGTATTTAGTTTCCTTAGGGAGACAAGATTATTGGGTAGGATTTAGACCTTCACTGTCTCTGGTCAACACTCCAGTCCAGTTGGTGGCGGTAATGCACCTTAAAGTTGGTTGCCAACCACCATATAAAATCCACAGAAGATGAAGAATGAGAGTCGTTTTCATGCACAATTTTTCATTGAGAAATACTGCACCCAACATCTTAGTTGGATGTAAAATTGTGTGACTAAGATCTCCTCGGCAAAAACATCCAAATTAATGACAGATTTCTTGAGTTATACTAGAGTAATTATGACTAAATTGTGGAAGTGGCTACGGTTTAGTGGCTACTGCGTCTCAAAATGGACAAACCGTACTATTGCCGCTTTTTTCCTCCGTTTTATTATTATTATTTTTATTTTTATTTTGTACCTTTATTTAACCAGGTAAGCCAGTTGAGAACAAGTTCTCATTTACAACTGCGACCTGGCCAAGATAAAGCAAAGCAGTGTGATTAAAAACAACAACACAGAGTTACATATGGGGTAAACAAAACAAAGTCAAAAATACAACAGAAAATATATATACAGTGTGTGCGAATGTAGTAAATTATGGAGGTAAGGCAATAAATAGGCCATAGTGCAAAATAGTTACAATTTCGTATTAACACTGGAATGATAGATGTGCAAAATATGATGTGCAAATAGAGATACTGGGGTGCAAATTAGCAAAATAAATAACAATATGGGGATGAGGTAGTTGGATGGGCTAATTACAGATGGGCTGTGTACATGTGCAGTGATCGGTAAACTGCTCTGACAACTGATGCCTAAAGTTAGTGAGGGAGATAAGAGTCTCCAGCTTCAGAGATTTTTGCAGTTCGTTCCAGTCATTGGCAGCAGAGAACTGGAAGGAATGGTGGCCAAAGGAGGTGTTGGCTTTGGGGATGACCAGTGAGATATACCTGATGGAGCGCAGACTACGGGTGGGTGTTGCTATGGTGACCAGTGAGCTAAGATAAGACAGGGATTTGCCTAGCAGTGATTTATAGATGACCTGGAGCCAGTGGGTTTGGCGATGAATATGTAGTGAGGGGCAGCCAACAAGAGCGTACAGGTCACAATGGTGGGTAGTATATGGGGCTTTGGGGACAAAACGGATGGCACTGTGATAGACTACATCCAATTTGCTGAGTAGAGTGTTGGAGGCCATTTTGTAAATGACATCGCCGAAGTCAAGGATCGGTAGGATAGTCAGTTTTACGAGGGCATGTTTGGCAGCATGAGTGAAGGAGGCTTTGTTGCGAAATAGGAAGCCGATTCTAGATCTAACTTTTGATTGGAGATGCTTAATGTGAGTCTGGAAGGAGAGTTTACAGTCTAACCAGACACCTAGGTATTTGTAGTTGTCCACATACTCTAGGTCAGACCCGCCGAGAGTAGTGATTCTAGTCGGGTGGGCGGATGCAAGCAGCATTCAGTTGAAGAGCATGCATTTAGTTTTACTAGTGTTTAAGAGCAGTTGGAGGCTACGGAAGGAGTGTTGTATGGCATTGAAGCTCGTTTGGAGGTTTTTTAACACAGTGTTCAATGAAGGGCCAGATGTATACAAAATGGTGTCGTCCGCATAGAGGTGGATCCGAGCTTCACCAGCAGCAAGAGCAACATCATTGATATACACAGAGAATAGAGTCGGCCTGAGAATTGAACCCTGTGGCACCCCCATAGAGACTGCCAGAGGTCCAGACAACAGGCCCTCCGATTTGACACATTGAACTCTATCTGAGAAGTAGTTGGTGAACCAGGCGAGGCAGTCATTTGAGAAACCAAGGCTATTTAGTCTGCCAATAAGAATGCGGTGGTTGACAGAGTCGAAAGCCTTGGCCAGGTCGATGAAGACGGCTGCGCAGTACTGTCTTTTATCGATCACGGTTATAATATCGTTTAGGACCTTGAGCGTGGCTGAGGTGCACCCATGACCAGCTCAGAAACCAGATTGCATAGCGGAGAAGGTACGGTGGGATTCGAAATGGTTGGTAATCTGTTTGTTAACTTGACTTTCAAAAACGTTCGAAAGGCAGAGCAGGATGGATATAGGTCTGTAACAGTTTGGATCTAGAGTGTCACCCCCTTTGAAGAGGGGGATGACCGCGGCAGCTTTCCAATCTCTGGGGATCTCAGACGTTACGAAATAGAGGTTGAACAGGCTAGTAATAGGGGTTGCGACAATTTCGGCGGCTAATTTTAGAAAGAAAGGGTTCAGATTGTCTAGGCCAGGTGATTTGTAGGGGTCCAGATTTTTCAGCTCTTTCAGAACATCAGCTGTCTGAATTTGTGTAAAGGAGAAGCGGGGGGGGCATGGGCAAGTTGCAGCGGAGGGTGCAGAGCTGGTGACCGGGGTAGTGGTAGCCAGGTGGAAAGCATGGCCAGCCGTAGCAAAATGTTTGTTGAAATTCTCGATTATTGTAGATTTATCGGTGGTGACAGTGTTTCCTAGCCTCAGTGCAGTGGGCAGTTGGGAGGAGGTGCTCTTATTCTCCATGGACTTTACAGTGTCCCAAAACTTGTTGGAGTTAGTGCTACAGGATGCAAATTTCTGTTTGAAAAAGCTAGCCTTTGCTTTCCTAACTGATTGTGTATATTGGTTCCTGACTTCCCTGAAAAGTTGCATATCGCGGGGGCTGTTCGATGCTAATGCAGTACGCCTCCTTCTTCTTCTTCTCTGAGGTTTATTGACAGACTACACTCATAAGGTGTATTGCCGCCACCCACTGTACAGGGTAGTAAAAAAAATACCCCCAAAACATTTTTTTTTTGGGATGAACAAATCATACTAATTACCCCCAACCCCCCTCCCCCCCAAATTTTTTTAAATAAAAATGAACCAAATTCACACTACTACCCTGAATTTCAAACAAAAACGGTACTATTCAGATCCCTACACAGGCTCAGGAACCTGGGAGGGGGGAACCTCTTCTTTCAGTACTCCCTGTAACATTTCAGCTGTAAAGTCCTGGAGATCCAGAAATCTATTTGCCGCCTTCACAATGATGTCTAGCTTCTTTGAATTTTGATTAGTTTGACTTGTGCAATATATCACTTGCGCTATGAACGCAACAAAGTCCACCTTCTTCACTATTAGTATGTCGGGATCCTTCTCCTGCATGGCATCCACTGCCATCTCCTCTCTACTCACTCAGTCAGCTATTTTCACTGCCTCCACATAGGAGACCTGCTGGATGGCCCTGATCCTAGCTACTGCGACCTCCTTCATCCGTACAGGGCACTCCAGGAACTCGGGAACGTGAAATCCCAACACAATTACAACAACATGCTTCATCTGACTCTTCACCTACTACGTATTTATTCATTCGACAAACACTTGCCATGTGTCCAAACTTTTTACAATTGTAACACTACAGCGGCTTCTGTACATACGGTCTCACCGCATATCTCACATACCCAAGTTTGACATAAGTTGGGAGAACCACTTCACCAAACAGTAACACCGATAGGCTTTGCTCCACACAGCCTCTATGTCCAACGAAACACCAGAGAAGACATCTTTAACCGGTGCCCTACTCTGAAAATCATAGCTTTCCACATCATACGTCAACATCTTTTTGAGCCACAGAGCTATCTCCTTTAACCGTTTCCTCCTGTTTCCCTTTAATTTGGTATGTAGTGTACACAATCACATTATCTATAGGAAATGTTATAGTCAAAATGGTTATCTGAGTGATAATTACCTTTTTATGTGGAAATGGTCCCCTGTAGCTCAGTTGGTAGAGCATGGCGCTTGCAACGCCAGGGTTGTGGGTTCGTTTCCCACGGGGGGCCAGTATGAAAAATGTATGCTCTCACTAACTGTAAGTCGCTCTGGATAAGAGCGTCTGCTAAATGACTAAAATGTCAAATGAAATTGAAATGTATAAATTGATCGAGTGAAAACGGCCCTTACAAAAAAAGATGGACGTTTTGAAACTGCAGTAAAAGTGCAGTAACTGCAGTCAACTGTGGTATTTTGGACGCAGTAATTGCAGAATAATGGCAGTTACATTGCAAAATTACTGCAGTAAACAAAACTTATTTTCGACGCAGTATTTATACTGCACTCTAACTGCAGTTATACTCTGACTGCAATCTTTTTTCGTAAGGGGGTTACGATCTCACCATAGAGATGAATGGGTTTGCAGCTAAGCTAGGCTAGCTAATAGAATAACATTAGACAAAATGGTGCCTGCTAATATTCTGGTTTGAACATTTGGTTTACATCTCCTCAAATATAATATTGTGGTTTCTTTTCTACTTCATTTATACAGTACATTCGGAAAGTATTCAGAACCCTTGACTTGGATTAATGGATTAAATTGTTTTCCTCCCTCATCAATCTACACACAATACCCCATAATTACAAAGAAAAAAACATAAGTATTCAGACCCTTTACTCAGTATTTTGTGGAAGCACCTTTGGCAGCGATTACAGCCTCGAGTGTTCTTGGGTATGACGCTACAAGCTTGGCACACCTGTATTTGGGGAGTTTCTCCCATTCTTCTCTGCAGATCCAAGCTCTGTCAAGTTGGATGGGGAGCGTCGCTGCACAGCTATTTTCAGGTCTCTCCAGAGATGTTCAATCGGATTCAAGTCCGGGCTCTGGCTGGGCCACTCAAGGTCATTCAGAGACATTCAGAGAAGCCACTCCTGCGTTGACTTAGCTGTGTGCTTAGGGTCGTTGTCCTGTTGGAAGGTGAACCTTCGCCCCAGTCTGAGGTCCTGAGCACTCTGGAGCAGGTTTTCATCAAGGATCTCTCTGTACTTTGCTCCGTTAATCTTTCCCTCGATACTGACTAGTCTCCCAGTCCCTGCGGCTGAAAAACATCCCCACAGCATGATGCTGCCACCACCATGCTTCACCGTAGGGATGGTGCCAGGTTTCCTCCAGATGTGACGCTTGGCATTCAGGCCAAACTGTTAAATCTTGGTGTCATTAGACCAGAGAATCTTGTTTCTCATAGTCTGCCTTTTGGCAAACTCCAAGTGGGCTGTCATGTGCCTTTTACTGAGGAGTGGCTTCCGTCTGGCCACTCTACCATAAAGGCCTGATTGGTGGAGTGCTGCAAAGATGGTTGTCCTTCTGGAAGGTTCTCCCATCTCCACAGAGGAACTCTGGAGCTCTGTCAGAGTGACGATCGGGTTCTTGGTACTGTTTGATTGTCATCGGGTCTCGGGTTTATGTAACTACAGTTGATAGACCCGAGTGAACCCGAATGGACCCAACCAGGCTCTGCATAGCCTATAGCATATTTATTTTACACTAAGAAGGTGAAATTATATACTTATAAAAGGCCTAGCCAACATATAAAGACCTATTCGTTAACCAGAACAGCAACTTGATGATAAGCATAATTTTTTTGTCACTCGGGTCCAATCGGGTCTGGTCTATATCAGGACCCGTTAGGGTCTAGGTTGGATTGTCCTCAGGTCCATTCGGGTTCGGGTCCGATTGCTCTCAGGTCCGTTTGGGTCCAGGTCCCCATTTTTTGTATAGTTTTTTATCAGGATCGGGTCTGATTGTCCTCTATCCTACACCACTCTCACAACAATATTATAGGATGAAAGACAAGCGGCAAGCAGAGGTCATAACAGTATGCACATGGCAGGATTAGAATATTTATTTTATTGAATACAGTTCTAGTTCGGTCCCCTTGAGAGGGTGTGATGAGTGATTAAAGTCAGATGACATCACCAGAAATGTGTTGTGTCTGTGAACTGGCTTGTGAAATGTGAATAGATGAGATTAGTCCCACAGTTTTAACATTTCAACAACTTCTGAATGAATGCTGTTTATTTGTTGTACACCTCTCCTTTTATAGCTACGTGAGATGAATTTCAATTAGTTTGACAATGTTATGTACCGTGAATCATCAACCCCAAGGTGTCTTTTCAGCAATGTCCCAACGCCCCTTGTATTATTAAGTCCATTATGCATAATATGGATTTCTCCTTCATTCAGCACTTGAATAAGATGAGATAAGTTAAAGGTGAAAATTACAGGCTATAACTTTTAGCTGGGACTGATGAGGGACAATATACAGTGGGGAGAACAAATATTTGATACACTGCCGATTTTGCAGGTTTTCCAACTTACAAAGCATGTAGAGGTCTGTTATTTTTATCATAGGTACACTTCAACTGTGAGAGACGGAATCTAAAACAAAAATCCAGAAAATCACATTGTATGATTTTTAAGTAATTAATTTGCATTTTATTGCATGACATAAGTATTTGATACATCAGAAAAGCAGAACTTAATATTTGGTACAGAAACCTTTGTTTGCAATTACAGAGATCATATGTTTCCTGTAGGTCTTGACCAGGTTTGCACACACTGCAGAAGGGATTTTGGCCCACTCCTCCATACAGACCTTCTCCAGATCCTTCAGGTTTCGGGGCTGTCGCTGGGCAATACGGACTTTCAGCTCCCTCCAAAGATGTTCTATTGGGTTCAGGTCTGGAGACTGGCTAGGCCACTCCAGGACCTTGAGATGCTTCTTACGGAGCCACTCCTTAGTTGCCCTGGCTGTGTGTTTCGGGACGTTGTCATGCTGGAAGACCCAGCCACGACCCATCTTCAATGCTCTTACTGAGGGAAGGAGGTTGTTGGCCAAGATCTCGCGATACATGGCCGCATCCATCCTCCCCTCAATATGGTGCAGTCGTCCTGTCCCCTTTGCAGAAAAGCATCCCCAAAGAATGATGTTTCCACCTCCATGCTTTACGGTTGGGATGGTGTTCTTGGGGTTGTACTCATCCTTCTTCTTCCTCCAAACACGGCGAGTGGAGTTTAGACCAAAAAGCTATTTTTTTGTCTCATCAGACCACATGCCCTTCTCCCATTCCTTCTCTGGATCATCCAGATGGTCATTGGCAAACTTCAGACGGGCCTGGACATGCGCTGGCTTGAGCAGGGGGACCTTGCGTGCGCTGCAGGATTTTAATCCATGACGGCGTAGTGTGTTACTAATGGTTTTCTTTGAGACTGTGGTCCCAGCTCTCTTCAGGTCATTGACCAGGTCCTGCCGTGTAGTTCTGGGCTGAAATCTCACCTTCCTCATGATCATTGATGCCCCACGAGGTGAGATCTTGCATGGAGCCCCAGACCGAAGGTGATTGACCATCATCTTGAACTTCTTCCATTTTCTAATAATTGCGCCAACAGTTGTTGCCTTCTCACTAAGCTGCTTGCCTATTGTCCTGTATCCCATCCCAGCCTTGTGCAGGTCTACAATTTTATCCCTGATGTCCGTACACAGCTCTCTGGTTCAAACAGGTGCAGTTAATACAGGTAATGAGTGGAGAACAGGAGGGCTTCTTAAAGAAAAACTAAACAGGTCTGTGAGAGCCGGAATTCTTACTGGTTGGTAGGTGATCAAATACTTATGTCATGCAATAAAATGCAAATTAATTACTTAAAAATCATACAATGTGATTTTCTGGATTTTTGTTTTAGATTCCGTCTCTCACAGTTGAAGTGTACCTATGATAAATTACAGACCTCTACATGCTTTGTAAGTAGGAAAACCTGCAAAATCGGCATTGTATCAAATACTTGTTCTCCCCACTGTAACTGATGAGGTCAAAACTGTATGACGCAGCAGTGTCTTGCTTTAAACTCCTTTGGCACTTGTATTGTTTCATATATATGCTCTATGAAGTAATCTATGTACAATTTATAAAGGACAACTTCTTGAAATATCTAATGTATCAGAATTGTACAATACAAACTTCTCTGTAGGCTCAGAAACATGACACAAAGCATGATATAATGGTTATGCAAAAAAACATTGATCAAATACATGTTATAGCCTATGATAACTTTACATTTATCTTGTGCCCTTTCATATTATTTTAAAGGATGAAGTGAACAGTAATTAGCTATTCTCCTACAGGTTCACCCTTGCCTGGTTGCTGTTTGACACTACATGTGATGGTTTACTTGTTGTTATTTTAAATCCCTCAGTCCAACACCTGGAGCCTTACACAAAAATTGTTTGAGGGGTACACAGCAATAAGAGGATGTGCATGTTTTCCTTACTAAAGTTCTGACTGAGTAACCCGTACATGACAGCATTGAGACAGCTGTTGAAATAGGCCATAAAGTACCATGTGACAAAGAGCCTCTCTGGGATATTTGGCTCAACCATTCCCAGGTTAATGGCCACTGCCAGGCCAATAATGTTTAGTGGTCCCCAGCACACCAAACAAGAGGAAAACCATAAACATAGTTAAGAATTTGAAAAGGTTGTTGGGCTTTAGTTTCTGCTTGTCATCTGGTTTCACCCTCTGTTTCACCTGGATGATTAACACTCAGATCCTCAGGTAGCAGTAACAGACCACCGAGAGGGGCACCAGGAAGTGATCAGCACCACAGAGATGGCCTAGTAGGAGCTGGCAGTCTGGGCGAAGGTGCAGGAGTAGAGGTGTGGGTCATACTGCAGAGAGTCCACAAAGAAGTTTGGCACCGTGGCCATGGCAGTGAGCAGCCAGGTGAGGCCCAGGTAGCAGCAGGTGTTCCTGGTGCTGAACATGCGGTCATAGTGCAGGCTGTGGCAGATGTAGCAGTAGCGGTTGATGGAAATGGCCAAGATGTTAAAGACGGAGCCAATGACACTGAGGCCCATGATGAAGCCACTGAGCTGGCAGTGCATGTCCCCAACGATCCAGTCATTGTGGAAGATGGACAGGATAGCCAAGGGGTAGGGGTACACTGCCACCACCGTGTCTTCCACCGACATGCTCACCACAAAGATGTTTCCTACAAGAGACAAAACAATCATTTTAGTGGTCAAACTTAGTGAATACAAACATGCAGCCGTATGAAATATGTCTGGGTGTTCCAGTGCATACTAATTTCATGGCCAGACAGTTACTGTGTAATATTTAGAGACACAGTCGTCTGGTTTCACATGACTAGGTGCATACTGATATAGTAGTATTTGTTCAGGTAAACTTGAGCAACAAATCAATAACCTAATCTTAAAAGTGTCTAATCCAATGGAACAAAATGTACTGAGCCAATTGAAGCAAAATAATTTCCTGCTGTGGACTCGATATATCATCGGTTTGATTTATGGAGCATGATTCCTCCTGACAGGAGTAGCGTCTGTGTCTCTCTCTCCCTCGGATGACCAATGTCCAGCCAGAGAAACACACACATCTCAGTTATGGAATTGTCTTGACTCTGAGGAGGAAATAATAATCCTATCCACTTTGCCCTTGATTTTATGTAGGTGCCATTTACCTTCTTTATGTAAACATGGTGCAAGGGACCTTACCATTGAGGAGGCAGTGAAGTCGAAGGATTTCTAGATCTAGGAGGGAGGGTCTTACCCCCTCTGTGAAATCTAATCAAATTACATTTTATTTGTCACATGCACCGAATACAACAGGTGTAGACCTTACAGTGAAATGCTTACTTACAAGCCCTTAACCAACAATGCAATTTTAAGAAAGAATAACAAAAAAATAACAAAAAAACATTATTTAAAAAAAGTAAAAAAGTAAGAAATAAAAGTAACAAATAATTAAAGAGCAGCAGTAAAATAACAATAGCGAGGCTATATACAGGGGGTACCGGTACCGAGTCAATGTGCGAGGGCACCGGTTAGTCTTGGTAATTGAGGTAACATGTACATGTAGGTAGAGTTATTAAAGTGACTATGCATAGATAATAAACAGAGTAGCAGCAGCATAAAAGAGGGGCGGGGGGGCAATGCAAATAGTCTGGGTAGACATTTGATTAGATGTTCAGGAGTCTTATTGCTTGGGGATAGAAGCTGTTTAGAAACCTCTTGGACCTAGACTTGGCAGTGATCCAACCAGTCAGGATATTCTCGATGGTGCAGCTGTGGAACCTTTTGAGGATCTGAGGACCCATGCCAAATATTTTCAGACCATCCTTACTGGCACCAGGTCCATCCTTACTGGTACCAGGTCCAAGGGCTGCTCCACATCACTGGAAGGGACACTTCCTTCTTCGTTGTGTGGACCACCAAAGCCTCCATCACCATCCCCATCCAGCGTGACGGCCTCTGGCAGACTCATATTGCTTGACTAGAGGTGTTTTCCAAGGACCAGATGCTCCCAAAGTCCCCCCGAGTGAGAGAGGGAGTACATCACTTCCAGCAGATCTCCTTGCTGAGGGTGGCATTTATCATGCACGGCTTCTCGCGGGGTGAGCCTGATGTTCCGCATGTCACACCTCATGTCTAAAACATGGGGAAAAGGGGACGTAGTATTTTTCGATACATCTACAAATTCAATGTTTTACACATTGTATCATTTGATACGTTTGTGTTTTGTATGGGGAAAACATTGAGCCTACAAGTCCTTTGTGAGCTAGCTAGCCAACTTTAGCTAACGATCTAACCAAGGTGCCTAACTAGCTAGCCCAACAGGCAATACTTAGCTATCAAGCTGGTTAACATTAGTTCACCGTTTATGTAGTCAGACTTTTCTAAGTGGTGACATGCTAGCTAACCAACTATCCTTGCCATGGTGCTGTCCTAACGTTAGCTAGCAAATCTGACAACACGAATGGTGAGTTAACGTTAACATTTTACATTTCCGTCATTTAGCAGACGCTCTTATCCAGAGCGACTTACAAATTGGTGCATTCACCTTATGATAGCCAGTGGGACAACCACTTTACAATTATTTTTTATTTTTTTGGGGTGGGGTAAGGGGTGTGTGGTGGCCGAACAATGCTGCTGAGATGCTGTGTTGACAAGGAATCCGCTGACACTGTACTTGATTATAACTTTTATTACATCAAGGATTTCAGCATCAATTTACAGATTTCTGCAGAATCTGCAGAACAACTAACCCAATCTCAAATATGATTATTCTCTTCATCCCTTTGTTCAAACATGATATATATCCTATGTAACACAAAATGGCGTATTTTGAATAGACCAATCCCTGGCCTCCACATATCTCCATGTCCACTATCTTAGGGGGCCCCTATAGTAACACTTTCTTGATGGTGCCGTTCCCCTCACAGCTCCGTAGGCAAGCACCATGGTCTTGTAGCAGATGTGAGCTTCAACTGGAAGCCAGTGGAGTGTGCGGAGGAGCACTTGGGAAGGTTGAACACCAGACGGGCTGCGGTGTTCTGGATGAGTTGTAGGGGTTTAATGGCACAGGCAGGGAGCCCAGCCAACAGCGAGTTGCAGTAATCCAGACGGGAGATGACAAGTGCCTGGATTAGGACCTGTGCCGCTTCCTGTGTAAGGCAGGGTCGTACTCTGCGAATGTTGTAGAGCATGAACCTACAGGATCGGGTCACCGCCTTGATGTTAGCGGAGAACGACAGGGTGTTGTCCAGGGTCACGCCAAGGCTCTTTGCACTCTGGGAGGAGGACACAACGGAGTTGTCAACCGTGATGGCGAGATCATGGAACGGGCAGTCCTTCCCCGGGAGGAAGAGCAGCTCCGTCTTGCCGAGGTTCAGCTTGAGGTGGTGATCCGTCATCCACACTTATATGTCTGCCAGACATGCAGAGATGCAATTCGCCACCTGGTTATCAGGAGGGGGAAAGGAGAAGATTAATTAAGTGTGTCGTCTGCGTAGCAATGATAGGAGAGGCCATGTGAGGATATGACAGAGCCAAGTGACTTGGTGTACAGCGAGAATAGGAGAGGGCCTAGAACTGAGCCCTGGGGGACACCAGTGGTGAGAGCACGTGGTGCGGAGCCAGATTCAGCCACGCCACTTGGTAGGAGCGACCTGTCAGGTAGGACGCAATCCAAGAGTGAGCCGCGCCGGAGATGCCCAACTCGGAGAGGAGGATCTGATGGTTCACAGTATCAAAGGCAGCAGATAGGTCTAGAAGGACGAGAGCAGAGGAGAGAGAGTTAGCTTTAGCAGTGCGGAGAGCCTCCGTGACACAGAGAAGAGCAGTCTCAGTTGAATGACCAGTCTTGAAACCTGACTGGTTTGGATCAAGAAGGTCATTCTGAGAGAGATAGCAAGAGAATTGGCTAAAGATGGCACGCTCAAGAGTTTTGGAGAGAAAAGAAAGAAGGGATGCTGGTCTGTAGTTGACATCGGAGGGATCGAGTGTAGGTTTTTTGAGAAGGGGTGCAACTCTCGCTCTCTTGAAGACGGAAGGGACATAGCCAGCGGTCAAGGATGAGTTGATGAGCGAGGTGAGGTAAGGGAGAAGGTCTCCGGAAATGGTCTGGAGAAGAGAGGAGGGGATAGGGTCAAGCGGGCAGGTTGTTGGGCGGCCGGCCGTCACAAGTCGCAAGATTTCATCTGGAGAGAGAGGGGAGAAAGAAGTCAAAGCATAGGGTAGGGCAGTGTGAGCAGGAACAGCAGTGTCATTTGACTTAACAAACGAGGATTGGATGTCGTCAACCTTCTTTTCAAAATGGTTGACGAAGTCATCCACAGAGAGGGAGGGGGGGGGGGGGGGATTCAGCAGGGAGGAGAAGGTGGCAAAGAGCTTCCTAGGGTTAGAGGCAGATGCTTGGAATTTAGAGTGGTAGAAAGTGGCTTTAGCAGCAGAAACAGAGGAAGAAAATGTAGAGAGGAGGGAGTGAAAAGATGACGGGTCCGCAGGGAGTCTAGTTTTCCTCAATTTCCGCTCGGCTGCCCGGAGCCCTGTTCTGTGAGCTCGCAATGAGTCGTCAAGCCACGGAGCAGGAGGGGAGGACCGAGCCGGCCGGGAGGATAGGGGACATAGAGTCAAAGGATGTAGAAAGGGAGGAGAGGAGGGTTGAGGAGGAAGAATCAGGAGATTGGGCAGAGGGAAGAGATGATAGGATGGAAGAGGAGAGAGTAGCGGGAGAGAGAGAGCGAAGGTTGCGACGGCGCATTACCATCTGAGTAGGGGCAGAGTGAGTAGTGTTGGAGGAGAGTGAGAGAGAAAAGGATACAAAGTAGTGGTCGGAGACTTGGAGGGGAGTTGTAGTGAGATTAGTAAAAGAACAGCATCTAGGTAAAGATGAGGTCAAGCGTATTGCCTGCCTTGAGAGTAGGGGGGGACGGTGAGAGGGTGAGGTCAAAAGAGGAGAGGAGTGGAAAGAAGGAGGCAGAGAGAAATGAGTCAAAGGTAGACGTAGGGAGGTTAAAGTCACCCAGAACTGTGAGGGGTGAGCCATCCTCAGGAAAGGAACTTATCAAGGCGTCAAGCTAATTGATGAACTCTCCAAGGGAACCTGGAGGGCGAGAAATGACAAGGATGTTAAGCTTGAATGGGCTAGTGACTGTGACAGCATGTAATTCAAATGAGGAGATAGACAGATGGGTCAGGGGAGAAAGAGAGAATGTCCACTTGGGAGAGATGAGGATTCCTGTGCCACCACCCCGCTGACCAGATGCTCTCGGGGTATGCGAGAACACATGGTCAGACGAGGAGAGAGCAGTAGGGGTAGCAGTGTTTTCTGTGGTAATCCTTGTATCCGTCAGCGCCAAGAAGTCGAGGGACTGGAGGGTAGCATAGGCTGAGATGAACTCTGAACTCTGCCTTGTTGGCCGCAGAACGGCAGTTCCAGAGGCTGCCGGAGACCTGGAACTCCACGTGGGTCGTGCGTGCAGGGACCACCAGGTTAGAGTGGCAGCAGCCACGCGGTGTGAGGCGTTTGTATAGCCTGTGCGGAGAGGAGAGAACAGGGATAGACAGACACATAGTTGACAGGCTACAGAAAATGGCTACAATAATGCAAAGGAGATCGGAATGAAATGAACTAAACATCTGGGAAAGCGAGAGAGCGGGGCCTCCCTCACTTACGTTTCACTGAAACACCCAAATATAACTCTCCCAACTTCCACCTCAGAAACTATAATTGTTGTAAACTACAGCAGTTCAATGTTTTCTAGGAATAGACTAACTTAGTTTATTCAGCTAGCTAACTTGGTACAGTATTCTTCCATGAAAACCGTCCAGGGCACCGAATCCTATGACACCACAGCCAATTAGCATGCCAGCCTCCAACAACACGGTTTAGCACCAATACTCGGCCACAACAAACCACCAGTGTGTCAACACGCCAAGCAGATCATTCGTGTCTGTGACTTGCTAGTTAACTAGCTAACGTTAGCTAAATATCCCTTCCCTGGTGGGCTAATGATAGCTAGCATGTCACCACGTGAAAAAGTATGACTACCAAACCGTGAGCTAACGTTAACTAGCTGGCTAGCTCACTAAATACTTGCCAATAAAAATATCACAACAGTCATTATGCTAGCCTATGTTGGTTTTCTTTTTACTTGTAAGGACCGGTGGTTATTTAGCAAATTTTCACAAGCACCTAGCTAACCACAGATCTTTGACCTAACCGAAACAGCTTGTTAGCAACTAGCAAACAGGGTTTACCTTATCACACAGTTCTAGCGATGCCTCTCGATTACAGAGGTGGGAAAACGATAAAATGCATGTGTGCTTATCCGAGTAGTGGCGTCAGATCAACGGAGAGACCTAAGTTTAGCTAGTTCACTACAAAGGCCAGAGGGTAATTCTAGTAATAAAAAAATGCTAAGGTAGCTAGCTAGGTAATTTGAAAAATGCTAAACAAGAATACACACGAGTAATACACAATATCAAACTAAAAAGGCTATAATATCTACTTTCTAGGTTACTGCATGGAGAAATGTGCCTTGAGGGATGACGTCAAAGCTTGCGGCAAGATGTGAAGTTCTGTATGATAGCCACATTAGCATTTCATTTTTGGGGGGTAATTACAGGCGACTATAATGATAAAAGTGACCTTGTCTGAGAGAGATTTGCACGGTTATCAAAACATCACGCCTGGGTAAGCCTACATGGAACATCGCCCTTATTTTAAGTGTTTCTAAAAAGTAAAATAAAAACTATGGGGAAAATGAATTGTCGAAAAACGATTGGAACCGTTTCCCTGTTTGAATGCTAGGTTTTATGGGTATTATGACTCATACTGCGGTACAGTGGAGCAAAGCAGGTGTACCCATCAATATGTGCTGTGATTTGTTGATTAAACTCAACTGACATTACAAAAAAATACATTCAATTGCGTTAAAAATACATTAAATTGCATATCACATCAGTTAACATTATTTGAATGAACATTCTACATTACATGGAAATTATTGCATCATAATACCAGGCAGCCATTGCGAGTGTACCCATGAGTTTACCAGTCAAATTGCCAGGGTTAGAGGTTCCAAAAGCCGTTCTATTCATTATATTTTTATGGTCATTATTTTAAGATCTCTGACAAAAATCAAGGAATGATCAAAATCGAATATGCACCACTCAGATTGTTAGATTTGTTCTTCTCTATATAATTGACGGGAATTCTTCCAATCACTGCATGTCTATCTTACATCCGCCTTCTCCCAGTCAGCCAATCTGCTTTCACAAGTGGAATCAAGGTTGTTTGTGAAATCCATTCTCTATTTGTAAAGAGCGATTTTCCATTCTACGTGTGTTGGAATCCCAAAACATTTATTTTATAAAGGTATGAAAAAGTAATAGTTGAATATGCAAAAATGTTGCTTTCATCTGAGAAGTTGCTTATATTAGCATGTGTTGCATACATTTGCTAGGAACAAAACTATTGTGCTAGCTATGTTAGCTTCGTGGTGAGGATGGTTAGCTTAGGTAAGTAGCGAAATTGCTATCCAGCTTCACATAAGTAGCTAACCGTTAGCTAGCTAACATGTTTTAATTCGTTAGCTAACTAACAGATTGTTTCAAAATGTATGTTGGTTGGCTAGCTGTCTTGAACTAGTTAGCTAGCTATGCTAGCTAGCAAACAAAGGTGGCTTTCAAATGTTGGTAACGTTACTGTACAGTAGCTAACGTTAGCTAGTTGATTTATGTACTGTAGATCGCATTTCGTTACCTAGCCAATGGTAGCGCTCAACGCCACTCTTTACCATCTACTATTTGCTTGTTAAACGTTAGCCAAAATAGGTTAGCTACAGCGTTCCTCTGGCTTTGAAATCTCTTGCATCCTCATGCATTTTTTGACCGATGGTGTTAGCTATGAAATCCATGTAGTGACTCTGTTAATGACTGATGTCCTTTTTGTTAGATGCAAGGAAACCAGGGCCCCCGTGGTGAACAGCAGTATCATGGCCCATCTAGACACCAGATGGAAAACCAGAAATACCCTGGAGCCAACAGCAATGGACAGCATGCAGATGAGCAGGAGAGCCCAAGTAAGATAGGGTTAATTGACTCCTGAGCCCTGTATTGGAAGGAAATGAAATCATACAGTATTAGAGATTCTAATCTTTTGCTTCTCTGTAGATGCGGGAATAACCATAGATCTACAAAACTTCAGGAAACCTGGAGAGAAGACTTACACTCAGCGTAGCCGTCTGTTTGTGGGAAATTTACCAACTGGTGTTACAGAGGCGGAGGTGGAGAAGTTGTTTTCCAAGTATGGCAAGGCAGCTGAGATTTTCATCAACAAGGACAGGGGGTTTGGATTCATTAGACTGGTAAGTAGCTAGTGTAGCGGATGACCAAGTGCTTCACTACTGCCTTCCTGAGATCTAGAAGTACTGTAACCCCCAGATTCAGAATTGCCTTAGCTTTCTGGGTCAGTTATATTGACAGTGCCTCTTGAGTTTTTGTTACAGTGAGGAAGGTCATAAGTTTGCACCCCGGTTGGGGCTGAATTTCCACTCTGTCACAGTAGCATGTTCAAGGGATGGAAGTTATATTCCTCAATCCTAAATGAATGGAAAAGCGTTCATGTTCTTATTTGATCCTTTTCTACCAACAGGAGACAAAAACAGTGGCTGAGATTGCTAAAGCCGAGCTTGATGACACCTCATTCAGAGGCAGACAGTTGCGCGTGCGATTTGCAACACATGGTGCTGCTCTAACTGTGAGGAATTTGCCACAGTTCATTTCCAATGAGCTCCTGGAAGAGGCTTTCTCTGTCTTTGGCCAGATTGAAAGGGCCATAGTTATAGTGGATGATAGAGGGAGACCCACAGGAAAAGGGATTGTGGAATACACAGCCAAGCCTGCAGCAAGGAAGGCTCTGGATAGGTGTGCAGATGGAGCCTTTCTATTGACTGCGTAAGTATCGGGTTGTAAATAAAATAAAAACATGTAATATTTCAAATGCATTTTGTTGTAATGTTTTCAAAATGGGAGAAGTAATGCTGATTGTTTTCCACTTTTCAGATTCCCCAGGCCAGTGACAGTCGAGCCAATGGAGCAGTTTGATGAGGATGAGGGACTGCCAGAGAGGATTGTTAACAAAAACCAAGTGTTTCACAAGTGAGTAATCATAGTTTTGGGTTTTGGCATACTTTCTCCAAATGCATGGGTCAGAACTGTGCTTAGAACAATCTCACACCATGCTGCCGAAAAGAGGTACAATCCATGACATTTAAGTGTTTCATATTGAGCTGGTTTTCTTGTGTAAAATCTCTCTACCAGGGAGCGGGAGCAGCCACCGAGATTTGCCCAGCCAGGGACATTTGAGTATGAGTATGCCATGCGCTGGAAGGCCCTGATGGAGATGGAGAAGCAACAGTATGAGCAGGTGGACAGGAACATCAAGGAGGCTCAGGAGAAGCTGGAGCAAGAGATGGAGGCAGCCAGACATGAGCACCAGGTTATCCTGATGAGACAAGGTATGTATGGTCTGGGTCCACTCTACAGACACCTTATCAATCCAAGGTTAAGGACACTAATAAACACAAAACAGGCTGTCCTATGGAGAAATGTATGTATTTCTTATAGTGTCTTACCACCAGATTTAGCCCAGATATCAATCTCATACACCGCTTGAATGCAATCCTGTTGGCAATTGATTCATATGGTATAGGTCTTTTGACTAGGTTACTAACAAACGGGGTGTTCATCTCATTACAGACCTGCTAAGGCGTCAAGAGGAGCTGAGGAGAATGGAGGAGCTCCATAACCAGGAGATGCAGAAGAGGAAGCAGATGGAGCTGCGTCAGGAAGAGGAACATCGCAGGAGGGAGGAGGAGATGAGGATGCACAGTGAGGAGATTATGAGGCGGCAGCAGGAGGGCTTCAAGGGGAACTTCCCTGGAAATGTGAGTCATTGCTATTTGACACTGGTTAAATACACTGATAAAAAAAAATATATATATATCATTATTACTCTATACACAGAAATGAAAGTTGCCTAAATGTTTCTAAGCATCTTTGCAATTGTGTTTGTGGCTGAGCAATCGGAAAAAGGACCATTATTCACTAAAACAATATTTTGGTTGCTTATTCTAAGCTGTCAATTGTTTAATCTATCTGATTAAATAATGCCTTCCTGATGTGTTATAATTTTTCTTAGCGGGAGCAGGAGATGCGGATGCACATGCAAGGTAAGGTTTCCATTAGCTTTCAGATCTTCACTGAGCTATCAAGGGTAGTGGTCACCATGTTATCTAGTATATACAGTGGGGTCTGGAATTATTGGATCCCTTGATAAAGATAAGCAAAAAAGACTGTAAAATAAATAATTATATTGAAAAGAACAGAAACATTTATAAAATATGGAAAATTATATTTTATACTAATACAATTGCTCAGAGAAAGAGATTGTTTTAACAAGTAATAAATAAATACAAAAAAGCTCAAAGATCAAGGTCAAAAATGATTGGATCCTCTGTTTTCAAAACTCCAGCACCCTCCCCTTGCGAGGATAACGACACTGAACCTTTTTCTAAATGTTTTATGAGATTGGAGAAAACATTTGGACCATTTCTCCATACAGAATCTTTCCAGATCCTTGATATCCTTCGTCTGCGGTATGGACTGCCCTCTTCAATTCCAACCACAGGTTTTCAATGGGGTTCAAGTTCGGAGACTGAGATTGCAAGATGTTGAGTTTGTGGACAATTAACCATTTCTTTGTGAATTTGAATGTGTGGTTGGGGTTATTGTCTTGCTGGAAGATTCACTTGCGGACAAGTTTCAGCCTCCTGGCAGAGGCAACCAGATTTATGGCTAGAATGTCCTGGTACTTGGTGCCGTTCATGATGCTGTTGACCTTAACAAGGGCCCCAGGACCATTGGATGCAGAATAACCCCATAAAATCAAAGATCCACCACCATATTTTCCAGTAGGGATGAGGTATTTTCTGCATATGCATTGTTCTTCCACCATTGGTGTGCGTGGCCAAAGAGCTCTATTTTTATGTCATCTGACCATGGCACTGCCTGGAGTTTGCTAAATGGCATTGTCACTCAGATTGGAATCAGTGCTATGGTCATATGACACAAATATAGGTATTTGGCCGCCACGCACACCAGCGGTGGGTTTGGCCTTTGAAAGAACAATGCATATGCAGAAAATACCTCATCCCTACTGTAGAACATTTACATTTTGCGATGGCCATTTGTCTCTGAACTTGAACCCCATTGAAAACCTGTGGTTTGAATTGAAACAGGCAGTCCATAAGCACAGACGAAGGATATCAAGGATCGGGAAAGATTCTGTATGGCGGAATGGTCTAAGATCCCTCCCAATGTGTTCTTTTGACCCCTATCTTTTTTAGATATAAAAAATATATAAACTTGTTAAACAACAATTTTAGTATACAATACAGCTCAGTATTTCTTTATTTTAGTATTTTATGCTCATCTTTATCAAGAGATCTAATAATTCCTGACCCCACTGTATTTTATTGGTTTGCTGATGTGCTGACTTT
The DNA here is from genome assembly GCF_964263955.1 of Coregonus lavaretus. Taxonomy (NCBI): domain Eukaryota; kingdom Metazoa; phylum Chordata; class Actinopteri; order Salmoniformes; family Salmonidae; genus Coregonus; species Coregonus lavaretus. The sequence goes on from NC_140002.1 coordinate 34,592,071, forward strand.
TGGTTTGGTGTAGGTCAAGGAATAAACAGAAACTCGATGGGTGGTGGTGAAGGAAACCCCAGCGGGCCCATCCCTGGAGCTGCCAACATACCTGCTGAGAACCCCCCTTTAATGGTAATGTCAGAGACATTTTAGAATAACAAACAATATATTTACATACCAAGATGAATGCATTTATTGCGCCAACAGGGATAGGATAACCAAATATGTATTTAATTAAAAAAATGTAAGTCTCATGTAAATATATAGCTGCAAGAGACTCTTTCATTTGTCATTGTCACTCATCTTGCGTGTCTTTTCTGTTTTCTCCAGCAGGGAGCAGGAAACAACAACATGCCCGGAGGAGGCCAGCCTATCTTCCCAAGAGGGCCTGGCCCTGCAGACTTTGGTGCCAACAAGCGTCGCAGATTCTAAAATAGTCAATTAAAGTTTTTTTACTTTTCAAACTGTACTATATTTTAAAATTGATACATGGTATATTACGTTATGTACTGTGAAAATTGCATGGGAAATATTCAGAATGTTTTAGTTTTAAAATAGCATCACGAGTTGGCATTTTCTTATTTCAGATGAATACTGCTTCTGTATAGGCTTTTTTTTTTTATTCCTCAAAACAATGTTTTGTATACCAATAGTAAATGTGTCACTCTCATTCTCTCTCAATAAGCCTTTCTGAACAGTTTTAAATAAAATCTTAATTCCATGGTACTTTTTCATGTGTTTTATTTGTGAGTTAACTGTGTTAGAATATAATCCTTTCCTTCAAAAGGCTGGGTCAGTGAAGTTGTTGAGAAAGCAATTGAATAGAAGACATAGTGCCTTCGGAAAGTATTCAAACCCCTTGACTTTTCCCATATTTTGTTATGTTACAGCCTTATTCTAAAATGGATTTTTTTTAAAAAGATCCTCAGCAATCTACACACAATACCCCATAATGACAAAGCGAAAACAGGTTTTTAGAAATTTTTGCAAATGTATTAATGTTTAAACATACCTAATTTACGTATGTATTCAGACCCTTTGCTATGAGACTTGAAATTGAGCTCAGGTGCATCCTGTTTCCATTGATCATCCTTGATGTTTCTACAACTTGATTGGAGTCCACCTGTGGTAAATTCAATTGATTGGACATGATTTGGAAAGGCACACACCTGTCTATATAAGGTCCCACTGTTGACAGTGCATGTCAGAGCAAAAACCAAGCCATGAGGTCGAAGGAATTGTCCGTAGAGCGCTGAGACAGGATTTTGTCAAGGCACAGATCTGGGGAAGGGTACCAAAAGATTTCTGCAGCATTAAAGGTCCCCAAGAACACCGTGGCCTCCATCATTCTTAAATGGAAGAAGTTTGGAACCACCAAGAATCTTCAGAGAGCTGGCCGCACGGCAAAACTTGAGCAATCGGGGGAGAAAAGCCTTGGTCATGGAGATGACCAAGAACCCGATGTTCACTCTGACAGAGCTCCAGAGTTCCTCTGTGGAGATGCGAGAACCTTCCAGAAGGACAACCATCTCTGCAGCGCTCCACCAATCAGGCCTTTATGGTAGAGTGGCCAGACGGAAGCCACTCCTCCAGTAAAAGGCACATGACAGCCCACTTGGAGTTTGCCAAAGACACCTAAAGACTCTCAGACCATGAGAAACAAGATTCTCTGGTCTGATGAAACCAAGATTGAACTGTTTGGCCTGAATGTCAAGCGTCATGTCTGGAGGAAACCTGGCACCATCCCTACGGTGAAGCATAGTGGTGGCAGAATCATGCTGTGGCAATGTTTTTCAGCAGCAGGGAGACTAGTCAGGATCGAGGCAAAGATGAACGGAGCAAAGTACAGAGAGATCCTTGATGAAAACCTGCTCCAAAGCTCTCAGGGCCTTTAGACTGGAGTGACGGTTCACCTTCCAACAGGACAACAACCCTAAGCACACAGCTAAGACAACACAGGAGTGGCTTCGTGACAATTCTCTGAATGTCCTTGAGTGGCCCAGCCAGAGCCCGGACTTAAACCTGATCAAACGTCTCTGGAGAGACCTGAAGATAGCTGTGCAGCAACGCTCTCCATCCAACCTGACAGAGCTTGAGAGGATCTGCAGAGAAGAATGGGAGAAACTCCCCAAATCAAATACATGTGTGCCAAGCTTGTAGCGTCATACCCAAGAAGACTTGAGGCTGTAATCACTGCCGAAGGTGCTTCAACAAAGTACTGAGTAATGGGTCTAAATACTTATGTAAATGTGATATTTCAGTTAATTTTTTGATAAAAACCTGTTTTTGCTCTGTCATTATGGGGTATTGTGTGTAGATTGATGAGGGGGGAAAATAAGGCTGTGACCTAGCAACTGGTAGTTGCAAGTATGCTTTTATGACTTGGCCTTAAAGTATTAAAGTATTTATATACACTGAACAAAAATACAAACGCAACATGTAAAATGTTGGATATCATTTTTCATGAGCTGACATAAACGATCCCAAAATGTTTCCATAAAAATATTATTTCTCTAATCTTGTGCACAAATTTGTTTACATCCCTGTTAGTGAGCATTTCTCCTTTGCCAAGATAATCCATCCACCTGACAGGTGTGACATATCAAGAATCTGATTAAACAGCATGATCATTACACAGCTGCACCTTGTGCTGGGGACAAAAGGCCACTTTAAAATGTGCAGTTTTGTGTCACAACACAATGCCACAGATGTCTCAAGTTACAGGAATGACCAACAGAGCTGTTGCAAGAGAATTGAATGTTCATTTCTCTACCATAAGCCGCCTCCAACGTCGTTTTAGAGAATTTGGCAGTACATCCTACCGGCCTCACAACCGCAGACCACATGTAACTACGCCAGCCCAGGACCTCCACATCTGGTTTCTTCACCTTCAGGATTTTCTGAGGATGGGGAGGGGGGTTCTCAGGAGTGTTTTGGTCTGTATAAAGCCCTTTTGTCTGAAAAAACTCATTCTGATTGGCTGGGCCTGGCTACCCAGTGGGTGGGCCTATGCCCTCCCAGGCCTACCCATGGCTGCGCCCCTGCCCAGTCATGTGAAATCCATAGATTAGGGCCTAATGAATTTATTTCAATTGACTGATTTCCTTCTATGAACTGTAAATCAGTAAAATCTTTGAAATTGTTGCATGTTTTCAGATTTTTGTTCAGTATACTTCTAAAGCACTGCTACACTTATCAGTGAAAATGATATGGTATAGAAATAGTATGAAGGTATATTTGTCTTATAAAATAACATTGTTCCTCTTGTCTAATATACTGTACAAACTGGTACAGTAAGATAAGGCTTTTAACTCTTTATGGCCATTTAAACATTGAACTCAAGTGTTTGTCTAACAAACATAAACTTTTTTTGCCAGTCTACCACAGGAGGTTGGTGGCACCTTAATTGGGGAGGACGGGCTCGTGAAAATGGCTGGAGCGGAATTAGTGGAATGGTATCAAATACATTCTATTTGCGCCGTTCCAGCCAATTTTATGAGCCGTCCTCCCCTTAGCAGTCTCCACTGCAGTCTACAACTTACCACATTGACAAACTGCCCTTACCATTTATTTACAGATCAAAACAAAAATCTGTCAGATTTCTCTTTAATAGTTGGCCATTAAGCGAAACAATGCGAGCTCTGAAGTATTCCGTGTTTCCAGAGGCAGCAAAAATGTGATGTGACAGGACATCAGGCCTGGACCAAGAGCATGCTGTTTTTAGTGCAGACCTTCATTTAGCCATGAGACTGTCCCATAGATCTCAGGAGTAGCTGGTTAGCTTGACATGTAGTTTTATAAGACTTTGTATGTTTCAACTCCCAAGTTACCATCCAGGATCTCAGAAAGGTCTTTGAAAGTAGGGATGTATCCTGATTCAAGCTCAGACCACACTGGTGTATCTGTAGAGAAAAGGGAATAAATGGTACACCAATATTCACTAGATTTGAGGGAACTTTAGTAAAATGTTACCCATCAAAACAATACCATTAAAGTAAGACACTTTGAGGACAAAAAGACTAGCTCACCAAGTGTCACTTCAAAAGCACCAGGGGATAATACTTGGATCTCTAAGATGCTGCTGAATAAAAATGTTGCGTGCAGGAAAATATCTGAAATAAATTGTATAAACAGATGAAAAGGGGATATAAACTCAAATAATCACATTTAACCCAAAACCCATAGCTTACATTTTAATTTGCATATTTGAAGGTGGAACGAAACGACCTTATTCTGACCATTCCAAGTGTCGGAAATAGGTTTTGACCACTACCAATCAAAGTGATGGACATCATTTCGATGTAGTAGATCAAATGTCCAGCATACCTAAAGAGATAGAACAAAACACAATGCACCTGAGGCGAAGTTTAGCCAGCTAGATGAATGTACAGGTACAGTGCCTTCAGAAAGTATTCATAGCATTTACATTTTAGTCATTTAGCAGACGCTCTTATCCAGAGCGACTTACAGTTAGTGAATACATATTTTTTTATACTGGCCCCCCGTGGGAATCGAACCCACAACCCTGGCGTTGCAAACACCATGCTCTATCAACTGAGCTACATCCCTGCCGGCCATTCCCTCCCCTACCCTGGATGACGCTGGGTCTCCCGGTCGCGGCCGGCTGCGACAGAGCCTGGATTCGAACCAGGATCTCTAGTGGCACAGTTAGCACTGCGATGCAGTGCCTTAGACCACTGCGCCACTCATAGCCCTTGACTTATTCCACATTTTGGTGTTACAGCTTGAATTCAAAATTGATTCAATTGATTTTTTCTCACCCATCTACACACAATACCCCATAATGACAAAGTGAAAACATGTTTTTATACATTTTAGCACATTTAGTAAAAATGGAATACAGAAATATCTAATTCACATAAGTATTCACACCCCTGAGTCAATACATGTTAGAATCACCATTGGCAGCGATTATAGCTGTGAGTCTTTCTGGGTAAGTCTCTAAGAGACTGGATTGTGCAATATTTTCACATTATTCTTTTAAAAATCCTTCAAGCTCTGTCAAGTTGGTTGTTGATCATTGCTACACAGCCATTTTCAAGTCTTGCCATAGATGTTTAAGCCGATTTAAGTCAAAACTGTAACTAGGCCACTCAGGAACATTAAATGTCGTCTTGGTAAGCAACTCCAGTGTAGATTTGGCCTTGTGTATTAGGTTATTGTCCTTCTGAAAGGTGAATTTGTCTACCAGTGTCTGTTGGAAAGCAGACTGAACCAGGTTTTCCTCTAGGATTTTTCCTGTGGTTAGCTCTATTTAGTTTATTTTTATCCAAAAAAACTCCCTAGTCCTTGCCGATGACAAATATACCCATAACATGATGCAGCCACCACCATACTTGAAAATGTGAAGAGTGGTACTCAGTGATGTGTTGTGTTGGATTTGCCCCGAACGTAACACTTTGTATTCAGGACAAAGTTCATTTCTTTGCCACATTTTTTGCAGTTTTACTTTAGTGCCTTGTTGCAAACAGGATGCATGTTTTGGAATATTTTTATTCTGTACAGGCTTCCTTCTTTTCACTCTGTCATTTAGGTTAGTATTGTGGAGTAACTACAATGTTGTTGATCCATCCTCAGTTTTCTCCTATCACAGCCATTAAACTCTGTAACTGTTTTAAAGTCACCATTGGACTCATGGTGAAATCCCTGAGTGGTTTCCTTCCTCTCCAGCAACTGAGTTAGGAAGGACGCCTGTATCTTTGTATTGACTCGGTGTATTGATACACCATCCTAAGTGTAATTAATAACTTCACCATGCTCAAAGGGATACGCCAGGGTTGTGGGTTCGATTTCCACGGGGGGCCAGTATGAAAAAAATGCTCTGGATAAGAGCATCTGCTAAATGACGTAAATGTAAATGTCTTATTCAATATCTGCTTTTTTTTACCCATCTACCAAAAGGTGCCGTTCTTTGCGAGGCTGCCTACACTCGGTTTGTTGTTTTTATGAAATAGATTTCATTAAAACGTTTTTAGTCATAGCTAAAGTTTGCATTGCTACTGATTCCGCGACGCGGTCAGCCTTTACAGCTGGGACCGCAAGTTTGTGTCCCGAATTCTTGTTAAGTAGCAGGCTAACGCTAGCAGTGTTTTTATCCACGGCTGGGCACAAATACTTCAGGTGTGAGATGATTTCCCCACAATCACAAGATGAAGATAAGGTGGAACTGGAAAATGGACAGGGATTTGTCTGCCCTAAATGCACCACCATCATGCATCTTAGGGAAGAGATCCTTCGGCTGTTAGCTTGGCTGTGAGAAAAGGAAAACCTGCTTTCTAAGTACACCAACCTTGCTGTAACCCAGGAAAACCGAATCTCAGTTTTAAATACCTCCTATAGAAAAACTTTTGATGAGTCGGGCGGCGTTGATCTGTCCAATCCAACAGACAGATGTTAAGCTCAACTGCGTGGCCCATGGGAGACAGGATACTCGCAAGGCGTGGGAGGTCGGGGAGGCAGTCTGGCCACCCATCTATCTAAGAAGATTCGATCCAGCTATCAAACAGCTTTGCCCTGGCGGCTAGCTCTAGGAAGAGTCTTGGTGGTTCCAAACTTCTTCCATTTAAGAATGATGAAGGCTAATGTGTCCTTGGCGACCTTCAATGCTGCAGACATTTTTGGTACCCTTCCCCAGATCTGTGGCTCGACACAATCCTGTCTCGGAGCTTTACGAACAGTTTCTTCGACCTCATGGCTTGGTTTTTGCTCTGACATGCACTGTCAACTGTGGGACCTTATATAGACAGGTGTGTGCCTTTCCAAATCATGTCCAATCAATTGAATTTACCACAGGTGGACTCCAATCAAGTTGTAGAAACATCTCAAGGATGATCAATGGAAACAGGATGCACCTTATCTCAATTTCGAGTCTCATAGCAAAGGGTCTGAATACTTATGGAAATAAGGTATTTCTGTTTTTTATTTTTAATAAATTAGCAACATTTCTAAAAACCTGTTTTCGCTTTGTCATTATGGGGTATTGTGTGTAGATTGCTGAGTATTCCTTTTTTATAAGTCAATTTTAGAATAAGGCTGTAACGTAACAAAATGTGGAAAAAGTCAAGGGGTCTGAATACTTTCCGAAGGCACTGTATCTCAACGAATTGGCGAGGGCACTAAAACAGTCTGCAGCACCCGGCGTCACCCGACTAGAATCTGAAGTCAAATGTCTATTGTTTGCTGATGATCTGGTGCTTCTGTCCCCAACCAAGGAGGGCCTACAGCAGCACCTAGATCATCTGCACATATTCTGTCAGACCTGGGCCCTGACAGTACATCTCAGTAAGACAAAAATAATGGTGTTCCAAAAAAGGTCCAGTTGCCAGGACCACAAATACAAATTCAATCTGGACACCGTTGCCATCAGCGCCACAGGTACAGTGCCTTGCAAAAGTATTCATCCCCCTTGGCGTCTTTCCTATTTTGTTGCATTACAACCTGTAATTTAAATTGATTTTTATTTGGATTTCATGTAATGGACATACACAAAATAGTCAAAATTGGTGAAGTGGAATGAAAAAATAACTTGTTAAAAAAGATTATAAAAAATAAATTACGTAAAAGTGGTGCATGCATATGTATTCACCCCTTTTGCTATGAAGCCCCTAAATAAGATTTGGTGCAACCAATTACCTTCAGAAGTCACATAATTAGTTAAATAAAGTCCACCTGTGTGCAATATAAGTGTCACATGATCTGTCACATGATCTCAGTATATATACACCTGTTCTGAAATGCCCCAGTGTCTGCAACACCACTAAGCAAGGGGTACCACCAAGCAAGCGGCACCATGAAGACCAAGGAGCTCTCCAAACAGGTCAGGGACAAAATTGTGGAGAAGTACAGATCAGGGTTGGGTTATAAAAACATATCCAAAACTTTGAACATCCCACGGAGCACCATTCCATCCATTATAAAACAATTGAAAGAATATGGCACCACAACAAACCTGCCAAGAGAGGGCCGCCCACCAAAACTCACGGACCAGGCAAGGAGGGCATTAATCAGAGAGGCAACAAAGAGACCAAAGGTAACCCTGAAGGAGCTGCAAAGCTCCACAGCGGAGATTGGAGTATCTGTCCATAGGACCACTTTAAGCTGTACACTCCACAGAGCTGGGCTTTACTGAAGAGTGGCCATAAAAAAGCCATCGCTTAAAGAAAAAAAGAAGCAAACACGTTTGGTGTTCGCCAAAAGTCATGTGGGAGACTCCCCAAGAAGGTACTCTGGTCAGATGAGACTAAAATGTAGCTTTTTGGCCATCAAGGAAAACGCTATGTCTGGCGCAAACCCAACACCTCTCATCACCCCAAGAACACCATCCCCACAGTGAAGCATGGTGGTGGCAGTATCATGCTGTGGGGATGTTTTTCATCGGCAGGGACTGGGAAACTGGTTAGAATTGAAGGAATGATGAAAGGTGCTAAATACAGGGAAATTCTTGAAGGAAACCTGTTTCAGTCTTCCAGAGTTTTGAGATTGGGACAGAGGTTCACCTTCCAGCAGGACAATGACCCTAAGCATACTGCTAAAGCAACACTCAAGTGGTTTAAAGGGAAACATTTAAATGTCTTGGAATGGCCTAGTCAAAGCCCAGACCTCAATCCAACTGAGAATCTGTGGTATGACTTAAAGATTGCTGTACACAAGCGGAACCCATCCAACTTGAAAGAGCTGGAGCAGTTTTCCCTTGAAGAATGGGCAAAAATCCCAGTGGTTAGATGTGCCAAGCTTATAGAGACATACCCCAAGAGACTTGCAGCTATAATTGCTGCAAAAGGTGGCTCTACACAGTATTGACTTGTGTAGAGCCACCTATATTTTTTGTGAAACAAACAAGAAATAAGACAAAAAAAACAGAAAACTTGAGCGTGCATAACTATGCTCAAGTTTTCTGTTTTTTTGTCTTATTTCTTGTTTGTTTCACAAAAAAATATATATTTTGCATCTTCAAAGTGGTAGGCATGTTGTGTAAATCAAATTATACAAATCCCCAAAAAATCTATTTTAATTCCAGGTTGTAAGGCAACAAAATAGGAAAAATGCCAAGGGGGGTGAATACTTTCGCAAGCCACTGTAACTTCCACAAAGCTGGGAAGGCAAGAAGGGCCTTCTACGCATCAAAGGGAACATAAAATTCAACATACCAATTAGGATCTGGCTAAAAAATACTTTAATCAGTTATAGAACCCATTGCCCTTTATGGTTGTGAGGTCTGGGGTCCGCTCACCAACCAAGAATTCATAAAACGGGAATAACACCAAATTGAGACTGCATGCAGAAGTCTGCAAATATATCCTATGTGTACAACATAAAACACCAAATAATGCATGCATAGCAGAATTAGGCCGATACCCGCTAATGATCAAAATCCAGAAAACAGCCGTGAAATTGTACAAGCACCTAATAGGAAGCGATTCTCAAATCTTCCATAACAAAGCCATCACCTACAGAGAGATTAACCTAGAGAAGAGTCCCCTAAGCAAGCTGGTCGTTGGGCTCTTTTCACAAACACAAACAGAGCCCCAGGACAGCAACACAATTAGACCCAACCAAATCATGAGAAAACAAAAAGATAATTACTTGACACATTGGAAATAATTAACAAAAGAACTGAGCAAACTATAATGCTATTTGGCCCTAAACAGAGAGTACACAGTGGCAGAATACCTGACCACTGTCACTGACCCAAAATGTACAGACTCAGTGAGCATAGCCTTGCTATTGAGAGAGGCTGCCGTAGGCAGACCTGGCTCTCAAGAGAAGACAGGCTATGTGCACACTGCCCACAAAATGAAGTGACCATATTAGAGACACAAATTTCCCTCAGATTACACAGACCCACAAAGAATTCGAAAACAAATCCAATTTTGAAAAACTCCCACAGCTATTGGGTGAAATACCACAGTGTGCCATCACAGTAGCAAGGTTTGTGACCTGTTGCCACAAGAAAAGGGCAACCAGTGAAGAACAAACACCATTGTAAATACAACCCATATTTATGTTTATTTCTTTTTCTTTTTCAACTATTTGCACATCGTTACAACACTGTATATAGCCATAACATGACATTTGAAATGTCTCTTCCTTTGGAACTTTTGTGAGTGTAATGTTTACTGTACATTTTTTATTGTTTATTTCATTTTTGTTTATTATCTATTTAACTTGCTTTGACAATGTAAACATATGTTTCCCATGCCAATAAAGCCCTTTGAATTGAATTGAATTGAGAGAAGGAGGGGGAGGGCTGGAAGGGTTTGTGTGCAAGCAAGCAGCTGAGTCACGTGAGTGAGATTAGACAAAGCAGCAGGCGTGCACGTCGTGACATCATTTTACCAGTTGTAGGTAGGCTGTAGACCGGCACAGTGGATGAGTTATAATACCCATAAATCCTAAAGGTAAACCCCGGTAAGGGTTTCAATAATTTTTTCCTCATTAATTTTTGCATCTGGAATTTTAGAACTACTTCATATAAAGTCTGTGTTTCGTGTAGTCATACCCTGTGTCACGATCGTTTACGGATGAGACGGACCAAGGCGCAGCGTGATAAGTGTACATATTTATTAACGTACTGAACACGAACAAAACAACAAACAAACGATACGTGAAGTCCAAGGTAGACTAATAACATACCTATACGGAACAAGAACCCACACAGACTGGTGCCAAACGGCTGCCTAAGTATGGTCCCCAATCAGAGACAACGAACTACAGCTGCCTCTGATTGGGAACCACCCTGGCCAACATAGATCTACACGATCTAGAAACTCAAACCTAGAAAACTAAACATAGAAACTACACACCCTGGCTCAACATTTAAGAGTCCCCAGAGCCAGGGCGTGACACCCTGGCATGAAGTTTTGATAGCCATGTAATTTTCTCTTCGGAGAAGGTGAGTTTTCTCAATATATTCGCCTAAATTTACTCTAAAAAATGTGACATGCTAATTAGCAACAGAGAAGACCTCAGCAAGACTACAAATTCCTGCAGGAAGCTCCTGCAAGTAATCTCTAGCCGACACTGTCAGTTACCGTTCACCAGCGCAATCAGAGACCTTTGTGCCCAGAGACCTTCTGTGCCCAATCCATGAATTTGCGTCCCCTTTCTCTGTCTTAGCTAACCACTGACTACACTTTAGCTAGCTAGCTAGTTAGCAGAGCAGTAGATCAAAATAAAAATGTTTTACATAGAGATCATTAAAATGGGAGAAGACCACTATAAGTCTGGCCATGTGGAGAAGTGCAGCTATAGTGAGGGGCAACATACCGGTTTGGTCAGGGCCAGCATGAGGGAAAACGTTTATTCTGTGTCGGTGAGTGTAGCTATTAAGTTAAGTTTGAGCATCTTAGCAATACAATGTGTTCTATACAACTGTCAACATTCTACAAGGAAAGAGACACTTAATCAATTATATAATCATTAACCAGATTACCCCGGATACCAGACTTTGATGACTGATATATCAGTTCTAGAATGTTGTCATTGATGAGAATAAATCGAAAAATCGATTGACATTCAAAATTGACTTTTCTTAGACATCCAGCCTGTATTGTAGTTTCATGGCCAGAGACAAATCTTCAAAGGCAAAGTATTTATTTATTAGAAGTGGTACATGCATTCACACTGTCTTAATATCAATGTTTTACACAATATTGTATTATATTTGATGAGTTACTGACCTGTCCGTCCACAGGCTCGATCTGCTGTAGTCTCTACAACATGTGTGCTCGGATCACACTCGATCTGCTGTAGTCTCTACAACATGTGTGCTCGGATCACACTGGCACATGATGTCCATGCACCGGATGGCCTGAGGGATGCACTCCTGTTGGACTGAAAAACAAAGATACATTTGGTCAGTGGTGGGTCTTTTAAATGCCGTATCAACATCTTTATCTGGACAGAAATGCATTATCATAACACAAACCCACCTTGGACAATGTGACAAGTGGTCCCTCAACACCCAATCCTCATGCCTCATTGTTTGTTCTTGTTTTCCAATCAACAGTCTGGATCTTCCTCTTCTGCCATGGTGGATGAGCTACCTTTTCTGGTAAATACAGGGTCTTTTCTCTTTCCCACCGGAAAATGGCAGCTACAGACCCAAGTGTTGTCACTGGGTTTCCGGTCTGCCCATCTGAAACAAAAAAAAAAGTTACTTTTACTAGCTAGCTAAATTGATTACTAAAATGGTAAAATCTATATTAAAATACCATAACACACAGGCTTGACTATAGTAATGGTAAAATAGACTGGGTTTTGGTCTATCTGCATATCTAAAATCTTACTATGTGGATGGGAAATTTCTGCTGGGATGGAGGAATTATCTGGAATGCTCAACTAGATTATCAGGACAGTCTAGGGTTCTATTTGCCCGAAGAGGTGAAGTATTGCGATGAGCTATACGACTGTACTTCTGATTCTAATTCTCAAGAGGAAAGTTAAAGCCCTCAGCCGCAAGGTCATTGAGGACCAACAGTGATAGGGGGATCGTCTGAAAGGGACTGACATGCAGGGATGTAACATAAGGATTTTGGGCACTGGCCAGCAGACCACGATTTCTACATTCAGGTCCTACATCTGTGGCATGCGATGTTTGTAAAGGCAACTGCTGTGTCAGGCTAGTTTGGCATATTGTCTACTAGCCCGGTCGGGCTAGCTGAATTTCCATTCCTGCTGACATTTCTTACTGACTTCACAGGTCATTTGATAAGTCACGTACAACAGATGTACTCATGGAACAAAACTGTTTCTGTGTTTTGTATGGTGAGCTAACTAGCCAACCAAGGTGCCTAACTAGCTAGCCCACCAGGTGATATTTAGCTAGCTAGCTAGTTAACATGAAGTCAGACTTTTCTAAGTGGTGGCATGCTAGCTAACCAACTATCCTTGCCACGGTGCCGGCCTAACGTTAGCTAGCAAGTCTGACTAAACAAACGTTAACTAGCTAGCTATCCCTTCCCTGGTGCAAAAACAATGTCTTATCCCGGAGCTCTAGTAACATCCATTACTAAGCTGCTCCCGAATGTACTACGTCAGGACATGGAAATCGATTCTATCGTAGTCCATGTGGGTTTTAATGACATTATGAAGGGCAGCTCTGAATAGTTGAAACTGGATTTTAAAGAGCTGATTGACTCTCTGCTAGACACTAACAAAAAAACAATAATATCTGGCCCTGTGCCCTCTCTGAATCGTGGCATTGAACACTTTAGCAGGATTCTTGCTCTTCACAACTGGCTACGTAATTATTGCAGCTCAATGGGTGTAACTTTTGTTGACAATTTCGATACCTTTTGGAAACAAAACACGTTTTATAAGGAGGATGGGATTCACCCAAATCATTTGGGTTCCTCGATCCTTTCACAGCATTATAAGGCTGCGTTGAGACAATGACTTATCAATGATCCAAGCCCAGCTCAGCTAATCCCTACCATTGTGACGCAGAGTTGTCATAATGCTTCAGCAAATGTACATTACACCAGGGGTGTCGGTAGACACAATATAAGTAACCTAGTTTATGTCCCTCTAACTGCCTTGAATGCCTCTGCTGATCCTACAGCTATTGTATGCAGTAATCATGTGCCTAAGAACCAGATTTATACTGTTAGCACTGAGCCAGTGTGCCCTAGGAGGAAGTCCACTGTGTGCAGCTCACCCTGCACTAACATAAAGAACATGAGCACATCTACTGCTGCTAAGCTTCCCAGTAAAGCAGTAAAAACAAGTAAGCATCCCAGAAGGAAAGTGCTCAAAATAGCCCACGTTAAACATATGTAACTTAAGAAACAAAGTTCATGAAATCAGTTATTCGCTAGTAACAGATGACGTTCATATTCTGATTATCTCTGAAACTCACTTAGATAATACCTTTGATGATACAGTGGTAGCAATACAAGGTTATAACATTTACAGAAAATATAGAAATGCCAATGGTGGAGGTGTTGCTGTTTATATTCAGAACCACATTCCTGTGAAGATTAGAAAGGATCTCATGTTAAATACTGTTGAAGTAATATGGCTATAGGTTCATCTGCCTCACCTAAAGCCCATTCTGGTGGGAAGCTGCTATAGACCACCAAGTGCTAACAGTCAGTATCTGGATAACGTGTGAAATGCTTGATAATGTATGTGATATCAATAGAGAGGGTGGGTGATTTAAATGTTGACTGGCTTTCATCAGGCTGCCCACTCAAGAGAAAGCTTCAAACTGTAGCCAGTGCCTGCAACCTGGGTCAGGTTATTAGTCAACCTACCAGGGTAGTTACAAACAGTACAGGAATGAAATCATCAACATGTATTGATCATATCTTTACTAATGCTGCAGAGATTTGTTTGAAAGCAGTATACAAATCCATTGGACGTAGCGATCACAATATAATAGCCATATCTAGCAAAACCAAAGTTCCAAAGGCTGGGCCTAATATTGTGTATAAGAGGTCATACAAGACGTTTTGTAGTGATTCCTATGTTGTTGATGTAAAGAACATATGTTGGTCCATGTTGTGTAATGAGGAGCAAACAGACACTGCACTTGACACATTTATGAAATTGCTTATTCCAGTTACTAATAAGCATGCAACCATTAAGAAAATGACTGTAAAAACTGTTAAATCCCTGTGGATTGATGAGCAATTGAAAAATGGTATGGTTGAGAAGGATGAGGCAAAAGGAATGGCAAATAAGTCTGGCTGCACAACCGATTGGAAAACGTATTGCAAATTGAGAAATCATGTGACTAAACTGAATAAAAAGAAGAAGAAACAACACTATGAAACAAAGATAAATGACAAAGAATGATAGTAAAAAGCTTTGGAGCACCTTAAATGACATTTTGGGAAAAAAGGCAAATTCAGCTCCATCATTCTTTGAATCAGATGGCTCATTCATCACAAAACCAACTGATATTGCCAACTACTTTAATGATTTTTTCATTGGCAAGATTAGCAAACATAGGCATGACATGCCAGCAACAATTGCTGACACTACACATCCAAGTATATCTGACCAAATTATGAAAGACGAGCATTGCAATTTTGAATTCCGTGAGTGTGGAAGAGGTGAAAAAATGATTGTTGTCTATCAACAATGACAAGCTACCGGTGTCTGACAACTTGGATGGAAAATTACTGAGGATAATAGCGGACGATATTGCCACTCCTATTTGCCATATTTTCAATTTAAGCCTACTAGAATGTGTGTGCCCCCAGGCTTGGAGGGAAGCAAAAGTCATTCCGCTACCTAAGAATAGTAAAGCCCCCTTTACTGGTTCAAAAAGCCGACCAATTAGCCTGTTACCAACCCTTAGTAAACTATTGTAAAAAATGATGTTTGACCAGATACAATGCTATTTTACAGTAAACAAATTGACAACAAACTTTCAGAATGCTTATAGAGAAGGACATTCAACAAGCATAGATAGCACTTACACAAATGACTGATGATTGGCTGAGAGAAATTGTTTTGTTAGACTTCAGTGCGGCTTTTGACATTATCGATCATAGTCTGCTGCTGGAAAAACGTGTGTGTTATGGCTTTACTCCCCCTGCGATATTGTGGATACAGAGTTACCTGTCTAACAGAACACAGAGGGTGTTCTTTAATGGAAGCCTCTCCAACACAATCCAGGTATAATCAGGAATTCCCCACGGCAGCTGTCTAGGCCCATTACTTTTTTCAATCTTTACTAATGACATGCCACTGGCTTTGAGTAAAGCCAGAGTGTCTATGTATGCGGATGACTCAACATTATACACGTCAGCTACCACAGCGACTGAAATGACAGCAACACTTAACAAAGAGCTGCAGTTAGTTTCAGAATGGGTGGCAAGGAATAAGTTAGTCCTAAATATTTCAAAAACGAAAAGCATTGTATTTGGGATAAATCATTCACTAAACCATAAACCTCAACTAAATCTTGTAATAAATAATGTGGTTGAGGTGACTAAACTGCTTGGAGTAACCCTGGATTGTAAACTGTCATGGTCAAAACATATTGATACAACAGTAGCTAAGATGGGGAGAAGTATGTCCATAATAAAGCGCTGCTCTACCTTCTTAACAGCACTATCAACAAGGCAGGTCCTACAGGCCCTAGTTTTGTCGCACCTGGACTACTGTTAAGTTGTGTGGTCAGGTGCCACAAATTGGCTCAGAACAGGGCAGCACGGCTGGCCCTTGGATGTACACAGAGCGCTAATATTAATATGTCAATATGTCAATCTCTCCTGGCTCAAAGTGGAGGAGAGATTGACTTCATCACTACTTGTATTTATGAGAGGTATTGAAATGTTGAATGCACCGAGCTGTCTGTTTGAACTACTGGCACACAGCTCGGACACCCATGCATACCCCACAAGACATGCCACCAGAGGTCTCTTCACAGTCCCCAAGTCCAGAACAGACTATGGGAGGCGCACAATACTACATAGAGCCATGACTACATGGAATTCTATTCCACATCAAGTAACTGATGCAAGTAGTACAATTAGATTTAAAAAACAGATAAGAAAACACCTTATGGAACAGCGGGGACTGTGAAGCAACACAAACATAGGCACAGATACATGCATACCCTCACGATAACATACACACTATACACATACGTACACATGGATATTGTACTGTAGATATGTGGTAGTGGTGGAGCAGGGGCCTAAGGGCACACAGTGTGTTGGGAAATCTGTGAATGTATTGTAATGTTTTTAAAATTGTATGAACTGCCTTAATTTTGCTGGACCCTAGGAAGAGTACCTGCTGCCTTGGCAGTAGCTAATGGGGATCCATAATAAATACAATTACAAATGCTAGCTAGCATGTCACCACGTGAAAAAGTAGCTAGCTATCTCACTAAAGACTTGTCAATAAAAAGGTCACAGCAGTCATTATGCTAGCCTATGCATATTTTTTGCATTGTTCACGCAGTGGTGGAAAAAGTACCCAATTGTCATACTTGAGTAAAAGTAAAGATAACTTAATAGGAAATGACTCAAGTAAAAGTGAAAGTCACCCAGTAAAATACTACTTGAGTAAAAGTCTAAAACTATTTGGTTTTAAATATACTTAAGTATAAAAAGTAAATATAATTGCAAAAACATACTTAAGTATCAAAAGTAAAAGTATAAATAATTTCATATTCCTTATATAAAGCAAACCAGACGGCATCATTTCAATTTTTTATTTATTTACGGATAGCCAGGGGCATGCTCCAACACTGTGTTTAGTGAGCCTGCCACATCAGAGGCAGTAGGGATGACCAGGGATGTTCTCTTGATAAGTATGTGAATTAGGCAATTTTCCTGTCCTGCTAAGCATTTAAAATGTAATGACTACTTTTGGATGTCAGGGAAAATGTACAGTGGGGGGAAAAAAAGTATTTAATCAGCCATCAATTGTGCAAGTTCTCCCACTTAAAAAGATGAGAGAGGCCTGTAATTTTCATCATAGGTACACGTCAACTATGACAGACAAAATGAGGAAAAAAATCCAGAAAATCACATTGTAGGATTTTTAATGAATTTATTTGCAAATTATGGTGGAAAATAAGTATTTTGGTACTTTGTTATATACCCTTTGTTGGCAATGACACAGGTCAAAAGTTTTCTGTAAGTCTTCACAAGGTTTTCACACAATGTTGCTGGTATTTTGGCCCATTCCTCCATGCAGATCTCCTCTAGAGCAGTGATGTTTTGGGGCTGTCGCTGGGCAACACGGACTTTCAACTCCCTCCAAAGATTTTCTATGGGGTTGAGATCTGGAGACTGGCTAGGCCACTCCAGGATCTTGAAATGCTTCTTACGAAGCCACTCCTTCGTTGCCCGGGCGGTGTGTTTGGGATCATTGTCATGCTGAAAGACCCAGCCACATTTCATCTTCAATGCCCTTGCTGATGGAAGGAGGTTTTCACTCAAAATCTCACGATACATGGCCCCATTCATTCTTTCCTTTACACGGATCAGTCGTCCTGGTCCCTTTGCAGAAAAACAGCCCCAAAGCATGATGTTTCCACCCGCATGCTTCACAGTAGGTATGGTGTTCTTTGGATGCAACTCAGCATTCTTTGTCCTCCAAACACAACGAGTTGAGTTTTTACCAAAAAGTTCTATTTTGGTTTCATCTGACCATATGACATTCTCCCAATCCTCTTCTGGATCATCCAAATGCACTCTAGCAAACTTCAGACGGGCCTGGACATGTACTGGCTTGAGCAGGGGGACACGTCTGGCACTGCAGGATTTGAGTCCCTGGCGGCGTAGTGTGTTACTGATGGTAGGCTTTGTTACTTTGGTCCCAGCTCTCTGCAGGTCATTCACTAGGTCCCCCCGTGTGGTTCTGGGATTTTTGCCCCATTTTGACCCCACGGGGTGAGATCTTGCGTGGAGCCCCAGATCGAGGGAGATTATCAGTGGTCTTGTATGTCTTCCATTTCCTAATAATTGCTTCCACAGTTGATTTCTTCAAACCCAGCTGCTTACCTATTGCAGATTCAGTCTTCCCAGCCTGGTGCAGGTCTACAATTTTGTTTCTGGTGTCCTTTGACAGCTCTTTTGTCTTGGCCATAGTGGAGTTTGGAGTGTGACTGTTTGAGGTTGTTGACAGGTGTCTTTTATACTGATAACAAGTTCAAACAGGTGCCATTAATACAGGTAACAAGTGGAGGACAGAGGAGCCTCTTAAAGAAGAAGTTACAGGTCTGTGAGAGCCTGAAATCTTGCTTGTTTGTAGTTGACCAAATACTTATTTTCCACCATAATTTGCAAATAAATTCATTAAAATTCCTACAATGTGATTTTCTGGAAAAAAAATTCTCAATTTGTCTGTCATAGTTGACGTGTACCTATGATGAAAATTACAGGCCTCTCTCTTCTTTTTGAGTGGGAGAACTTGCACAATTGGTGGCTGACTAAATACTTTTTTCCCCACTGTATGGAGTAAAAAGTACATCATTTTCTTTAGGAATGTAGTGAAGAAAAAGTAAAAGTTGTCAAAAATATAAATAGGAAAGTAAAGTACAGTACAGATACCAAAGAAAACTACTTAAGTAGTACTTTCAAGTATTTTTACTTAAGTACTTTACACCACTGTGTACACGTAACTACAGTTGGTGGGCATCTAGCTAATTTCATAAGCACTTAGCTAACCACAGATCTTTGACCTAACTAAAATTGATTATTAGCAGCTAGCAAACAGGGCTTACATTATCACACGGCTACAGCGACGCCTCTCACTTACAGAGGTCAGAAAACAAAAAAATGCACGTGTGCTTATTGGAGTAGTGGTTACAATCTGGTACATAGCACAGAACCATCCTTGCTTCTGATCAATGGAGAGACCTAAGGTTAGCTAGTTCCCTAAAAAGGCCAGAGGGTAATTTTAAAAAGTAGTAATTTTAAAAAGCTATGGTAGCTAGCTAGGTAAGTTGAAAAATGTTAAACAAGAATACACACGAGAAATACACAATATCAATTATTCACACGATAAACTAAAAAGGCTATAGTATCTACTTGCTAGGTTACTTGCTATTTGTCGATGAGTTTGCATTGAGAAATGTGGCTTCAGGGATGACATCAAAGCTTGTGACAAGATGTGTAATTCTGTATGATAGCCACCTCGTACTGGACAAAGATTTTTTCTTCAACGAGTTGGACGCAAAGGATTTACTTCAGACACCAGACAAGGCCCAAATCCCCGACATTGAGGAGTACACCACATCAGTCACTGGCTTCATCAATAAGTGCATTGATGATGTCTTCCCCACAGTGACCGAATAAGAAATCCCGCTATGCCCTCCGAAGAACCATCAAACAGGCAAAGCATCAATACAGGACTAAGTCCTGTAGGCTCCGATGCTCGTCGGATGTGGCAGGGCTTGCAAACTATTACAGATGTCGTGAGGTGACTTTCATTATTGTGATGACTATTATTTATCTAATAATTACCTACTATGTTTAATTGTTACTAGATTCAATTAATCATGTAACAATTAACTCATTAGGAATTTGGGGCACCACGGGAAAAGTTGTTTAATGAGTTACCATTTCCCGAATTAACTCTAAAGATATATAGATATCTCTTATCATTTAACAGTAATTTATTAATCATTTACCTCATATCAGTCTCATTCTGAAAGTCGTAGGCTCTTTAAGTCTGCATGAACCCGGGTCTTACTGATCATTCCGTACCACACAAATTGATTTTATTATTTATTTACTAACTAATTAAAAATGATAACACAAGATACAAACACGTACACGGTATAGGTAGGGATTAGAAACTTAATACAATGAAAACCGGTGGACTAACACAATATGACACTTGTTACAAAAGATGGCGAGTTAAAGAGAGAGAGAGAGAGAGAGAGAGAGAGAGAGAGAGAGAGAGAGAGAGAGAGAGAGAGAGAGAGAGAGAGAGAGAGAGAGAGAGAGAGAGAGAAAACACTTGGATACACATGGACCTACGCTCACAGTAATCCTAATACTTTGACCCGAAATGCCGCCCGTTTGGGAAGAAAAGCAATGCATGTATTTACGTGTTGGAGGTCTTCGTCGTGTCTCTCTGTTGGACCCAGGCCTTCGTGGGAAGGGGTCGATTGGGCCTTCTCTTTTGGATGGCCTTTTAGATGGAAGGCTCAGATTGTCCACAAGAGGTCACAATGGATTACCAGGACGTGTACTCCGAGCATGCGCTGACCAACTGGCAAGTGTCTTCACTGACATTTTCAACCTGTCCCTGAGTCTGTAATACCAACATGTTTCAAGCAGACCACCATAGTCCCCGTGCCCTAGAACACTAAGGTAACCTGCCTAAATGACTACAGACCCGTAGCACTCACGTATGTAGCCATGAAGTGCTTTGAAAGGCTGGTCATGGCTCACATCAACACCATTATCCCAGAAACCCTAGACCCACTCCAATTTGCATACCGCCCCAACAGATCCACAGATGATGCAATCTCTATTACACTCCACCCTGCCCTTTCCCACCTGGACAAAAGGAACACCTACGTGAGAATGCTATTCATTGACTACAGCTCAGCATTCAACACCATAGTGCCCTCAAAGCTCATCACTAAGCTAAGGACCCTGGGACGAAACACCTCCTCTGCAACTGGATCCTGGACTTCCTGACGAGCCGCCCCCAGGTGGTAAGGGTAGGTAACAACACATCTGCCACGCTGATCCTCAACACGGGGGCCCCTCAGGGGTGTGTGCTCAGTCCCCTCCTGTACTCCCTGTTCACCCATGACTGCATGGCCAGGCACGACTCCAACACCATCATTAAGTTTGCCGACGACACAACAGTGGTAGGCCTGATCCCCGACAACTATGGAATCGTGACACCTTCGGGGAAAATAGGCAGGTTTCTCTACCCATATGCTGCGTTCAAAACAACTGGGAACTGGGAACTGGGAACTGGGAAATTGGAAATCTCAGACTTCCGACTTCAGTGTGTTCAAAACAACTGGGAAAAAACTACCTCCGACTGGGAAAAATCGATTTGAACGGTCATCCAACTCCGACCTGAAGATCACTGACGTCATGATCTGTCCTCGTATTTTTCAGAGTTCCCAGTTGTTTTGAACACAGCAATAGCCTGACTTTGAGAAGGGATTGTGTGATGATTAGCTTAGCAACCGGATGACGCAGCATGATTAGTAGTGTACCTGGCGCCGACGAGGATGGCGGCCTCGCGACTAGCTCTTAGGAAACTTTGCAGTGTTTTTTTTTTTTTTCATGTATTTTTTTTTTCATTTTTAGCTCAGAAAGTGTTTTGTATCATTAGATACAGCCGGGAAAAACTATTGGATATCAGAGCGGCGGTAACTCACCAGCATTACGACCAGGAATACGACTTTCCTGAAGCAGATCCTTTGTTTGCTCTCCCCAGGGCAATTTAACTGATTCCAGCGGCTGACCCAAAACATCGCCGGCGGAGGAGAGGCACTCGGAGCGGCCTGCTGGTTCGACTTAGGAGGCGCGCACACCACACACCGCTTCCAAGTATACTACTCGTTAATTTTCATTCTCTAGTAAACAAGATCGACGAGCTCCGGGCAAGGATTTCTTTCCAGAGAGACATCAAGGCCTGTAATATACTTTGTTTCACGGAAACATGGCTCTCTGGGGATGGGTTCTCAGTTCATCGTGCAGACAGGAATAAATATCTCTCCGGGAAGCAGAAGGGCGGAGGTGTGTGTTTCATGATTAACGACTCATGGTGTAATTGTAGTAATATACAGGAACTCAAGTCCTTCTGTTCACCCGACCTAGAATACCTCACAATCAAAAATGCTGTCCGTATTATCTCCCAAGATAATTTTCTTTAGTTATAGTCACGGCCGTGCTTATCCCCCCTCAAGCCGATACCACGACGGCCCTCAAAGAACTTCACTGGACTTTATGCAAACTGGAAACCACATATCCTGAGACTGCATTTATTGCATTTAAAGCAAATTTGAGGACTAGGCTGCCGAAGTTCTATCAACATATCGACTGTTGTACTCGCGCTGCTAAAATCCTTGACCATTGCTATTCGAACTTCCGGGATGGTTATACGGCCCTTCCCCGCCCTCCTTTCGGCAAATCTGACCACGACTCCATTCTGCTCCTCCCTTCCTATAGGCAGAAACAAACAGGAAGTACCCGTGCTAAGGACTAGTCAATGCTGGTCTGACCAATCGGAATCCACACTTCAAGATTGTTTTGGTCACGCGGACTGGGATATGTTCCGGGTAGCTTGCGAAAATAATTTAGAGGAATACGCTGAAACGATGACTGATTTTATCAGGAAGTGTATAGATGATGTTGTGCCAACTGTGACTATTAAAACCTACCCTAACCAGAAACCGTGGATAGATGGCAGCATTCGCGCAAAACTGAAAGCGCAAACCACCTCATTTAACCATGGCAGGGTGACTGGGAATATGGTAGAGTACAAACAGTGTAGCTACTCACACCGCAAGGCAATTAAACTGGCAAAACATCAGTATAGAGACAAAGTGTCGCAATTCAACGGGTCAGACATGAGACGTATGTGGCAGGGTCTACAGACAATCACGGACTACAAAAGGAAAACCAGCCACGTTGCAGACACCGACATCTCGCTTCCAGACAAGCTAAACACCTACTTTGCCCGCTTTGAGGGTAACACAGTGCCACCGACGAGGCCCACTACCAAGGACTGTGGCCTCTCCTTCTCCATGGCCGATGTGAGTAAGACATCTAAGCATATTAACCCCCGCAAGGCTGCCGGCCCAGACGGCATCCCTAGCCGCGTCCTCAGAGCATGCGCAGACCAGCTGGCTGGTGTGTTTGCGGACATATTCAATCTCTCCCTTTCCCAGTCTGCTCTTCCCACATGCTTCAAGATGGCCACCATTGTTCCTGTACCCAAGAAAGCAAAGGTAACTGAACTAAATGATTATCGCCCCGTAGCACTCACCTCTGTCATCATGAAGTGCTTTGAGAGACTAGTCAAGGATCTTATCACCTCTGCCTTACCTGTCACCCTAGACCCACTTCAATTTGCTTAACGCCCCAATAGATCCACAGACGATGCAATCGCCATCACACTGCACACTGCCCTATCCCATCTGGACAAGAGGAATACCTATGTAAGAATGCTGTTCATGGACTATAGCTCAGCATTCAACACCATAGTACCCTCCAAGCTCATCATTAAGCTTGAGGCCCTGGGTCTGAACCCCGCCCTGTGCAACATTTCCACTTCGCTGATCCTCAACACTGGGGCCCCACAAGGGTGCATGCTCAGCCCCCTCCTATACTCCCTGTTCACCTATGACTGCGTGGCCAAGCATGCCTCCAACTCAATCATCAAGTTTGCAGATGACACAACAGTAGTAGGCTTGATTACCAACAATGACGAGACAGCCTACAGGGAGGAGGTGAGGGCTCTGGGAGTGTGGTGCCAGGAAAATAACCTCTCACTCAACGTCAACAAAACAAAGGAGATGATCGTGGACTTCAGGAAACAGCAGAGGGACTGCAGTGGATAAGGTGGAAAGCTTCAAGTTCCTTGGCGTACACATCACTGACAAACTGAAATGGTCCACCCACGCAGACAGTGTGGTGAAGAACAGAGCCTCTTCAACCTCAGGAGGCTGAAGACATTTGGCTTGGCACCTAAAACCCTCACAAACTTTTACAGATGCACAATTGAGAGCATCCTGTCGGGCTGTATCACCGCCTGGTACGGCAACTGCACCGCCCGCAATCGCAGGGCTCTCTAGAGGGTGGTGCGGTCTGCCGAACGCATTACCGGGGGAAAACTACCCACCCTCCAAGAACCCTACAGCACCTGATGTCACAGGAAGGCCAAAAAGATCATCAAGGACATCAACCACCTGAGCCACTGCATGTTCACCCCACTATCATCCAGAAGGCGAGGTCAGTACAGGTGCATCAAAGTTGGGACTGAGAGAATGAAAAACAGCTTCTATCTCAAGGCCATCCAGACTGTTAAATAGCCATCACTAGCACATTAGAGGCTGCTGCTGCCTATTGAAATCCACTTTAAGAAATGGAACACTATTCACTTTAATAATGTTTACATATCTTGCACTACTCATCTCATATGTATATACTGTATTCTATTCTATAATATTCAACTGTATCTTAGTCCATGCCGCTCTGTCATTGCTTGTCCATATATGTATGTATTCTTAAATTCCATTCCTTACTAGATTTGTGTGTATTGGGTATATGTTGTGAAATTGTTAGATATTACTTGTTAGATATTACTGCACTGTCGGAGCTAGAAGCACAAGCATTTCGCTACACCTGCAATAACATCTGCAAAACACGTGTATGTGACAAATATGATTTGATTTGATTTGATTTGACAACATGAACAGGATTGGTTGACAGTCTGCTGGGTAGGGCGTTATACATTCCTCCATTCATTGACCAATGTAATTTCTATCTCCTTTCTCTAATATCTCTGGTGACATCTAACCAGTTACCTATCTTGGGTTTCTTAGCCTATTTTTCAGCGGCCATATTGAAAATTCAAAAGGCACTTGCACATCTGAGCTCTCTTTGTTACAGGTGCATGGTAACAATTGAATAACATGAGAGAAAAGAGAAACCCGCATGCTGCTCTTGCTAGTATCACTGTTCTTTATTAAGCTTTACGAATTGGCCTCAAGGCCTTCGTCAGTGGGGCAATGGACAAAATCTGTGATGGCACTATAGCCAAAAATGCATATTTAGATATGCCCTAGCTGTGTGTGAAATTTGGTGGCACAAAGGGAAAAAAGTATTTAGTCAGCCACCAATTGTGCAAGTTCTCCCACTTAAAAAGAAGAGAGAGGCCTGTAATTTTCATCATAGGTACACGTCAACTATGACAGACAAATTGAGGAAAAAAATCCAGAAAATCACATTGTAGGAATTTTAATGAATTTATTTGCAAATTATGGTGGAAAATAAGTATTTGGTCACCTACAAACAAGCAAGATTTCTGGCTCTCACAGACCTGTAACTTCTTCTTTAAGAGGCTCCTCTGTCCTCCACTCGTTACCTGTATTAATGGCACCTGTTTGAACTTGTTATCAGTATAAAAGACACCTGTCCACAACCTCAAACAGTCACACTCCAAACTCCACTATGGCCAAGACCAAAGAGCTGTCAAAGGACACCAGAAACAAAATTGTAGACCTGCACCAGGCTGGGAAGACTGAATCTGCAATAGGTAAGCAGCTTGGTTTGAAGAAATCAACTGTGGGAGCAATTATTAGGAAATGGAAGACATACAAGACCACTGATAATCTCCCTCGATCTGGGGCTCCACGCAAGATCTCACTCCGTGGGGTCAAAATGATCACAAGAACGGTGAGCAAAAATCCCAGAACCACACGGGGGGACCTAGTGAATGACCTGCAGAGAGCTGAGACCAAAATAACAAAGCCTACCATCAGTAACACACTACGCCGCCAGGGACTCAAATCCTGCAGTGCCAGACGTGTCCCCCTGCTTAAGCCAGTACATGTCCAGGCCCATCTGAAGTTTGCTAGGGTGCATTTGGATGATCCAGAAGAGGATTGGGAGAATGTCATATGGTCAGATGAAACCAAAATAGAACTTTTTGGTAAAAACTCAACTCGTCGTGTTTGGAGGACAAAGAATTCTGAGTTGCATCCGAAGAACACCATACCTACTGTGAAGCATGGGGGTGGAAACATCATGCATTGGGGCTGTTTTTCTGCAAAGGGACCAGGACGACTGATCCGTGTAAAGTAAAGAATGAATGGGGCCATGTATCGTGAGATTCTGACTGAAAACCTCCTTCCATCAGCAAGGGCATTGAAGATGAAACGTGGCTGGGTCTTTCAGCATGACAATGATCCCAAACACACCGCCCGGGCAACAAAGGAGTGGCTTCGTAAGAAGCATTTCAAGGTCCTGGAGTGGCCTAGCCAGTCTCCAGATCTCAACCCCATAGAAAATCTTTGGAGGGAGTTGAAAGTCTGTGTTGCCCAGCGACAGCCCCAAAACATCACTGCTCTAGAGGAGATCTGCATGGAGGAATGGGCCAAAATACCAGCAACAGTGTGTGACAACCTTGTGAAGACTTACAGAAAACGTTTGACCTGTGTCATTGCCAACAAAGGGTATATAACAAAGTATTGAGAAACTTTTGTTATTGACCAAATACTTATTTTTTACAATGTGATTTTCTGGATTTTTTTTTCTCATTTTGTCTGTCATAGTTGACTTGTACCTATGATGAAAATTACAGGCCTCTCTCATCTTTTTAAGTGGGAGAACTTGCACAATTGGTGGCTGACTAAATACTTTTTTCCCCACTGTATACAGGTGTGTGCCTTTCCAAATCATGTCCAATCAATTGAATGTACCACAGGTGGACTCCAATCAAGTTGTAGAAACATCTCAAGGATGATCAATGGAAACAGGATGCACCTGAGCTCAATTTCGAGTCTCATAGCAAAGGGTCTGAATGCTTATGTAAATAAGGTATTTCTGTCTCTTATTTTTAATACATTAGCAAACATTTCTATAAACCTGTTTTCGCTTTGCCATTATGGGGTATTGTGTGTAGATTGAGGATTTTATTTATTTTATCCATTTTAGAAAAAGGCTGTAACATAACAAAATGTGGAAAAAGTCAAGGGGTCTGAATACTTTCCGAAGGCACTGTATCTAGTATAAGTGTACCGAGTTTGCTACTTCTATCATAAAATTGAACAATTATTTCATCTATCTGCTGGACTAAGCTGCATTCAAAACAAATCTCCACCCTCCCCCGCATCCCATTTCTTGTAACATGGCAGAGACTCGCTCTTGAGCCTTTGACTTTAGGTTTTGGTCTACTGTTGGGTTCTATTTTTCTCATAATTGGATCTGTATGTGATGAATAACTTAGAAGGAATGCATTAATGATAAGCATAGGTTTGTACTATACTGATATAAATTGTTTCACATAACAGGCTGTGATTCATGTAAGGAACGTTAGGGGTAGGACAGATAAGACTTGTATTTCTTACAGATACGAACACTCTCTCTTTGTTGTCTGTGAAACCGTCCTTGAACGTAGGTACATAGAGTACAGATTGGAAGGGTGTCTTTTGGGTGCTGAGGTTATTATGATAGCAACTTATGCCTGGGAACGGTGGAGCGCCAAGGGGTGGAGTGCCAAGGGGTTGGGACTAACCCGTGCGCCAACGGATTGGCTGAGTAAAGTCTAAACCACACTCAGTCCTTTACTCTGATTGGCCAACAGAAGAGGTGGGAACTCTCTGTCAGAGTATTTGAGAAAGAACCTGTAAACAATGGTTTAGTTCTCTGAGTGCCCTGCGAGGTATTTCAGTGGACCCGTATATACGAACCTTCATACTTATCATACATACATTTTGCATATAATAAATTAAGCTTGGATTGAAGATCTCTTGATTCTTATTCCAATACCAGATTTGAATTACGCAATTTCTAACAATTGGTGACCTCCGACTGTGATCTGGTAGCGGAACTTCGCTGGGATTCATCCAGCCTATTGGACATCGCTGTCGTCGAACTGTGTGTTTCACAAAGTGCCCGGGCTTCTAAAAACACAGGTAAGCAGACACCTATTGTTTATATAACTAAAGTTCTGCATATTGGCTTTATCCAAATAAATTTTGTGAAGCACTTGTTTGATGTAAGTGAACCCTATTGTACTATAAATAACGATTACAGTATACTACTTCGATTTCATAATATACTATGCAAATGTTTGATAATTGTGATGGTTAAACCCATGGGAGTGCGAGCTATGACTGAGGCTCATAGGAGGTACTTTAAAATAGATTAGACAGTGCGACGCTATGACTAAGGCTCATAGGAGGTACTTTAAAATAGATTAGACAGTGCGACGCTATGACTAAGGCTCATAGGAGGTACTTTAAAATAGATTAGACAGTGCGAGCTATGACTAGAGGCTCATAGGGGGTACTTTAAAATAGATTAGACAGTGCGAGCTATGACTGAGAGACTCATAGGAGGTACTTTAAAAGTTAGACAGTGCGAGTGTTGTTGTATGCATGAGAGTGTGAATGATAAACCTGTATACCCTGATAGAAAACTAATTGGGAATTAAAACGTCTGTGGCTGTCCAAACTGTATAATTTGGGGATAACTGTTGGGTTTGTGGTTGCTTAAACCATATAACCCGTTAATAACAATTAGGAACATAAAGCTAAAGTGATGAATGACTAGTGTGACTGAACTGAAACGTTTGAGCTGATATGATTGAACTGTGGCGTTTTGATGTTTGACCCTGCAAAATACTGGTTAAACAATTAGACTGAAATAATTCGGTTTATCGTTGAAATATAAATATGCACCAACTTTAACTAATTAGGTGGGAATGATTTGATTTAAATAAATAGACTAAAGTACTTTAAATAACGGCAGAATATTGGGAACACTAAAACGAAAAACAGCTCTTCAAAAGAGCCTACTCCCACCGAACACTGGAGAGAGAGTTGCGAGGGGAGGGGCTGGAGAGAGCGAAAGTGTGGCTTTTGGAGCCAGGAAAGACTGGGAGTTGGCTGGGAACACCACGGGGTGATTATTTGAGAGGTGTCTGTGGGTTTCTGACGAGGGATATTCTAAACTTGCTCACCCGAACGTAGACGTACGTCATGGGTGGGAAAGTAGAGAATATTTACATTTGCATTTTTGGTAATTTGGCAGACGCTCTTGTCCAGAGCGACTTGCAGGAGCGATTGGGGTTGAGTGCCTTGCTCGAGGGCACATCGGCAGATTTGTCACCTGGTCGGCTCGGGGATTGGAACCGGCGACCTCTCGGTTGTTGGCGCGGCGCTATTGATCACTAAGCTGCCTGCCGCCCCATATGAGTTTAAGGTTGTGGCGTTGTTTGATCATGTGATAAGGTTTAATGGCTAATCGGACCATAACTAATGTGGTTATGGAAGTAATGTATAGGTAGGGGAGAGCCAATAGGGGGCTCCATTGAACTATTATGGTTTATTTGGCATTTCAATGGCATAAGGTGAAATCTATATGCATGAGGGGAATTCGATTATGTATTATTATAGTATTATGGACACTCCGTAATAAATAAACTGAACCAAACAAGACGTTACTACAGCAATAGAGAATGGTTAATGTTGTTACGTTAGTTCTTAAACCCGATGATAGAGGTAAATGCAGAACGCTGTTAGAGAGTGTGTTTTATTTTTGCTACTAGGGTGTTTGAGACGGAAGGGCTGGCTAGACGGGGGTGATGACGTGGCTGGTTGTGCGACGTGAAAGTATTTACTTTGAGAGAATCGTAGATGGTGTGGAGTGACTGGCGATGTATCTAAAGGTCCCTGGTTCGAACACAGGTAGGGACAGTAGACAAAGCTTTCGCAGTGGGGCTATATACCTAGATTACTATGTGGATTGAGAAATGTGAAAGGTTGAATTAGATAGCTTAAATAGAAGCATTCTAGAAAGGTCTATGAAAATATGTTATAAGGTTACCATGCGCTTTCCCCGAAGGAGCAAGGGGAGGGTGAGAGACAGTACAGTTCAGATGGTAGGAACATCATTAAATGTATGCTTATGAACGATAGCAAGTATTTGTTTTATTAATTAGGGCATAATCAGAGAGAACAGTTAAATAAATTGAATAGCGAACTGAAATGGGTTAGCGGGAAAATATAAATTTTTGGTACATTTTAGAACGATAATGTATTTTGGTTACGTGGATGCAAGTGACATTGGCTGTTGTGATGGGGGAATAGCGCCAGCCTGTGGTGGGTTCTGGAATTGTTACATAAAACAAACGTATATTTTAAACTAAAGTGATGGAGTAGGCTACAATTATAACATTATCAGAAAAAAGGCACAATTTAATGTGAAATAGTTATTACAATTATTATCATTGATCCAGTAATGATATAAGGATAGTAGAGGAAGGCAGGGGATTTAATCTCATTTAGGGAAGTTATATTAGGAAGAAAATACCATTAAATTGTCACGATCGTCGTAGGAGTGAGTAGACCAAGGCGCAGCGTGTGAAACAAACATGACTTTATTTAATTAAAGTACTAACAAAACACGACTCGTGAAGTCCACGGTTAACAATACCGACACGGAACAAAAACCCACAACACCCAAGGGAAAACATACAGTTTAAATATGGCTCCCAATCAGAGACAACCAGCCGACAGCTGACACTCGTTGCCTCTGATTGGGAGTCACACAGGCAAACACAGACACAGACAACCTAGAACACCCAAACAAAGAAACAGAACACATCGAATGAACACACCCTGGCTCAACATATAGAGTCCCAGAGCCAGGGTGTGACAGTACCCCCCCCTAAAGGCGCGGACTGCGACCGCGCCTCAACTAAAGCAAAACAGGGAAGGGCTGGGCGGGCATACCTCCTCGGCGGCGGTTCTGCCTCCGGCCTTGACCACCACCCTCCAATGAACCCCCCATAGCGCCCCTGGTCCAGTCTAGCTCCGCTGGCTGGAGCTGACCTGGACGTAGCAGGAGCGGCTAGCTTCAGCTCCGTTGGGGAGCAATAACACGGTACCTGATCTGGCACCGATGACCCAGGCACGGGTTGTGCCGGACTGACGACTCGCACCCCTGGCTTGGTGCGAGTGGCAGGAACGAGCCGGGCCGGGCTGGCGACGCGCACCGTAGACTTGGTGCGAGTGGCAGGAACAGGCCGGACCGGGCTGGCGACGCGCACCGTAGACTTGGTGCGTGGAGCAGGGACAGGCCGGGCCGGGCTGGCGACGCACCCCGTAGGCTTGGTGCGTGGAGCAGGGACAGGCCGGACAGGGCTGGCGACGCACACCGTAGGCTTGGTGCGTGGAGCAGGGACAGGCCGGGCAGGGCTGGCGACGCACACCGTAGGCTTGGTGCGTGGGGCAGGAACAGGCCGGGCTGGGCTGGCGACGCACACCGTAGGTTTGGTGCGTGGAGCAGGGACAGGCCGGGCTGGGCTGTCGACGCACACCGTAGGCTTGGTGCGTGGAGCAGGAACAGGCCGGGCAGGGCTGGCGACGCACACCGTAGGTTTGGTGCGTGGAGCAGGAACAGGCCGGGCTGGGCTGGCGACGCCCACCGCAGGCTTGGTGCGTGGAGCAGGGACAGGCCGGGCTGGGCTGTCGACGCACACCGCAGGCTTGGTGCGTGGAGCAGGGACAGGCCGGACAGGGCTGGCGACGCACACCGTAGGCTTGGTGCGTGGAGCAGGGACAGGCCGGGCTGGGCTGACGACGCACACCGTAGGCTTGGTGCGTGGAGCAGGGACAGGCCGGACAGGGCTGGCGACGCACACCGTAGGCTTGGTGCGTGGAGCAGGGACAGGCCGGGCAGGGCTGGCGACGCACACCATAGGCTTGGAGCGTGGAGCAGGAACAGGCCGGGCAGGGCTGGCGACGCACACCGTAGGTTTGGTGCGTGGAGCAGGAACTGGCCAGGCTGGGCTGGCGACGCCCACCGTAGGCTTGGTGCGTGGAGCAGCAACTGGCCGGACTGGGCTGGTGACGCCCACCGTAGGCTTGGTGCGTGGAGCAGCAACTGGCCGGACTGGGCTGGTGACGCACACCGTAGGCTTGGTGCGTGGAGCAGGAACAGGCCGGACCGTACTGGGAACACACACCACTGGCTTTAAACGGGGATCAGGAACGGGCCGGACCGGACTGGCAATAAACCTCAGTACCTCTCGCCGTGCCTCTACAACTTCCTTCCCTCCTCTCGCCAATGGCTCCCGTAACCCGGTGGCCTTCTCTCCTCGTCTCCTATTTCGCCCTGTGGCAGCCTCCTGCTGCCCAGTCGCCCATGCCGTGTGCCCCCCCCCTAAAATATTATTGGGGGTGCCTCTCGTCCGTCCGATGATGGCACTGCTGACGCCGCTGCTCCTCTCTCGCCAGGGCCTTGATCCTACCCCAAGGTCCCTTGCCCCCGAGCATGTCCTCCCAGGACCACACTTTGCCCACCTGGGCCATCGCCAGCCTCTCCATCTCCTTTCCTGGCGCTTCCTCCCATGTCCAGTCTGCCTGCTCCTGGACACGCTGCTTGGTCCTTTTACGGTGGGTTTTTCTGTCACGATCGTCTTGAAGCGAAGTAGACCAAGGCGCAGCGTGTGAAACAAACATGACTTTATTTAATTAAAGTACTAACAAAACACGACTCGTGAAGTCCATGGTTAACAATACCGACACGGAACAAAAACCCACAACACCCAAGGGAAAACATACAGTTTAAATATGGCTCCCAATCAGAGACAACCAGCCGACAGCTGACACTCGTTGCCTCTGATTGGGAGTCACACAGGCAAACATAGACACAGACAACCTAGAACACCCAAACAAAGAAACAGAACACATCGAATGAACACACCCTGGCTCAACATATAGAGTCCCAGAGCCAGGGTGTGACATAAATGAGGGAACATTTGATGTAACCGTGATTGTATTGGCTAAAAACTCAAATATGACATTTACAGGGGGGACAGGAACAATAGAAGGGGAGACAGATTTTCCTAGGGGGTTGAACAAATAATTGATAATGGATCATTTGAGATGAGATCACATGTAGCAGAGTTAGGGTAATCAATTAAATAATCATTGTATACTCGAGGAATTTTGAGTGGTTTTATGGATTAGTTATGAGGAATTAGATTGATACAAACAATTATTGATGGGTTAAGACTGGGGATATCTGTATCATGTTTTGTGTGTACTACCATCTTTAGATTATAACCAGGAGAAAGAGATTAGCTCATCTCAGTTAGGCAGTATTTAGGTCATAAAAGTGAGCTACCAAATTAACTGAGGCCTGGCTATTTGTGGTTGTTATTTTTCAAATTGGGTTTTTCAAACAAAAAACAACACACCTAGCATGATGTTTATAAAGCCTTGTTGTTTCAATTTTGGGGGGTTTTCAGCAGGTCAAGGGTGATAGGTCTTAGAGGAGCACACACACAGTGAATTTTATGGAGTTTTTTAGGTTTTGGCTGAGTTTGGGGTATATATGATTTCTTATGAGAATGAATTGATAATAACTGTAGGACTTAATGAACACTTGGGATAACTAACATTTATGAAATATTTAGAATTAATATTTAGAATAATGGTAATGTTGGGTATACTATGGGATGGATGGTATGGTAGGAGATGGTAGGATTAAATATTAAATATATACGAAGGAGAGGACAAAATACTTAAAAAACAACAACATGTATGATAGTTTATTAACCACACCTGTATGTCAGAGGTTTTGTGCCCCACAGGTGAACTAAAGGAGAAGGTGACCCACTCTATCTAACCAGGAGACTGAAGCAGGCCTGGCGGGAAGGGCCCTACCAAGTACTGCCTTTGCCAGCAGAATAGCTGAGAGATCCATCTGGGTGCATGTCACTCACTGCAAAAAGGTAAACCCAGCTACACCTGACGAACAAACACAGAGTTAGGAGAAAGAACCGATCACCACTAGGGCTCGGGGGTTGGCTCCTTAACGAAGATTCCCTTACCCTGTCTGATCATCCCTGTGTGAGTTCGATAGAAGGTGAAGCAATGGGTTGGCCTCTGGCGTCTGACATGTTCTCAGGGCGAGGGTGGGGATTCACAGGTTTCCCGACGGTAGGTAGCTGTCTGATTGTGGGGGCCATATTCCTAACACACACAGACCCTCCTGATCAGCCAGAAGTAGTAGTTAACCTAACACAAGTTGATAAGGCATAGGAGACAGCTAGACGTAGGGAAAGGGGAAGTACTAGGGACTTTAGGGAAGGACATCACCATATGTATGTCACCATGTACATCCTGGGACTATGTAGTTGCTTATACCAAGCGGGGGGGGGGGGGGGGGGGGGGATATGTCAATCTCCATACACAGTTTAGGGACAGGTGTAGTATTGTGAAAGTAGGGAATTATCATAAATGGCAGTGCGACCCATATAAGGGTAGGTACTGTCTGAAAGTCTGAATTATGCTAAAACAGATTACAGACCTGACAAGTGAGATATCCTCTTCAACTGGGGCACCCTATAGAGTAAACCTCTCTGAGGGAGGTAGTGAGACAGTGCAAACTATAGACCTGAAGGAAGTAGTACAGATGGAGACGGAGTAAATAGATTTTAACCTGTGGTTGGAATGGATTCAGTATACGGTCTAAAGAGGACTGTTATGCCTGTAGGACAGCCAAACCAAGGTTGACAACTACTCCGTTCCCCTTGACAGGCTTTAACTCTCTGTCAGGTTTATCCTCCATGCAAGCCACCTGGGAATGTGGTGAAAGAGTCTTATGGTAACTTGCACTATCTGTTTCCCCCGATAACAAAGTCATTCCGACCTAGGTTGCCTACGTTTGAAGTCACAGGGGTGTCTTATTGTTTTTCTAGGACTAATAAGATAGGATACAGGGTAGGGCATCTTAGCTCCTGCTCCCACACAGAGAATATCACAACTAAAAGAGACCATGACTAATCTCTCCTCTTTGTTGCAGCCAGAGGATTTTAGGAACCAAAACCAGGCCCGTGCTGACATCTGATGGTTGTGTGGTGATAACTGATTGTGAACTCACCTACATACGCAAACAATCAAACGTGTCAGAGACTGGTGAGTTGTCATGTAGAAAGTAGAACCTCCTCCCGGGATCCTTTGATGAAAGGATATATATTGATGGGATCCACAATCAGATCGCAGCTGGGTTTGAATCAAGTATTTTCTGGTGGTCAACAATTAATAAAAATGTAGATTGGATAAATTATATTTAATATAACCAGCAAAAGATTTATAAACCACACTCGTGATGCAATAAAGGGATTAGCTGAGCAGACAGCGGCAACTAGCTTAATGACATGGCAGAATAGAATAGCTTTAGATATGCTTTTGGCTGAGCGGGACGGGGTTTGTGTTCTGTTTGGATTGGAGAAGGTGGTTTCCCAACAGATGGTGAGATACGGCCCAATCCCGGACTCCGACCTAAGGATATGACCTACCAGGCTTGGTGGAGTGACACTCTAGAGGGTGTCTAAAGGGGGCCACAATTTACTTCCCTGTTTGTGTTTTATGCTTTATTAATCAAGCTAACCATTGTGAATGTTTGTCTTTCCTTATGTGAAGGTTTGAAGTTCCTGGGTGACTGGTAGCCAACCGTTTGCAAGTTGGGTGTAGATGGAAGGACTGAAGGCCTTTTATTATCATAATTGTCTATTAATAAAAGTGTGATTCTTTTTGTTTGTATTGTATTTTAATGAGTGACACCCTAGAGGGTGTCAAAGGGGGATTGTTGGATTCTATTTTTCTCATAATTGGATCTGTATGTGATGAATAACTTAGAAGGGATGCATTAATGATAAGCATAGGTTTGTACTATACTGATATAAATTGTTTCACATAACAGGCTGTGATTCATGTAAGGAACGTTAGGGGTAGGACAGATAAGACTTGTATTTCTTACAGATACGAACATTCTCTCTTTGTTGTCTGTGAAACCGTCCTTGAACGTAGGTACATAGAGTACAGATTGGAAGGGTGTCTTTTGGGTGCTGACTCTACAGGTTATTATGATAGCAACTTATGCCTGGGAACGGTGGAGCGCCAAGGGGTGGAGCGCCAAGGGGTTGGGACTAACCCGTGCGCCAACGGATTGGCTGAGTAAAGTCTAAACCACACTCAGTCCTTTACTCTGATTGGCCAACAGAAGAGGTGGGAACTCTCTGTCAGAGTATTTGAGAAAGAACCTGTAAACAATGGTTTAGTTCTCTGAGTGCCCTGCGAGGTATTTCAGTGGACCCGTATATACGAACCTTCATACTTATCATACATACATTTTGCATATAATAAATTAAGCTTGGATTGAAGATCTCTTGATTCTTATTCCAATACCAGATTTGAATTATGCAATTTCTAACACTACCAACTTCATTCAGCTGTAAAATCTATATTTTTTGTTATTGAAAATATATTTCACAACAATTTAGATGGTACAATCATTCCCTACACTATTCAGTGCTTGTTTTTTCACAAATTGTGCGAACAGTGTAGAATTTGAGCAACCAGGAAATGACAGAGCGATTTCTACATTGGTCACTTGACCCTATTTCCACTAGATAACACAGAGAAAGGCAAATATCACAGCCAATCACAACACTGGTGGGTAAGTTACTGTATACTGTGAAGCACTATCATTCCACTATTACTGCACATACACTGTCTACCGGTGTTGCTCCCGCTAGCAACCAAAGAGGACTCCGGTGCACGGCAGGTGGGGGCGGAAAAAACTCAGATAATACTTTTATTTCCATTTAGACCAGGGGTTCCGAAACGTTTTCACTGAATGGAGGGAGGTCTACGGCAGAGGAGGTCTACGAGAGAGAGGGAGGAAGCGGGTGAGCTTGAGTCGGTTAAAAATGGGAGATGGTTTGTTAAAGAAGAATGGTAGAAAGTGTAAGCAGAGTGAGTTGAAGACAGGAGGAGAAATGGAAGTGAATGAGGGCGAAGTATCGGAGGTGGTAGCTGTGGTGAAGTTCTCAGAGCCTGAGACTTGCACCGAGGGTCAGGATGAAGATGAGTCTGTGACAGTAGGAGTGAAGTTTTTGGAAAAAGTGGACCATTGCCTTTTGGCTGATCCATTTGTGGTTTCAGGGTGGGTGAAAACAGAGTTGGGTGCTGTGGAATCGGTGAGGGTAACCAGAAGTGGTCTTGTGATAATTGTTTGTGTTTCTGCTGGTCAGAGGGAGCAGGCGCTCTGTGTTAAACGAATGGGGGCAAGATATGTTAATTGTTTTGCTCTCAAGAAAATGGCGTCATTGAAAGGAGTGATTACTGGGATAGCGGTAAATGTGAAAGCTGACCAACTGAAGGGAAAGAATCCCGGTGTTTGTGATGCTCGTCGTTTGGTGCAACGCAGATAGGGTGGCGTGAGTGGAGAAACAGAAGTCATTGTCTGTTCTTTTGAGTTTTAATGTTGAGTCTTTGCCCGACAAAGTGATGTTAGGATATATAAGTTATCCTGTACAAGCTTTTGTGCGGAATACATTATGTTGTTACAGGTGTCAAGCTTATGGGCATGTGGCAGCAGTGTGTAGGAATGAGGTTCCTAGGTGTGAGAAGTGTGCAGAAGGGCATGAGACAAAGGAATGTGTAGCATTGGGGAAAGTAGTGGTATGTGTTAATTCTAGGGGTGCCCTTGGGGCTAGGGATCAGAAATGTCCCATGCCAGAGAGGCAGGTTGAGGTTTCCAGGGTTAGAGTAGTGCATAAGTTGTCATATGCTGAGGCAGTGAAGAAAGTAGAGGAAGATGGGTCAAGGGGGAGGGATCCTGAGAGGAGTGGTGTGAGTAGTAGGTCTGTACCTGTACAGAGGGATAAACCAACAAGTGATATATGTTTCAGTAAGATTGGATTTTTGGCATTTATAGCAATGGTTATCAGCTGTACTGCAGCGATGGAATGTAAGTCGCAGAAAATAGAGGTTGTGGTGGCAGCTGCAGAGAGGTATTAGGGTGTGCGAGCCTTGACATCAAAAGAGTTACAGGGTGTGTTAAGTGGCAGTGTCCCATCCTTTCAGGCTGTTGGGCTGAAGTAGGACTAAATAGATTTAAATACTGGAGTATGTTTTTATTTGATTTATTTTTTATGTTTTGTGCGTGTAGTGTTAGATGGTAGGGTATTAGTATTATTTTATTTTTTTAAGCAAAGTATTATGGAGTTATACTCCAGTCTAGTAGGTGGCAGTAATGCAACATTTATTGGATGCCAACCGCGGTTAAACATTATCGAAGAAGAAGAAACACACGCGCATGAAGATGTCGTGCGTTCAGTTTCACACTATTGGGCAAAAGCGTGTCCAGTGTTGTAGCTCTAGCTTGTAGTTAGCGATTTCTCTATCGGGAATTCACAACATAGTTGTGTGACAATGTGGACGTGTAAAGCCATGTGGAAAAAGCTAGCCCCACTCGCCAGAGCCTCTTCAACTGTGTACCGGCAAAATGCAAGGAGAGCAGGCAAGTAGCTAGCAACTTGCTGATCCCTGGATAGCCAGTTCAACTGAGACTGTGCAGTAGCAGGTTGTGTAAGCTAGCTTGCTAGCAATACATATTTAAAAAAAAGTATATATATATATCACTGTAACGTTACACAACAACCCAAAATCAAACCATTCTTCATAATGTTAGCTAGCTAGGCTATCTAGCCAGTTGACGCGATACAAGTGCAGCAAAATGTAATTAGCGTGAAAAGCTATATAGCTAGCTAACGTTAGATTATCAAGCAGTAGTCTAGCTAATCTAGAGCATTGTCTGAAGGTCTCAAAATCTGTTAGCTAACTAGAAACATATTATCGTATTATGTAGACAGACGTGCTCCCCATGTCAATCATAAATGTGTGGTTAAACCTCCCCCATGTATTCCGCCAAGGTCGTTGCAAGAAAGCATGTCCAGCGTGGTTACATGGTGGGCACCGTCAGCTCAATTTCATTGGACCGTCATCATTACATGTTTTTTTGTAGGGAAAAGTTCAGTATAGTTAGTAAACCACCTGAGCTACTGTAGATGTGAATTTGGAACTTTTGATCTCACAGTTTCAAAATAAGTTTGGGGGCTATTCGAATGTTTGCAGAAATTACATAACTTGTGGGCTGGGCTTGTAACAGTATCAGGTGCATATTAATACATAACGTTTCTTTCAGACTGTTTATAATAATATCAAAATGTATCATCCATCAGGTGTATAGGTATTTTAGGAAGCCTGGCAAAAGTATGATTGATCCATGCATCATCAGCCAGTCAGGTTTTCTTTGCGGATAAGGTCTTATTGAGAACCGATTCATCTGATATGCTTAGCTATCATTATGACATCTAATGATAGTTAAGCATGTCAGATGAATCTGTTCCTTGTCATCAGTTGTCACATACAGGCTATTTATGTTTTTTAAAATCCACTCAAAGGTAATGTACTACTTGAGGTCATGGAAAACACTATGGCAGGAGTCCTCAACTGCAGTCCTGTTCAGGCTTTTGCTCCATCCCAGCATACCTAACACACACCTTGATTAATTTCAGTGTTGAACAATGAAAGAGGACTGCCACTGGTTCCACAGGCCCACATGTCCTCAGGAACTCCAGGGAGTGGAGGGGACAACAACTTATACTACCTCCTGGTGGGAGCAACCTGTGTAGGGGGAGGATTTTATGTAAGTAATAAGTATCCTGCCCAGTTATGCACTCTTTAGTTTCAGTGCAATTTTAGACATACTTTTGTCTAATCAAAATGTGAATGAAAAGGATTTTGAATTTGGATTTTATTACTGTGAATCATGCTTTGTTGTGAAAATGGTCTGTCATGTGCACATGGTTAGTGCTATAGGTTAGCTTTAAAAAGTCAGGCAAAGACATTGGACACCATTGGTCATTGACCTGTTTGTAGCAGATGGCCATTTTAGTTAACTCAAATGGCACCATTACCAGTCTTCAGTGCCTCAAACTGTATGGTGCTGTATTAAGTCTGGCCTGCATTTGATGTCTTGTGGGTTTTGGCGAGGCCAGAACTGTGTGGGTCACCCTATTATGATATTGTGATAATGTATGGACTTGATTCAATGGAATGGTTACAGTTACTGTTGTCATTGCCCTCTTGCTTCATGTCTTTTGACAG
Organism: Coregonus lavaretus; assembly: GCF_964263955.1. Lineage (NCBI taxonomy): Eukaryota > Metazoa > Chordata > Actinopteri > Salmoniformes > Salmonidae > Coregonus > Coregonus lavaretus. The sequence goes on from NC_140002.1 coordinate 34,632,221, forward strand.
AGGCCTTCAGATAGGTTTAAATGTGTAATGTTTTGCATCTTCACAGGCTTACCGTACCATCAAAGGAGACAAAGATCGATATCAGGAACGAATTGATGAAATTGCTTCCAGACCAAATAAGGTAGTCCCAGAACAACCAATGACATACCTGACCTCAGAGGCCCCAGGTGAGCATGTGGGACGCCTAACATACATAGGCAGTCTGTTGAAGTTGCATTATAATTATAATGTCTTTACATTTCAACAAAATGAGCCTTGTGATGTACATCTTGTCTTTCAGGCGAACAAGCTGCTGAAACTCCACAAGGTGAGAATTTTAGTTGCTTGCAGATAACAGTCCTGTCCCCAACCCCTATTCATGTCCATACATTAACAAATAGTCTCTCTCTGTTATGTTTTATTTGAAAATGTGCATCATGGTGTAACGTTGGTAGTCAAGTGAGAATCATAAAAGGCTGAATTATGTTGCATAGTCCAGATGATATTCCAGATGAAAGTAAGATAATTTGACCCTGTGCATTCTTTCTAGGATTGAGCCTATTTTTGAGAAATTGCATAAACCAGTGTTCAAAACCTAGAATAAAGGTTTATTTGACGACTTTGCTTAGGATGAAAAGCATGAAGGCCTAGTTCGATATTTAGATATTTATTGTATAACTCTGGAAAAGCACCACTAGGGGGCATGGGTGCTTATGTTTGGATATGTTTTGTATTTGGATGGTTGGCTCTTTTATTTGTGACCAACTTTTAAGTTTGGGAGGCATAGCTACATTGACACGTTTTCATGGTCAAATATTTATTGTAATTTTTTAAAGCTATTTTATGACGTTATCCCTGACATCATGTCCCCTGTAGCTCAGTTGGTAGAGCATGGCGCTTGCAACGCCAGGGTTGTGGGTTCGTTTCCCACAGGGGGCCAGTATGAAAATGTATGCACTCACTAACTGTAAGTCGCTCTGGATAAGAGCGGCTGCTAAATTACTACATTTACATTTTAGTCATTTAGCAGACGCTCTTATTACTAAAATGTCAATGTAAATCACACCAATGTTACCTCTGTATATGCAGCACTAATTTGGCTGTTGGCCTATTAATAGGTTGTGAATTGTTTGGTAAGAGTAAAGCTAACACCTTATTTTGACCTAGCCGTTGTCCACCATCCTGCACTTGCCAAGGCTGCCTTTAGCTTTTCTGAGCTTGATCCTTTAAGTTTGGTTACTGCCCTTTTAGCTGTTGGAGCACGGTAGAAGGTAGGGCCGGGAAGATACCAGTATTGTGATATTTTTTCCATGGCAAAAATTAAAACACTAAGCAGACCAGAACGCTTTCGTCCTTTAAAAACCTAATTTACAGTACCAGTCACAAGTTTGGACACACCTACTCGTTCCAGGGTTTTTCTTTATTTTTTACTATTTTCTACATTGTAGAATAATAATGAAGACATCAAAACTATGAAATAACACATATGGACTCATGTAGTAACCAAAAAAGTGTTAAACAAATCAAAATATATTTTATATTTGAGATTCTTCAAATAGCCACCCTTTGCCTTGATGACAGCTTTGCACACGCTTGGCATTCTCTCAACCAGCTTCACCTGGAATGTTTTTCCAACAGTCTTGAAGGAGTTCCCACATATGCTGAGCACTTGTTGGCTGCTTTTCCTTCACTCTGCGGTCCGACTCATCCCAAACCATCTCAATTGGGTTGTGGTCGGGGGATTGTGGAGACTAGGTAATCTGATGCAGCACTCCATCACTCTCCTTCTTGGTAAAATAGCCCTTACACAGCCTGGAGGTGTGTTGGGTCATTGTCCTGTTAAAACAAATGATAGTCCCACTAAACCCAAACCAGATGGGATGGCGTATTGCTGCAGAATGCTGTGGTTGCCATGCTGGTTAAGTGTGCCTTGAATTCTAAATAAATCAGACAGTGTCACCATAACACCTCCTCTTCCTCCATGCTTTACGGTGGGAAATACACATTCGGAGATCATCCGTTCACCCACAACGCGTCTCACAAAGACACAGCAGTTGGAAACAAAAATCTCCAATTTGGACTACAGACCAAAGGACAAATATGTCCATTGCTCGTGTTTCTTGGCCCAAGCAAGTCTCTTCTTATTATTGGTGTCCTTTAGTAGTGGTTTCTTTGCAGCAATTCGACCATGAAGGCCTGATTCACACAGTTTCCTCTGAACAGTTGATGTTAAGATGTGTCTGTTACTTGAACTCTGTGAAGCATTTATTTGGGCTGCAATTTCTGAGGCTGGTAACTCTAATGAACTTATCCTCTGCAGCAGAGGTAACTCTGGGTCTTCCATTCCTGTGGCGGTCCTCAAGAGAGCCAGTTTCATCATAGCGCTTGATGGTTTTTGCGACTGCACTTGAAGAAACGTTCAAAGTTCTTGAAATGTTCCGTATTGACTGACCTTCATGTCTTAAAGTAATGATGGACTGTCGTTTCTCTTTGCTTATTTGAGCTGTTCTTGCCATAATATGGACTTGGTCTTTTACAAAATAGGGCTATCTTCTGTATACCACCCCTACCTTGTCACAACACAACTGATTAGCTCAAACACATTAAGAAGGACAGAAATTCCACAAATTAACTTTTAAGAAGGCACACCTGTTAATTGAAATGCATTCCAGGTGACTACCTCATGAAGCTGGTTGAGAGAATGCCAAGAGTGTGCAAAGCTGTCATCAAGGCAAAGGGTGGCTATTTGAAGAATCTCAAATATAAAATATATTTGGAATTGTTTAACACTTTTTGGGTTACTACATGAGTCCATGTGTTATTTCATAGTTTTGATGTCTTCACTATTATTCTACAATGTAAAAATAAAGAAAAACCCTTGAATGAGTAGGTGTGTCCAAACTTTTGACTGGTAGTGTATGTAAAATATTGTGTACTTTAGCTTGGAAAATAAATAAATGTGACTCTGGATGACAACATAATGATGTTTGTTTGCAACATTAGGGCTGTTTTCCAAAGAAGTGAACTCCGCTTCGTGTTTTGTTTCCTTGCAACGATATTAACGAGTATCGCGATACTGGTATCGTCTCAGCCCTAGTAGAAGGCCTCTAGCTACTAGTGTTGATTTTGCATGTCATCTCTCACCGTGAAGAGACCTTTGAGGAGGTTTTTGAGCAGGGTTCTGGCTCTGAGCCTATAGCAGCTGAGAGTGAAGCCCCGCTTTCAGCTGTGGAGGAGAGCTCCCCACCCCCAGAGGAACCTACCCCCTGTGAAACAACGGAACTATCTCCAGGTTCTATATATAGATTATAGCTTTTCATATATGTATATTCCTCCGTCACATGTCTTGAACTTCCGAAAGCATTCACACCCCATTATGTGTATGGGCAATTCCACAGTAACCGAGTGATGCTGAGGTAACAGTGATGCTGGGTTTTGTTTGGCATACATTTTAAAGTGAAAAGTCTCAGCATCACTCTGATACCTTGGAATTGTGTGTATAGAGGTGCTTAAGTTCAGAGACTGAGAACTAGCCTATCTAGTTCTCTCTGTCCTGACTGCATGTCCCGAGTGTTGCACGGGCCGTTTTCCTGTATAACCTCCTGTGGCATGTGACTGTTTCTCTGTTTAACGTCACTTTAAGTGGCTCACCTCCCCTCAGCACATTTTCCTGTTGTCACAGTTTATGTTGTGTCTACTTTGTTCCTATTCTGCAAGTTTTTGTCTTCTCAAACTTGGATCAACTCCGGGTACACTGTGTAGGTTACTCATCTGACCTTGTTATGTGACAGCACGTGTTCTGGAACTCTACTCACATGCCCCGCCATACCATGTCCTTGAATGTAATGTGTACTATTTCAAACGTATAGCTAGGATGGGACAATTGAATGTAACAATTAGATGGGACAGGTTATTTATCCTGTTGCCTAGTCACTTTATTCCCACCTACAGTGGGGAAAAAAAGTATTTAGTCAGCCACCAATTGTGCAAGTTCTCCCACTTAAAAAGATTAGAGAGGCCTGTAATTTTCATCATAGGTACACGTCAACTATGACAGACAAAATGAGGAAAAAAAAATCCAGAAAATCACATTGTAGGATTTTTAATGAATTTATTTGCAAATTATGGTGGAAAATAAGTATTTGGTCAATAACAAACGTTTCTCAATACTTTGTTATATACCCTTTGTTGGCAATGACACAGGTCAAACGTTTTCTGTAAGTCTTCACAAGGTTTTCACACACTGTTGCTGGTATTTTGGCCCATTCCTCCATGCAGATCTCCTCTAGAGCAGTGATGTTTTGGGGCTGTCGCTGGGCAACACAGACTTTCAACTCCCTCCAAAGATTTTCTATGGGGTTTCCACCCCCATGCTTCACAGTAGGTATGGTGTTCTTTGGATGCAACTCAGCATTCTTTGTCCTCCAAACACGACGAGTTGAGTTTTTACCAAAAAGTTATATTTTGGTTTCATCTGACATTCTCCCAATCCTCTTCTGGATCATCCAAATGCACTCTAGCAAACTTCAGACAGGCCTGGACATGTACTGGCTTAAGCAGGGGGACACGTCTTGCACTGCAGGATTTGAGTCCCTGGCGGCGTAGTGTGTTACTGATGGTAGGCTTTGTTACTTTGGTCCCAGCTCTCTGCAGGTCATTCACTAGGTCCCCCTGTGTGGTTCTGGGATTTTTGCTCACCATTCTTGTGATCATTTTGACCCCACGGGGTGAGATCTTGCGTGGAGCCCCAGATCGAGGGAGATTATCAGTGGTCTTGTATGTCTTCCATTTCCTAATAATTGCTCCCACAGTTGATTTCTTCAAACCAAGCTGCTTACCTATTGCAGATTCAGTCTTCCCAGCCTGGTGCAGGTCTACAATTTTGTTTCTGGTGTCCTTTGACAGCTCTTTGGTCTTGGCCATAGTGGAGTTTGGAGTGTGACTGTTTGAGGTTGTGGACAGGTGTCTTTTATACTGATAACAAGTTCAAACAGGTGCCATTAATACAGGTAACGAGTGGAGGACAGAGGAGCCTCTTAAAGAAGAAGTTACAGGTCTGTGAGAGCCAGAAATCTTGCTTGTTTGTAGATTACCAAATACTTATTTTCCACCATAATTTGCAAATAAATTCATAACAAATCCTTCAATGTGATTTTCTGGAATTTTTTTTCTCAATTTGTCTGTCATAGTTGACGTGTACCTATGATGAAAATTACAGGCCTCTCTCATCTTTTTAAGTGGGAGAACTTGCACAATTGGTGGCTGACTAAATACTTTTTTCCCCCACTGTATATGTACATATCTACCTCAATTACCTCGTACCCCTGCACATCGACTCAGTACTGGTACCCCGTGTATATAGCCAAGTTATTGTTACTCATTGTGTAGTTATTCCTTATTATTTTTCTATTATTTATATTTTATTCTCTCTGCAGTGTTGGTAAGGGCCCGTAAACATTTCACTGTTAGTCTACACCTGTTGTTTACGAAGCATGTGACAAATACATTTACATTTTGATTTGATTTGGTGGGGGCATAGTCATTGGAGTTTGTCGGCTACATATTGATGTCCGTTGGTTGACAGAATACCTAGCCCACAAGTCCATGATTGTGAATGGATCTCTTCCTGTCTCACATTTTCTGTATCAATCATTTTAATAGTTAAAAATCTTTACTAATACCACATTCTTTCCTAATTCTGCATCATTTCCGGTTATAACTATTGGATGTTATGGAGATGCTCGGTTTTATTGCATATTGTTGAAACTGCATTTTGTGTCTGTTATATTGCATATGTTTTGCCTTAATGTTCTGGTTGTGTTAATTTAGGGAGGCAGACCCTCACCTTTACAGTTGACTCCTCTTTAATGTCCTTTGAGCTGCCTCCTTCATATCAAATGGAGAAGAGCTGAAACCAGTGCAGCACATTTTCAAGCATTCCATTTTTGTACCACTCCTCTTACCTTTACAGTCATGCCTGCTAACAGAGATTGCACCCCCATTTTAGTCGAATCAATGCTTGGTCTGTAATTATCATAGTAGACCCCCAGAAGAATGTGAAGACTCCAGAAGAGTTGAAGATATATTTTTTGCTCTTTAATGTCACTGATGTGAAGAAGCTTTTTTAAATAATTTTGTTCAAATACATAGAAACGTCCCCTGAAGTTGCTGCAGTGGAATCAGAGGAGCCTCCTGCCACGCCAGAGGCTGAGATTGGTAAGGCATGATTGCATGGATGAAGAAGGCAGGCCCTCCGCTCCCATAGGTTTTTAATTTGGAGTTCATCCTATAATCATGGACTATGGATTGCCACCCACAGCACCTGAACCGGTGGTAGAACCAGCCCCTGAAGAATCAGTAGGGACGCCTGCTGCTGAACCAGTAGTTGAAAGTGGTAAGATCTGACTTCATGGAAGATAGAAGTTTTAATCTTTATTTGAATGGAAATGGAAAGAGTTTGTAATTTCTATTTTTTTATGGACCTATGCTAACAGAAGCAGCACCTTTAGCTGAATCCGTCCCAGAAGAAGCAGTGGAGCGGCCAAGTGCTCCAGCTCTGAGTGGTAAGGGCTTTGGCCAATTAAGTTTTTTTTAATGAAGTCACTAGGTACTAGCCAAATTAATAAGCAGTTGCATTTTAAATATACCATTGTGCTAAACAGAACCTTCAGTGGAACCGTCCCCCATAGAGGTTACAGAAGAGCCTCTTGCTCCCATTGTGGAGAGTGGTAAGCCCTCAGACCAGTGCATGGAAAAATGAATCCATATTTTCAATGATCAAAATTGATTTTGCCTAACGCTTTGGTTATACTAACAGAACCAGCACCAGTAGCAGAAAGCCCTCCTGCAGAAACAGCAGAGCCGCAAACTACGACTGAGACAGAGAGTGGTAAGACCTGAGTCTAGCCTCTGCTGGAGTGGGGGGGCAGACAGACAACACAGCACTATGGTTTTCCCTGTTAACACAATATGGTTACTCGCAACACATCTCCTATTTATTTATTAATATACTGTTGATGGTTACCTTGATTTTAATGTTCTCCTCCCCTGTTAAGGTTACTTGTTGTGGTGTGTGTTTGGATCCTGGTAATGCTAAGTGATAAAGCTCTCACATGGATGGATAACAATTCACTTTTTGTTTTTCCTTGACCCCATTTTAATCCCTCTTCCCTTTTAAGGTTACTTGTGCTGAAGTATTTGGTCATTGTACGACTAAACGATAGTCTCCTACACATGGTTCTGGTGTTTTTAGACTAGAGGTTTTCTGCTGTACAGCAGGATGCAGCATGCTTGGGGTCTACCTCTGAATAAGTCCACAGTATCAGATCATGTAATGGTTTTACCTCTCTTTGCTGTCCTAGCTCCAGCTGCGGAACCTGCAACCATTGCAGCCGCCGAGGTCCCTGCACCCACCCCTGTAGGGTTTCCCTCACATGCCCCCTACCTCTTGATTGGCGGAGGCACGGCCTCCTTCGCTGCAGCACGCTCCATCAGGGCCAGGGACCCAGGAGCCAGGGTTAGTGGGCTTCTCTCTGTTGTTTATCTATGGATTGACCAATCATTTAGCAAGCGGTGTTATGATAAGTAGTCCGATTCTGGTTTGAGTCTGGAAAAATAATGCAGTCCTACCTTGTGTTGATTTCTTTGATAAGTCCATTTTAATTCCTTAACCAAAACATATTTTTGTTTTGATATCTGTCCACAGGTATTGATTATCACTGATGAACCAGACCTTCCATACATGAGGCCTCCTCTCTCCAAGGAGCTGTGGTTCTCTGATGATTCCAGTGTGGTTGACACCCTGCGCTTCAAACAGTGGAACGGCAAGGAGAGGAGGTGTGTGTGTGTGTGTGTGTGTGTGTGCTCACACTGTTAACAGTCAACTTAACATTCTCATGGACACAATCTTATGCAACATTCCTGTGTTAATGCATGTTTATTTCTGGTTTTCAGCATCTACTTCCAGCCTCCCTCATTCTACATCAGTCCTCAGGATTTGGAGAAAGTGGAGAATGGAGGAGTGGCTGTGCTCACTGGGAAAAAGGTTGGTGCTTTTTGTATTTATAGCAAGCATTCTGGTCTTGAGCTATTTTCCATACAATTGAACAATGTCTTACATTTAATTACTTATGCTATCTTTTTCCTAACAATACTTTTTCAGATTTAGTTAAAGGATTTATCAAACCTTGGAGAATGCAATGGACAGCACCCCAAGGATACTCTTCAATAATTAACTTATTTGTGAATGATTTATTGGTGAATTCATTATCAAACAGTATCATTTGAGTGCTGACCATTTCACTCAATGTATTTTACTAAGGAGAATCCAATGTTCTTTTGTTTTATTTAATCAAACCTTCCCCAATTTTCTCCAGGTGGTGCACATGGACGTGAGGGGAAACAAAGTGACACTGAGTGACAACACTGAGATCTCCTATGATAAGTGCCTGATTGCCACAGGTAAACCATGATGATAAATACAGTTTATCGAGTGCATCAGTTTAGTTACTGACTTGGATGTGACATTCACAACAGGCGATGACTTGTAGACTGAACAGCAATTAATTGAAGCTTTTCTCTTAAGGTGGAGTCCCAAGGAATCTGCAAGTGATTGAGAGAGCCGGAGAAGAGGTGACAAAGAGGACTACACTGTTTAGAAAGGTAAACACATTGCCTTCAAATCTGATGTTATGAAAAGTGTGGGCAGTAGCCACAAGACGATGATGCGTTAATTAGATGTAGGTGTTTGGTACCACTGACAACAACATGCTGAAGCTAGCATAGTGTTAGGTAGGGGCTGTTATGGTAGTTATCTTCAGGGACTGCACGACATGATGGGGCCATACTTGCGAACATTAGAAAAAGTTAAACTTTAAACGGTTTCTCAGTCTCAAAATGCGCATCATCCAATTAAAATTGTTAATTTACTTGCACGTGATAGAACGCTACATTCAGGCTGGTCCCATCAGATAACCTGGCACACGATTAATGCTATTTGGAGTTTATGCATCACAAGCCTGAATTACATGATTTATTTCATGTTTTGTGAAAAACTAGTGAATAATGTCCATCATTCAAGATGACAGTGCCAGCAAGTATGTTTTTTTTTTTTACCATTCGAATCCACCTTTTGAAAAGGCTTTTTTGCTATCATCCCTAGGTTGAAGATTTCAAAGCGTTGGATAAGGTCTCCAGGTACACCAAATCCATCACCATCATTGGAGGAGGGTTCTTGGGGAGTGAGCTGGCCTGTGCCCTTGGCAGGAGATGTAAGTTAAGACCACTGTCTGAATCAAGGAAGAAATGACACTATGACTGAACCAACACTTACCACAGTCAAATGCCCCTTTTTAAGGTGTCTGTCTGTCCATCTTCCATCCTCCCAGCTGCTGATTCTGATCTGGAGGTAATCCAGATGTTCCCTGAGAAGGGCAACATGGGGAAGGTGCTGCCTGAGTATCTGAGTAACTGGACAACAGCCAAAGTCAAGAGTGGTAAGAAGGAGGGAAAACTCTTAAAGAGATTCTCCTGTACTTTTTTATACTTTTTAGCCAATAGTTCTGAAAGTAGCGCTCACGAGCCAAACGTTGGCCCTGAAAGTTGTGTACTTTGTCATCACATCATTGTTCTCGAACCTGTGTAGTATGCACAAAGAGAATAAAAAATGTGTGGTGTTCATGAGCTGTGCACGTGCTTGGCCTCACCCCACAACCTCATTGGACAATGCTGTGCCGATCTGATCCCGCCTCCCACTTTAACCTTGCCACCTCATTGGACATCATTCCACCTGCCAATCAACATTGTCCCTCAAGGCTTTGTTGTGGCTAATTCCTGTTGTTGTACAGACCAGTATGGCAAGCCACTGATTGTGATAATGTAATTTATACAATGGAAAAGTTATAACCTACTTACAGTATATGTTTGCATCAAATTACCTACTCCTTTTAAAGTTGTGTAATGATTATATATAGGACTAGTATTTGTCTACGTGATGAATGGTGATTGCTGGCAATCAACTGCAGTTTTGGATTATCATGGAATACCTGCTGCGTCCACGTATAAGGGCAAAAGGTGGAGGGACATGATTATTTGATTGGGATGGATGGTTGAAACAACAAAGGTAGGGCGATATTTTCTTATCTAAAAAGTAAGTGGGTGAAAGTTTGCAGTATATATTTCTCTAGCGTATCAACTATATGATTTCGCGCCTGGTAAAAACCTTAGTCTATTGAGCAATATATTCCAAAATTCGAACAAAATACACCAGCGACAACATTTATGAGAGTGTTTCTGATCGAGTTGACAATTGTCTCCTAATGTATTTGTCTGGCTACAATGCCATCTTTAGTGCACATATTTCTCTGCTTGCTTCCAGAGAAATGTAGGCTATTGAAAGATACATTAAATTATAACCGAAGTCTAATAGATCTAACTTAAAATGTTCAAATGTTTTCTAACTTAGGATGCATGGATTTGATCGATGTATTCTATGTATTTTCGCAGTTATCAAAATAATTAATGTTAAAGTCACGTAGCCAGCCAATCCCCCTTGCTACAGAGCGCCCGTTCACTACATGACATGAACGAGTGCATGTCTCGTGCACTAAATGATGGCAGGTTAGAATGTAGATGGTTTATTATGCATGTATGCCATACATTGACAAAAACAGTAGGTTACAAAAATAACGAGGTGGTTTTCAAACCTCCGGAACACATCTTTATCTTTGTTTCACTAATGGACTGTATATGGGAGCTTCTACTCTGTAGAAATGACTGAGACAGCCATTGCCAACCTCGCCTGATGGATAAATTGTTAAAGAGAAGTAACATTTTTAAAGATAAGTTATTTATACTGAACCTCATCTCTTGCCTTTACAGAGGGAGTGAAGGTCATCACAGAAGCGTTGGTAAAAGGTGTAAGCTACAAAGATGGCAAAGTGGAGATCAAACTGAAGGATGGTCGTGTGGTGAAGACGGACCATATTGTTGCAGCTGTTGGGCTTGATCCCAGTGTAGAGCTGGCCAAGTCAGCAGGTCTGGAGGTAGACTCTGACTTTGGGGGCTATCGGGTCAACGCAGAACTGCAGGCTAGGTCCAATATATGGGTGGTAAGAACAAATTCAAGCGGTTCTCTTTGGATGCTACTGGGCAGTTCCACTGTAACAGAGTGATGCTGAGACTCACATTTTTCACTTAAAATGTATGTCAAACAAAAACCAATGATTTCAAAGTTAAACAAACCATAAAACTCTATGCACAAGGACTACTTTTAATAATTTCAGTTTAATCTGAAATGTCAATTCTCCGTAAAGAAGAGCTCCCCGATTTGAAAGTTTGATAACATCTCATAAGTTATGCATCCTTTACTCTCATTTTCAAGCACACGGAAACTATAAAAATGTCTTGTCATTTATGTGGCATGACTATGTAGGCCACTGTTGTGATCCTTTGTGTCTCCTGTTTACAGGCAGGTGATGCAGCGTGCTTCTATGACATCAGACTGGGCCGCAGGCGAGTGGAGCACCATGACCATGCAGTTGTGAGCGGCAGGCTAGCCGGAGAGAACATGACGGGAGCCAACAAGCCCTACTGGCATCAGTCCATGTTCTGGTATGAGTCATATTATTCAGTTTCCATGTCAGTAGTTGTCAGTCGGTGATTCCCAAACCAGCCCCTCGCCCCTACCAACTCGCTTGGAGGGCCCTCTGTTGTTATGTGCTGCGTGACACACTTGTGACTTGAATGATGCAATTCATGTTCAACATTTGCCAAAAGCAATACACCCTGCATCCCACTGCTGGCTTGCCTCTGAAGCTAAGCAGGGTTGATCCTGGGTGGGAGACCAGATGCTGCTGGAAGGGGTTTTGGAGGGCCGGTAGGAGGCACTCTTTCCTCAGGTCCTAATCATCCCCAGCTTCCAACTGGCTCATTCACCCCCCCTCCTCTCCCCTGTAACTATTCACCAGGTTGTTGCTGTAAATGACAATGTGTTCTCAGTCAACTTACCTGGTAAAATAAAACGAGCCTGAAATTCAAATAGAAAATGTCCCCACACACACACACAGTTTTAGAAAACCTAGTCATTCAAGGGTTTTTTCTTTATTTTTACTATTTTCTACATTGTAGAATAATAGTGAAGACATCAAAACTATGAAATAACACATATGGAATCATGTAGTAACCAATAAAGTATTAAACAAATGAAAATATATTTTATATTTGAGATTCTTCAAATAGCCACCCTTTGCCTTGATGACAGCTTTGCACACTCTTGGCGTTCTCTCAACCAGCTTCATGAGGTAGTCACCTGGAATGCATTTCAATTAACAAGTGTGCCTTAAAAGTTAATTTGTGGAATTTCTTTCCTTCTTAATGCGTTTGAGCCAATCATTTGTGTTGTGACAAGGTAGGGGGGTTATACAGAAGATAGCCCTATTTGGTAAAAGACCAAGTCCATATTATGGCAAGAACAGCTCAAATAAGCAAAGAGAAACGACAGTCCATCATTACTTTAAGACATGAAGGTCAGTCAATACGGAACATTTCAAGAACTTTGAAAGTTTCTTCAAGTGCAGTCGCAAAAATCATCAAGCGCTATGATGAAACTGGCTCTCATGAGGACCGCCACAGGAATGGAAGACCCAGAGTTACCTCTGCTGCAGAGGATAAGTTCATTAGGGTTACCAGCCTCAGAAATTGCAGCCCAAATCAATGCTTCACAGAGTTCAAGTAACAGACACATCTCAACATCAACTGTTCAGAGGGGACTGTGTGAATTAGGCCTTCATGGTCGAATTGCTGCAAAGAAACCACTACTAAAGAACACCAATAATAAGAAGAGACCTGCTTGGGCCAAGAAGCACAAGCAATGGACATTAGACCGGTGGAAATGTGTCCTTTGGTCTGGAGTCCAAATTGGAGATTTTTGGTTCCAACCGCCATGTCTTTGTGAGACGCGGTGTGGGTGAACGGATGATGTGTATTTCCCGCCGTAAAGCATGGAGGAGGATGTGTTATGGTGTGGGTTGCTTTGCTGGTGACACTGTCTGTGATTTTATTTAGAATTCAAGGCACACTTAAACAGCATGGCTACCACAGCATTCTGCAGCAATACGCCATCCCATCTGGTTTGGGCTTAGTGGGACTATCATTTGTTTTTCAACAGGGCAATGACCCAACACACCTCCAGGCTGTGTAAGGGCTATTTTACCAAGAAGGAGAGTGATGGAGTGCTGCATCAGATGACCTGGCCTCCACAATCCCCCGACCTCAACCCAATTGAGATGGTTTGGGATGAGTCGGACCGCAGAATGAAGGAAAAGCAGCCAACAAGTGCTCAGCATATGTGGGAACTACTTCAAGACTGTTGGAAAAGCATTCCAGGTGAAGCTGGTTGAGAGAATGCCAAGAGTGTGCAAAGCTGTCATCAAGGCAAAGGGTGGCTATTTGAAGAATCTCAAATAAAATCTATTTTAATTTCTTTAACACTTTTTTTTGGTTACTACAGTTGTCAAAAGTTTGACACAAGTATTGGTCTTCACAAAGTTTGCTGCTTCAGTGTTTTTAGATATTTTTGTCAGATGTTACTATGGTATACTGAAGTATAATTACAAGCATTCCATAAGTGTCAAAATCTTTTATTGACAATTACATTAAGTTTATGCAAAGAGTCAATATTTGCAGTGTTGACCCTTCTTTTTCAAGATCTCTGCAATCAGCCCTGGCATGCTGTCAATTAACTGCTGGGCCACATCCTGACTGATGGCAGCCCATTCTTGCATAATCAATGCTTGGAGTTTGTCAGAATTTGTGGGTTTTTGTTTGTCCACCCGCCTCTTGAGGATCGACCACAAGTTCTCAATGGGATTAAGGTCTGGGGAGTTTCCTGGCCATGGACCCAAAATGTCGATGTTTTGTTCCCCAAGCCACTTAATTATCACTTTTGCCTTATGGCAAGGTGCTCCATCATGCTGGAAAAGGCATTGTTTGTCACCAAACTGTTCTTGGATGGTTGGGAGAAGTTGCTCTCGGAGGATGTGTTGGTACTATTCTTTATTCGTGGCTGTGTTCTTAGGCATAATTGTGAGTGAGCCCACTCCCTTGGCTGAGAAGCAACCCCACACATGAATGGTCTCAGGATGCTTTACTGTTGGCATGACACAGGACTGATGGTAGCGCTCACCTTGTCTTCTCCGGACAAGCTTTTTTCCGGATGCCCCAAACAATCGGAAAGGGGATTCATCAGAGAAAATGACTTTACCCCAGTCCTCAGCAGTCCAATCCCTGTACCTTTTGCAGAATATCAGTCTGTCCCTGATGTTTTTCCTGGAGAGAAGTGACTTGCAGATAACCATGGTTAACAGAGGAAGAACAATGATTTCAAGCACCACCCTCCTTTTAAAGCTTCCAGTCTGTTATTCTAACTCAATCAGCATGACAAAGTGATCTCCAGCCTTGTCCTCGTCAACACACTCACCTGTGTTAACGAGATAATCACTGACATGATGTCAGCTGGTCCTTTTGTGGCAGGACTGAAATGCAGTGGAAATGTTTTTTGGGGATTAAGTTCATGTTCATGGCAAAGAGGGACTTTGCAATTCATCTGATCACTCTTCATAACATTCTGGAGTATATGCAAATTGCCATCATAAAAACTGAGGCAGCAGACTTTGTGAAAATTAATATTTGTGTCATTCTCAACTTTTGACCACGACTGTACATGATTCCGTATGTGTTATTTCATAGTTTTGATGTCTTCACTATTATTCTACAATGTAAAAAATAGTACAAATAAAGAAAAACCGTTGAATGAGTAGGTGTGTCCAAACTTTTGACTGGTTGTGTGTGTGTATATATATATATATATATATATATATATCAGTAACAGTGAAACATTTAATTTGGGAGGTATTTTGTATGCGTGTGTCAAGCCTCGAAATCAGACACAAACAAATACAGGTGGCTCATAATTAGGCACGCCTCTTCATTCTTTTGTGTGAAATTGCGCAATCTAAAAAAAACAACACAGTGCGTTATGGGATACCACTTAACTCTGAAGCCGGCAGCGTAGCTGGCTCAGTCAGTGGCTATTGGAGGGTCTAATGAACCCCTACACCCTCCATAATTTTCACTCCCTCAGCTTTGGGATGCTTGCGCATATGGCAGAGGCGCGTGTGAACGCGCAAATGGAGGGGCGGGGGAAAGGGAAGGGGATAATTTGAGATTCAGCCAGTGATTCCCTCTCCTTTGACCTCTGACCCCTGACTATGTATATCATGTCCTATTGTGTTCCACAGGAGTGACCTGGGGCCTGATGTAGGCTATGAGGCCATTGGGATAGTAGACAGTAGCCTTCCAACTGTTGGAGTGTTTGCCAAAGCCACTGCTAAGGACACCCCCAAAGCTGCCACAGAGAAGTCCGGTATGACCTTCCACAATATACTGATTTACCGTCAACATCTGATTCTACAGAAGGACCTCTGTGTACTTTACAAATCAATAATAAATATGTAATATCCCCCCAAAACAATTGATTTGAAGACATAGACTGAGCGTCTTTCCTCTGATTGCTGTAGGAACTGGAATCCGTTCGGAGAGTGAGACTGAGGGGACGGCCAGTAGCCCTGTAGCCTCCTCTTCCCCTGCACCCCCTCCAGTACTCCAGCAGAAGGACGACTATGGGAAAGGAGTGATCTTCTATCTGCGAGACAAAGTGGTGGTGGGCATTATCCTGTGGAACGTGTTCAACAGAATGCCCGTCGCAAGGAAGGTGAGAACCGTCACAAATGTCGGAGGATAAATATTTTCTCTGTTCTAACGTTTATTGTCACTAAAGTGAAGTTCAAAACAGAGTTAAATATAGACTGATTTGCTTTGCATTCTTGTCTTTGCAGATCATCAAAGATGGAGAGGAACACGCAGATCTGAATGAAGTGGCTAAGCTCTTCAACATTCACGAGGACTGAGTCTTCTCTACTCTGAGGAGGCTGAGCCTATGCTGGGAGACGTATGCTGTCACTACTCATAAAGGGTTTGAACTTTCACAGTCATTGCCAGGCTTTGGCAGACCCTAATATGATGATGCACTTGAAAAGAAAAGGGAGACTCTGGACACATCTACTCTGTACATGTACGTTTCATGTCGCTGGAATATTTTCATACATTGGTAATTTATATCACATGCATCTGTTTTTTTCTTTACTATTGAAGATGGTGAATATAAATATTCACCCTGTCTATCTGTCTAATCATTCTATGGTATGAATGTTGCATTTTGTGATCAAGGTGAAATTGTCCATCCCGGGAATACAGGTGACGGTGTACAAAGTACAAACAGCATACTGTTACGTGGAGGTTGTTTTTCAGTGTGATCAGAGCAGCTCATTATGTTAAAGGCTGCAATAAAAATATTTTGAAATTATCCTACAATTTGCATTATTATGTCCAAAGATGTGACCACTCTGTTAGGGGAACTGGTTCTGATATGGAATGCTAGCACTATATAGTCTAGCACCTTGATACACGTTTTCTTGGAAATGTACTGTATTAAGACATCACGGTTTCGCATCGTTGAAATGTTGGTAATTAAATGACACAAGCTCAAATTTGGAATCTATTGTGCAGTGGTTCACCATGTTGAAACACTGTTTAGTTCATCAAAAGAGCCATTCCCAAATTCCAACCATCACTACTAACCTGCCTGCACTGCTCCCACAGACTCTTCCTGGCCTGGGAGTTCTCAAGTTAAAGTGCCATGTTAAAGTAAATATCCTTGGAGTGGCTGGGAACAGGCAGTCCTGCTCAGAGGGCACCTGACCTGTGCGGGTTATATCATACAGAACCACTCACTGGAAAAGTAGGTCTGCAGTATGCTCTGCAGAATACGTTATGCTCTAAAGAAGGCTGCCACATTAAAATTAAGGCTGGCCTACTTAACCACTATGGAACTGGAAATGGTTTTACATGCAGAAAACTTACTGCACGATTGTAATGATTCTTCCCCATCCGCTGACACTGGCTCTTAAACACCTTCCTGTGGGAAGGCGGGAAAGGTCTTACGACAATATGTGCAGCTAACATCCCTGTTGCTAAGGTAGTCGTAGGCATAATTACTATTTTTTTTTAACTGAAATGTATTGCCGCCTTATGTCTGACTTTTACTATAAATCTGAGTTACATTTATATTTTAGTAATTTATCAGACGCTCTTATCCAGAGAGACTTATAATTAGTGCATTCATCTTAAGATACTGTAGCTAGGTGATACAACTACACATCACAATCGTATCATGTACATTTTCCCTCAAAGTATTTATCAGCAAAGTCTGCTAGTGGGAAAACAGAAGTGCCTTTTTTATTTTTGGGGGGGTGGGGTTCCTCCATAGGTGTTGTAATTTATCTACATGTCCAAAGAGACTGAAGCAATTAACATGTGAACAGAAAATGTAACCCTTCGAGGGAGAGTTTAATTAACTAGTTGAGACAACTAACATTTCTCATAAAGAAATATGCTAAATGTCTTCCCCTTTTGCAGTTTCTTATTGTACTTGAATTTGTGCCCTTATTGCATTTGACTGCCTTTAGTATCCCAATTCTCATGCTAGACTTCAAATTCAAAATCCTTTCTTTCTTTAAATTCTTTAAAAAAGTATTATTGAAATTAATTACTATTTTAATAATGTAGGTAGATATGTATCTACCAATATATATTTGGGGAATGTATGTCCACGTTCTCTGTTATGATTGTGTTTTTATTTGTGGGGAGAAAACAGATATATTCCACCGGAAATGTATTGAGTGTGGATCCAAACTGCGCTCAAAGTCTAAAGCCATCATAAGATAAAATCTCAAAGTATTTTGGTGCCAAAAGCGCACTGAAAAGAGAGTCTAAAATGCTGCTGTCTCTTTAAATGTTCCTGATGTAATTTCTGGAGCATGCATGTGGCTATGAAAAAGAGATAAAGCTTGTGCTCTTCCACACAAACTCTCGCATAGCAACTTCCCCAGACCTTGAGTTATAGACAAGCATCATCTTGGATGTTACACCTGCAGAGAGCAGGAGGCTCAGAGGGCTCCATAAGGATTTGTCTGGGTAGCGGAGCAACACCATGGCTCTCTGCATAGGTTCACAGACTCTTCACTGAGTTATATGCCTCTGAATACTTCATCCATTTTAATTTTATTTTATGCATAGTGCTGTAAGCAGAGAATGCTTTCACTAGTCCTATGGATGGTATGGGTTTCGTCTGTCTGCTTTCTCCAAGGCAGGTAAGAAACATCAAATTATTGTCTTGCTCTTAGGCTTACTAAGCCTTTAGGTACATATTGTTTTATTATAGCCTATGCCTCTGGCTGTTTGAGTAAAACTAGGGAGGACACTAAGAAAAAATTAATATGTTGATTCAGTGTACATTTATAATGTGTAATCAACTGAAGAAATCTAGATCAGCAACTTTTGAAGGGAGAGAAGTTGTTGAACCATAGGGAATTTACAATGTTTTGCCAATTATATTAAAATAACTTAAGCTAATTACCTACAGAGAAATATAGGTCTTTGAAAGGTTCATGTTATTTAAATGTGCCTAAGGAATACATGTATCGTATATATTTTATTGAGGAGATGAGCTAAACATGTTTTACATTGCATTTTGTAAAAGGAATGACCAATAACTGTAGGATTTGTAAACCGCTGAGACGGAAAGACACAGTGGAGATAGGATTTTGTCCATTGGATGAGATATACAACAGTCTACATAAATGGGCAAGCTACATGACCTGCATTTTCTAATTTCAATATAATATAAAACTGATCACTCCCACAGAAGTACCGTCCTTTTAATTGTAATTATAAGAATATTACAATTTTATTACAAAAAACGACTTTACTTTAGTGCATGTGGTTCATTACAAAGAAATGGCAATTACAAAGAGCATATCTTATTTCCTCATACTTTCTGAGAAATGTTTTTGCAGAAAATCACTTGAGATACAGTGCAACTCTTCACCTTCACCTGTATGAATCAAATCCTCTCTATCACATCCCTTTATCATGGCCATCATCTGAAGCAGTAGTTGCCCATCAGTTCCAGATAATACCACTCCTGACATTCCTCTCACAGTTTCCTCCTCCCCTTTGGCAGGCCTGGGTCCTGTAAGGAGATGAAGCTACCTAGCAGGGTAGGGAAGGCCCCTTCCCCATCTGATTTTCTGGATAAACTTATGGGAAGGACATCTGGGTATGACGCCCGCATTAGACCCAACTTCAAAGGTATATTGTAATACATAGTACAGTAGATTACACAGTACAGTAATACACACACACAGTAATACACATTACAGTATAGTACATCCTAAGTGGGTGGGTGTGGTACAGTCGTTTTACAGAATAAATCTAAGACACAATGTGACATGAATCAGAAAGACTTCCACTTTCTATTTATTGTGATACTTGAACCCAGAATAACTCAGTGTTTGTTTTTGGTTAGAAACGTGTCATTTTGCATGCATGTTCACCCACAGGCCTAGTTTATTTTGTTTCTTCACAGCCAGCGAAGCAAGCAGATTCCCTCTGACATATTTCCTCTTCATTTCTCAGGGGTCACATCTCGTCATATATATTTCATACTTGCTCCACATCACTGAAATATGCCAGTACATGCCTTGCAGGGTAACTCCCTGCTGATGTCTATAAATACACTCATGTAACTCAAGTAGAATCAATAAATTATACCCTCTTAGGAAATTATATTATGAAAAATGTAGGATGTCAGTAGTTGAGAGATGCAATATACTAATGGGTGTATTGGAAATGACAACACCATTTTATTCTGTCTGTTTGTGTGGCTCAATCTAATACAAGACAACTTGCCACATTATGAATGTAAGAGAGCTGTTATTCCATTATGCACTGGTAGACAATACAATCCTCATGTCATTGCAATGTAGATACTGTAGACCTGAATTTTTTTCATGTATGAATGAACATGTACATTACCAGTCAAAAGTTTTAGAACACCTACTCATTCAAGGGTTTTTCTTTATTTTTACTATTTTCTACATTGTAGAATAATAGTGAAGATATCAAAACTATGAAATAACACATATGGAATCGTGTAGTAACCAAAAAAGTGTTACACAAATCAAAATATATTTTATATTTAAGATTCTTCAAATAGCCACCCTTTGCCTTGATGACAGCTTTGCACACTCTTGGCATTCTCTCAACCAGCATCACCTGGAATGCTTTTCCAACAGTCTTGATGGAGTTTCCACATATGCTGAGTACTTGTTGGCTGCTTTTCCTTCACTGTGCAGTCCGACTCATCCCAAACCATCTCAATTGGGTTGAGCTCTGGGGATTGTGGAGGCCAGGTCATCTGATGCAGCACTCCATCACTCTCCTTCTTGGTAAAATAGCCCTTACACAGCCTGGAGGTGTGTTGGGTCATTGTCCTGTTGAAAAACAAATGATAGTCCCACTAAACCCAAACCAGATGGGATGGTGTATCGCTGCAGAATGCTGTGGTAGCCATGCTGGTTAAGTGTGCCTTGAATTCTAAATAAATCACAGACAGTGTCACCAACAAAGCTCCCCCACACCATAACACCTCCTCCTCCATGCTTTACGGTGTGAAATACACATGTGGAGATCATCCGTTCACCCACAACACGTCTCACAAAGACATTTACATTACATTTACATCATTTAGCAGACGCTCTTATCCAGAGCGACTTACAAATTGGTGCATTCACCTTATAGCCAGTGGGATAACCACTTCACAATATTTTTTTATTTTTTTTGGGGGGTGGGGTAAGAGGGGGTAGAAGGATTACTTTATCCTATCCAAGGTATTCCTTAAAGAGGTGGGGTTTCAAGTGTCTCCGGAAGGTCTAATGTTCGTGTTTCTTGGCCCAAGCAGGTCTCTTCTTCTTATTGGTGTCCTTTAGTAGAGGTTTATTTGCAGCAATTCGACCATGAAGGCCTAATTCACACAGTCCCCTCTGAACAGTTGATGTTGAGATGTGTCTGTTACTTGAACTCTGTGAAGCATTGATTTGGGCTGCAATTTCTGAGGCTGGTAACCCTAATGAACTTATCCTCTGCAGCAGAGGTAACTCTGGTCTTCCATTCCTGTGGCGGTCCTCATGAGAGCCAGTTTCATCATAGCGCTTGATGATTTTTGCGACTGCACTTGAAGAAACTTTCAAAGTTCTTGAAATGTTTCGTATTGACTGACCTACATGTCTTAAAGTAATGATGGACTGTCGATTCTCTTTGCTTATTTGAGCTGTTCTTGCCATAATATGGACTTGGTCTTTTACCAAATAGTGCTATCTTCTGTTTACCCCCCACACACACACACACACACACACACACACACATTGTCACAACACAACTGATTGGCTCAAATGCATTAAGAAGGAAAGAAATTCCACAAATTGACTTTTAAGAAGGCACACCTGTTAATTGAAATGCATTCCAGGTGACTACCTCATGAAGCTGGTTGAGAAAATGCCAAGAGTGTGCAAAGCTGTCATCAAGGCAAAGGGTGGCTATTTGAAGAATCTCAAATCTCAAATATATTTTCATTTGTTTAACACTCTTTTGTTTACTACATGATTCCATATGTGTTATTTCATAGTTTTGATGTCTTAACTATTATTCTACAATGTACAACATTTTAAAAATAAAGAAAAACCCTTGAATGAGTAGGTGTTCTAAAATGTTTGACCAGTAGTGTATAAGTAATGCATTTTACTGTGCATTTGAAGCAAAGAACACTGCCTGTTTCAGAAAGCAGCATGCAGTGAAACATGGAATTTATATTTATATTACAGATATATTACATATGAATGGCTGAGTTTGTCATGGACGATTTTTCAGGTCCTCCTGTGAATGTCACCATTAACCTCTTCATCAACAGCTTTGGTTCCATCACAGAAACCACAATGGTGAGGGTCTTTTCACTATCATCATCCACCTTTCATTCAAACAGTGGCTGTTCGCTCCCTTTAATAGTCTCTTTTATACTATAACTACCATAGGATTATCGTCTCAATGTGTTTCTACGTCAACAATGGAACGACCCGCGACTGGCCTATAAGGAGTACCCTGATGACTCTCTGGACCTGGATCCTTCCATGTTGGACTCCATCTGGAAACCTGACCTTTTCTTTGCCAATGAAAAGGGGGCAAACTTTCACGAAGTCACCACAGACAACAAACTGCTGCGGATATTCCAAAATGGGAATGTCCTCTACAGTATCAGGTGACCTGTGTCTCTAAAAGAGTAGTGTTCAGTAACAATAATTATCAATAGTTCACATATTTGACTTTCTTCACTCAATTTGAAGCCACAGGTAATGTTAGAGTGTACAAAGCTCCTCATACCTGTCTTCTATTCATCTTCTCACTATGTGCTTCTGGTTCTGTGAGCCAGGTTAACTCTGATCCTGTCCTGCCCCATGGATCTGATGAATTTCCCCATGGACATTCAGACGTGCTCTATGCAGCTGGAAAGCTGTGAGTTTTCTTTTCCCTCTTTTTATCTATTCTTTGCACTCGGCTAGTTTCACTCCCTGGTGCCTCTTTTTCCCCATTCTCTACAATTGACTAGACAGGCTTTTGCTGTTGACAACTTTATAAATAAACTCCCTCTGTCGCTGGCTTTACCATGAATCAAATAGACCCTTCTTCTCCTCTGTGCTCTAGTTGGCTACACCATGAATGACCTGTGTTTCCAGTGGCTGGACATTGGTCCTGTCCAGGTGGCAGATGACCTGATGCTTCCTCAGTTTGTGTTGAAAGAGGAGAAAGACTTGGGCTACTGCACCAAGCACTACAACACAGGTAGATTCTGGACTCTCAATGGTATGTTATTGCCACACTTTGCTTAATGAAAATGTCTTCATCTCCAACCATCTGGCATGCTGGCAGGTAAATTTGCCTGCATCGAGGTAAAGTTCCACCTGGAGAGACAGATGGGCTACTACCTGATCCAGATGTACATCCCCAGCCTGCTAACAGTCATCCTCTCCTGGGTCTCCTTCTGGATCAACATGGACGCCGCCCCGGCTAGAGTGGGCCTTGGTATCACCACAGTGCTCACCATGACAACCCAAAGCTCTGGGTCCAGGGCATCCCTGCCTAAGGTCATAGATAAATTATATTTTATTCTGCTCAGGTGTTCTGTCTGGACAACCAACATAGTCAATACAAATGTATTAAAAAATATACTTTAATTCAGAAACTGCCAGTTACCAGTTCTATACTTAATATCTAATCATCACACAATATTTCAGTGGTGTGAACGTTCCTGTACTAAGAGCACCATCACCGTGTTGTTTACCTGCATGTTGAAGTTGTGATTCTAAACTGTATTCATTTATTTTGTGGGTTGTGTAGGTGTCTTATGTGAAGGCCATCGATATCTGGATGGCTGTGTGTCTTCTTTTTGTGTTCGCTGCACTGCTGGAGTATGCAGCAGTAAACTTTGTTTCACGGCAGCACAGAGAGTTCTTCAGACTGAGGAAAAGGATCAAAGAACAACAGCGGCAGAGAACTGTGAGTACTAGACAATGATGTAAAAAACACTGGATTGCTGATGCTATGTATTGGCCATTGAGAGGCTTTGAAGCCACCGGGTTTTTTATAACGGTGGGGGAGTGCCAAGATAGAGGCACGGTGGCTTCAACACAGTGCCCCCCTATCAGTCATCTGGTGTATAAATCATTTGTACAAGCCCCTGTGCAGCCCACCCCCTCAGGCTGCTGTCGCCTGCTATTCCCTCTGAGCCCAGTTATGCAGCAGCTACACAGTTCAGCTGGCTGTCGTATCTCATGCTGGGAGATCCACAGATCCACTGGCCTGTGCTAAATTCAAGTCCTTTTCTTTCTTCTTCTGGCTATAAGTGCTCTGCTCAACAGCTTGGCTTGCCGTTTCCCTTTGCATCTCAAAATAATGAGACAAATATGAAAGTAAACAAGTAACGCAAAAGAGAATGATCTAAAACATTTTTTCAGGAATGATTTAACTGAATTATGGTAGTAGTTTGTGTGTAGCGCCACAGTTAGCCTGCCCACAATATTATGGAAATTCTGGTAACACTTCATTTTAAGGGGTCCTTATTATAGTGTAATTACATATGTAATTACTAGGGGTGTAACAATCCATCTACTACATCGATGTATCGATTTATATTCCTATGATCCAACTACATCGATCTGTGCTCGGCGAGTTGGCCTTTTGGACAACATATATCAATCTAACATCGTTTTAAAATGTAATAAATCGATTGTATCGATACTAGGAAATAACCCATTGGATTTAAGCACGTCAGACTTTATATGGATGTTTTTTCTTAGCACTTTTAATGATAAAGGCTTTAAACATTACTCGATTCAGTCTGCCTATCCGTGACGTCATCGCCCCGCGCCAGCAGCAGCGCAAAGGCGCAAAGACAACAAAACATAGCATGGCGGACGACAGAGGAGAAGCCGACGAGCGAGAAATTATCAAGCCACCATTGCGGTCCTTACAAGAAACAGGAATCTAGGAAACTTCACCTGCACTGTCCAGTATCCAGGTATTTATTTCAGTCACACTGGTTGAATTTTTGGCTAAAAGGTTACTGAATCGATTTCAAGTCACTGAATCGTTTCGGATCGTATCGTTCTAAATGAACCAATATCGTCCTTGAATCGTATCGACAACCACGAATCGTGATACAAATCGAATCGTTGTTAAAACGAATCGTTACACCCCTAGTAATTACATTGTAACAAGTATTGTAATTAATTGTAAGAATTCATAGTTACACTGTAATAACAAAATGTAACTGGTGGTAATTGCAGTCTGTAATTACAGGGGTGTAACAATGAATGCTTGTTACAAATCTTAAAAGTTTCCGATAGCATCCAAACGCACAATTTTTCAGCCTGCACAAACCATGTGATAAGCGTAAGCCAATTGAAAACCGACCACCTCATTGACATAACTCTTCAATAAAGATCTGGAGTCTGATGCCAGATCTTGAAATCTATCCTAAATGTTTCTTTAGCAGCAAGAGAGGAGTTGCCACATGGGGCGGCGCACAATTGGCCCTGCTTCGTCCAGGGGAGGGAATGGCCGGCAGGGATGTAGCTCAGTTGGTAGTTGGTATGTGGGTTCGATTCCCACGGGGGGCCAGTATGAAAAATAAAATAAATGTATGCACTCACTAACTGTAAGTCGCTCTGGATAAGAGCGTCTGCTAAATGACTAAAATGTAAAAAAAAAAATAATAATAATGTAAAAATGATGCCCAGGCCCATTGGCAAAAACGGGTTCACAAACGGTTCACCTCAATAACTTTAAATTGTTAAATCATTTAACGGTGCATTTGACAATGGGTCAATTACTTTAACCATCAATTAAATATGTTTATACTCATTAACAAACTATGGTTGAAATTGTGAGATAGTCATTTGTGCTTGACAAATTGTAAGCCTATAGACGGCTTAGCTGACAACGTCATGATGTGCGAGCTTCCATTGGGCAGAAGTCAGCTATTGTGATTCTGGGTGGCCAGATTGCTAGCAAGAATGACAAGAAACGGCCATGTGGGGAATCGTAAGTGGCTCGTTTCATCTTGTTCTTTATAACATGTCTTGTTTTTAGGTGTTTTGACTGATTTCATGTCAATGCTAATATGGCTCAAATTCGCTAGCTAGCTAAACAACAACTGTAACAAAGTATTTGAGAGACAACAAGTGCTCATTGTGCAAATGTATTTATGTTTTTAATAAACATTGGAAACGAAATATAGTTTACATGTCAACAATCTAAGCCAACCCCGTCTGGTTTGCCATAGTTGCCAGGTCTAGCTAAATTTCTAGCCCAATGACTACTCAAAACCCGCCCACAAGGCCTTGAAATCTATCCTAAATGTTTATTTCGCAGCAAGAGAGGAGTTGCCACATTTAGCCAATAAAACTTTTTTCAATAACATTATCGAGTGAAATAAGAAGGGATATCGACTTAACTTCTAACGACCTAAGAAGGAGAATTCGGTTTTCCATCAAAATAATCATTCTTGGGAGCTGATGTGACTAATAAAGGAATTTGAATATGTCGCAAGAGAAAATATAATTTGCCCTTATTAAACTTCAAAAAACAAATGTACGACTATTTTCTGGCAATTGTGCCATTATTATGTGCCAGATGTTAAGACTACAAACCGTTATAAATGGCCTATCTGCGAGATTGACATAGGCATAGGCTAGGCCTACTGACTAAAATCTGGGTTTATGATTGTAATTCAACTTTGCTATGGTTTGGTTAGCTAGATGCAGGTAGCCTATAGCGCCTGATAGGCCTACATCTCATGTCAGATAGCCTACAGTAGCCTAGGCAAGATATAAGATGAATGATTTAGCAGCTTGCTTAGTTCAAATTGACAGACTAATTTATTCAACATGAATAGCGAGGCGATTTCGAGGTAAGAAGTGCTTCCGTTGCCCAATAGCCTGCTGGAATGGGGTCATAATTTCAATCACTGAATCAAATATTAATAATATGGATATGAACTGACTAGGTTTATGCTTGTCAACAACAGCCAGTGTTTTCTTTACCTGTAGCCTAATCTGACTGACTGTTACCTGCATTCTATAAAAAAAATATTTAAAAAATGTAGATAGAACTGATAACTTCCAATTTCAATAACTAAACGTTAATAATTGCATAATAACACAAGGCTACAACAACAATAAACTGAAGTTATAATATAGCCTATCAATTAAATGATTAAGTGGTGTAAAGTACTTAAGTTGTTTTTTGGAGGGTACAGTGCATTCGGAAAGTATTCAGACCCCTTGACGTTTTCCACATTTTGTTACATTACAGCCTTATTCTAAAATTGATTAAATTGTTTTTCCCCCTTCATCAATTACAGAGTCTTCTTGGTTATGACGCTACAAGCTTGGCACACCTGTATTTGGGGAGTTTCTCCCATTCTTCTCTGCAGATCCTCTCAAGCTCTGTCAGGTTGGATGGGGAGTGTCGCTGCACAGCTATTTTCAGGTTTCTCCAGAGATGTTCGATCGGGTTCAAGTCTGGGCTCTGGCTGGGCGACTCAAGGACATTCAGAGACTTGTCCTGAAGCCACTCCTGCGTTGTCTTGGCTGTGTGCTTAGGGTCGTTGTCCTGTTGGAAGGTGAACCTTTGCCCCAGTCTGAGGTCCTGAGTGCTCTGGAGCAGATTTTCATCAAGGATCTCTGCACTTTGCTCCGTTCATCTTTCCCTCGATCCTGAGTAGTCTCCCAGTCCCTGCTGCTGAAAAACATCCCCACAGCATGATGCTGCCACCACCATGCTTCACCGTAGGGATGGTGCCAGGTTTCCTCCAGACGTGACACTTGGCATTCAGGCCAAAGAGTTACATCTTGGTTTCATCAGACCAGATTATCTTGTTTCTCATGGTCTGAGAGTCTTTAGGCGGGCTGTCATGTGCCTTTTACTTTTACTGGCCACTCTACCATAAAGGCCTGATTGGTGGAGTGCTGCAGAGATGGTTGTCCTTCTGGAAGGTTCTCCCATCTCCACAGAGGAACTCTGGAGCTCTGTCAGAGTGACCATCGGGTTCTTGGTCACCTCCCTGACCAAGGCCCTTTTCCCTCGATTGCTCAGTTTGGCCAGGCGGGCAGCTCTAGGAAGAGTCTTGGTGGTTCCAAACTTCTTCCATTTAAGAATGATGGAAGCCACTGTGTTCTTGGGGACCTTCAATGCTGCAGATATGTTTTGGTACCCTTCCCCAGATCTGTGCCTCGACACAATCCTGTCTCGGAGCTCTACGGACAATTCCTTCAACCTCTTGGCTTGTTTTTTGCTCTAACACACACTGTCAACTGAGGGACCTTATATAGACAGGTGTGTGCCTTTCCAAATCCTGTCCAATCAATTGAATTTACCACAGGTGGACTCCAATCAAGTTATAAAAACATCTCAAGGATGATCAATGGAAACAGGATGCACCTGAGCTCAATTTCGAGTCTCATAGCAAAGGGTCTGAATACTTATGTAAATAAGGTATTTCAGTTTTTTATTTTTAATATATTTGCAAAAATGTCTAAAAACCTGTTTTTGCTTTGTCATTATGGGGTATTGTGTGTAGATTGATGAGGAAAAACATGTATTTAATCAATTTTAGAATAAGGCTGTAACGTAACAAAATGTGGAAAAATTCAAGGGGTCTGGATACCTTCTGAATGCACTGTATCTGTACTTCACCATTTATATTTTTGACAACTTGTACTTTTATGTATGTAGTGAAGTATGTACTTTCCCCGACACACAAAATTACTCGTTACATTTTAAATGCTTAGCAGGACAGGAAAATGGTCCAATTCATGCACTTATCAGTAGAACATCCCTGGTTATCCCTACAGCCTCTGATCTGGCGGACTCACAAAACATACACGCTTCATTTGTAAATGATGTCTGAGTGATGGAGATAGCCCATAAATGTAAAAAAGAAAAAGGTGCCGTAATGTTTGCTTAATAAAAATAATTTGAAATTATTTATACTTTTACTTTTGATACTTAAGTATATTTAAAACCAAACTTTTACTCAAGTAGTATTTTACTGGGTGACTTTCACTTTTACTTGAGTCATTTTCTATTAAGGTATCTTTACTTCTACTCAAGTATGACAATGGGTACTTTTTCCACCACTGATGAAATCCGTTTGACAGCTCCAGGTAGACTACAGAAGTGGCACAAATTGATTTGCAATGACTGCAGTGATATTGTCATTTCAACATATTTATTGTATAAAATGGTAGGCTACAGTAGCCTACATAGGCATAAACATTTATGTTAGCTCAATTTAGTCATTAATAAATTGGCAAAATGTCTGTGACCTGTCATGTGCAAGTTTTAAATTGACACAATGCCTGTTAGCATAGGTGTCAGCTAGAGATGACGTGCAGGAGCTTGCAGGGATTTGTAGTCTTGCATGATGTCTACTTTGATGCTAATTAGCATTTTCAAATCTAAGAGTAAATAGAGACGAATATATTGGTAAAAGTCACCTTGTCCGAAAGAGATTTACATGGTTATCAAAATGTCACGCCAGGGTAAGCCTACACGAAACACCATTTCCGTTTGACCGCTAGGTTTTATGGGTATTATGACGCTGCGCTCGAGACCCAAGAACGGAGCATGCTTAAAAACCCTTCGCTTCATATGGTTTCCATAAGCAGTCGACATTAGAAGGCAGTTTAAACCACCACGGAGCAAATTTATATAATACGCTCTAGAGCGCCTAAAGTCGTTTTCCTGTTGTCGCCGTTATTTCTTTATACGCATCAGTTCTAGCGCGTTAATATGTTTTATGGAAAAAGGGCTGGAAATAGGTGTCTCCATAATGACAATCTAAATAGCCTACTTACAACTGGTCAAAAGATGTCACGACGTGCACATTTGCTCTGTCTCCTCTAGTGGCTCAGCTGTCTGCTTGCAGCGCTCAGTCTCAACGCACACACACCCCTCCCCCTTCCCACTGCTCTGTTTGTGTTTGTGAACAGAGCCCCCGGACCAGCTTGTTTAGGGGACTCTTCTCTAGGTTAATCTCTCTGTAGGTGATGGCTTTGTTTTTAGCCAGATCGAATTTTGTTCCTTTTGATGGCGTAGAAGGCCCTTCTTGCCTTGTCTCTCAGATCGTTCACAGCTTTGTGGAAGTTACCTGTGGTGCTGATGTTTAGATATCGTTTTTTGTGTGCTCTAGATGGAATTTTGTATTTGTGGTCCTGGCAACTGGACCTTTTTTGGAACACCATTATTTTTGTGGTCCTGAGATTTACTTTCAGGGCCCAGGTCTGACAGAATCTGTCCAGAAGATCTACGTGATGCTGTAGGCCCTCCTTGGTTGGGGACAGTAGCAGCAGAACATCAGTAGACATTAGACTTCAGATTCTAGTAGGGTGAGGTCGGGTGCTGAAGATTGTTCTAGTGCCCTCGCCAATTCGTTGAAAAGGGTGGGGCTCAAGCTGCATCCCTGTCTCACCCCACAACCCTTTGGAAAGAAATGTGTTTTTTGCCCATTTTAACCACACACTTGTTTGTGTACATGGATTTTATAATGTATGTTTTTCCCCCAACACCGCTTTCCATCAATTTGTATAGCAGACCCTCACGCCGAATTGAGTAAAAAGCTTTTTGAAATCAACATAGCATGAGAAGACTTTGCCTTTGTTTTGGTTTGTTTGTTTGTCAATTAGGGTGTGCAGAGTGAATACGTGGTCTGTCGTACGGTAATTTGGTAAAAAAACTATTTGACATTTGCTCAGAACATTGTTTTCACTGAGGAAATGTACGAGTCTGCTGTTAATGATAATGCAGATGATTTTCCCAAGGTTGCTGTTGATGCATATCCCACTGTATTTATTGGGGTCAAATGTCTACTTTTGTGGATTGGGGTGATCAGTCCTTGGTTCCAAATATTGAGGAAGATGCCGGAGCTGAGGATGATGTTAAAGAGTTTTTAAGTACAGCCAATTGGAATTTGTGGTCTGTATA
This sequence comes from Coregonus lavaretus, assembly GCF_964263955.1. NCBI lineage: Eukaryota > Metazoa > Chordata > Actinopteri > Salmoniformes > Salmonidae > Coregonus > Coregonus lavaretus. The sequence goes on from NC_140002.1 coordinate 34,662,752, forward strand.
TTCTATCATTTCCTTTAGGATACCATCAACACCACAGGCCTTTTTGGGTTGAAGGGTTTGTATTTTGTCCTGTAGTTCAGTCAATGTAATTGGAGAATCCAGTGGGTTCTGGTAGTCTTTAATAGCTAACTCTAAGATTTTTAAATGATCATTTACAGTGAGCTCCATAATTCATTGGACAGTGACCATTATTTTGTTATTTTGGTTCTGTACTCTAGCACTTTGAGTTTGAAAGGATACACTGACAATGAGGGTGAAGTGCAGACTGTCAGCTTTAATTTGAGGGTATTTTCATACATATCGGATGAACCGTTTAGAAATGACAGCACCTTTTGTACATGGTCCCCCCATTTTAAGGTACTACAAGTATTTGTTAAATTGGCTTCACAGATGTGTGTCGTTAGGCAGGTGTATTCATTTGTGTCGTTAGTGAATGCAGGAGAGCTGTTGATGAATAGTTGTCGTTGAGAGACGGGTCAGACCAAGGTGCAGCGTGATATGCGTACATCTTTAGTAATACGAATAAACACTTGACAAAATAACAAAACGTGAAGTCCTATGGGCTACACACACAACAAGCCTAACAGGAACACAAACAAGATCCCACAACTAAGGTAGGCAACCAGGCTACCTAAGTATGATCCCCAATCAGAGACGAGCGACAGCTGCCTCTGATTGGGAATCACACCCGGCCAAACATAGAAATATCAACCTAGATCTACAACATAGAAATACAGTAACATAGATCTCAACAGAAACTCACACCCTGACCCAACCAACAAGAGTTCTCTAGATCAGGGCGTGACAGTACCCCCCCCAAAGGTGCGTACTCCGGCCGCACCAACCTGACTCATTAGGGGAGGGTCCGGGTGGGCATTCAGCCTCGGAGGCGGCTCCGGAGGAGCAGGCACGGGTCGTGCCGGACTGGAGACACGCACCACTGGTTTGGTGCGAGGAGCAGGCACGGGTCGTGCCGGACTGGAGACACGCACGGGCCGTACCGGACTGGATACACGCACCACTGGTTTGGTGCGGGGAGTAGATACGGGGCGTACCGGGCTGGCGACACGCACCACTGGTTCGGGGAGCAGGTACGGGGCGTACCAGGCTGGCGACACGCACTACTGGTTTGGTGCGGGGAGCAGGTACGGGCCGTACTGGACTGGATACGCGCACCACTGGTTTGGTGCGGAGACTAGGTACGGGCCGTACTGGACTGGATACACGCACCACTGGTTTGGTGCGGGGAGCAGGTACGGGCCGTACCAGACTGGCTACGCGCACCACTGGTTTGGTGCGGGGAGCAGGTACGGGGCGTACCGGGCTGGCGACACGCACCACTGGTTTGGTGCGAGGAGCAGGTACGGGCCGTACCGGACTGGATAGACGCACCACTGGTTTGGTGCGGGAAGCAGGTACGGGGCGTACCGGGCTGGCGACAGGCACCACTGGTTTGGTGCGAGGAGCTGGCACAGGCCGTACCGGGATGTGGAGGCGCACTGGAGGTCTGGAGCGTAGAGTTGGCACAACCCGTCCTGGCTGGATGCCCACTTCCGCATGGTACGTGCGTGGCGTTAGCACAGGACACACTGGGTTGTGAACGCGCACTGGAGACACAGTACGTAGAACCGGCGCAGGATATGCTGGACCGAGGAGGCGTACTGGAGACCAGGAGCGTTGAGTCGGCACAACCCGTCCTGGGTGGATGCCCATTTTTGCACGGTACGTGAGTGGCGCTAGCACAGGACGCACTGGACTGTGCAGGCGCACTGGCGACACAGTGCGTATCTCCGCATAACACGGAGCCTGCACGGTCACACGCTTCTTAGCGTGAATACGGGTAGTTGGCTCTGCTCTGAACCCTGGCTCCGCCAACCACCCCGTGTGCCCCCCAAAAAAAATCTTCTTGGGGCTGCTTCTCGGGCTTTCTTCGTGACCGAGTACTTTTCAGTCGCCGTTTCTCCTCCCTCGCTGCCTCTGTCTGCTCCCAAGGAAGACGATCCATCCCAGCCTGGATCTCTTCCCATGTCCATGATCCCTTACCATTTAATATCTCCTCCCAAGTCCATGATTTCTGCTCCTCCTGGGCACGCTGCTTGGTCTTTGTTTGGTGGGATTTTCTGTCACGATCGTTGAGAGACGGGTCAGACCAAGGTGCAGCGTGATATGCGTACATCTTTAATAATACGAATAAACACTTGACAAAATAACAAAACAACGAAAACGTGAAGTCCTATGGGCTATACACACAACAAGCCTAACAGGAACACAAACAAGATCCCACAACTATGATAGGCAACCAGGCTTCCTAAGTATGATCCCCAATCAGAGACAACGAGCGACAGCTGCCTCTGATTGGGAATCACACCCGGCCAAACATAGAAAAATCTACCTAGATCTACAACATAGAAATACAATAAGATAGATCTCAACAGAAACTCACACCCTGACCCAACCAACAAGAGTTCTCTAGATCAGGGCGTGACAATAGTATTGATTCTAGACTTTGCTATTGCTTTTGGAGGTTGTTGTTGGGGTGTGACAACATGAGGAAGACAGCAGTGTCGATGCAAATGAAGCTGGCCGTCATAAGGCTCAGAAATGAAAATCAATCAATCAGGAACATTGCAAAAACCCTGGCCATGCCCAAGTCAACAGTTTGGTTCATCATGAACAATAAAAAAACAACCGGTGAACTCAATTATGTCAAAAGACCCGGTAGACCGAGGAAGACCACTGTAGTGGATGACCTGAGAATACTCTCTATGGTGAAGAAAACCCCCTGACAACAGCCCAACTGATCAAAAACACTCTCCTGGATGTAGGTGTAGATGTGTCAAAGTTTACCATACTTGGAAGACTACACCAGCAGGACAACAGAGGGTACACTACAAGATGCAAACCACTGATAAGCCTGAAGAACAGAAAGGCGAGATTACAGTTTGCTAAAAAGCACCTAAAGAGGCCCAAGAGTTCTGGAAAAAGTATTGTGGACAGATGAGACAAAGATTAACATGTACCAGAGTGATGGGAAGAGGAAAGTGTGGAGAGAAAAAAGAAATGCCCATGATCCAAAGCATACCACCTCATCCGTGAAACATGGTGGAGGGGGTGTTATGGCTTGGGCCTGTATGGCTGCCAGTGGAACAGGCTCACTTGTCTTCATCGATGATGTAACTGCAGACAGAAGTAGAACAATGAATTCTGAAGTCTACAGAAATATTTTATCTGCTCAGATAAAACCAAATGCCTCCAAACTCATTGGACGGCACTTCATCATGCAACAAGACAATGACCCTAAACATACTGCTAGAGCAACAAAGGGGTTTTTGATGGCCAAAAAGTGGAAAATCCTTGACTGGCCGAGTCAATCACCGGATCTGAATCCAATTGAACATGTATTTTACATGCTGAACAGGGACTGAATGCAATAAGTCCCCGAAACAAGCAGGAACTGAAGATGGCTGCAGTACAGGCCTGGCAGAGCATCACCAGGGAAGATACCCAGCATCTGGTGATGTCGATGCATCGCAGACTTCAAGCAGTCATTGCATGCAAAGGATATGCGACCAAATATTAACAATTATTACTTTATTCTACATTATGTTAAACTGCCCAATGTTTTTTGATGCCCGAAAATGGGGTGGACCATGTACAAAAGCTTCTATCATTTCTAAACGGTTCATCCGATATGTATGAAAATACCCTCAAATTAAAGCTGACAGTCTGCACTTCACCTTCATTGTATCCTTTCAAACTCAAAGTGCTAGAGTACAGAACCAAAATAACAAAAAAATTGGTCACTGTCCAATGAATTATGGAGCTCACTGTATATGCTTTAGCTGTTTGTTCTTTGTTATTGAGCCATACAGATTGGAGAAGTGGTTTATCCACACATCTCCGTGTTGGATAGATAACTCTTCGTGCTGTTTGTTTAGTGTGTTCCTATTTTCCCAGAAGTGGTTAGATTTGATGGATTCTTCAATTACATTGAGATTATTTCTGATGTGCTGTTCCTTCTTTTTTGTTAGTGTATTTCTGTATTGTTTTAGTGATTCACCATAGTGAAGGCGTAGCTCAGGTTTCCTAAGTCTATGTTTTTGGTTGGATAGGTTTCTCAATTTCTTTCTTAGGTTTTTGCATAGTTCATCAAACCATTTGTCATTGTTGTTTTTCTTAGGTTGTCTGATTGAGATTTTTAGATTTGATAGGGAAGCTGAAAGGTCAAATATACTGTTTAGGCTTTCTACTGCCAAGTTTACACCTTCACTATTACAGTGAAATGTTTTGTCCAGGGAGTTGTCTAAAAGGGATAGAATTTATTGTTGCCTAATTGTTTTTTTGATAGATTTCTACACTACTTTCCTTCCATCTATAGCATTTCTTAATATTATGCAGTTCCTTTGGCTTTGATGCCTCATGATTGAGGATTGCTCTGTTCAAGTAGACTGTGATTTTGCTGTGATCTGATAGGGGTGTCAGTGGGCTGACTGTGAACGCTCAGAGAGACTCTGGGTTGATGTCAGTGATAAAGTAATCTACAGTACTACTGCCAATGGATGAGCTGTAGGTGTATCTATCATAGCAGTCCCCTCAAAGCCTACCATGTATAGACCCAGTGTGTGACAGAGCTGCAGGAGTTGTGACCCATTTTTGTTGGTTGTTTTGTCATAGTTGTGTCTAGGTGGGCATATTTGGGAGGGAATGCTGTCACCTCCAGGTAGGTGTTTGTCCCCCTGTGTGCTGAGTGTGTCAGGTTCTTGTCCAGTTCTGGCATTTAGGTCACCACAGACTAGTACATGTCCTATAAAAACAAAAAACAAAAAAACATCTAGGATGAAGAAGCTGTCATCGTTAAAGTATTGGGATTATATTGGGGGGATATAGGTAGCACACGTGAGGACATCTTTCTCTGTGAAAATCATTTCCTTATTAATTTCTAGCCAGATGTAAAATGTTCCTGTTTTGACTAATTTAATAGAGTGTGTTAGGTCTGCTCTATACCAAATTAGCATACCCCTTGAGTCTCCCGTTTCACACCTGGTAGTTTAGTGGATGGGACTACCAGCTTTCTGTAACCTAGATTGCAACCAGTGGGTCCATCTCCTTTACATGGCAACTCTGATAGTTGCACACAGGTCGGTTTTGTTGCTAAACAACCAACCCGTCTATTAAGCTGGTTGAATAATAGTTTATAAATGCACTTAAAATGGTCATAAGACAAACTCTTATTCCATCATGTAACCTTGCAAGGGTTTCACTGTTGAGGAACATTCTCACTTTTGGATGCGATGCGTTGGTGCAATTATTTATTTATCCCAGGAATTAAGGCATCATGTCAAGATCTGCCCATCTGCACAACACGCTCGAAATAACGACAATCTCGAACGTGCCCACGTGTTGACACTTTAGTCATGTAACAGTGAGAAAAGAACGGAGTCGAGAAGGTCAATGTGCAAAATCCAGACATGAAATATTGCCACGAAAGACACAAAGTGTTGTAGGTCAAAAACGTCAACACAGGAGAGAGAAAGTACTTTTTCCATGCAATTTGTTTAGCTTTTTTGGATACATGAATTCTGCTGGATGATTTAGCATAGGTACAGTTGAAGTCGGAAGTTTACATACACTTAGGTTGGAGTCATTAAAACTCGTTTTTCAACCACTATAGTTTTGGCAAGTCGGTTAGGACATCTACTTTGTGCATGACAAAAGTAATTTTTCCAACAATTGTTTACAGACAGATTATTTCACTTATAATTCACTGTATCACAATTCCAGTGGGTCAGAAGTTTACATACACTAAGTTGACTGTGCCTTTAAACAGCTTGGAAAATTCCAGAAAATGATGTCATAGCTTTAGAAGCTTCTGATAGGCTAATTGACATAATTTGAGTCAATTGGAGGTGTACCTGTGGATGTATTTCAAGGCCTACCTTCAAACTCAGTGCCTCTTTGCTTGACATCATGGGAAAATCAAAAGAAATCAGCCAATTTCCAAACATCTGAAGGTACCACGTTCATCTGTACAAACAATAGTACGCAAGTATAAACACCATGTGACCACGCAGCCGTCATACCGCTCAGGAAGGGGACGCGTTCTGTCTCCTAGAGATGCTGGAGGAAACAGGTACAAAAGTATCTATATCCACAGTAAAACGAGTCCTATATCGACATAACCTGACACAAACCTGACTCAGTTACACCAGCTCTGTCAGGAGGAATGGGCCAAAATTCACCCAACTTATTGTGGGAAGCTTTTGGAAGGCTACCTGAAACGTTTGACCCAAGTTTAACAATTTAAAGGCAATGCTACCAAATACTAATTGTGTGTATGTAAACATCTGACCCACTGGGAATGTGATGAAATAAATAAAAGCTGAAATAAATCATTCTCTCTACTATTATTCTGACATTTCACATTCTTAAAATAAAGTGGTGATCCTAACTGACCTAAGACATGGAATTTTTGCTAGGATGAAATGTCAGGAATTGGGAAAAACTGAGTTTAAATGTATTTGGCTAAGGTGTATGTAAACTTCCGACTTCAACTGTATATACACTACATGACCAAAAGTATGTGGACACCTGCTCGTCGAACATCTCATTCCAAAATCATGGGCATTAATATGGAGTTGGTCCCCCCTTTGCTGCTATAACAGCATCCACTCTTCTGGGAAGGCTTTCCACTAGATGTTGGAACATTGCTGCAGGGACTTGCTTCCATTCAGCCACAAGAGCATTAGTGAGGTTGTGCACTGATGATGGGCGATTAGGCCTGGCTCGCAGTCGGCGTTCCAATTCATCCCAAAGGTTGAGGTCAGGGTTCTGTGCAGGCCAGTCACGTTCTTCCACACCGATCTCGACAAACCATTTCTGTGTACGGGGTCATTGTCATGCTGAAACAGGAAAGGGCCTTCCCCAAATGTTTGCCACAAAGTTGGAAGCACAGAATCGTCTAGAATGTAATTGTATGCTGTAGCATTAAGATCGGCCTAGCCCGAACCATGAAAAACAGCCCCAGACCATTATTCCTCCTCCACCAAACTTTACAGTTGGCACTATGCATTGGGGCAGGTAGCGTTCTCCTGGCATCCGCCAAACCCAGATTTGTCTGTCGGACTGCCAGATGGTGAAGCGTGATTCATGACTCCAGGGAATGCATTTCCACTGCTCCAGAGTTCAATGGCGGTGAGCTTTACACCACTCCAGCCGACGCTTGGCATTGCGCATGGTGATCTTAGGCTGCTCGGCCATGGAAACCCATTTCATGAAGCTCCCGACGAACAGTTATTGTGCTGACGTTGCTTTCAGAGGCGGTTTGGAACTCGGTAGTGAGTGTTGCAACCGAGGACAGACAATTTCTACACGCTATGCGCTTTATCAATCGGCGGTCCTTTTCTGTGAGCTTGTGTGGCCTACCACTTCGCGGCTGAGCAGTTGTTGCTCCTATTAGTTTCCACTTCACAATAACTGCACTTACAGTTGACCGGGGCAGCTCTAGCAGGGCAGAAATTTGACGAACTGACTTGCTGGAAAGGTGGCATCCTCTGACGGTGACACGTTGAAAGTAACTGAGCTCTTCAGTAACGCCATTCTACTGCCAATGTTTGTCTATGGAGATTGCATGGCTGTGTGCTCGATTTTATACACCTGTCAGCAACAGGTGTGGCTGAAGTAACCGAATCCACTAATATGAAGGGGTGTCCACATACTTTTGCTAGCTAGCCAGCCTACTGTTGGCTAGTTAACGTTAGCTGGCGTTTTTGTTGGGCCTACCAACCAGGCTAGCTAGTTACCATTTACATAATATACTTTCCATGCAATCTGTTGAGTTTTATTGGATTAGATAGCACGCTAGCTAGCGTTCTAACCTCTCCTAGCTAGCTAGCTACCTAAAGTTGTCAAATATAATATGTCGCTACTCACTAGCTAACGTCAGCTGGGCTCAATGGTGTTATCTTCCCTGAACCTTGCTCTCAGGGTATCCGTACCCCAAGGGTATTTCGTGAGACACACAGCATTTTCACGTTAGCTAGCTACTTGTGTCAACACAAGCGCTATTATTGCTAGCTGGATAACACAAAAACTAGCTAGGCCTAGGCAGCTATATGCCGAAACTACAGAAATAATGTTGATGATAACTAGGTGTAATGTATAGTGTCAATGATAAATTGTCATAATCTTCTTCTCTACCACAGATTCCCACAAGGCCTCAGACTGCAGAATGGAAAAATGCTTACAAGAAATAAACAGATGAAGACAGTCAGAGTTGTCGATTTCCATTGTTTCTTGTAACATTAAAAAGGGAAGAAAAAGACAATCCCATTTGTCTAAATTAGCTAGCTATCTAGGCTACTCACCATACCATAGGCTACAGATTTGAGTCACCACTAGAATTTATATTTTAATTTTATTGAGTAGGCCTATATCTTGGTTTAATTTAATTAATCAAATTATTAATCTAACCATACAATCCTTATTTTGTAAGAAATGTAAGGTATTTTTATACCCTTACAAAAAGGTCCTACAGGAATTCTGCACGAAATATTCTGCAGATAGTCCTCAAATAAATCCTGCAGGATTGTTTCCTTAAGGACTACCTGCAGGAATTGTCCTACACCAAAATGCCCCCAAAATCCTGTGGGATATCCTGTAGGTAAGAGTCCTGCAGGTAATTCCACAAGATTTCCAGGGTCATTTTCCTGTAGGACAACCTGCTGGATTCCTTTCTATTCCTTCAGAGAATTTCATGTAGGACAATCCACATTCTTTCAAAAGAATGGACAGATTGCACAAGATAAAAGATTGCATGGCAATTGTATTATCCAATGAAGCAACAGTTGGTATGTTTGATTGTCCATTTCACCAGCACTACATAAAATATGGTTCCTAGGAGAAAGAAAATATCAGATTTTGAGTAAATATGGTAAAAGCATATTTTGTAACATGAGAGAGAGTAGAGGTGACATCACATTAACAGTTGATGTGTATTGGTGTGAAGGGAAACGGCTGTCTGCAACTTGGTGATAGTTGGTTTTAATATGGCTGGTACACCAACAACATCTGTGAGTATGCATGTGTGTTAGGCTCCGTTTTAAAGGGAGAATTGAGAGGCTGAAACTGTGTGTTGTGTTACCTGCGTCTGCATGGCTGTCCAGCGCTGCCTTCTGTGGTAGTCAGTCTCACTATTGTTTACAGTCTCTGTCTTAACTGGGGAGGACAGGAGAGAGATGATAGGGGCAGACTTCAGAATATAACTACAGAACATCATGTGTTACATGAAAAACAGTGACAAAATAGTGCAAATTATATATTGTAGTTGTAAATGACAACCTACTCACCTTTAACTAGTAGACTACTGGACTAATGGAGCTCCAAATGAAACAAATAATCAGAAACAGATGAATTAGTAAATGTATTGTTTTCTCATGCACTTACCATCTCTAATGTGGTGTGGTGGCCTTCTGCTAAACTGTTAGAAATACAAGGTAAAGAATTACAGTGAAATACTAGGTGTGTGTGTGTGTGTGTGTTTTCTGTGCTCCCTGTAGTCTAAGCTGTAAGGGAAAATAAGATAACTCACATGGTGGTGTTGAAACTGTCCAAGCAACTAAAAGTAAAACAGAGAGAAAGTAATGTTAAAATTCTAAATTTCTATTTAAATCAAACTATTTGTATATTCAATTGAGACCTAATGTATTTCATTGAACTTTATGATATTTCATAGATAAACGTTGTCTGTGTTCCAAATTGCACGTGTGTTCTATCTAGTGCGTAAAATTGCACATGTGTTCTATCTAGAGCGTATAGCGAGTATGGAAGTCAACGGTCATTTTTCAAGTGCGATTCCAAACCTAAGAACGTGAAACGGCAAGTATGTACTAGATTTGCCGGAAGTTCTATAAGCGTAGTTGGGAGGTCTGGAAAACAAAACACGCATGGGAGCATACATTTTCATTCCCTATGCCGGGGAGGCTATCCCATAAAACCTTGTGACACTGCGAAAATTGTCTGAATGAATGGCGGACTGAAGTCCCCGCTTGGGAGAAAATGTTCCAGAGGAATATATATTACATTTATTTATTCACCAAATTATATGAAAATGTTAAACAAATTACTTTCATATGAAATTTGAATTCAAATGTTGAGTCACTGCTGTTTATCAGCCCGCTAGCCAAGTTAAGTTAGCTCGTCGGACGCGATGGCTAGCTAGCAGGCGATCTCGTCCTGGTTATCAGCTGTTTAGGGATGACAAACTAAACATACTAATCGTAAAATCAGCGGTGTCAATAGTGAAGCCCCGGACAGTTTTTTAAATCCTGAATTGGTGAACTTGCTAGGCAGCTAATGAGAAATGTAGCAAATCTTCTTTTAAAAAAAGGTTTTCATGGACAGATGGCAACTGATGTGTTAATTTCACTCCATGGCATTGGCAGGACAAAATAGTTGTGGCCGACTGGTTTGGAGTTTAGACATTTTAACGACATCTGATTAAAAACGTAGGAAATGCAGCTAGCTGTGTTCTGTTCAATCTAGGCTTGTTAGCAAGCCAAGTTATTTGCATTCTTACATGATCAGTAAATGCATGCATGCAGTGTCTGTTTACCTAACGTTAGCTAACTTTCTTCTTGTCACTTTCCCCTCCCCTCGTGTTTCACAATTGCATGTTTTAAATAATGTAATTATTAAATAAAAGTAAATCAGTGACAACTTGATCAAGCCTATGAATATGCAAAACTGTTTACAAAACCATTGCACATTAACAAAGCTAGTTGTGGTTCTCAGCAACTTGAACCAGCACTGAAATTTGAGCAGTGAGGTTCATTTCTCCTCCCTTGGCCTTATGTTTCTGCTCTGTTCGCCTCAGGTTGAAGCACATCCCACCCCATCAGACAGATGTAAAGAACTTAGGAACCTCCCATCCACCAGGAAAATCACCCTCTCCCAGGAGTTTATTCAGCAGTATGCAACATCGCTTTGTTAGAAGTAGTATTCTATATCATGCAGAATTGTCAGCTCATTGTAACATATGAAGCTCATTCTAAAATACAGACGTGGATGATTCCTGCCCCAGGGTACTGCACTATATGCACGTTTTTATTCCTGCCTAGCAAACACCATGTTCAACTATTCATTGTCTACAATTTAGACCACAATTCGTTGAATGAGGTGTACTGAACAAGCTTTTGAATGTTAATCTCCTTGATGTCCCTCACTAGGGGATTCTAAAATGTGTTCTTATTGTTTCATTGTCAAGAAGCAACCTGCAAGTAAGCATTTAGTTGGACCATGTGTATCCTTTACATATGACTAATACAACATTTGTACAATGGTCTGTGTTCTAAGGATTCATGCACGGATCCAGAAAAACCAATAAAAGGGTTAATATTTATTAAATTACAAGTATTGATGTCTCCCTACTGTTCTGGTTTTGAGGCTTGGGCATCTGGGGCTGTAGTTCATCTGTCTAATCCCCTGTAGGGAGAGAGAAAGGCATTAATAATATTACAATGGTGTGTTCATTTAATTTAATATATATTCCTGTTTGATATGCATGCATATAATTAAAGTGGGCATTGTCCTTTATAATATGGCAGTGTTTGTTTTGTATCCAATGCATTTAGCTTACATTAGGATGAAATTGTCTAGGCCCTCCATACTCAACTGGCGGACCGGATCCGAACCCAGAACAGGGTCAATACGGACATGGGAAAATGCATATAATTGCCCCATGCAAAATATGTAGAATTTCTGGAAATTTGCTTTAAAACTGCAACATTTCTCTCTACCAACAGTTCGGGTCACATGGGTTGTGAGGTGGGGTTTTGTTACTACGCCGATAAATTACATTATCCATCCGACCTTTGCCACCTAGGAAATGTGTGTGACCAGACCTTCTCAAATAGTACTTGAGTACCCCTGGTCTAGGCCTTCTAATCTAGTTGTATTGCATCATGTCGCCTATCATTTAGTTATCAATGCATAAGGTGAATATAAAACCAAGCTAACTGTGAACATCAGCGTCATTTAATAATATGCATGGATGTTATAGTTGTATGAATTTATCACAATGCAGATACTGATGCAGTATTTGCAACAAACTGCAGTTATACTGCACTCTGACTGCAATCTTTTTTTTGTAAGGACAGTTCTGCTGGGATTTACTTGGTCCTGCAGGATTCTTGCAGGAATTGTCATGTTTGTGTCCTACAGGAGCATCAGGGACTTTTCCTGCAGGATTTTGTCAATCCTACAGGATTCCTGCAGGACACCTGCACAATTCCTTCACAAATGGTTGAATTCCTGCAGGACTTTTTTGTAAGGGTATGTTGCAATAAAGTTGACTAAAGTAGAAGCTCTTTTGTTTGAAGGTATTTTCACTTGGTAATAAGTAAATATATAGAAATTGCTCATAGGTAACTATACAGTTACACTTCACTTTAAATAGCTAAATCCTGTGTACGAACTATCAACAACCTTGTACTCATTACAGATATGTACTCTGTGGTCTATTAGTGTGTTTATTTTCTCACTTGGATGGTGCTTTCAGAAGCTGACGATTAGATTGTTAGAATGGGTAACGTACTTTGTAGGTACGCAATTATTACAAGTACACATCAAAGATACCATTCATTTTAAATAGCTAAATCCTGTGTAAGAACTATCAACAACCTTGTACTCATTACAGATATGTACTCTGTGGTCTATTAGTGTTTATTTTCTCACTTGGATGGTGTTTCCAGAAGCTTTAAAAATGAGGGTCAGGAGGGGTAACGTACAATATAAGTACACATTAATTACAAATAAGTACCCCCCAAGATACACTTAATTTTAACTAGTTAAATCCTGTGAAGCACTTAGTAATTGCATTTTACTTACAGATATTACATGCACTCTGATGTACTAGTGTGTTTATCCTCCCACTTGGATGGCGCTTCCGGAAGCCTTAAAATGAGGACCAGGTTGTCAGGATGGGTAATGTACTATATAAGTACACATTAATTACAAGTAAGTTCACCTCAAGATACACTTCATTTTAAGCAGATAAATCCTGTTTCACATCTAGTAATTACATTGTACTTACACATATATTACATGTACTGTGTTGTACTTGTAGATTTATCCTCTCACTTGGATGGCAAGGAGGTTCAGGTTGTCAAAATGGGTAATGTACACACGTTATATATATATATATATATATATATATATATATATATATATATATATATATATATATATATATATGCACACAGTACCAGTCGAAAGTTTGGACACACCTATTCATTCAAGGGTTTTTCTTAATTTTTACTATTTTATACATTGTAGAATAATAGTGAAGACATCAAAACTATGAAATAACACATATGGAATCATGTAGTAAACAAAAAAGTGTTAAACCAAAATATATTTTATATTTGAGATTCTTCAAAGTAGCCACCATTTGCCATGATGACAGGTTTGCACACTATTGGCATTCTCTCAACCAGCTTCATGAGGTAGTCACCTGGAATGCATTTCAATTAACAGGTGTGCCTTGTTAAAAGTTAATTTGTGTAATTTCTTTCCTCCTTAATGCGTTTGAGCCAATCAGTTGTGTTGTGACAAGGTAGGGGTGGTATTCAGAAGATAGCCCTATTTGGTAAAAGACAAAGTCCATATTATGGCAAGAACAGCTCAAATAAGCAAAGAGAAACGACAGTCCATCATTACTTTAAGACATGAAGGTCAGTCAATGCGGAACATTTCAAGAACTTTGACCATTTCTTCAAGTGCAGTCGCAAAAACCATCAAGCGCTATGATGAAACTGGCTCTCATGAGGACCGCCACAGGAAAGGAAGACCCAGAGTTACCTCTGCTGCAGAGGATAAGTTCATTAGAGTTACCAGCCTCAGAAATTGCAGCCCAAATAAATGCTTCAGAGTTCAAGTAACGGACACATCTCAACATCAACTGTTCAGAGGAGACTGTGTGAATCAGGCCTTCATGGTTGAATTGATGCAAAGAAACCACTACTAAAGGACACTAATAAGAAGAAGAGACTTGCTTGGGCCAAGAAACGAGCAATGGACATTAGACCGTGGAAATCTGTCCAAATTTAAGATTTTTGGTTCCAACCGCTGTGTCTTTGTGAGACGCAGAGTAGGTGAACTGATGATCTCCGCATGTGTGGTTCCCACTGTGAAGCATGGAGGAGGAGGTGTGATGGTGCTTTGTTGGTGACACTGTCAATGATTTATTTAGAATTCAAGGCACACTTAACCAGCATGGCTACCACAGCATTCTGCAGCGATACGCCATCCCATCTGGTTTGCGCTTAGTGGGACTATCATTTGTTTTTCAACAGGACAATGACCCAACACACCTCCAGGCTGTGTAAGGGCTATTTGACCAAGAAGGAGAGTGATGGAGTGTTGCATCAGATGACCTGGCCTCCACAATCACCCGACCTCAACCCAATTGAGATGGTTTGGGATGAGTTGGACCGCAGAGTGAAAGAAAAGCAGCCAACAAGTGCTCAGCATACTTTTTTCCCTCACTGTATTTGATCCCCTGCTGATTTTGTACGTTTGCCCACTGACAAAGACATGATCAGTCTATAATTTTAATGGTAGGTTTATTTGAACAGTGAGAGACAGAATAACAACAAATAAATCCAGAAAGACGCATGTCAAAAATGTTATAAATTGATTTGCATTTTAATGAGGGAAATAAGTATTTGACCCCCTCTCAATCAGAAAGATGTCTGGCTCCCAGTAAGGTGAACCTATGTCTGGTGAATTTAGTGGAAACTTGCCCATTTGTAACAAGCATTTGTTACACCTTTAATTACAGACCGCAATTATCACCAGTTACATGTTATTACAGTATAACATTAATTGTAATAACTTAACTACAATACTTGTTAGTGTAATTACACTGTAATAAGGACCCCTTAAAATGAAGTGTTACGAAAATTATCCATACTTTTCCCTGAAACCTGCATCTATATCAGTTCCAGGGACCAGGTAGCCTACTGTTTTTCCTAGTTCTCATGTTATTTTGAGACCTTTACGCTCAGTTGGTATGTCTCAGACTTTGTTTACATATTAAATGTACAACATTTGAAAAATGAATGTCATCAGTAATGTGCCACTGCATGTCTTTTAGATTGAATCACAGTATTCCTGTATGCCTACTACACCTCCATGTTGCTCTTGGTTTATCAACAGAGAAGTGGAAGTGGGGAGAGCAGCCAAGTGAAAGGTAACGTGCCAGGCAACAACTCTTCCCAGGGGACCCTGCCTGGCCCACAGCAGTGCAGTGTCTGTGCCAGGGTAAAAACTCCTACTACATTTCTCACGCTGACTGGAGTTTAGTTTAATGGGGAATTCCACTGTTTGTTCACTTAGAAAAACAAAATGGTAGTGCCTTCAGAAAGTATTCACACCCCTTGACTTTTTCCACATTGTGTTACAGCTTGAATTTAAATTGAGATTGTGTCACTGATCTACACACAACACCCCATAATATATCAAAGTGGAATTATGTTTTTAGAAATGTTTACAAATTAATAAATGAAGCTGAAATGTCTTGAGTTAATAAGTATTCAACCCTTTTGTTGTGGCAAGCCTAAATAAATTCAGGAGTACAAATGTGTTTAACAAGTCACATAAATTGCATGGACTCACTGTGTGCAATAAGTGTTTAACATGATTTAAATGACTACCTCATCTCTGTACCACACAAATAATTATCTGTAAGGTCCCTCAGTCGAGCAATGAATTTCAAACAGAGTCAACCACAAAGACCAGGGAGGTTTTTCGAATGGTTCGCAAATAAGGGCACCTATTGGTAGATGGATAAAAATAAAAAAAGCAGACATTGAATCCCTTTAAGCATGGTGCAGTTATTAATTACACTTTGGATTGTGTATCAATACACCCAGTCACTGCAAAGATACAGGCGCCCTTCCTAACTCCGCTGCCGGAGAGGAAGGAAACCAGTCAGGGATTTTATCATAAGGCCAATGGTGATTTTAAGACAGTTTAATGGCTGTGATAGGAGATAACTGAGGATGGGTCATCAACATTGTAGTTACTCCACAATACAAACATACATGACCAAGTGAAAAGAGAGCCTGTACAGTATAAAAATATTCCAAAACATGCATCCGGTTTGCGATAAGGCACTAAAGTAAAACTGCAAAAAAAGTGGCAAAGAAATTTAACTTTTTGTCCTAAATACCAAGTGTTATGTTTGGGGCAAATCCAACAACACATCACTGAGTACCACTCTTCATATTTTCAAACATGGTGGTGGCTGCATTATGTTATGGGTATACTTTTCTTTAGCAAGGACTAGGGATTTTTTTTTGGGGTGGGGGATAAAAAATAAACCGAATAGAGCGAAGCACAGGCAAAATCCTAGAGAAACTTGGTTCAGTCTGCTTTCCAACAGACACTGGGAGACAAATTCACCTTTCAGCAGGACAATTACCTACAACAAAAGGCCAAATATACAATGGAGTTGCATACCACAGACGACATTGAATATTCCTGAGTGGTCTAGTTAAAGTTTAGGCGTGAAAATCTATGGCAAGACTTAAATGGCTGTGTAGCAATGATCAACAACCAATTTGATAGAACTTGAAGTATTACAATTTTACAATCCCGGTGTGCAAAGCTCTTAGATTTACCTAGAAAGACTCACATGTAATCGCTAACAAAAGTGATTCTAACATGTATTGACTCAAGGGGGTTGAATACCTATCTTTTATTTTCCATTAATTAAAAAATATATAATTGTTCCACTTTGAAAGAGTATTTTGTGTAGATCGTGGACAAAAAAAATTGCCATGAAATCAATTTTAATCCCACTTTGTAACAATGTGGGAAAAGTCAAGGGGTGTGAACACTTTCTGAAGGCACTGTAGATCTCACTTAGTTGTAAGGGTTTGTTATCACCATCTGTTTAATCTTGTGAAATGTATTTATCACAAAATCCAATTCCTACAAAGGCCTTGTTGACTTTGCAACACTTGAATCATAATCCAGTATGCAGCAAGTAATGTGGAGAAAATATTGCAGGTTATGACTGAGGGTAACAGACATTTAGTCCTTTCCCTTTTCTTTGTTAGGAGCAGGAGCTGGCGGAGCAGAGCCAGGCCTATTTTCTCCATAGTTATGGAGTAGCAGGCGATGCACCACCAGAGATGGACGCCCCAATCTTTCAGGCCTTACCTCCAGGGTTCCCACTGTATGACATCCGCAGGCAGTTTGTAGATCGGGCAAAAAGGATCGACACCATATCTAGGGCTGCGTTCCCTCTGAGTTTCCTCTGCTTCAATGTTTTCTATTGGCTCACCTACAAAGTGCTGCGGAATGAAGCCATCCAAGCTACTCTTTGACAAATCAACATCTGAGGACTGAATTACAGCACTAAAAACCAATACAGAGTTGAACCTAGTGTTCCACAGAACACTTTTACAGACAATGTCAAATCCATCCGCTGTGCCAATGGAAAAATTATTGTTTGACTGCATGTCCAGTTCCATTAATTTTTTTCATTAAACTAAGCAAACCTGATGTCATCCAAGTGTCATCCTTAAAGGGGCAATCTGCAGTTGATACAATAACAAAAGCCACCCCGCCACTGATTTGGAAAACAGCCGAGGGATGGGGCTGGAGAAATGTAACCACTCAAATGTATAGACCGCTATGGATGCAATTACTGACCCTCCATGATATCAAACTTAAGTTAACCATGTTTTTAGGCTAGTGTTTGCTATTCAAGAATCAAATGGGTAGATATAAATTAAGTCCAAAAATGGATGTACCACAAGCACATTGCCCCTTTAACTTTTAATTTTTTACAATTTCAATGGAATGCACTAATTAGCACATATTGTAGACCTAGTACTATGGATAGTTTTAATGTCACCCCCATGGAGCAAGCACAAGCCCAGATATTGAGGCAGGACTGCATGGAAATGTTGGAATTCCATTTCTATTTTGTACTTGTGATTGCCACATTACAGTATTGGCAAATTGTTAATAAATCCCTACAAATACCTTGATTTCAACCTAATATGGTACACTATGTAATGGGACAGTACTATTGGTACATGAATAAACAGAAGTGAATGCTAGACATTTTGAATTGTCTAGTTAGGCGATGTCCTTCGTTAATTATCATACTTTTAGTCAGCCAGAATTTTTTTATGCACCTTGTCTTGGGTGTTTTTAAAATTGTCAATGGTTAGTGTGAAAATAAATCATTTGTTTAAATATAAAACCATGACTGCTGTCGTCACTACAAATTCATGCAGATGTCTCAGTAATACTTCTAAGCTTGCTTCCATTGATTAATTATTTATTTATAAGTCAGTGAACGAAAACATACATGACATTTACATTTTAGTCATTTAGCAGACGCTCTTATCCAGAGCGACTTACAGGAGCAATTACATAAGAGGGGAATGAAAGTTCAGGATGAAGCGTACATCTTCAGGAGTCAATAGTGTGAAATCCACAGCTATTCCATTAGAAAGACTGAATAATACATAGACATTATCTAGTTTGTTTCCCTTCAGAAGTATTTAACTAGAAACTACATTCTGCCCCCATGGAAGATAATTATGTAGCAATTTTGCTTTACACAATTGGAAGTCAATTAGGGGGAAAGTATCATCCCCAAGCTTCACTACAGATACATTAAATAATGCAATATGTAACTTTTTGCACGACCTGACCAAATTCACAAAAATGTGAGTTATAGATCTGTCATTCTCATTGAACGCGGGTCTAAGAAGCAGTAGATCTGTTTTATGTGCGCTATTTCTATGCTTCCCGGTCTTAAGTTTCGTTTTTGCGTCTTACTTTAGGTTTTGTACACCAGCTTCAAACTGCTGAAAATACAATATTTTTGGTTATGGAAAATATATTTCACAGCGGTTTAGATGGTACAATGATTCTCTACACAATTACGGCTTGTTTTGTCAAACTGAAATTAGGCAACTATTCGAATTTTAGCAACCAGGAAATGGCGGAGCGATTTCTGCATATTGCACCTTTAATGTGTAACTACATGGGCCAGACAACTCAAGATCTGTTGTCTGACTGGTTCCAATGCATAGAGGTTTATTAACTGACACAGTAAATACAGTACAAGTTCAGGTACAGTTAGAATACACATTTTATTGACAAGTGACCCAAGAAAAGGCAACACTTAAAACTGGATGACCTGGCCCTGAAAGAGTGAGAAAAAGAATATAGATAAGAAATTGACATTTCACAGATTGCTGCAAAGAGATTCAAATCGCCACCCATCAACTCAATTGTATTAGTGTCAATCTCATTAACAACACCCTCTGCCTACTGCCTTATTTTCAAACAATGCTCTGGTTTGCCATTAGGCTACGAGTAGAAGCCAAGTTTGCTGGCTCTGAAAACTAAGGAGAACCAATATGCTTACCTTTCTCTTCTTGTCTCCTCCCAGTTCAAAGTGTTTGCATCTCTTGATGGGCACCATTCTCTTTTGCCGACAGTTGGGCTCCACACACTCCAGCCTCAACACGATCTTCTTTGTAGTTTTAGCCTGCGGGAGAAATCACAAGGGTTTGAGCAAATAACATAAAAAGATGGAAATTATTTATGTGCCGACTAGTTGATTGAGTATTGACATGGAAACTAATACAGTGGCAATTTGCAAACAAACAAGTCCCATCTGTATGAGGGGAAGACAAGGGTCACAGTGAATTTGTAAATATTTTCCCATTATGATTCTTGCATACCTTCTTCCTGAAAATAGGCTTGGTCTGGCCACCATAACCAGATTGCTTTCTGTCGTATCTCCTTTTGCCTGAAAGACATTTACCTGATAAATGCATGCAGAGGTAGATACCACACATAATAAATACATGTGAATGTTCAAGTAGACAGAGAAAGGGAAGTAACGTTAGATCAAATATTTTTTATAACTAAACCAAGATAGACCACAGCCTGTCGTTTCCAATGGGAACAAATGAGTCAGTGGGCAGAACAAGCAAGGAGGTGGGCAGATCCAAGCTATTGGCCCGTTCTAGCATACATCTGCATATACCAGTTAAGGAACGCCTACCCTGTGAGGTGCGCATGTGCAATAACTCAATCCGGTGAAATATCTGTGTCATTGGTCTATGGTAAGACTCTATACCAAACTTACCCTGTGCATATAAAGAATCCTTCCCCTTCTTGTATTGGGTAACTTTGTGAGTTTGATGTTTCTTACATTTCTTGCAGTAAGTCCTGCGGGTCTTCGGTACGTTTACCTAGAGCCATGATAAAAAAAATAGTAAATGACTGTACCAAAGATACTATAGTTAAGGCTTCTTCTCCGCTGTAGCCTGTGCCCCATTATTTTCTAGCAATTTCCGTAACGTTAGCTAGTTAACTTGCCAAGTAGCTAAAACACATTGGAAGTGTTTGCGTAGCTAACGTTCGCTAGCTAGATAATTCCTGATAATACGCTTTAGGGCCACAACCAACATTTACATTGGTTGTGGCTATTCTTCTCCCTCCCGTTTCATACAACCAACTGGCTCGTATGAAACGGGAGGGAGAAGAATAGTTGCATCACATTAGCTACTACATACAATATAAACTAGTTTATATACATATTTTAAATAGTTGAGGATTACAAATGAGCAATGCGTTGAACAAACGTACCATGACAGCACACTCCTGATGCAGGCGCGCAAAGGAAGAAAAATATGTCAGGAGACCGCATGTAGATGTAAACCGGAAATGCGTGTGTGAGCTGGACAGGAGAGATCTGTGCAATACAATAGCGCCGTCCTGTGGATTAAGTCCGCCTAGCAGAAGAGAATATAATTTCATGGAAAGGACAGGCAGAGTTTCTAAACCATCTTTGTCACAGGTAAGTGATTTTTATGGCTGTTCACAGTCCACAGATGTAAGAATTAAGAAATTACTTGTAGGCCTACATTGTGACAATGAAATATGACTTTTTTTATTTACTGAAACCATTACTGAGAGCCCAGAATATTGACATGAATAACTGCATGTGGAAATGTACTTTTGTGGAAAATAATTATCTGTTAGAGAGAAACATTGAATTATGAATATATTAATTATTGAAAATGTAAAAAATATTAATATCATGAAATATTATGTAAACATAGACAAAGACGGGCCTGACACCATAAAACAACACATCAGATTTCCATCCAGTAGTAGACTGATTTTGTCAAACGGAGTCATGATTCTCATCATCAGCCTGTTTATTCATTTCAAATGTGTATTAACCCATTCACGTCCTTGTACGGCATTTAATACACTATCAAAAATTATGTTTGGTGTCAACCTAGTACAAGTGTCTACACAGGCCACATTGAAATGTTAAGATTGACACTGGAAGTATGATAGATAATGAAAATCAAAGTTGGGACTTTGAGAACATTTTACAAAATCATTAAAATGACTTCAGCATATGTATTTTAAAATACATTTCAGAATAATTTGTTTAAAAGCATATAGTATTGTTATTTGACCTGTTCTAAGCCCAAATATGCCAATTATATGATTCAACTCATTGTCGTTTGTGAACTACAGCCGTTTCTATATTGTACTATATTTAGTCTTTGGACACATGGGGTTAAAGTTTTTTACACATTTCACAAATCAAGTCATCATGTGAATCAATAATTTTTGGTATATAGATTGTCCGGACCAATACACTGAGTGTACAAAACATTAGGAAGACCTGCTCTTTCCATGACATAGACTGACTGTCATGATGAGTTTCTCAGGTATCAAGTAATTCATGATGCCAGAAGATATTTAACACTTAGATGGAGAGTTCATACAAATATTTAATAGATTCAGTACCGGGTTCATCTAACAAAAGGCGCGTGCTTTGCCTCTTGTCATCTGAACTACTAGACAAAGAAAACCTCTTAGTTTATATACGTCATGTTACACGTTTCTTCAACAACATCTGTTAACCATCAGTGGGCACTCCCTTCTCTGATGTTATTACCTTGTACCCCAAGTCAGTATATCATGTCCATCAATCATTCTAAGATAAACCTCAGTAAGCTCCCTCGACATAATGGAGTCCTTGGTTTTCAGACTGTGCGGCACCCAGAATCACTTATCTACTAAATTTAACCTGGTTCCCACAACACTATGAAATGCATCATAACACTGACCATGTGAAAGCTATGTTCTCTTATTGATGTCACCTGTTAAATACACTTCAGTCAGTGTAGATGAAGGGGAGGAGACAGGTTAAAGAAGGATTTTTAAGCCTTGAGACATGGATTGTGTGTGTGCCATTCAGAGGGTGAATGGGCAAGACAAAATATTTAAGTGCTTTTGAACGGGGTATGGTAGTAGGTGCCAGGCGCACCGGTTTGAGTGTGTCAAGAACTGGGTTTTTCACACTGAGTCGTTTTCTGTGTGTATCAAGAATGGTCCACCACCCAAATGACATCCAGCCAACTTGACACAACTGTGGGAAGCATTGGAGTCAACATTGGCCAGCATCCCTGTTGAACGCATTCGACACCTTGTAAAGTCCATGCCCCAACGAATTGAGGCTGTTCTGAGGGCAAAAGGGGGTGCAACTCAATATTAGGAAGGTGTTCCTAATGTTTTGTACACTCAGTGTAGATTTATCCTATTTCACGCATTTCTGGAACTTCGTCTACCAGCTTTGTGCACGACCTCCAGATGCTTTTTCAGGTTTGATGTGGTGTTTCTGGATGAAGAGATCAATGCTGCCTTTCCAGAGTTTGTATTTGACTGATGTCTCTTTCTCCTCGATTAACAAAAAAGAATGGGAGCATTTCCACCATGAAAAGGTTAACAACACAGCTGCCATCTTTCTTTGATTTTTGGGCTTTACGATAGCCTATTGGAAACGAGTTAGCCTACAGCATGAATTCCGTTACAATGAGACAAGGCTTTAAAAATATATACTGTATATAACATGTCGGTAGAGATATGCTTCTGAAAGTAATAAATGGGTTACTTGGAAAAGTAACTAATAATATTACAATATTTGAAGACAGGAACTTGTTATATTACTCCGTTACTTATGTAAGTAATATATTACACCCAACACTGGTCCCAAGTGATTCTGTTTTTCCACATTAAAACTTGGAGATGGAACTCTGTGTTGTGTATTGTTTTGGTATCACTGGCATCATCATTGCTTAAATGGCAAATGTGAGAAAGTACAGACATGCTACTGCAAATAAACACATTTCTGATATTCTGAGAATATGGCCACCGTGTTCTGAGTATGTTTCTATCTGAAGCATCACTACCACCTGGGCCATGTTTCAGAAACACATTAGGAATGTTACAGATATAAATGCAATGACGAGAGCTGATGTTATTCCTTATCAGAGACACATGTTTGTTCTACATGGTATATGTGGTGTGGATTTCAAAAAGACGACAGAGAGTTCTCTTTGTGATGCTCAGCTATCTAGAATTCTACCGATTCCCATCTTTCAACAAGAAACTAATTTTAATTAGATTAGATAGGTGTGTTGTAACTGTTGCCAAATAATGACGTTAACATATATTGCTAAGAATGTGAGAGTAGGGTGACTCCCCTAGTGGGTCTCGGACACAGGCCACCAGCACCAATGACAAACACCCTAACTACTGTCCCAATAAGGGATATCTCTAGGGCATTTGCTTATTGGGCCAGTATAGTTAGGCCCTGTCTAGAATAAACCCTAACCCCTCCTCCCTAGGCACTTGTGTAGATCTGAAACAACTAGATAGGTGTAAGCAATAGGGTGAATGCGCCTTTAGCTCTGTTAAAAGTATACTCAAGAAAAACATTTATTGATCATAGAGATTCAGGAATATAATTAAAACAACTATACCAAAAGCCCTTACATTTTTTAAATAAATAAAATCAATGATGAGAGAATAGTCAAATTAACTGATAACTGACACAGACATGGTGGCATAGCAGAAAGATCTGAATGCTGTGAACCAAGAGGTTGTGAGTCCAAATCCAAGGTGAGGACATGTTGAATAATAATTACTGTATAAATGAACATGCATAATGTAATCATGTGTGTCAAATATGTAAGTTGAAAACACTGTATGTTAAAAGCACTGTGTGTGTGAGTATCCCTTACCTTGCCAAACAAAGAGATATGAATGAATAATGGCCTTGATGGGCTTGGCAACAGTAACAAGTTGTGATATGTAATGTTTTTTTGGGGGGGGAGAACATTTATCTGGGACCATCAGGTGACGTCCTGACAACTGATATACAGAAATGTTCTTGCAGCGTTCCCATGAAACGTGTGTAGAACATTAATACTGTATCTTACATTCTGAGAACATGGCAACCATGTTCTGAGAATGTTTGGTGGAAAGTTGATGGAATATTTTCCTAACCCTCAGAAAACTGGACACATGAAGGTTCTTGCAACGTCCCACGAAACGTGTGTAGAACATTAATATTGTATATTCTGAGAACATGGCAACCATGTTCTGTGTTTGTTTGGTGGAATGTTGATGTAATATTCTCCTAAGTGATGAATACAAATTTACAGAATGGTTACCTGGAGGAAAATGGGGGAGGGTCATGCTTTTCAATTTCAAGGGGAGGGTTTAGTATTTTTAAAATCTATTCCAGGGGAGGGTCATGTAATTTGTATTTCTCAGTGTTTTAGAATTAGTTGCTTATTAGGCTATATATCGATGTGTGCCCGATGCCGCCCCTCATCTCTGATTCTCCGCTGGAAGCGCAATATCAAGTGCGCCTATAGGCTATTTAGTGTGGTCTCAGTCAAATGATCCAAAGCATACAGTGCCTTGCAAAAGTATTCATCCCCCTTGATGTTTTTCCTATTTTGTTGCATTACAACCTGTAATTTAAATGGATTTTTATTTGGATTTCATGTAATGGACATACACAAAATAGACCAGATTGGTGAAGTGAAATGAAAAACATAACTTGTATAAATAAATAAATAAATTACGGAAAAGTGGTGCGTGCATATGTATTCACCCCCTTTGCTATGAAGCCCCTAAATAAGATCTGGTGCAACCAATTACCTTCAGAAGTCACATAATTAGTTAAATAAAGTCCACCTGTGTAAAATCTAAGTGTCACATGATCTGTCACATGATCTCAGTATATATACACACATGTTCTGAAAGGCCCCAGAGTCTGCAACACCACTAAGCAAGGGGCACCACCAAGCAAGCGGCACCATGAAGACCAAGGAGCTCTCCAAACAGGTCAGGGACAAAGTTGTGGAGAAGTACAGATCAGGGTTGGGTTATAAAAAAATATCAGAAACTTTGAACATCCCACGGAGCACCATTAAATCCATTATAAAAAAATTGAAAGAATATTGCACCACAACAAACCTGCCAAGAGAGGGCCGCCCACCAAAACCCACGGACCAGGCAAGGAGGGCATTAATCAGAGAGGCAACAAAGAGACCAAAGATAACCCTGAAGGAGTATCTGTCCATAGGACCACTTTAAGCCATATACTCCACAGAGCTGGGCTTTACTGAAGAGTGGCCAGAAAAAAGCCATTGCTTAAAGAAAAAAATAAGCAAACACGTTTGGTGTTCGCCAAAAGGCTTGTGGGAGACTCCCCAAACATATGGAAGAAGGTACTCTGGTCAGATGAGACTAAAATTTAGCTTGTTGGCCATCAAGGAAAACCCTATGTCTGGTGCAAACCCAACACTTCTCATCACCCCGAGAACACCATCCCCACAGTGAAGCATGGTGGTGGCAGCATCATGCTGTGGGGATGTTTTTCATCGGCAGGGACTGGGAAACTGGTCGGAATTGAAGGAATGATGGATGGCGCTAAATACAGGGAAATTCTTGAGGGAAACCTGTTTCAGTCTTCCAGAGATTTGAGACTGGGACGGAGGTTCACCTTCCATCAGGACAATGACCATAAGCATACTGCTAAAGCAACACTCGAGTGGTTTAAGGGGAAACATTTAAATGTCTTGGAATGGCCTAGTCAAAGCCCAGACCTCAATCCAATTGAGAATCGGTGGTATGACTTAAAGATTGCTGTACACCAGCAGAACCCATCCAACTTGAAGGAGCTGGAGCAGTTTTTCCTTGAAGAATTGGCAAAAATCCCAGTGGCTAGATGTGCCAAGCTTATAGAGACATACCCCAAGAGACTTGCAGCTGTAATTGCTGCAAAAGGTGGCTCTACAAAGTATTGACTTTAAGGGGGGGTGAATAGTTATGCACGCTCAAGTTCTGTTTTTTTGTCTTATTTCTTGTTTGTTTCACAATAAAAAATATTTTGCATCTTCAAAGTGGTAGGCATGTTGTGTAAATCAAAAAATACAAACCCTTAAAAAATCCATTTTAATTCCAGGTTGTAAGGCAACAAAATAGGAAAAATGCCAAGGGGGGTGAATACTTTCGCAAGCCACTGTATAAGCTATAGGCTACGAAGTGCATGCTCGGAGAAGCACAGAGCAAAGTTATATTTCTAAGATAGCTGCTGCGATGGTGTAAATACAACTAGGCTGCATTACACACTGCAATGGATATTTTCCATGTAACCTTTATTATAAATAACGTTCACTCCCTAACTCTCAGAAAACTGGACACATGAATGTTCTTGCAACGTCCCATAAAACGTGTCTAGAACATTAATGTTGTATATTCTGAAAACATTGTAACCACGTTCTAGATAAGTTCTGCTTGATATTAAGGGAATGTTTTCCTAACTTTAACACCAAAACATGCAGAAAAAGTTCTCAGAAGGTTTTTGTTAACATAGATATAATGTTCCCCAAACTAACGAAAAAAGGGAAACTCAAACATTACGGGAACATTACAGGTAACATTACAAAAACGTTCTCTCTCCCTAGAATTGTTTTTTATTTGTATTTTTTTTATTAATATCAGCTTTAATATTGCAGATAGATTGTGGCTTCTATCAATGTAATTGTCTGCATCATTTTCAAATATTTTCCCCTAAGCCTACCATCCCTCCCCTAATTGAAGTAAACTAATGGACAACAATACGTAGGCTTCCACTTCCAGCATATGCATACATTTCATGGACAGTATATTTTACATAAGTTATCTTTAGTTTATTTTTATTCCCAGCCTTCAGCTACCCTCAACCCCTCCCATCTATCTCTGAAGACCATCCAGTTTTGATTTCTAGCTGCCATATATTTTTCCACTGTGCTGTGATGTTTCACAAAAGTTCTGAACCTTTCTATTCTCATAGTTTCTACAGATTGTAAATGATAAACACATTTGCTAAGAGTATTATTATATTATTGATCAATTTACTATGACTTCAAATCATCCAGCAGTGCTAGTTGCAGAGTTAGCTCCAAGTAAATGTAGAAATGTTTCTGCCATTTCTGAACCTGCGACCAAAAACAAGCAACATCTGGGCAGTACCAAAACAAGTGATCTTATGATTCTGTCTCTTCGCAGCAAAATCTGCAGAGCTGGGATGGTTGTATCCCCCATATATATAACATTTTATTGGTTGCAATATATTTTTTTTATCAATTAGTATATTTGAGTTTAACCATAATATTTGTTCTAATATTTGTTCTGTCTTTTCTGGTGGATTAAACTGAAATTGCAAACAGCTTTCTATTGCTTGTTTTAAAAATAGTGATATTTTGGAGATTATTTCATTTTCAAATAACCCAAAGTGAGAGGTTGTAATCTGAATGAATGGAAAAAGGCCATTCTTGAACACGGGGTGAGCCATTCTTACTAATCTGCTAGAGAACCAGTTCGGATTTAAGTATAGTTTTTGTTTGACTGAAGCCTTTAGTGAGAGGTCGATTGCTTTAGAATTGTTAGCTGGGGAGACAATTGTTAATGTCTCAAGGTTCGCCTAAAGCCCGGCCCACGCTGGGTACAAGGGCTCTGGTGATCAGTGACGTACCCTGATTTGGCAGGGCACCTGGGGGTACTGTTGTCACAATGAGCATTGCTCGGTTTGGGCATTAAGATGCGTTCCGGTAACCGGCTGGCACCCAGCGCTGGATCGCACACTGTCATGCGGACAGGACAGTGGAGTCAGGGAAATCGAGAGGTTTGCCTTTTGTAACACTGGACTTCCTGACGGGCCGTCCCCAGGTGGTGAAGGTAGGAAACAACATCTCCACTTCGCTGATCCTCAACACTGGGGCCCCACAAGGGTGCGTGCTCAGCCCACTCCTGTACTCCCTGTTCACCCATGACTGCGTGGCCAAGCACGCCTCCAACTCAATCATCAAGTTTGCAGACGACACAACAGTAGTAGGCTTGATTACCAACAATGACGAGACAGCCTACATGGAGGAGGTGAGGGCTCTGGGAGTGTGGTGCCAGGAAAATAACCTCTCATTCAACGTCAACAAAACAAAGGAGATGATCGTGGACTTCAGGAAGCAGCAGAGGGTGCACCCCCCTATCCACATTGACAGGACCGCAGTGGAGAAGGTGGAAAGCTTCAAGTTCCTTGGCGTACACATCACTGACAAACTGAAATGATCCACCCTCACAAACTTTTACAGATGCACAATTGAGAGCATCCTGTCGGGCTGTATCACCGCCTGGTACAGCAACTGCACCGCCCGCAACCGCAGGGCTCTCCAGAGGGTGGTGCGGTCTGCCCAACGCATTACCGGGGGCAAACTATCCGCCCTCCAGGACACCTACAGCACCCAATGTCACAGGAAGGCCAAAAAGATAATCAAGGACAGCAACCACCCGAGCCACTGCATGTTCACCCCGCTATCATCCAGAAGGTGAGGTCAGTACAGGTGTATCAAAGCTGGGACCGAAAGACTGAAAAACAGCTTCTATCTCAAGGCCATCAGACTTAAATAGCATTCACTAGCACATTAGAGGCTGCTGCCTATAGACATAGACTAGAAATCACTGGCCACTTTATGAAATGGAACACTAGTCACTTTAATAATGTTTACATATCTTGTATTACTCATCTCATATGTATATACTGTATTCTATACTATTCTACTGTATTTTAGTCCAATGCCGCTCTGTCATTGCTTGTCCATATATGAATATATTCTTAATTCCATTCCTTACTTAGATCTGTGTGTATTGGGTATCTGTTGTGAAATTGTTAGATATTACTGCACTGTTGGAGCTAGAAGCGCAAACATTTCGCTACACCCACAATAACATCTGCAAAACACGTGTATGTGACCAATAAAATATGATTTGATGGCAGCATGCCTTTTGACAGTTAATCCTCATATCAAACTAGCGTACTTTTACCTGGGGTTTCTGTGTTGCTGGCTCCTGTGCTTAGCTGTCTCCCCAGCTGGTCAATACATTGTCCTTGGAATCCTCTCTGTTTTGTTGGACTCACAAAACATATACTAATATCATGAGGAAATAAAAGGATGCACCTTCATGTGGATAGGACTCCATTCGAGGCATCCCGCTGTCTGCTAACCTCTGACTGGGACTCACCTGTTGTAGAATCTCCCTGAACCGGTGGAGCTGGGACTCTAGCTCCTTGTTGTGGTACCCCAGGATCTGCATGCGGGTTTCCAGCCTGCCCTGATGGTGCCTCAGGTCCCTGGCCTCAGCCAGCAAGGCCTGGTTCTGGGAGCCCTCCCTCAGATGTGGACAGGCCTCAGCATGCTGCCACTTCAAATGTCAGTACTCCCCCTACAGTACCTTGGGGGGAATTACACTTTTGTGACCCGAGGCGCTTTGTGTTTTATGTCTACAACTGTGCTCTGATTTGATGGCAGAAGACTCTTGTATTACTCTAAACGCGTTGCAGTTGTGCGTCCTGATGTAAACTATAGGCTGATCGGCTCCTACTTTATGTATTCTTTTGTATATATTATCTGTAAATAGTTCTCTAAAGGTTTCTGTATCGTACTGGCCGCCTACTTGTTTTCTTTCTTAGATCTGAGGTAAACCCATTAAGATTAGATACTCTGGGCCCGGTTTTTCTAAAGTTATCTGGATTTCGCCTATCGGATAGGATTAAATGCATAGAAATAGAATGATTAGAACGGGAGTCCCCATTAAAGTCAATGATTTGTCTGTTCTATTCATTCTGTGTCTATGCATTTAATCCTATCCGATAGGCAAAATCCAGATAGATAACCTTTGAAAAACTGGACCCTGATGGCAGAAATATTTTTATTTGGGTGTGAGTGGACTGACTTCGGTACTCATGATAAGGACATGAGGGTTAGTGACCTCTCACCTGTTCTCATTCTCCAGCATTGCCAGTGTTCTCTGCAGCTCATCCTAGGTCTCACAGCCTGTATAACCCAGGTAATGGACAGAATGAACTATGCGAACGTGAGGAAACCTGAGTGAAGCTAATCTAATGTTCTCTAAGGACACAGTCTCATCTTGTCGTATCGTAAGAGCTTTATATGATAAACTCACAGGCTCTCAGTGAAGAAGGAGCAGTTCTGGTTCTCCATCTCAGCGAGTCTTGAACAGAAGCAGAAGCAGAAGTGCAAATCCAGCAGTGTTAACATTACAAAGGGGGAACACTAGCTGTTGCTGCTAAGTCAGGTTTATGTGCTTTTCTGTAGACACTTTCTTTGGCAGAATTACATTTCTGTGCTTTCTTCACTCATTGCTTACATTTTTATAAACATGATCTGGCAGAGAAAGAGGACACGCCAGACCAAATGTTTTAATATGATTAAGCCCAAACAAGGGAGTCACGCCACGCCACTCCACCATACTCATTAGTGGCATCATGTTCATCTGTGTGGAGAAGATTATTTCAGAGAAAAGGCACATCGTGAGCAGTGCTGCTGAGGGCAGAATATAATGACATATAAAGACTGCATGCATGTATAATGTACAAATTAAAATTAAGGAGTTAGCCTACTACAGATAACTTTTCAACATTTAAGTAAAGGAACTGACAGATGCGTGGCTGAGCTAAACATAACAGTGCCGGGGATAAGGAGTGTCAATCTGTGCTGACAGTCTGGATGTTCTGACCTCCCAGGCTTTAGGACTAATTATCCTCACTCCCTGCCCCCAAGACAGACTGTACATCTGAACTTGTTCTTCAGTGTTTTGGCAAAATCACGCATCCTCTCCCCTGAAGTGGTCTGTTCAGAAATCAGAAAATAACATACATTTCAATTCCATGGAAATATTATAGAATTAATGCTTGGGTGTAGTAAACAATGATGGCATAATGAAATTAGTCTTATGGGTTTATCAGAGTCCAAAGCGTGTACGCGTACGCACAGCAGTGTTCTAGAACATTGGACCGTTGGCTTTCATACTTTTCGAATTCTCAGCACAGCTCAACAATTTCTCCAACTGTCAAAACATTGAAATGAATAGAGGACAGCTACTGGAGTCGTATTGGTTAGGAATTGTGGAAAGGTGCGCGTTCGGGATGTGCATCCCCCGCTTTGGTGGTCTCAGATGGGACACCGGACTATTGCATCTCAGCGTCTGTGGACTATGATTTACGCTTTACTGGGGTGTACTGTAGTACTCCATGATGGGGTAAATTAAAGCCTTGCCCTTGGTAGTACGCCAGGACAGGAAGCAGCTCTGACAAGTGTCCACATTGAACTGCTTGAGGCTTCAGTATCTGAGGGGAAAGGAGTTAAAATCCCAAACATTATTGACATTCTCTATATGGTTGAAATAGAGTTCACGGAGCACTTGGCCTGGTGTTGGGCGTTCTCTGCCTGGACCACTCACTGCAGCACGGGCAGCCCACCACGGACTGGGGCAGCTGGATGGAGGTTTTCCCATGAGCCTGCAGCCACATGGTTGGGATGAGAGGAGAGGAGGACAATGAGACCACCAGAGATCCTGAGGCAGGGCATATGCTCTCTGGCAGCCTGAGGGCAGTAGTTCCCTTCAGAGACTGACTTAGTAGAGCTGTAGTAAATTACTCTAGCCTCACAGTCATTTATTGCCAGAAATAAGTCATGAAATTGATGATAAGAAATGTTAAAGAAAATTCTCATGAGTCACTAATGTTCATTACTGGACAAAATTATAATTAAAATGTAAAAGGGTTTGAAAGGCACTCCATGTTTAATTTCTTAAGGGCCTACATGAGAGAAATGACATAATTAAGTTGCTATTCCCGTTTGGGTTCCAGTGGTGTGCTCTAATACAGCTGTGGAGCCTGATAAAGCCTGTCTACTATAGTAGCATCCCGATGCTACTGGAGTAAGGGACTGCTGGGTATCTTTCAGGGGTACATAAGAGGACAAATCACATATTTACTACACAAACAGATATGCAAAATGCGTGTGCATGTACAAATACACACAACGTACACAATACGCCAATGTACACATAAGTGTCCCAGTAAAGCCCACACAAGTAAACTGACAGACAGCACAAGGTCAGAGTGACAGAGCCTGTGGTGATTAGCCCTTTCAGATAACACAGCCTATTAAAATGCCATGACCCCTTCAAACAGTTTAGTGTATACTAATCTCAGACATGTCAAGATGAGACTAAGGCAGCAGACATATGACTGACTAATCTATAAGAGTCTATCAGAAACAAGGCATTGATGTCTCACAGTATTCATCATGAATGTTTTACTTTTTACATTATAGGGTTTGAGTTAACATAACTGTCATCATAGATGCTCAGTTTAATAGAGCTCACAGTGTTTAGGCATCTGCATTTCTCCACCATGGTTTATAAATAGCCTCAAATCCTCTGTGACATTAGTCGGCTGCTCACACAATGGATTAAAGTACACCTTACAAATGCATAAAGAATGTTCAAAATCCAGCTTGAAAATAAACAGCATCACATATCAAGATTGGAGGAAATCTAATGACAGTTTCTAACACAGATTGGATTTTACTTCTAGACTTATTTTTGTAATATTGCACAATAACAGGGACTAACATGAGGAAAACCTTGAGCTATACTTAACAGTAGTAGCTAATGCTTAGTTTGACCAACGTAAATCCTAGCTCACCATGCGAAAGCAGCTGGCCATGCTGGGCTCCACGTTGCTCCCTCCGAAGGCGGCCACCTCTCCTAGCTGCCTTGGGATCTGGATGAGCTCCTGGAGCAGGGCACTGAGGTGTTGCTGGTCAGCACATCCACCAGGACCAGACACCTGCCAGAACAAAACATCCTCTCCTTAGGACATAGGACACAGCCAAGGATTGGCATAAATTACAAAATACAACTACAAAATACCCTAAAGACCAAAGTATTGTATTTAATTAAAATACATGTATTTTGTATTTTAAAATAAAAAAATACATCTGCAAGTAGCCGGCCGAACATCAACAACATTCTCAGTAACAGTTACAGAAACGTCTTACTTGCTATGCGTCACGTCTCCTCCCGTTGCTCCCCTCCGGCACTCTGACTCACCGGTCTACTGAGCCACCGGCCTGAGCGTACCACCTTGGCAACACAGGAATGGAAACCCAACGCACCCTAATCACCTCCAGCGCACCTGTACCTCATCCTCTCATCACCACCACTATATAGCCCTGGACTGTTCAGTCATTGTTTTGTGTAATTGTTAGCGTTGTGTCGTTTACTCGCTCCTTATTATTCTCTTTCTCATTGTTAAGTAAACCTTTACCTTGTTGATTCCTGCGTCTGCGTCCTGCCTCTTCGTATCCTCAGTACTCGTCACACTATGACTGTGATATGTTGTTGTTTATCTACATTAGTTGAATGCACTGTCACTCTGGATAAGTGTGTCTGCTAAATGACCTAAATGTATATGTGAAAATGAACAACTGCAATGTACACTGGGTATTGTCATTGGCCTTGTAATACTCAGCATGCTTTGCAATACATTTTTACATATACATTTAGTTCATTTAGCAGATGGATGCTCTCATCACACCATAGTGCCATCAGACTTTTAATACCAATACAGGGTGAAAGGGGGCCACAAAATTGTGAACCGTTATAATGAAATGGTATGAAATACAAAATTACAGCTTTCGAAAGTATCTTGTTACAAAATACATTGGAGTGTAGTTCAGCCCAGTGTAATGCAACATACAACATTCTCAGAAGTAGGGGAGGCAGGTAGCCTAGTGGGTAAGAGCGTTGGGACAGTAACTGAAAGGACACTGGTTTGAATCCCAGAGGAGACTTGGTGAAAAATCTGTCGATGTGCCCTTGAGCAAGGCACTTAACCCTAATTGCTACTGTAAGTCGCTCTGGATAAGAGCATCTGCTAAATGACTACAATGTAAATGTAATTAAAATACATATTTCAAATACATGTAACAGAAATACTTCCCATCTCTGGACACAACCTACACTCCTGTCATGCAACAATGAAGTAGATATTCATTTAATAATTTACTTGATTGATGACCATGTGATCTTGCCCTGGGGAATATTGTTCACTAAACTGATCCAAGAATCCCTGCTGAGTGATGTACTGTAGCTAAAGGACCTAATAGAAAGAGAGAGCAAGCCCTGCTGTGGGTCTGACCTGGAATGTCTCTTAGAGGAAGAGAGGAAGAGGCAGAGGGAGATATGTAGATGGAGAGTGAGGAGTGAAAAGGTTTGAGGGACAGAGTGAATTTTTGGGAAGAGACAGAGATTGGGAATGGAAGGGGGTAAAGGATAAAGATTAAGTGGAATGAACTGTAGAAAATTAATACGATTTTACGGTTAGGCAAGTCATATCAGTTGAGCAGACAGTTGAGACATGTCCACAAAGACGGGGATGTTGAGCGTAGGACGCCATGTTTCTCCTCCAGCTGCTCGTATAGGCTGGTCAGAGCATTTCTCACCTCATAAACAATTGCTCAATGTATAAGAGCTTTACAAGGCCATTTTAATGTTCATATTTGATTTATATACAGCACTGAGTGTACAAAATATTAGGAATACCTGCTCTTTCCATGAGATAGACTGACCAGGTGAATCCAGATGAAAGCTTATTGATATCACCTGTTAAATCCACTTCAATTAGTGTAGATGAAGGGGTGGAGACAGGTTAAAGAAGGATTTCTAAGCCTTGAGACAATTGAGACATGGATTGTGTATGTGCCATTCAGAGGGTGAATGGGCAAGACAAGTTATTTAAGTGCCTTTGAACGGGCTATGATAGTAGGTGCCAGCCGCACCGGTTTGAGTGTGTCAAGAACTGCAACGCTGCTGGGTTTTTCATGCTCAACAGTTTCCAGTGTGTGTCAAGAATGGTCCACCACCCAAAGGTCATCCAACCAACTTGACACAACTGTGGGAAGCATTGGAGTGAACATGAGCCAGAAACCCTGTGGAACGCTTTCGACACCTTGTAGATTCGGTGCCCTGACGAATTGAGACTGTTCTGAGGGCAAAAGGGGGTGCAACTCAATATTAGGAAGGTGTTCCTAATGTTTTATACACTCAGTGAATATTGTGTACATATCCTGCAATAAATACACAATAAAAGTCAAACAAATAAAAAGTTATATCTCACAGATTGTTTTGGCCTACCTGATGTACCTCAGTCTGATGCTGGTAGGTTGTTATATCGCCATGTGAAGGCAAACTGTCAGAGATAGCTCCTCATCCTTCACAGATAGCTAATTAATGATATCCTGTAGCAAACGCTGTAGCCTCTCATGGATGTCAGAGAGATTCTCCAGTCCTACACTGTGTGGATAGGAAATACATTTTGAAACACAAAAAAACACAGACACTAATCTTGTACATATAAATACAGCATTTTCCTCACAAATCATGTGAAAAATCATGTGAAAAGTTTGAAAGTGTGAAATCATTATGTGTGGTTGGTTAATGGATGTGTTTGAAATGTACTGTAGTGACTTCCTCCGAACACCGCACCAGACCAAGCCTACCAGCAACAAGACAGACAAAGATGCCCTAGAGTTCATCAGTGACCCATGACCTGACCTCAGCCTCCAGAGCCAATCAACACCCTGACAGAGGCCACCTCTGAGCCCAGCAGTCTGAAAGATGGAACCCTCAAACGCTCAATCCAACATGGTAATGACAAGTAACACTCTTGCAGGGCATGTTTCCCTCTGTGCTATCTATGATTCAGAGCAACGTCTACTTTCTGTCAGTTCAAGGTCAACACCAGCAATCAAAATGCTAAATCCAGCCTGTCTAAGTGCTGTGAGAGTCAGTGGGGGTCCCTTCATGGTTCATGTGCCAATTAAAGCCTCCGAGATAAGCTGTGTGTTAGCACTAATTTCCCCGCTCTCCATAGAATTCTCACTGGTTCAATGAGTTCCATCCTCCTCAGTAGTGACAAAAACAACACAGCACAAACAAAGTAGCAATTTACCAAAATTGTAAACCATAAACAAACAGGAAAATATGGAATTGACAAACAGAGCCACAGTAACAGGTACAGAATGTCAGGGGCTAAATTAACAGATGGCAGATGATAAGTCCCATGATATAAACACATCTAGAAGGGCACATCACAGCACATTTGCTAAAGACAACACACCCCAGTTAAGGATACTGTGGAGTAAATGTCTATTATGTGATGTTACCATCACACACATGCATCCTTCAATCTATCAGGGTTGAGTTTGACTTCTACTGGCATCACAGTAAAAAGCAAGATGGGTTGTTCTGTACTGAAGCTGAAAGCTAATGCCTGGGGAAACGCAGGGTTGCATCTCTCTCCTTCTGCTTGACTGGCTTATTTTATGTATTAATTAACCCAGAAACATCAGTCTTCGCTTCAGCGTACACAAGACACACACACACATGGACAGGCGCAACTGCATGCACGCAAGCAAGCACGCACACACACAGACAAGTACACACACACGCATACACACTACACAAATACTCATGTTCTTTGTGGACTCTTTTATAGACCCAAGCTCATATAAAGACACAACTCACGTACATAATATTATGCAAACACATTCATGCACAATACATTACATTACATATACCTCTTTAAGGAATACCTGGAATAGTATAAAGTAATCCTTCTACCCCCCCCTCCCCCACTCCCCCCATAAAAGAAAAAAAGTGGTTGTCCCACTGGCTATCATAAGTTGAATGCACCAATTTGTAAGTCGCTCTGGATAAGAGCGTCTGCTAAATGATGTAAATGTAAATGTAAATATGAATATGTGCATACATTACATACAGTTCATCCTAAGTATGTATGGTCTCTGCAGACCCAAGGCTAAGGATATCATTTCAGACAGGGCCCATCAACAGAGATACATCCTTTCTGCTCAGTGCTATACACTTTTCTCCAAGCATTAGGAATAATTCGTTATACACAAATCTTGCCTAATAAATCAGACTGTGATACCTCTGGGTACACAGTCTGAGACAATGCTATACATTTGTCTGGAAAATGTACTCTCACGAGATCTACAAGCCAGAATGTTGAATAAAATGTCATTTGAACTACCGGTTGTCTACCGGTTGTCTGTGCTGTTGGTCCTTATGCATCTACAAATTTGAGAAAAAATATCCACAGGATTATTAAACCGACTTTTCAAAACACTGGTATTGCCATTGAGAATTCTATCACCTGACATGTGCAAAACCATGTAAACACCTGCAAGACTTAGTATACACTTACGTCTTGTGCATGTGCCTCAAACAAATTGTGAGAGCCACACAAGGAGACCTGCGTTTTGAAGTCGGTTTAATAATACTTTCCTGTGGATATTTTGGCTAAAATCTTCAACGGCAGAAGGACAAAATCAGCAGACAACAGGTAGAGTAAGTTCAAATGAAGTTTATTCAACATTCTGACTTGTAAAGGGACTGTATACTAGAGACGAGTAAGGAGACACACTCGGATTCGAAAGAGGCAAACACAAACCTTCCGTTTGCACTGTCATACCTGTTGTTATGAGGATTATGTTGGACTTCCCTATACCAGAAACACATCTCACAGTCTTCACACTGCCTTCCCTGCTGGTTGGCTGGTCCTCTGCCGGACTGGTCCCCAGTACCCCCAGGACCCCCCTGGAACCCCAGGACCCGGCTGTGGCTCACACTGACACTGTGGCATGGAGAGGCATGCCCGAGCTAGAGGAGACAGGGACACATGACAGTATAGTCAGATGGCCATTAAAAGACAGACAAATAGACACAAATACAGACACAAATCTGAGTGAATCTTACAAGTGATTTATTCCTGCAAACCATATGTTCTGACCTTTATGAATGGTTGTGATTCCCACTAAGCCACTGTTTACACTGCAGTAAGATGTGTCACTGCAAATAAGGCAACCATTCTATGAGACTTGGCATTACTGCATACTGGGTGTCATGCTCTCCAGCACTACTACCATAAGGCATGGATTGCCTGGAAAAACATAAAGTACCTGTGACAGACCTAACTTCAAGGGCAGTGACATTTGGCAAAATAGCCCAATTTCACACATTATACAGTTACAGTATGACACAATATCTCTGTAAAACAGGACTAAACAGAAAGAAGTCCCTTATCATAAATGGCCCTCTCACAATCTTAAAAACATAATTTTGGTAAGAATTGAGAACCTTGCCTATGGTTGTGAATTGAGTGATGTTTCCAAAGGAACATGGGGATTAGCTAGTGCGGGAAGAGCTCTGTTGCCTGACAAGAAGCAAGTTTGTCTCACACTGCCTGCTCTTTGATACGTGATCTGATACAAGCCTTTTAGATGCCATTTCCGGCATAGGACCAGAGCTTTTGAATGAGTGAAATGCCCTTAAGAATGAACATAAAAAAACATGTTGGCACTTATAACTGTGACCTAAGGAATTACATGACAGAATTTGTTTTGCCATTTATGCATATCTGCTGCTGTAACGGCAAATAAGTATTCATCATTATTTATTGATGAGCACACAACTCATTGCATAAAATTCCCTGAGTGAGATCTGATCTTCTCTGATCGAAAGGGTTTTGTCAGCAGTTTCCACAATGGTGGTGGTCAACAAGTTGAATCAAGAGTTAAGTCTTTTTTCTACCTCCTAGAACGCCCAACAACTCAATAAACGATTGAACTTATTTTCCTTTTAGCCTCACCACTAGATAGCCTCAGACAGCCTCACCACTAGATAGCCTCAGACACAGTCTGCCTCAGACTCATTGACCTGTTGTAGCCCTATCACATCAGCTCTGGAATATTCTCCATTGAAAGGCCACTGATCACACACACACACACACACACACACACACACACACACACACACACACACACACACACTACAACACATGATTGGTATGAATGAACATACATAAACTTACAAACGATGACAACTACTTAGAAAAAAATGACTTGACAAAAGTGAACATCTATACTCACAGCTGAATCTTACCATTGTGCTGAAAAGCCCAGTGGCAGGTGGAGAAATTCCGTCGATCTACAGAGACGACAATGTTCCCAGGACCACCAAATGTCTCTGTGGCTCCTGAGAGACAGAACATCCAGTCTGCTCACTGCCACCCCGTCCTGCTGCATCACCCACAGCGCCAAAAGGGAGGAGAGAGATTGAAAAGCAAATGAAAGAGAGAAGCCAGCAGCAACGGAACCGACAAGGTAATTTCACATTAACTCATCCTCATCTTCACTGCACTCAAGTAGACATCCAGACAACAACACAAGCACAGTGACCTCCAGCGCCTTAGAGAGCAGGCTGGGAGAAGAGGGGAGGGGTGAAGAGGGGTGGGGGTAGCTGAATCACTGGGATATGTTCTCTATGGGGAAGGATTCACATGTGATGTGCTTAAACCAATATTACATCTCCTCTGTGGTGAGATGTCAAGTGGTGCTGGTGCCTTATGTTCATCAATAAGTAATGGGAAATAGTGAGTTTATCTTCATGTTGTAGCATATTATCATGCTATATGAAAGCTATGCACAGTTCAATGTTTAATCCTTCTTATGGCATAGTAGTACCCTTAGGTTATATGTCTATACAATAATTAGTTTCATGATGTACTTTTAAAAGACAAATTGAGTGGTCACTTAGTGGTCAAACATTGACTACCAGTATTTGAAATTTAGGGTGGAATGAAATCTATAAACTATGAAATGGCACCACCTGGTGCCTGGATAGGTACTTACTGTAACTGACTGGAGAAGAGTTGTCCACCACACACCACACCCCACTCCCCACTCAATACATGTCAGATGGCTACAACACAGATTACAAAATGTGTTAAACTATATTTTCTAATTGGTATGCTTTTTACACAGACAGTTTTTGTATGTTAATTAAATTATATCCCATGCCAGTTGAATGCCGGCTAGAATGATGCATGATACAGAATTATGTATTGTAAAAACCAACATGCAGTGCAGCTAGTACCCCACAATGTGATACATGCATAGACCGTATATGGATACAGGTCTCAGCAGGTCTAAATGGTGTGTGACGTGAAGACCACTTAGGGCAGTCCAGATTTGCTTGAATAAAATATAATCTCTCTACGCTTCTGACCTATATCATACTTTCAGTTGTTCAACCTGCATGAATGTATATATTGACAATAACTTTGCAATGTTGCTGGGGGAACCACCAACATTTTTATATGCTTCTTAGACATACTGCTGACGAATACAGAGGCCTCAAATAGCTTCCGTTTGTCAGTGGCGTTGATTGGACAGTTCAATAGTCTGCTCTCCACTTGCCCAGTGCACACTGGTAGACGAGCTCGGATATTCTATTACACTTCAATGGAGGAACAGCCCAAAGATCGGGCACAAGAGAGACGATATCACCACCATGGAGAAGAAAGACACCCTATTCAATACAAAACATCTCTAAAAAATGATCAGCTCTACTTCCAGTACCAGCATCAGCAGGAAACGCAGACGAAGAAAACAGGTTGGGCCACCCGGAAAAGTTAGCAAGCTAGCTAATGTCAATGACTTAGCTAGCAAGCCAGTTTATTACCGACGTCGATGTAGCTTGCTAGTTCGCGTGACAGTCATAGCAGGATGGTAGCAAGCTGTTAAAAAATATTTAGCTGATTAGTTAGCTGGGTCTAGAGCTGAATATCGCTGGATAGGGGTAGTTAAACGTCGCGTGACAGCTGTCGCTGGTGGTTTGACAGATGGGGATTGACCTTGTGCGCCGGTTTCACCACCCATTTCTACATTTATGGTACTCCCTGACAATTCCCCTGTGTTACTAATTAGTCCTTTTGTTGTTCAATTATTTTGTCACGTGCATACATTGACTTTGTAAAAAAAACTCAAGCTAATTTGGTAGGAATTCCGTGAAATATTTTGAAAACAAAAACAAGCCGGCTCCACTGGAATGTTCTGAGTTGCCGTTTCCCGTCGGCCATGTTAGAAAATGCGAGATGGAAAGCTAACGTTAGCTAGTTAATCCTAACAACGAGAGTGAGATTTGTGCATAAAACAAGTTTCAATGTATTTTGTTTACTACCAACTGACTGCAGACAGGGCTGCAAAAGCAAGATGGCTAACTAACTTACTTTTGAGACTTTTCAGGGATTAAATAGCTAGTTAGTGCCAGAAATGTTTCACCTGCAAGCAGCTTCGGCTCGGTCGGGCCTGTTACGTTTAGTTAGCCATGAAGCCACGCAAACATGTTAGCCTGGGTAGATGACTTGAGGACATAGCATTGTCTTGCTAGCAAGCTGGCTGACTTATGGTATTTTGATTTTAATAAACAATTCAGAACCAATGTCTTATTGTTTTAGCAAACTACATGACTTGAAATGTAATTGTAGCCTCGCCAGTTTCTTTAGACTAGTTCAAACTTGATGTCATGCATGAAAACAAAATGGTACATACCTTGGCTTCAGTTCAGACAACACAATAGAACACCACTCTTAACACAATTTTAGAGTTATTCTGGTTGTAACATTACTTAAGATGTTATTTGTTCATCCATATTTTATAGAGGTATCTTAGGAGCAATGGCTAATATTTCATCTAGTTTAAAATGTTGTCTTTAGATGCTAGTGTGGCAAGTATTTGTTTTTATTGGCTAGCTAAGTCAAGCCCAGTTACACTGTCAACCACCTTCCCCTTATCAAAAGTTATAGGACAATGTAATGGTAATTTCTACCTACAGCACATTTTTCTTCAGTGATTTATGTATGGTATCTATTCACAAGTAGGCTATGGGACTACTATGTTTAAGGGAATCTGATCTGGGCACTGGTGTGTGGTTGTTTGCTGACCTATTCAGTCTAAATAGTCATGATACAGCATCATCTTAAAAAGGCCTTGCCATGTTTCCTGCAAAAGGAGCTGCGAGGTTGCATTCTTGTAAACAGATTAGGTCTGTTAGTCCCTTTTTTATATACACTGCTCAAAAAAATAAAGGGAACACTAAAATAACACATCCTAGATCTGAATGAATGAAATAATCTTATTAAATACTTTTTTCTTTACATAGTTGAATGTGCTGACAACAAAATCACACACAAATTATCAATGGAAATCAAATTTATCAACCCATGGAGGTCTGGATTTGGAGTCACCCTCAAAATTAAAGTGGAAAACCACACTACAGGCTGATCCAACTTTGATGTAATGTCCTTAAAACAAGTCAAAATGAGGCTCAGTAGTGTATGTGGCCTCCACGTGCCTGTACGACCTCCCTGCAATGCCTGGGCATGCTCCTGATGAGGTGGCGGATGGTCTCCTGAGGGATCTCCTCCCAGACCTGGACTAAAGCATCCTCCAACTCCTGGACAGTCTGTGGTGCAACGTGGCGTTGGTGGATGGAGCGAGACATGATGTCCCAGATGTGCTCAATTGGATTCAGGTCTGGGGAACGGGCGGGCCAGTCCATAGCATCAATGCCTTCCTCTTGCAGGAACTGCTGACACACCCCAGCCACATGAGGTCTAACATTGTCTTGCATTAGGAGGAACCCAGGGCCAACCGCACCAGTATATGGTCTCACAAGGGGTCTGAGGATCTCATCTCGGTACCTAATGGCAGTCAGGCTACCTCTGGCGAGCACATGGAGGGCTGTGCGGCCCCCCAAAGAAATGCCACCCCACACCATGACTGACCCACCGCCAAACCGGTCATGCTGGAGGATGTTGCAGGCAGCAGAACGTTCTCCACGGCGTCTCCAGACTCTGTCACGTCTGTCACGTGCTCAGTGTGAACCTGCTTTCATCTGTGAAGAGCACAGGGCGCCAGTGGCGAATTTGCCAATCTTGGTGTTCTCTGGCAAATGCCAAATGTCCTGCACGGTGTTGGGCTGTAAGCACAACCCTCACCTGTGGACGTCGGGCCCTCATACCACCCTCATGGAGTCTGTTTCTGACCGTTTGAGCAGACACATGCACATTTGTGGCCTGCTGGAGGTCATTTTGCAGGGCTCTGGCAGTGCTCCTCCTGCTCCTCCTTGCACAAAGGCGGAGGTAGCAGTCCTGCTGCTGGGTTGTTGCCCTCCTACGGCCTCCTCCACGTCTCCTGATGTACTGGCCTGTCTCCTGGTAGCGCCTCCATGCTCTGGACACTACGCTGACAGACACAGCAAACCTTCTTGCCACAGCTCGCATTGATGTGCCATCCTGGATGAGCTGCACTACCTGAGCCACTTGTGTGGGTTGTAGACTCCGTCACATGCTACCACTAGAGTGAAAGCACCGGCAGCATTCAAAAGTGACCAAAACATCAGCCAGGAAGCATAGGAACTGAGAAGTGGTCTGTGGTCACCACATGCAAAACCAGTCCTTTATTGGGGGTGTCTTGCTAATTGCCTATAATTTCCACCTGTTGTCTATTCCATTTGCACAACAGCATGTGAAATGTATTGTCAATCAGTGTTGCTTCCTAAGTGGACAGTTTGATTTCACAGAAGTGTGATAGACTTGGAGTTACATTGTGTTGTTTAAGTGTTCCCTTTATTTTTTTGAGCAGTGTATTTGGAGAGTGAGGTGGTAGGGAATGATGGACTTTATAGTCTACACACCTATTACTGGCAGTGCAACTAACTTGCTTTTGTTTTCTTTTACAGGCAATGGAAAAATAAACACCAGTGACGTGGAGGGGGAGAAGATTCTGTCTGCAAATGATTTAGTTGGTATCCCTCATCCCACCAACAGCAATGGTAACAGACATTTGATAAACGCTAATGTAAAACAGAAGTCAACACGCAATGTTTTTACCACTTTTTCAAAAGTGGGCAGCAAAGAGGGTGTTGTTCATAAGAAGAATATGGACTGTATAAATGACAAGGACAAGGCCTTGGATTTCACTAATCACTACGAGGGAAAGTTTTTGGACAAAAAGGAGTCTGCATTGTTTCTGAATGGGGTGGTAAACTCTG
Source organism: Coregonus lavaretus (assembly GCF_964263955.1). Taxonomy (NCBI): domain Eukaryota; kingdom Metazoa; phylum Chordata; class Actinopteri; order Salmoniformes; family Salmonidae; genus Coregonus; species Coregonus lavaretus. The sequence continues at coordinate 34,706,993 of NC_140002.1, forward strand.
CTCATATTACAAATGGTTACTCCAGCAAGTCACCCCCTGATAACGATGGCAGTGGCTCAGAAGGTGGATATACTACTCCTAAGAAACGCAAGGCCAGACGCAACAGCATCAAGAACACAGAGCATGTGACAAGAGAAAAGGAGAGAGCCATGCAGCAGGGCAATGCCACACAGGAGCCAGAGGTTTCTGGACTTGAACCAACAGAGAAAATGGTGAGCTCGCAACTTGTCCATAAAGCAGACGCCCAGACAGCAGTCAGGCGGATAGATGCTCCAGAGGTGGCTATGGGTGAACTGCAGAAGAAAAACTCAGACAGTAAGACTGCTGCAGGTGCCTTTGGTAAAAGGTTTGAGAATAGGCCCAAAGCCAAGCTCTCCTCCTCTTCAAAAGAGGACTCTTGGACTTTATTCAAGCCTCCTCCAGTATTTCCTGTGGACAACAGTAGTGCTAAAATAGTGCCCAAGATTAGTTATGCAAGTAAAGTTAAGGAGAACCTCAACAAAGCAGCCCAGGCTGGAGGAGAGGTACAGCCTCCTCAGGTGCCTGGTAGACTGTCACAGGTCCCCATGTCCGCTATGAAAACCATCATCTCCGCTAGCTTTACTAATGGCCCCGTTTCTGGAGATGGAAATAGTTGCCCGTCTGTTGGTACCTTCTTCACTCCTGCTGCTAGTAGTATTCCGCCAGCCCCCTCTCTCCCATGTGGGGAGAACGTAGCATCCACTTTGGACAATGACTGTAACTCTCTAACCAACCCTGCAGCAGCAGCTGTAGATCTGAGAAAGTGTACTCTTTTCATTTACCCCCTAAACCCTTTAAATATGCAACCTGTGCTCCCTAGTGCTCGCCAAGTGGACACCCAGGCCGCTCAGACAAATCAGAAAGCCTTGGGGGACATTTTCCAGAATCAGTGGGGCCTGTCTTTCATCAATGAGCCAAATGTGGGGCCAGAAGGAGGAAGTGGGCCAGTGGCTACTGTGGAGGGCAAGGATGTGGTGGTAACATTTCAAGGGGAGCAATGCCCTGCTGCCAAGCCAGGCCTTGACTGTAATCTATCAATCCCTGAGCCTTTGCCTCTCACTTTGGCTCAAGACTCAGAGAAAAGGACTAGTGCCCTAGCTTGCCCCCCTGCTACAGTGAAAGATGAGGATGGGGAAAAGGCTCAGCTGTCTAGACAGGACAAGACAAAGGGCGAGGCTAAGAGTCCAGGTGCAGTTTTGTTGGCCTCTTGTAAAGACATAAGTGCTGAGCCTTTCCAGGCCCCCCTGACCAACATGGTGTTGGGGCTGTCTAAAGAGCAGGCCCACTCTAAGAGCCTGGACAGAGGTAGCTGGGGGTCGTTTGATCTTAAAGCTGCTGTTACTTATCACACTAAAGGTAACTTCTCTTCCCCTGCTGTATCAATTCTATGAACATATGTATTACACATTAGTAGCTTTAACCTACTATTTCACTTGCACCAACAGTTTTAAATCCATTAGCATCACATTAAAGACAAAATGTGTCTAATAATAAAAGGTCTTATGCATCTGGAGATAATAATCAATCTTTGTTTTTTCTCTACAGAAATGGAATATGTTTTCAATTTGCAAAAACAAGGTAAAGTAAAAGGTCTCTTTTCTGTGTAGTGTATTTTTAAAGTTGTGAAATTGGGTTTTCTATTTGATGTTCAAAGGTATACAGCTGAAGTTTGAATAACATGTATTATGAGTTGCTAACTAAGTTCCCCAGGGCCTACACTCAATTTCTGTCCTTTTCTTCCCCCAGATCCAAAAAGAGTAGTCTGTTATGACAAGACCAAGGATGGACCTGATCAGTGAGGTAGTGAATGTCAACAATTACATGTACCTTCTCCCTACCTGGGTGCTGCAGTTATCATCTTTGGTGGTTATGATCCCTTTGGAAAACAAAATCGAGTCAACTGTGATATTGGGACTGAAAGATGTGTCCTGTGACAAACTTTTATTGGAATAGAGGATGGGATAATGGGGATTCGTTTTTTGGGGGGTGCATCGGAGAAGAGGAAGAAGACAAGGGGAGATGTAATATGAGGACATATTAATCCAATTATTGGCATTAAGTTGAGCGCAGGAGCTTCTGCTGACGCTCTGGACTGCACAAAGACTCAAACACTTGAAAGAAAGAAATGTTGGGTGCCTCTCCCATGTGAATGGACACTTATGACACTTTCTGCTGTAATAGACATTGGTCTCATAGCTCCTTCCTCTGGGTGTTGGGGACAAATAAGACGGAGGAAGGCGCAAACTGCACCTCCCGAGCCTTTATCCTGTTGCCCATTGAAAAGTGGCGATTATCAGTCTGACAGTAGGATGCCTCAATCGTTTTATTTCCTCATGCATTGAAATTAGTCCAATATATGTAGATTTGTGTGTGTTATGATTTATTTATACACATCAGTATACAGTTGTAGTCGGAAGTTTACATACACCTTAGCCAAATACATTTAAACTAAGTTTTTCACAATTCCTGACATTTAATCCTAGTAAAAATTCCCTGTCTTAGGTCAGTTAGGATCACCACTTTATTTTAAGAATGTGAAATGTCAGAATAAAAGTAGAGTGATTTATTTCAGCTTTTATTTCATCACGTTCCCAGTGGGTCAGAAGTTTACATACACTCAATTAGTATTTGGTAGCATTGCCTTTAAATTGTTTAACTTGGGTCAAACGTTTCTGGTAGCCTTCCACAAGCTTCCCACAATAAGTTGGGTGAATTTTGGCCCATTCCTCCTGACAGAGCTGGTGTAACTGAGTCAGGTTTGTAGGCCTCCTTGCTCGCACACGATTTTTCAGTTCTGCCCACACATTTTCTATAGGATTGAGGTTAGGGCTTTGTGATGGCCACTCCAATACCTTGACTTTGTTGTCCTTAAGCCATTTTGCCACAACTTTGGAAGTATGCTTGGGGTCATTGTCCATTTGGAAGACCCATTTGTGACCAAGCTTTAACTTCCTGACTGATGTCTTGAGATGTTGCTTCAATATATCCACATAATTTTCCTTCCTCATGATGCCATCTATTTTGTGAAGTGCACCAGTCCCTCCTGCAGCAAAGCACCCCCAAAGCATGATGCTGACACCCCCGTGCTTCACGGTTGGGATGGTGTTCTTCGGCTTACAAGCGTTCCCCTTTTTCCTCCAAACATAACGATGGTCATTATGGCCAAACAGTTCTATTTTTGTTTCATCAGACCAGAGAACATTTCTCCAAAAAGTATGATCTTTGTCCCAATGTGCAGTTGCAAACCGTAGTCTGGCTTTTTTATGGCGGTTTTGGAACAGTGGCTGTTTCCTCCAGCATCTTCACAAGGTCCTTTGCTGTTCCTCCAGCATCTTCACAAGGTCCTTTGCTGTTGTTCTGGGATTGATTTGCACTTTTCGCACCAAAGTACGTTCATCTCTAGGAGACAGAACGCGTCTCCTTCCTGAGTGGTATGACTGCTGCGTGGTCCCATGGTGTTTATACTTGCATACTATTGTTTGTACAGATGAACGTGGTACCTTCAGACGTTTGGAAATTGCTCCCAAGGATGAACCAGACTTGTGGAGGTCTACCATTTTTTTTCTGAGGTCTTGGCTGATTTCTTTTGATTTTCCCATGATGTCAAGCAAAGAGTCACTGAGTTTGAAGGTAGGCCTTGAAATACATCCACAGTTACACCTCCAATTCACTCAAATGATGTCAATTAGCCTATCAGAAGCTTCTAAAGCCATTACATCATTTTCTGGAATTTTCCAAGCTTTTTAAAGGCACAGTCAACTTAGTGTATTTAAACTTCTGACCACTGGAATTGTGATACAGTGAATTATAAATGAAATAATCTGTCTGTAAACAATTGTTGGAAAAATTACTTGTGTCATGCACAAAGTAGATGTCCTAACCGACTTGCCAAAACTATAGTTTGTTATAAAGAAATTTGTGGAGTGGTTGAAAAACGAGTTTTAATGACTCCAACCTAAGTGTATGTAAACTTCCGACTTCAACTGTATATAAGAAAATGAAGTATATATTCTAAGAATGCCTTGAAATTTGCAAAATTGGAAGATTACGAGAAGGCTGGTAGTATTGGTAGTCCTGTTAGGCTGCAGGTTAAATTATAAATATATTTGTTGAGAGAACGCATTTGTCTTAATTACTTTAGTGAAATAACTATGCCCAGCAAAGACCCGACTGCTGGGTATCTGTTGTTTTGACAACTATTTTAGTTTGTCTTGTATGGTTTAGCGATTTCAGATGTGATCTACAGTAGGAACAAACTCCCAGAGCACAGATAGAGACGTGTCAAATTAAAATGAAACTAAAGCCATGTCATAATCTTGTGGTTCGGTTGTCAGTTTTTGGTAGCTGTGCTAATCAGTAAAAAAAAAAAATGTTTCGGTATTAATTGTCTTCATCTGAGTTTAGCTTTATTTTTAGTTTTATTTCTTCTTAAACCCTTGCAGTTTCAGTATACATATTTCATTAATTAATTGAGATTAAGATTGATGTAGGCTATTCCTTAATTTTAGTTGTAGGTTCTCTTGAGCTTTTCACTTGATTGTTGGAGTTTTCGGGAAGATGAGAAAAGTGACATTGTGGAGCAAGGGCTATCTATGTATGTGATATTTCAAAAAAAAGAGTGAAATCATCAGTAAGGAGGTTCAAGATGTCTGTCTAATTCATTAGGCCTTTCTAGGCTATATTTAAGCAATAAGGCACGAGGGGGTGTGGCAAATAGCCAATGAATTACGCACAACGCAACGCGGATTACCTGGATACAGCCCTTAGCCGTGGTATATTGGCAATATACCACAAACCCCCGAGGTGCCTTATTGCTATTATAAACTGGTTACCAACATAATTAGAGCAGTAAAAATAAATGTTTTGTCATACCCGTGGTATACGGTCTGATATACTGCGGCTGTCAGCCAATCAGCATTCAGGGCTCGAACCACCCAGTTTATAATCGCTGACACCACATGGAGAAATTACTAATTTCCTATTTTCTTGCTCAAGCAATTTGCGTTTGATTTCCTAACCAACCTATTCAGCGTAGGATACTTTGTGCCATTTCAGCATTTGGTCTTTAATCTCTCTCTAGTTATTATGACAATGTATTTCTTGCACATGTTTACTGGTGTGGATGAGATGTGAGAAGTTGCAGTATAGTATAACCAAGCAAAGATTACAGACAGTAAACAATCGCAATACTAATCATTTCATGTCCCAGACCATCCGCTCTTTGTTATACTGTGTGTAGAGAATTGGTGGCGATGATGTTTCATAATACCGTATCATCGAGTTAGTGTCTTTGATCAAAGTGACTGTCAAGAGGCCTAAACATGTCAAGGTAGGCCAAATTTGGCAATACAATGAGTGGACAGCCACGATGTCATTGGTACTACCATCTCGCTCTCAGTTGGGTTTTTGGTTTTGAGCTAAGGAAGGACATTTCTTAGTTTATTTTCTCTAGCATAAATTATTTGGTTGTGTGGATTAATAGCACTTTATTTAACTAATTGTTTTTTATCTTTCAACTACTACAGATACAGATATTCTCTCTCTGTATGTATGTATGTGTGTGTGTATGACATACTAACTTCTTCTTTTAAGAATGGCTTTGGGCTTTTCTTTTTAAGAAAAATAAATTCATAAATACCGAAATACAAAATGTCACTCAGGTAGCATTGGTAAAGCCATGACAAAGTTGCAACAATGTTGTTTTCTGCCAAATGGTTCATAACAAGATCCTCGTATTGTGCTCAAATTTGAATTGCTAAAATATTGAATTGGAGTCATATTTAATAATAAACTACAGAGCTGTGTTAAAATACCAAAATATTTAGCTTGTAGAAAACACTGACATGGCTTGCAAGCAGCTGCCATACATGTTATGTAGGCTTCAAACCTTTTTTTAAAGTTCTCTGTTTAGGCAATTTCACTTTAATAAGCACACTGATTTGCACCGGTTTCCACCTGTTATTGGACAGTGTGATCTTTTACTGTCCTTGATTCTTTTGTCATTCATGGGCTGAAGCACTTCTCTGTGTACCAGTCCAGGTTATATGCAATGGCAGGAATCTATGTCTGTGCTTCCTAGTCCAGCCCTCTCTTGGGTTTTCTGGTCACGTCATGGCTTGTTCTTGCAGACTGAGAGGGAACTACAAAAAGGTAACGCATACCCCTGATGTGTACAAAACTGTGTCTCACACACACTTAAAGGGCAATTCCGCCACTTCAACCTCATTCATTATCTCCAGCACCATACCAGTGGCTACATATGTGAAAACGCATGTTTCTATGATCTGTGGTTAAGAAGAAAGGTCCTAACAAATGCTTCTCTGTGACATCACAGGGTAGGATTTAAAAGTAAGAAAAACAGAGTTTCTAGCCAGAGGGAGGGTATTTTCTGGCTCAACACGTCATCGTGAATCTCATAGGGTTTGAAAATCAGTTTGTCATCGGGTATAACTTTTTAGTAATGCACCATTTTCACATGTAGACACTGGTATTGTGCTGGAGATAATGAAAATGGGGTTGAAAAGTGGTGAAGTTGCCGGTTTAAGTTACTTCACTGTGGAATTCTAAGCCAAGGATAGACCTCTGGGATGTGGTATTTAAAACCTTTAGTTTTTCTTCCATTATATGCAGTATGTGGAATAAGTGTTATCAGTTAGGTAAACTCCAATCAAGAGCAAAATAATACCTTATTTGGCTAATGCTGGACAATGGCGAATAGATCTGTTTTATTTTGTCTTTATCGGCAGTGGGAATTGTTTTTGTGTGATGGACAACCAAGTTTGAGTAGTTTGCAATGGTGACATTGTACTTTTGAATTTTCAATGGTGACATTGTACTGGGTTCCCCTAAATATTGGAATAGAAAACACCAGATCATACCATGGGGTAAAAAAGCCAAAACAAGTTCATTGTCTTTTTCATAAGCCTAACCTCTTTTTAAATAAATATTTTTATCCTGAGTGGGAAAACAAGTATGCTTCTTTGTGAAACCGGGTAGGCAATCTATTTGGAGTCGGTGTGTAAAAGTGCTCTAACAGTCCTAAGTACATAATATGTTAATTGTTTTGAACCATACATGTCCCCTTTTATTTGATTCTTAAGATGGCTCATTGATCTCTAGGGAAGTAATGCAAAAGTTTTCCTCCTTTAAATATTTTAAAGCACTTAATTAAGTGAAATGGGTATTTTTTATATATGCATTTTAAGAAAAAATATATAGCTATATTACTTTAACGATAGTGTTGTAGCCTGTAAACCAAAAACTGGTTCTTAATGGAGGAGTTGGTTTTAGAAATACTCTGCTGCAAGAGAGCGAGTTGATGTGCTTTGTGTGGTGAAAGAAAATCATGAAAGTGATTTCTGTCTGTATTTTCATCCCCTTAGGATGTGCAAACACCTCAAGGATATTCACACAGTCCTCCAAGTTCTGAATGGGAGGACTGCTGTTTGATGTGTGCGTAAAAGTGAGCTCTTCCAATTATATGCAAGTTTCCCCTTTTTTTCAAGACCCTTGTTGTATCATGTTCAGGTGCCTGTGTGGAAAAGTATGCTTTTACAGTGATTTGGATCTTTTCTTGTGTTTCGAAAATGATTTGTGCCATGTTTGAATGAAAACTGCTTGCTGGTATATTATAGTCAGTCCATCGTTAAGTTAGTAGAGCAACTTTGAATTTTACTTTTGAATTGATCTAACACATTAATTTATTAACTTTTTATGCTGTGTTTTATTTTTGAATTGTCACTTAATTTATTTGTAGGTGCACAATTAGAATGAAACTATTTTGCTTCAAAGGAAAATGATGGGGAGAATTAGGCTAAGGTCAAACTTTTTAAATCATAACAAGTACCTACTTTTTTAAGACCATTTTGTTATTGAAACTCAATTCTCATAATTTTATAAGTCCCAATGTTCAGATCCTTGTGTCTGAAAACAATGTTAAGCCTACTCCTTGCTTCGTTTTGCTATTTTTCTGAGTACACATTATTTTATTTTCAATGCATTTCCTCAAATAGTAATGGTGGAGATATGAGCACTGAAAGAAATCCAGAGTGTTCCTGTAAAGAATTTGTCCCTGATGTTCTTCATCACGTGTTAAAGGGGAGCGATGTGAAGGGGATTGATATACTGTTTGACAACTCTTATTTTGCGTTCGCCAAAGGTACACAACTCGGATATTCAGCTACTGTATGGTCCATGCTCTTAGATTGGATAGACTTTGATGGTTTAAGCCAGCTTTTGTCTGAGCCAACCACAGCAGCTGAATGCCACTCTGGACTCTGTGTTGGTATGAGTGAGGACAAATCTCAAATAAAAAATAACATGTAAATAGAAATAATCACAAAATACCGAAAGTGCTGCTTCTTCATCCAGTTATCGATTGTCTGTAATGGGAAATGCTGGACTTAGGGTGAAAATGGAGCAAACACTGTCTCCCATGCCTCCTGTAAAAATATGTTGGGGGTGTTGGTTGGGGTGGGGGGCATTTTGTTTACTCTCTTTGGCACATGAGAGCTATTGTAGACACATCTATGTTAACGACAAGGGAAAGTGTTTATTTCTGGGGCTCCACAGTGCTACTGTTCTTTTTGAAAGGTGGTGTGGTCATACTGAGATGTGTGTCTGAAGAATACAGCTGTGTGTGGTGCCAAGTCCAACTTTGTACTCTTTCTCTGTCATCTGTGACTGTTGTGCCTGTTGATGGGTTATCAATCTGCTCCTAGGAAATTTGCCCCTCAGAATTTGAGGCAACAGCAGAAAAGTTTTTAAAAATGTTTTTATAATTTCACATTTAAACGTTTTAAAGTGTGATGTCTGAAATGGTTTCATTTTTTGAATTTAACAAAAACATCACTTTTTTTTTTTTAAGCATGATAATATCCCTCAATTTCCAAACCAATGTAATAAATTAAAGAAATTCAGTGTTCACAATTTCAGTTTCCATTAAAATGTAAAATTTTCTTAAAATCCTCACTGGTTTCAGGTGTTTTCTTCTCCCCTAACATTTTCAATTGAAATCTCATTGCATGGAATTAAAGGTTTTCACAGTAGGTCTGGGACAAGGCGTGGAACATTTTAACTGCAACTCTCCTATTGCTGAATTTCCATTAACATGGAATGTTGCTGCAGCACCTCACTTCATTGTGTATAGGCTATGTTGGTGAGCATTGAAAGTTGAGTAATACCATGTCTGATTTCTGGCACCATTCTGCCATTTTATTTTATCCAGAGCGACTTACAAATTGGTGCATTCAACTTATGATAGCCAGTGGGACAACCACTTTTTTTTATGGGGGGTGGGGAAAGAAGGATTACTTTTTTACTATTCCAGGTATTCCTTAAAGAGGTAGAGTTTCAAGTGTCTCCGGAAGGTGGTCAGTGACTCCGCTGTCCTGGCGTCGTGTGGGAGTTTGTTCCACCATTGGGGTGCCAGAGCAGCAAATAGCTTTGACTGGGCTGAGCGGGAACTGTGCTTCCGTAGAGGTAGGGGAGCTAGCAGGCCAGAGGTGGATGAACGTAGTGCCCTCGTTTGGGTGTAGGGTCTGATCAGAGCCTGACGGTAAGGAGGTGCCGTTCCCCTCACAGCTCCGTAGGCAAGCACGAGGGTTTTGTAGTAGATGCAAGCTTTAACTGGAAGCCAGTGGAGTGTGCGGAGGAGCGGGGTGACATGACTGGTTGCATCACCGCCTGGTATGGCAACTGCTTGGCCTCTGACCGCAAGGCACTACAGAGGGTAGTGCGTACGGCCCAGTACATCACTGGGGCCAAGCTTCCTGCCATCCAGGACCTCTATACCAGGCGGTGTCAGAGGAAAGCCCTCAAAATTGTCAAAGACTCCAGCCACCCTAGTCATAGACTGTTCTCTCTGCTACCGCACGGCAAGCGGTACCGGAGTGCCAAGTCTAGGTCCAAAAGACTTCTCAACAGCTTCTACCCCCAAGCCATAAGACTCCTGAACAGCTAGTCATGGCTACCCAGACTATTTGCACTGCCCCCCCACCCCATCCTTTTACGCTGCTGCTACTCTGTTAATTATTTATGCATAGTCACTTTAACTCTGCCCACATGTACATATTACTTCAACTAGCCGGGGCCCCGCACATTGACTCTGCACCGGTACCCCCCTGTATATATAGCCTCCCTACTGTTTATTTTATTTTACCTCTGCTCTTTTTTTTCTCAACACTTTTTTTGTTGTTGTTTTATTTTTACTTTTTTATTAAAAATAAATGCACTGTTGGTTAAGGGCTGTAAGTAAGCATTTCACTGTAATGTCTGCACCTGTTGTATTCGGCGCATGTGGCCAATAAAATTTGATTTGATTTGAACTACAGGTAGAGGACAAAACACGGAAACTGTTGGCAAATGAGGAACAACAAGTACCCAAAGCAGAGGCTACGTTGGTAACCTGTCCATAAAGATACAGTGAGGGAAAAAAGTATTTGATCCCCTGCTGATTTTGTACGTTTGCCCACTGACAAAGAAATTATCAGTCTATAATTTTAATGGTAGGTTTATTTGAACAGTGAGAGACAGAATAACAACAAAAAATATCCAGAAAAATGCATGTCAAAAATGTTATAAATTGATTTGCATTTTAATGAGGGAAATAAGTATTTGACCCCCTCTCAATCAGAAAGATTTCTGGCTCCCAGGTGTCTTTTATACAGGCAACGAGCTGAGATTAGGAGCACACTCTTAAAGGGAGCGCTCCTAATCTCAGTTTGTTACCTGTATAAAAGACACCTGTCCACAGAAGCAATCAATCAATCAGATTCCAAACTCTCCACCATGGCCAATACCAAAGAGCTCTCCAAGGATGTCAGGGGCAAGATTGTAGACCTACACAAGGCTGGAATGGGCTACAAGACTATCGCTAAGCAGCTTGGTGAGAAGGTGACAACAGTTGGTGCGATTATTCGCAAATGGAAGAAACACTAAATAACTGTCAATCTCCCTCGGCCTGGGGCTCCATGCAAGATCTCACCTTGTGAAGTTGCAATGATCATGAGAACGGTGAGGAATCAGCCCAGAACTACACGGGAGGATCTTGTCAATGATCTCAAGGCAGCTGGGACCATAGTCACCAAGAAAACAATTGGTAACACACTATGCCGTTAAGGACTGAAATCCTGCAGCGCCCGCAAGGTCCCCCTGCTCAAGAAAGCACATATACAGGCCCGTCTGAAGTTTGCCAATGAACATCTGAATGATTCAGAGGAGAACTGGGTGAAAGTGTTGTGGTCAGATGAGACCTAAATCGAGGTCTTTGGCATCAACTCAACTCGCCGTGTTTGGAGGAGGAGGAATGCTGTCTATGACCCCAAGAACATGGAGGTGGAAACATTATGCTTTGGGAGTGTTTTTCTGCTAAGGGGACAGGACAACTTCGCCGTATCAAAGGGACGATGGACGGGGCCATGTACCTTCAAATCTTGGGTGAGATCCTCCTTCCCTCAGCCAGGGCATTGAAAATGGGTCGTGGATGGGTATTCCAGCATGACAATGACCCAAAACACACGGCTAAGGCAACAAAGGAGTGGCTCAAGAAGAAGCACATTAAGGTCCTGGAGTGGCCTAGCCAGTCTCCAGACCTTAATCCCATAGAAAATCTGTGGAGGGAGCTGAAGGTTCGAGTTGCCAAACGTCAGCCTCGAAACCTTAATGACTTGGAGAAGATCTGCAAAGAGGAGTGGAACAAAATCCCTCCTGAGATGTGTGCAAACCTGATGGCCAACCACAAGAAACATCTGACCTCTGTGATTGCCAACAAGGGTTTTGCCACCAAGTACTAAGTCATGTTTTGCAGAGGGGTCAAATACTTACTTCCCTCATTAAAATGCAAATCAATTTATAAAATTTTTGACATGTGTTTTTCTGGATTTGTTTGTTGTTATTCTGTCTCTCACTGTTCAAATAAACCTACCATTAAAATTATAGACTGATCATGTCTTTGTCAGTGGGCAAATGTACAAAATCAGCAGGGGATCAAATACTTTTTTCCCTCACTGTATGAGGCTACTTTAGAAAGCAGGGAAATACTTTGTCATTTGTGTATGTCAAAAAAATTTACACGAGTGGTGAAACGCTGTCTCAGTTACCCTGAGAACATCCCCCATCTCCTGGCTGTTCTGAACCACTACAGTATAGCCAGTCATACTTTGTGGCAGGCAGCACCTGGGGATTGAGTTTGCTGTTAGCTGGAATGACGCTGTGTAAAGCTGATGTCTGTGTCTATGTTTCTGTGTGTCTGTGCTTTCTGTTTCTCTCAGACTGTCTCAGGGGCTGCGTAGAAGATCTTATTTTTCTCTGATCTAGTTTGAATGTGTCTGCCTCACTTGGTGGCGTTGGTGGCATCCATTCGCAAAGCCCAACAGGAGGGAAGAGAGTGGATTTGAACCTCCATTTCTGAAGCCAGAACAACAACCCTCTTGCCAAATATTGTCCTCTTCTCTCGGTTTCATCCATTTCCTCCTGTGCTTTCTGTTAACCTTTAGTATTTTACTATTTTTCTTTCTGCATGTGTATCATATGTTTTTAGCTAAGTTAGTTGTGGTTTAAATTAATCACATCTCTTATCTGACAAATCCTCTTCCAGGCACACAGCCTCATCCAGCAAGTATGGCTGCTGTTCAAACAAATTCACCGTAGACTTGATATTTATCTAAGAAGTATAAGGCAATATGAATAAATCATACATATTTCTCTTTTCAATAGTGTATGATCCATGTACTGTATGAATACTTTCCAGGAGTATCTCTGTTAATTTACAGTGGGGAAGAAAAGTATTTAGTCAGCCACCAATTGTGTAAGTTCTCCCACTTAAAAAGATGAGAGAGGCCTGTAATGTTCATCATAGGTACACGTCAACTATGACAGACAAAATGAGATTTTTTTCTCTCCAGAAAATCACATTGTAGGATTTTTATGAATTTATTTGCAAATTATGGTGGAAAATAAGTATTTGGTCAATAACAAAAGTTTCTCAATACTTTGTTATATACCCTTTGTTGGCAATGACACAGGTCAAACGTTTTCTGTAAGTCTTCACAAGGTTTTCACACACTGTTGCTGGTATTTTGGCCCATTCCTCCATGCAGATCTCCTCTAGAGCAGTGATGTTTTGGGGCTGTCGCTGGGCAACACAGACTTTCAACTCCCTCCAAAGATTTTCTATGGGGTTGAGATCTGGAGACTGGCTAGGCCACTCCAGGACCTTGAAATGCTTCTTACGAAGCCACTCCTTCGTTGCCCGGGCGGTGTGTTTGGGATCATTGTCATGCTGAAAGACCCAGCCACGTTTCAATGCCCTTGCTGATGGAAGGAGGTTTTCACTCAAAATCTCACGATACATGGCCCCATTCATTCTTTCCTTTACACGGATCAGTCGTCCTGGTCCCTTTGCAGAAAAACAGCCCCAAAGCATGATGTTTCCACCCCCATGCTTCACAGTAGGTATGGTGTTCTTTGGATGCAACTCAACATTCTTTGTCCTCCAAACACGACGAGTTGAGTTTTTACCAAAAAGTTCTATTTTGGTTTCATCTGACCATATGACATTCTCTCAATCCTCTTCTGGATCATCCAAATGCACTCTAGCAAACTTCAGATGGGCCTGGACATGTACTGGCTTAAGCAGGGGGACACGTCTGGCACTGCAGGATTTGAGTCCCTGGCGGCGTAGTGTGTTACTGATGGTAGGCTTTGTTACTTTGGTCCCAGCTCTCTGCAGGTCATTCACTAGGTCCCCCCGTGTGGTTCTGGGATTTTTGCTCACCATTCTTGTGATCATTTTGACCCCACAGGGTGAGATCTTGCGTGGAGCCCCAGATCGAGGGAGATTATCAGTGGTCTTGTATGTCTTCCATTTCCTAATAATTGCTCCCACAGTTGATTTCTTCAAACCAAGCTGCTTACCTATTGCAGATTCAGTCTTCCCAGCCTGGTGCAGGTCTACAATTTTGTTTCTGGTGTCCTTTGACAGCTCTTTGGTCTTGGCCATAGTGGAGTTTGGAGTGTGACTGTTTGAGGTTGTGGACAGGTGTCTTTTATACTGATAACAAGTTCAAACAGGTGCCATTAATACAGGTAACGAGTGGAGGATAGAGGAGCCTCTTAAAAAAGAAGTTACAGGTCTGTGAGAGCCAGAAATCTTGCTTGTTTGTAGGTGACCAAATACTTATTTTCCACCATAATTTGCAATTAAATTCATAAAAAATCCTACAATGTGATTTTCTGGAAAAAAAATTCTCAATTTGTCTGTCATAGTTGACGTGTACCTATGATGAAAATTACAGGCCTCTCTCATCTTTTTCAGTGGGAGAACTTGCACAATTGGTGGCTGACTAAATACTTTTTTCCCCCACTGTATATTAGTGCTGAAGTTTGATTTGGTACAAGGGACCCTTGGTTCTAATAATAGCCTGTGCATTTCCGGCTGGGCCTTGCTCTCCCACTCCATCCCCCATCCTTTCCTGTTCACTGCCACTTTGAACCTGCCTCAGTACTTTTTAGGCTAAGGGCAAGGCCTCCAAATTTGAGGTACCTGAGGTAGAACAAAACACAACCATGTTTTTTCACATCTCTAATGTCTCCTATTTATGAAATGGATGGTGTGTAAAAATATATTACTGAAAAAGTGGTTAAGTTAACCAGGTTTCCAGCCAACCATTTGTGCGATAAAAGGACGTAGAACAAAATAATGTAATGACAGGCCTGATGGAAACAGAACATTTTTCGGTAAACTTTCCGAATGTCGAGAAAACAAAATACGCTAGACATGGTGGGATCTTTTTGTGTCAATAAAATCAATTATGCAAGAAATGTCGGTGGAAAAGCTTTTATTCACAAATATTGATAGAACAACCATCATATCGAAGTAAACTTGGAGTCACACGATGACATTGTGTGGTCTTCCCACTACGACTCTTCGGGAAGGCATGCAATTTATTAGGCTACTTGGTGGTGAAAGTGCAAGGTGATGAGCTTGATGCTCTTTTCCAATAAATATCTAGGGGCTTATTCTGGTGACATGATAATCAATGCTTGACTGCCATTTGAAAAATAAAAATGTTGTCCATAATAATCTCATCATGTAGGCTATACGTGCGCTCTAGCTAACAGCGCTGTTGGCTAGAGCGCACATGCCAATACCAGAGTGGGCACACTCACTATAGCCTCCTGAGACCCAGCAATTCAATTTTGTCCTCTCTAGTGGACATCAGTACTTGGTCCGTATCGCTGAGGCCATACAAGCCACTGTATTAAGTCCTATTGTCCCTTTGAGAGGACATTCTTGGCTTTTCATTGATATCATATGTGTGGGGGTGTGACCTTGACAACTTCATCTCCCTGGTTCTTAAAAAAACCTCTGCAATCAAAATTAGCACATTTTATGGTAATTTATAATTACGTGTGTGTAATTATTAATTAGAATAAACAAAAATATAAACGCATCATGCAAATTGTTGATCCCATGTTTCATGAGCTGAAATAAAAGATCCCAGAAATGTTCCATACTCAAAAAAAGCTTATTTTAAAAACATTTGGTGCCGTACCTGTTAGTGAGCATTTCTCCTTTGCCAAGATAATCCATCCACCTGGCATATCAAGAAGCTGATTAAACAGCATGATCATTACACATGTGCACCTTGTGCTGGAGTCAATAAAAGGCCACTAAAATGTGCAGTTTTGTCACACAACACAATGCCACAGATGTCTCAAGTTTTGAGGGAGCATGCAATTGGCATGCTGACTGCAGGAATGTCCACCAGAGCTGTTGCCAGAGAATTGAATGTTCATTTCTCTACCAATGTCGTTTTAGAGAATTTGGCAGTATGTCCAACCGGCCTCACAACTGCAGACCACATGTAATCACACCAGCCCAGGACCTCCACATCCGGCTTCTTCCCCTGCGGGATGGTCTGAGACGATCAACCGGACAGCTGATAAAACTGTTGGTTTGCACAACCGAAGGATTTCTGCACAAACTGTCAGAAACCGTCTCAGGGAAGCTCATCTGCATGCTTGTCATCCTCACCAGGGTCTTGACCTGACTGCAGTTCGGTGTCGTGACCGACTTCAGTGGGCAAACGCTCACCTTCGATGGCCACTGGCACGCTGGAGAAGTGTGCTCTTCGCGGATGAATCCCGGTTTCAACTGTACCGAGCAGATGGCAGACAGCATGTATGGCGTCGTGTGGGCAAGCGGTTTGCTGATGTCAACATTGTGAACAGAGTGCCCCATGGTGGGGTTATGGTATGGGCAGGCATAAGCTACGGACAACGAACACAATTGCATTTGATCGATGGCAATTTGAATGCACAGAGATACCGTGACGAGATCCTGAGGCCCATTGTCGTGCCATTCATCTGCCGCCATCACCTCATGTTTCAGCATGATAATGCAAGGCCCCATGTTTCAAGGATCTGTACACAATTCCTGGAAGCTGAAAATGTCCCAGTTCTTCCATGGCCTGCATACTCACAAGACATGTCACCCATTGAGCACATTTTGAGATACTCTGGATCGACATGTACGACAGTGTGTTCCAGTTCCTGACAATATCCAGCAACTTCGCACAGCCAGTCTCCCGAGTGGCGCAGTGGTCTAAGGCACTGCATCGCAGTGCTAGCTGTGCCACTAGAGATCCTGGTTCGAATCCAGGCTCTGTCGTAGCCAGCCGCGACCGGGAGACCCATGGGGTGGCGCACAATTGGCCCAGCGTCGTCCAGGGTAGGGGAGGGAATGGCCGGCAGGGATGTAGCTCAGTTGGTAGAGCATGGCGTTTGCAACGCCAGGGTTGTGGGTTCGATTCCCACGGGGGGCCAGTATGAAAAAAATAAAAATAATGAATGCACTCACTAACTGTAAGTCGCTCTGGATAAGAGTGTCTGCTAAATGACTCAAATGTAACTGTAAGAGGAGTTGGACAACATTCCACAGGCCACAATCAACAGCCTGATTAACTCTATGCGAAGGAGCGAAGGAGATGTGTCGTGCTGCATGAGGCAAATGGTGGTCACACCAGATACTGAATGGTTTTCAGATCCACGCCCCTACCTTCTAAAAAAAAGTATCTGTGACCAACAGATGCATATCTGTATTCCCAGTCATGTGAAATCCATAGATTAGGGCCTAATGAATTTATTTCAATTGACTGATTTCCTTATATGAACTGTAACTCAGTAAAATCTTTGAAATTGTTGCATGTTGCGTTTTTCAGTGTATAATTTGTGTGAGTGATATTCAAATTGTTTCTAGTAAGTGAATATCTCAGGAATAGATAAGTGAGTTGTCAGGACTGTGTAATAATTTTTTCACATTAAATAAGAGCTAAATCAAGCTTGTATAGCTTATCAAGAAATGTCCTTTGCAGTGGACACCCCAGATGCTGTAACTATGTTTTTCACCTACTGTACCCATTGACTGTAATGTAAATTATTTCATATTTACGTCATAATGACCACTACAGAGGACAATTTTCCACTTACAATAAAATAACAATATAAAAAGAAAGAAAATCTTGGTAACATGTTTTTCGTCACCCTCAAAGAAAATCCCTAACTTATTTTTGGTGCAGCATTGAAGGTCCCCAAGAACACAGTGGCCTCCATCATTCTTAAATGGAAGAAGTTTGGAACCAACAAGACTCTTCTTAGAGCTGGCTGCCCGGCCAAACTAAGCAATCGGGGGAGAAGGGCCTTCGTCAGGGAGGTGACCAACTACCCGATGGTCACTCTGACAGAGCTCTAGAGTTCCTCTGTGGAGATGGGAGAACCTTCCAGAAGGACAACCATCTCTGCAGCACTCCACCAATCAGGCCTTTATGGTAGAGTGGCCAGACGGAAGCCACTCCTTAGTAAAAGGTACATGACAGCCCGCTTCGAGTTTGCCAAAAGGCACCTAAAGACTCTCAGACCATGAGAAATAAGATTCTCTGGTCTGATGAAACCAAGATCGAACTCTTTGGCCTGTATGCAAAGCGTCACTTCTGGAGAAGCATGGTGGTGGCAGCATCATGCTGTGGGGATGTTTTTCAGTGGCAGGGACTGGGAGACTAGTCAGGATCGAGGGAAAGATGAACGGAGCAAAGTACAGAAAGATCCTTGATAAAAACATGCTCCAGAGTGCTCAGGACCTCAGACTGGGGCGAAGGTTCATCTTCCAACAGGACAAAGACCCTAAGCACACAGTCAAGACAACGCAGGAGTGGCTTCGGGACAAGTCTCTGATTGTCCTTGAGTGGCCCAGCCAGAGCCCGGACTTTAACCCAATCTAACATCTCTGGAGAGGCCTGAAAATAGCTGTGCAACAACGCTCCCCATCCAACCTGACAGAGCTTGAGAGAGGATCTGCAGAGAAGAATGGGAGAAACTCCCCAAATACAGGTGTGCCAAGCTTGTAGCATCATACCCAAGAAGACTCGAGGCTGTAATCGCTGCCAAAGGTGCTTCAACAAAGTACTGAGTAAAGGGTCTGAATACTTGTGTAAATGTGATATTTCAGTTATTTATTTTTAATACATTTGCAAACATTTCTAAAAACCTGTTTTTGCTTTGTCATTATGGGGTATTGTGTGTAGATTGATGAGGGGAAAAAACTATTTAATCAATTTCAGAATAAGGCTGTAACGTAACAAAATGCGGGGTCTGAATACTTTCCGAATGCACTGTAATTACTCTCAAACACCTTTGCCTGCATATACATTTCCCTGGTTTATTTTGTATTGTGTTATTCTGTCTTTAAAAGGGTTTAATATGGCTCTTGGTATAACAAGAGTTCTTGTGTTTGAATAATTAATTTTTTTCATGACACAAGCATATAGTAGCGTAACCAATTTACAGGAAAGCAACCTGTAACACAGCAGTCAGTCACTCTAGTAGCATTTGTCACTTGCGCCGAATACAACAGGTGTAGACTTTACAGTGAAATGCTTACGTACAAGCCCTTAACCAACAATGCAGTTTTAAGGAAAATAAGTGTTAAGTAAAAAATAGATAAGTAAAAATAAAAAAATAAGAAGAATCCGGGTAGCCATTTGATTAGCTGTTCAGGAGTCTTATGGCTTGGGGGTAGAAGCTGTTAAGAAGCCTTTTGGACCTAGACTTTGCGTTCAGGTACCGCTTGCCGTGCGGTAGCAGAGAAAACAGTCTATGACTAGGGTGGCTGGAGTCTTTGGCAATTTTTAGGGCCTTCCTTTGACACCGCCTGGTATAGAGGTCCTGGATGGCAGGAACCTTGGCCCCAGCGATGTACTGGGCCGTACGCACTACCCTCTGTAGTGCCTTGCGGTCGGAGGCCGAGCAGTTGCCATACCAGACGGTGATGTCAGGATGCTCTCGATGCTGCAGCTGTAGAACCTTTTGAGGATCTGAGGACCCATGCCAAATATTTTCAGTCTCCTGAGGGGGAATAGGCTTTGTCGTGCCCTCTTCATGACTGTCTTGGTGTGTTTGGACCATGATAGTTTGTTGGTGATGTGGACACCAAGGAACTTGAAGCTCTCAACCTGCTCCACTACAGCCCCATCGATGAGAATGGGGGCGTGCTCGGTCCTCCTTTTCCTGTAGTCCACAATCATCTCCTTTGTCTTGATCACGTTGAAGGAGAGTTTGTTATCCTGGCACCACACGGCCAGGTCTCTGACCTCCTCCCTATAGGCTGTCTCATCGTTGTCGGTGATCATTTACATTTTACATTTTAGTCATTTAGCAGACGCTCTTATCCAGAGCGACTTACAGTTAGTGAATACATCTTTTTTTTATACTGGCCCCCCGTGGGAATCAAACCCACAACCCTGGCGTTGCAAACGCCATGCTCTATCAACTGAGCTACATCCCTGCCGGCCATTCCCTCCCCTACCCTGGACGACGCTGGGCCAATTGTGCGCCGCCCATGAGTCTCCCGGTCGCGGCCGGCTGCGACAGAGCCTGGATTCGAACCAGGATCTCTAGTGGCACAGTTAACACTGCGATGCAGTGCCTTAGACCACTGCGCCACTCAGGAGACATGGCCTACCACTGTTGTGTCGTCTGCAAACTTAATGATGGTGTTGGAGTCGTGCTTGGCCATGCAGTCATGGGTGAACAGGGAGTACAGGAGGGGCATGCACCCCTGAGGGGCCCCCTGTTGAGGATCAGCGTGGCAAATGTGTTGTTACCGGGTACACTCTTAACAAAGGGTTCCAAAAGGGTTCTTTGGCTGTCCCCATAGGAGAACCCTTTTTGGTTCCAGGTAGAACCCTTTTTGGTTCCAGGTAGAACCCTTTTGGGTTCCATGTAGAACCCTCTGTGGAAAGGGTTCTACATGGAACTCAAAAAGGATCTACCAGGAACCAAAAAAGGGTTATTCAAAGAGTTCTGCTATGGGGACAGCCGAAGAACCCTTTTAGGTTCTAGATAGCACCTTTATTTCTAAGAGTGTAGGATGATTATTTGGCTGATATTTACTGTGGGTAGTTGGTTGTGATTATGGTCTGGGGCAGGTCAAGCAGAAGATTGACAGAGAGTGACAGAACCTAGAGGTTACTTAGAGTGTAGGTCATAGACTACGACTATGAAGCGTTGGTTATGAGGGACGTAGCACATATACATTTGAAGATGATGCCTGGGCTTTGATGGAAAGTAAAGGGGTTGCACAGGTGGTGGAACTGATTAAACATGGTGCACAAAGACCACTATCTCACAGTCAATCCCCAGCCACCTTACACAATCACATACAGCGTCTTTGTTTAAGTTTGACTATCCTAAGGGGCCTCTTGTTTGCCATAGATGGCATTATGTCCTTGTTGGGATTACTGAACAGTTCACCAGACCAATACGTGAGTCACCTCAGCATGAAAGCTCATTCTTCATATGCGAGTCCAGTTCAGGTGTCACATGGGCTGGCCAGGTATGGGTGGTAACAAAATAGGTACATATGAGGGCAATGGACGCCAGCACTTTCCAGATGGCATTTTGGCTGTTGAATGGCCTCCTGACATTTGACAGTCCAGTTCCATGGTGTCTTTATTAACTGCCAGAGGGGGGACTGATGTTGGAGTGGGCCTATCCAGGACAATTCTGGAAGATTCAGGATGGCATTGCATTGGAGAGGTACGTTGGTTCAATGTGGTGAACACCTGCCTTATGAGCTTGTCATCATATGTGGTTGCATCCTCTCCATACACCATAATGTCACCAAGTCAACATTTACGGCAACTCCAGGTCAGACTGGGAGATTCAGTATGGCATTGACAATGGATAGGCACAGTTCCTATGACATTTGTGAAGGCCCACTAAGTTGATAGCATTTCTTATCAATGAGTAGACCATAATGTCACCAAGTCAACATATACGGCAACTCCAGGACAGACAGCCAGGATGGTGGACAGACATCATTTCTTTAATTTAAGAAATGTGCCAGCTCAACCCAAACAGCATAAGAGTGCACGGGAACATCCCAATGCACATCAAGAATGTAGTGAGCCAGCGGAAGGTCATGTTGGATTCAGGCAGCTGTATTGGACTAGCAATGAATCAAAGCTTACCTCTAAATAATGAGGTGACTTAAGAGCCCAATACTCTACCACAGTTGTTATACCTCAAGTTGTAGGATGTCCAGAGTTCTCTTTCCTTTCGTTGGAGCGTCCGAGTTGCCTCATTGATCCTCAAAGAGGCTTGTGACTTGGAATACTTGATGTTGGCATGCCAAGCAGTCTGCTGCCTTCTATATCCAGACAGTGGTGTTTGAGTGTAGTTATGGCAGGCCTATTGGATTCCCAACATAGTTGAATTACACAAAAATGGTATTGCGTACAGGTCATAAATACAGTACAAAAATCTGAAAAATGTCTCTCATTTAAAACATGTAGTGATTAAACCAACGTTTAATGGTATTGTTTAATGGCAGCCATATTGGATTTTGGACACCATAATGGATTTGCATTCAAATGTGTTAATACTCATTGTAATTATTTTGCACTATAGCCTATTTATTGCCTTACCTCCATAACTTGCTACATTTGCACACACTGTATATATATTTTGTTGTATTTTTTTACTTTATGGTTTTTTACCCCATATGTAACTCTGTGTTGTTGTTTTTATCGCACTGCTTTGCTTTATCTTGGCCAGGTCGCAGTTGTAAATGAGAACTTGTTCTCAACTGGCTTACCTGGTTAAATAAAGGTTAAATAAAAAAATAAAAAATCTAGGGGGGGCCTCCTAATGTAATTGCAAGAGGCTGAACATATAAAATCCACACAGGAACCTTTGACTGAAAACAAATGACAGTTTTCACTGTCTCAGCCCACTTGTTTTCCTTAGAGCCAAATTGTTATTATTATTTTTAAATATATTTTGTACTTTTACCCCCAATTTTGTGATATCCAATTGGTAGTTACAGTCTTGTCCCATCGCTGCAACTCCCCTACGGACTCGGGAGAGGCGACGGTCGAGAGCCATGCGTCCTCCGAAACACGACCCTGCCAAGCCGCACTGCTTCTTAACACACTGCTCGCTTAACCCGGAAGCCAGCCGCACCAATGTGTCGGAGGAATCACTGTCCAACTGGCGACCGAAGTCAGCTTGCAGGCGCCCGGCCCACCACAAGGAGTCGCTTGAGCGCGATGGGACAAGGAAATCCCGGCCGGCCAAACCCTCCCCTAACCCGGACGACGCTGGGCCAATTGTGCTCCGCCTCATGGGTCTCCCGGTCACGGCCGGCTGTGACACAGCCTGGGATCGAACCCAGGGCTGTAGTGACGCCTCAAGCACTGCGAAGAGCCGAAATTTCACTTGGAAAGTTGTCTATTAATCAGCTACCAAAAAGTAAAGCTTACATTTGTCATAAATATTCATAGTTGATATTTCCGCCTATTGTATCTCTGTGTTTACAGGTCTATATTTCCAAGCTGCATTCAAATATCCCAATGCTGTTTATTTGTGTATGTAGTCCAGACAACTGACTAATTGTATTCCACATTTTAGCAATATCAGCACTTGTAATATTGGGTTAGATATTGGCTTATGTGGCCAACCACCCCTCCAGCCAGGCATTATTCTGCACGTTTTGCATTTAGGGAGTGTGTCACAATATCTATACATTTAACCACTTTCGCAGTCAAATCTTTTTTTCACAACCATCCATTTCAGAAATGGGAGACATTATAGATGTGAAAAAAACATTGTTGTGTTTTGTTCTACCTCGGGTAGGGGTATCTCAAAAACTAAAGCCCTTTTTGAGGATTGCCCGCTATGTTTTTTATTTAGCTTCCTCTCAGTCATGAAGTGTTTTCACCTACACAACTTGCCTGTTTAACCTATTGTGTTATACTCTTTAATGATCTCCTTTTTGTCTTTAATGACGAAAGGTCTCTGAATATTGTTGCTGTTGATTTCTGTCTGCAAGAAGTTGCCCCACTGTGTATGATGTCATTGCTGAGTCTACCTTTGAGGCCTTTTTTCATTTAGCCTTCTGACACTCAGGTGTCTGTTACAGCTCTTAGTGGGAGTATTAGTAGGTTCGATAGTGTTCGATGGATTATGAATTCTGTGGAGCATGGATATGATATTGCTATTTCCTGGCATAGATTTTTGTGAACTATGTAAAGGCTTAGATTCACTTAGCTGCAAACGACTAACATGTTGTTATCTTGTTCTGAATCAGCTAGGCATCCTGCTTAATTCCAGAGATTCTTTGTGTATCCCCTCAAGTCTGGAATGGTTTGAAGACAGATAAGCATCAGAAAAGCTTAAATCTGTGTTTTGTTGTGGTTCCTTTAGCGTCCTCAGGTCTGAGAGAAAGTCTGGCAGTTGCAGGGTAGACAGGAGGTGTGGAGGAGAGGACTGAGATGAAAGGAAAGTCAACATACTTTAGTTCCCAGACTGCCAGTGTCTGGGTCTCTAGCTCTATCATTCAAAGACACACTTAGTGTTGCTCTCATTTCTCTTCAGCTCACTCTCTATGTCCATCTTTTTCTCTCTAAAGCAGGGGTGTCAAATGTCCGGCCCGCGGGCCGGATCAGGCCCGCAAACGGGTTTAATCCGGCCCGCGAGATGATTTTGTAAAGTATAAAAATGCGCTGCAATTTTTCTATAAAATAAACTGCTGTTCCAATTGCGTCCACTGGATGGCGCAATAGCAATTGTGTTAAGCAAGCAAACTGTTTATACCGGGGCAGAGCAAGTACGTCAAGCACGTGCAGCCAGTCCGGATGAGCTACTTTGTTTTGCCCGCGATATTTATTATGGCTTCTACTTTTAACATTATGTGCTTTGGCACCCTCATTGCCCCAATATGTCTCTGTCAAAAAAGAGAAAAGTGGACGTAGAGTGCAGAGTGTTCCAAGAAAAATGGTCATCCTCCTATTTATTCACGGAATTCAATGGGAAAGCTGTATGTTTGGTGTGTTCACAGCATGTTGCAGTGCTGAAAGAATATAACCTTCGTCGCCACTATGTGAGTCTTCATGCCGACAAATATGACAACTTTCAAGGACAGCGGAGAAGAGAGAAGGTGAATGAACTGTTGGCGGGTCTGAAGAAACAGTAGTCTGTGTTTACTCACAGCCGAGACATCAGTGAAGCTGCAGTGAAAGCTAGCTAACTCATTGCTAATGAAATCGCAGTGGCTTCAAAACCATTTAGTGAGGGTGAATTTGTAAAAACATGCATGATGAAGGCAGCGGAGTTTGTGTGCCCTGAAAAGCGTCAGGCTTTTGTAAATATCAGCCTGACAAGAAACATAGTTGCAGACAGGATTTCCGATCTTTCAGTGGATTTGGACAGCCAGTTGAAGCAAAAAGTAAAGTCATTTATTGCGTTTTCGGTTGCAATTGATGAAAGCACGGACATTACAGATGTTGCACAACTGGCCATTTTCATCCACGGAGTTGATGACACATTGACCGTCACCAAGGAGTTTGTGGAGTTGGTGCCGATGACAGATACAACGACAGCAGCTGATATTTTCACCGCACTCATCGACTCGCTGGACAGGGTCGGAGTGGACTGGTCCCGCGCTGTCAGCCTGGCTACAGATGGTGCGCCCTCAATGATCGGGAAAAAAGCAGGCATTGTGACAAAGTTCAGAGAGAAAGTGCAATCTGCAAATGGAGGACGTGATTTTTTGACTTTTCACTATTTTGCACCAGGAGGCTTTGTGTTGCAAGTCATTAAAGATGGATAACGTCATGAAGGTGGTCATCCAAACTGATAATTTCATCCGATCCAGAAGCCTGAATCACCGTCAGTTTGACAGCCTTCTCAGAGAGAAAGACCACATCTATGGCCTGCCATACCACACTGAGGTAAGATGGTTAAGCCGAGGTGCTGTTCCCTCGTTTCTTTGATTTACGAGAAGAAATTGAACAGTTAATGGAAGAAAAGGAGTGTTAGAATTTCATTCCGCAGAATGGATGCAGGACCTTGCATTTATGGTGGATGTTACAGAGCACCTGAATAACTTGAACAAACAGCTGCAAGGGCGCAACAAAGTTGTCACGCAGTATTATGACAGCATACGTTCTTTCAAGTTGAAGCTGTCATTGTGGGAGACGCAACTCGCCGGTGGTGATGCAGCTCACTTCCCCTGTCTGAAAAATGTGTGCGCGACCCAACATGTGGCAGACATGAAGCGGTTCAAAGATAAAATAACGGGACTGTTACGGGAGTTTGAGCAACGCTTTCAGATTTTTGGTGAACTGGAGAAAGACTTCAACGTTTTTTGCTCGCCATTCACCGTGAATCCCTCTGATCGGCCCGTCAGCATCCAACTTGAAATAATAGACTTGCAGTGTGACTCGGATTTGAAGGGCAAATTTGCCGCAGCTGGCTTGGACACATTTTATCAGAATCTCTTGCCAGGTTACCCCAACTTGACAGCCCTCGCTGCAAAACTGTTGTGCATGTTTGGAACCACATATCTTTGTGAGCAAGTTCTCTGTAATGAGCATAAATTAAACAAAGCTGCGCTCAAGGCTCACGCACAAGCACTTGAATCACATCCTGAAGTTGGCTGCCACTCAGGATGTGACGCCTGATATTGATGTGCTGGTGAAAGCTAAAAGATGCCAGGTATCAGGAGTCAAATAAACTATGCAACCCCACTTAAAGTGCTGCATGAGACACCCTGATATAGTTCTGTGATCTGTGATATACTTCTGTGAATCACTGAGGCATTGTGTGTTTGTGTGTTCTTTGTCCTCAGAACTTTCAAATAACTTGGTGTTTTATGATTAATAGTGATGTTGTGCTTTTGGACACACTGTCCTCAGGCTCCAGCTTTATGTTTATATGTTTTTATGTTGATGTGCTATTGTTTTTAATTGATTTTATTTTATTTGTATATTTAACCTATTCTTGACTCTGTGGTTCTTGCACTTGTTTGGGGAACAGGATTTCATTATTTGTATCTACATTTCTGCCTGAGAAATGACACCCTGATATAGTTCTGTGATCTGTGAAACAGTTCTGTTAATCACTGAGGCATTGTGTGTTCTTTTTCTTTAGAATTTTCAAATAAACTTGGTGTTTTATGATTAATAGTGATGTTGTGCTTGTACTATTTTGGACACACTGTCCTCAGGCTCCAGCTTTATGTTTTATGTTGATCATATTAAAACAAAGAAAACAATCTGAAGTTGTTGTTTTTAAGTTATATATACCATGATTTTACCGGTCCGGCCCACTTGGGAATAGATTTTCATCCATGTGGCCCCTGAGCTAAAATGAGTTTGACACCCCTGCTCTAAAGGGTGGAGGGGTAAAGGGTGCCAACAGATGAGAAGAAGGCTTGAGGGGACATTGGCGGGACAGATGAGGCCTCTCAAGATGTAGTCTTAGAAGTTCAATATGAAGGAAATGGCGAGGGGAAGGAAAATTGAAAACCCTGAGATTTCTTGACAGTAGAGTTCACACAGCTCTGAGATGTCCCCATCCCGTTTGGGACTTTTTTGGAGTAAGTCAGGGGACAACAATTATGGAGGATGTAATTCAAGGGTCCGGGTGTGCACTGTCTCATTTTGACTTGCTGGGGCTCTAAGCCGCCTCTTTCATGAACCTGCCAGTCCATGACCTTTTCACTGCATTGCTCTTATCAGTGGGTGGATGGGTTGGTATAGCAGAGCTACTGTAGCTATCTGTTTTGATGAAGTGGGTTTGGGAGGGCAGTAAGCCATCACCTCACGAATGAATCACCAGACAGGACTTTACTATACTTCTGGCTGCTCATGAAAATGCAATCAACAGGAAGAAATTATAATTGAAGATCATTTGTAAATCCCACTGGGAGAATGTGCAGAGAGAAATGGGAAAGATTGCAATGGCCATGCGCACAGCCAGCACATTTAGTTGCTTTGAAGTTGTGGGAATGTAAGTGTTTGGTTTCCAATTGGTTCTGGGAAGAAAGCCATACGTTTTTTGACCGGTAAAACTGAGTGTTTTTTAAACATTCTGAGAACGGAAGTGAAAATGTAGTTTGTTCGGGGAATGCTATTTTTTAGGTTGCAGGGAGGTTCTGAGAGCATTTTACTATGGTTCCCTGAAAGTTTCAATTATAATTTTAATAACACTGCTAGCTTAACTGTTTTGAACTACAAGCACAGATAGGACAAATGGAAATTAATTTGCTTAGGCATTAATCATGCAAACACATTTATTTTTTATTGTGGCATGGCATCAGTGATCTTCTGTTCTCTATCCATGGAATTAGTCCACTGCGCCACCAGGATGGCTCTAGCATGCCATATATTTTTAACTCATACAAAGCTGTTCATTTTAGTCTATTCAAACAGACCCCATTTCAAAAGAAACAAGCACTCATTTAGATCAGGTGTGGCCAATTAGTGGGCGCGGCCAACAAACCTGAACACATTTAACAAGATAGAGGATAGAGAGAGTTTTGTTGATGCTGAGAATGAAATGTTTTTTAATAACATTCTTAAAACATTCTTTGGAAAGTTTTCTTAATGTTCTGAGAACATGACTTTAAATAGAACCATGAGGAAACCTGCCCAGTGGAATATAGTTCTCAGAACGTCATGTGCTAACTGGGTATCCTGCACCATTCCCAGAACATGGTGAGAAGGTTGTATGCAAAATAACTATAGGACAACCATGCTCTCACCAAGCTCTAAGAAACATATGGTTCTCAGAACGTTATGTGATAGCTGGGCAGTGCATTATACCTCAACCCATCAGTGTCCTCTGAATACAGCAACTCTGATGTGGGAAGTCATTCGAATCGATATGTATTTGAGTGAATGGTTGATGAAAAAGGTTGATAATGTTTACGTTTCTTTGGCTGTTTTTCACCCTCATAGGCATCACTTTATATCCTGTTCTACTTATCCAACTAGGCCTCTCATGAGGCTGGTCACCTCCTTTTGGCTTGGCCTCTATAAGCCAGGTCTAAACATGCCACTTTGAGCTTGCCATAAGTTCTATGATGGCGTTGTGAGAATGACCTGTCTGCTGTCCGGAGGGGTCAAAGGTCATCCACAACCGAACATGTTCCATGTAACTCTCTCTCTCGCCTCCCCTTCCTGCCTCCTGGTTAGTGGTTCAGACTGCTGTTGGGTCCTGCTCTGAGCCCTCCGGTGCCTCACCTCCCATGTGAGCTTATGGCGCATCAGTCAGTGTTTATGACACTGATCCATTCCTGAGGCTATTGCTCTGCTGATAGTAATAATGCTTCCATCATGGCCTGGTGAAATCCCCCCAGGGACGCGTGTTCCTGTAATGGACTGTCATCCTGTGCCACGGCCTTGGATTTGTGGCATAGTCTGTCAGCTGGTATTAGAAGGCTGTGGGCTTAAGGCAGACCTTCTACCAATATTAACTGGGACTCCTTCCTCTCTTTCTCTGGGCATTATCTCCACCAGGGGATTAGCTTGGCTCCTGGTATCCAACTGTTTGCTAACATAAATCCCTGGTACATATGACTGGTGTACAGTATGGTGTGTGGTGTGTGTTCTTTGTGTGACCCTATGATTGATCATCCAGTCCCTCGGGATGTCCATGAGCTCTTGCAATGTACCAGGGAAAGGGAAGATGCATGTAGCATATTGAACACTTTGTTGCTTTCCACAGCATGCGTTGATTTAATTGGTTTTCTTTACCACATTGTGTATTTCTAATCTACCCCTATCTCCGCCTAAGCAGTATATATGTCCACTCCTAGAATGTGGACTATGTGTCTTACCTGGTCAGTCTGTCTACCTCTCCTTAAAGTAGAGAGTTGGTTTGTGACTTAGTGTATTGAGACCTTGGGACTATAAGGTTCAATCTGCGCAAAGCATAATTCTGAGATATTGAGTATCAAAGTTTTGCATCCCAGATCTCAGAACTGTTTTGTAGTGAATTCTTCATTCATAACCCATTAAGGTCCTCACCTTAAAACTACCTAAAGTGCAGAGTATCAAAATCCTAAGATATTTGTAAACCTGTTTTTTTAGGGGGGTGCAATTGGAGATGTCAATCTGGGTTCAGCCATAAGGTTCTATCTGGCAAAGAATGTAAATATCATTTCAATTTCAATAAAAAAGAGAATACACTTCCTTCTTTCTAATCACAGCATCAAATATATGAATTCATGTTCATCACACATTTGTTAAAGCGATAGTTCCCTAAAATGACAAATACACTGTATCCTATGGATAACTAGCAACATTGCTAAAGCTTAGCTCTGGATGAGTAAACTGACATATTTTTCTGGTCTCTGACACCCAAAGTCAGTAAACTACTTGCTATTAATCAATAAAATGTGGTAAGTTTGTAATTTTTGTGAAATACCCCTTACATGGAGGTTTTCATATTGATATAGAACAAGACAAAAACAGCAAAGCTTCTCCTAAGGGCCTTACATATGCTCTAAGGCACCTGCATGTATTTGTTTTTACCACAAAGAGCTTGGGTTATGGCCATTCTTCTGAAAAAGTGGTAAGAAAAAATCTAAGTAATTGAAAAAGAGGACCATAACCTATGATATGAATAATCAAGGATTTGGGACTATAAGGTTCTATCTGCAAAATGTATAGTGTTGAGATAATTAGTATTTTTCAAGTCCCAGATCTCAGAGCTGTTTTGTGATGTCTTCTTCTTTCATGAATCAATATGTACAATATGTATCACCTTACATACAATTATTTTTGATTGACAACCCAGCATTGTGTGATTGGATTGTAGATAGAACCTATAGCACCAAGTTAAAAGGTGTTTGCGCAGATATAACTTTCAGATTTTTCATTTTTTTCATCATCAGTTGACCTTTTCACAAATCTGACATACACTACATGACCAAAAGTATGTGGACACCTGCTCGTCGAACATCTCATTCCAAAATCATGGGCATTAATATGGAGTTGGTCCCCGCTTTGCTGCTATAACAGCCTCCACTCTTCTGGGATGGCTTTCCACTAGATGTTGGAACATTGCTGCAGGGACTTGCTTCCATTCAACCACAAGAGCATTAGTGAGGTCGGGCACTGATGTTGGGCGATTAGGCCTGGCTCACAGTTGGCGTTCCAATTCATCCCAAAGGTGTTCAATGGGGTTGAGGTCAGGGCTCTGTGCAGGCCAGTCAAGTTCTTCCACACCAACCTTGACAAACCATTTCTGTATGGACCTCGCTTTGAGCATGGAGGCATTGTCATGCTGAAACAGGAAAGGGCCTTCCCCAAACTGTTGCCACAAAGTTGGAAGCACGGAATCGTCTGGAATGTTATTGTATGCTGTAGCGTTAAGATTTCTAAGGGGCCTAGACCGAACCATGAAAAACAGCCCCAGACCATTATTCCTCCTCCACCAAACTTTACAGTTAGCACTATGGATTCGAGCAGGTAGCGTTCTCCTGGTATGCTCCAAACACAGATTTGTCCGTCAGACTGCCAGATGGTCCTCTGTAGCTCAGCTGGTAGAGCACGGCGCTTGTAACGCCAAGGTAGTGGGTTCGATCCCCGGGACCACCCAAACACAAAAAATTTATGCACGCATGACTGTAAGTCGCTTTGGATAAAAGCGTCTGCTAAATGGCATATTATTTATTTATTATTTATGGTGAAGCGTGATTTATCACTCCAGTGAACGCGTTTCCACTGCTCCAGAGTCCAATGGCAGCGAGCTTTACACCACTCTAGCCAACGCTTGGCATTGCGCATGGTGATCTTAGGCTTGTATGGCTGCTTGGCCATGGAAACCCATTTCATGAAGCTCCCGACAAAACGTTACTTCCAGAGGCAGTTTGGAACTCGGTAGTGAGTGTTGCAACCAAGGACAGACGATTTTTACGCGCTACGCGCTTCAGCACTCGGCGGTCCCGTTCTGTGAGCTTGTGTGGCCTACCACTTTGCGGCTGAGTCGTTGTTGCTCCTAGACGTTTCCACTTCAAAATAACAACACTTATACACCTGTCAGCAACGGGTGTGGCTGAAATAGCCAAATCCACTAATTTGAAGGGGTGTCTACTTTTGTATATATAGTGTATCTCACATGTAGAGGACCACCTAAAGAGCAACTCTATGTGAATAACTCATTTTTTATGAAAATGTCAGCTAGATCCTTATAGTCAGTCCCAAGGTCACAGTATGTCATCTCTAGCTGTGTTGGATTAGACCTATCATGGCCAGCCTTCTACACACACGTCCTTCCACTGAGCAGGAGCTGTAGCTATACGTTTTTCACTAGATACCAACAGGAACAAATGGGATGCCATGAATACTCTGAAAAAACCCTTGCTAAGGGATGCTGGAATGGAATGGACATGAGTATGAACAGATTACTCCACCAGCCCTTGAGAGTATATCCACTTGAGAGATAAATACAGTTGCCTCTAGTGGACTCTGAAGCAGTGCTGTTTGTTTTGAATCACTTCCATGTGTAGTTTTTCATCCACTCACCTGGTTAAACATTGGCAATGTTGTAGCATGTCATCCCATCCTGTTTGACTTATGAATAAGGTTTCTAATGAATGACATCAACAGCAATGCTGTGTTTTTTGCTCAGTCCTTTTTCTTGTTGTTCTCTTTGTTCTTCTTTGTTGATGCTGATGAGTAGGTGAGAGCAAATTCACAGCACCAGGCGGTGACATTATTAACGGACTAATGATTATGGAACATTATTGGTGTTCAAAAAAGAGAAAACATTGAGCCACCTAATCTTGTTTGACTCTCACTACAACAGTACTACCACTACCAATGGCTACCATAAATGCTGGTCCCCTGTAGATGGTGCTGTGGGCCCATGATTATTCCTAAGGAAAGGAAAAGGAGAAGCCCCTTCAACATGCATCTTAAAGGCTTTTCAGTTCAAACATGTTCTCTAATAAAACTTGATATGACCGGATGTAGACATAACAGATGTGGTTGCGTTTAAATTGACTTTTTATTAGAATATTTACGTTATATGGTATACGTTTGATTAGGATTTAGTTGTCTGCAATGCAACAAGGCTTAAATACAGTAGAGGGTACTGTATGATGGCCATCTAACAATATGTCTATTGACATATACATGGTGCTGAATCCTGAATAAGAAAACAGGTAAACTAAGATAGCTGCACAGATGCACTGTGCATGTTTGTATGAGCCGTCAGTGAACTGTTCAAATCAAATGTGAAAACAGATGTTCTGTGAAATAAGACTACATGTTGCCAAAATGTGACCTTTGCAAAGTGAAGCAAGTATTTGTTATTCATTGTATCATTGAAAGAATGCACAGATAAAGGGAGTTTGAAAAGATGGCCTCCAGATCTCTTCGCTTTGAATGGAAGAGATAGTGTTGTTGTTGTCCGTCCCTCTCGCACTAACATTTCTCTCAAATCCCTCACTTTATGTTGACAGAATCTGTGGTCCAACATGGGTCCTCTCTGTTCCCCATCACTGTCCGCTTTTGTCGGCCCAGGCAAGAGTGATGATGCCTCTCATTGTGGTGGCCAATATGACGAACAGGGAACAAGATTACCCTTGACATGGGGGCTGGATGGATAATACTTTGTCTCAGATGGTGTCCTTGTCTGTGACATGAACCTCTCTTATTGCATGGTGGAGCAACCTGGTCTCAGAGCATTTTGTATTATTCTGTACGTAAATCCGAGCTCTCCATTTAGTATGAGATATTAAATATGCCATTTAGCAGACGCTTTTATCCAAAGCGACTTACAGTCATGCGTGCATACATTTTTTGTGTATGGGTGGTCCCGGGGATCGAACCCACTACCTTGGCGTTACAAGCACGTTTCTTATGGCATGTATTCAGTTATGGATGTCCAATACCCATTTTGTGTGATTTACAATATGTTAGGAATTTGCAAAACGTGTTATATGTTACGTATTTGCAAATGTACAATATGTTACAAATTTGCAAAATGTACAATATTTTAAAACAATTCTAAACGCATGACATGTTACAAATTCTAGCTAGGTGGCTAACGTTAGCTGGGTTAGGGTTAGGGGTTAAGGTGAAGGTTAGGGTTACATTTAGGAGTTAGGTTAAAGGGTTAAGGTTAGGGTTAGAGTTAGAGGAAGTGTTACCTAAAAGGGTTAGGGTTAGGTGAAGGGTTAGCTAAATGGGTTAAGGTTAAGGTTAGGGTTAGCTAACATGCTCCAGTCCAGTCCAGCTCCAGTCCAGATCTCAGTGTATGGATGGATGGAATACTGTGAATGGAGGAGGTTGATAAAAGCTGTTAAATACAGCCATGCACACACTGTCACTGTGCTATTATTTCATTTGAGTGCAGCGAGAAAAAAAAAAGTAATGATAGTATTGTGTCAACACTGAAGGTATATCGCTGATATGGTAGAGAAGAAGGAGAGCTTGTTACATTGTTTTGCATAACATTCTGGCTGTGTGTATTCAGTATTCATAAGGGGTGTTTTTGTAATGCTGTAATAGAATAGCAGCATTAAAAATAGACATGAGAGAGTGAGAGAGAAGGTGATCCTCACCACATACTGTAAGATATCCGCTAAAAGCTGGCATTTAAATGTTACTTTCTAACAAATATGATTTTCAAAAAACCCTAGAAATATCTCTACAATATTTCCAGTTCATACCATCAGAATCTACCAGTCTGTTATAAGTCCTGTATAAAATATATAATGAAGTAATTAGGATTGGCAGAATGTATGAATGGCCTCCCTCCCTACCTGTTCCTGACCAGAGGATAATTCATTTCCATGTCCCAGCACCAGAAGGGAGATTGATCCTATTCATTTCTGGTCTCTACACCCTGGTCTCCATTCAAAAAGAACCCAGCGAGTCTGGGCTTACAAAGCCTAGGGGTTAAATGAAAGGGGCTTTTGTGGTGTTTGGCTTCATGAAAGCTAGTGATGTCCCACCGCCTCAATTTCTCCAGTCCTTGTAGCTGACAAAAGAGATATTTGAGATCAGGCTAAGTGTAATTTGAAAGCGATGACATTGTCCCTGTCTTTTATTATTAACCTTATTTTTGCTGTGAAAAAAGACAGTGGTCTTCTTGATGCTCCCTCTCACCCTGTTGTACCTGGGAAAATGCCTCCATGATAATAGAACCTGTGATTGTTTGCGCACAATCGACTGGAAAGCAATCCTGACGGTAAGAGGCCTGGCTTTGGTGTGGAGATGAGTTATAAACACAGCAATGAAAATGATAGATATGAGATTGTAAAAAATAGGCTATGAATTCCAGAGTGACTCTGGACAATGATAACATGGCTCAATAGAGGATCTCATTTAGAGTTTTTAAGCTTAAAATGAAGTTAAAAAAGCCCTGGCTCTCTTTCCTGTAAATACACCTTTAAACAGACAGACTGGGTTGTGTATTCAAGTAAATTGTTATCCATCATGATCAGTAAGTTGCAAAGAATTCCTCAATGAAATATTCTACCTGCCATTGATGTAGTAGTGGTGTAAGCTAACCTAATGTGAAGAAAGTGAGAGGCTCTTATCATACCTTGCTCTTCAAAACTTGGTCTCAATGGGACTCCCTGCTAAAATTAAAATAAAAGCATAGGATTTGTATACACTGTACTACTAGAATGCATGCTGTGATGGAATGAAGATTGACTAAAAGTGTGCTAGGTGTTGTCAGTGTGTGTGAGGTTGATGCTGCAGGGACTGCAACGCTCAGCTGTATTTCCTCATGCTGGCACCAGTCCAAGCTTTCCCAATATTTCCTTTGAAAATGTCTTCCCAGGCAGGTAATTAGGTTTTTTCAGTTAAATTCCTGGCAAGGACCTGTAGTATAGGTATAAATGATGCCAATGGAGCATGGACTGGAATTTAATTGATCAGAATGCCTTCTACTCTGCCACTCAAGTGGACTGAGTGTAATAAATGCAGAAAAGGAGAAAAGTTTACGGCGTCTGGCAGACCAGCTGAGGAGGCAGTGCCAAGCAGCAACGGGGTCCGTGCCAAACACACCAATTAATATCAGAATCCACGTTGAGTGCTGAGTGTGGGCCTTCAACGGAGCTGTCACATCAGGAGGGACCGTCCCTTGTGTAGGTGATGCAGCAACACTGGCCCTCATTTGATTACCACCCATCCATCCGGCCCCCACTGCCAGCCCACCCAGCCACCTTCCAACTAAGATAAATGGAAAGATGACTCACCCAGGGATGGGAGGCCCATTACCCAGACATCAGTCCTCCTCCATGGGGCAGGAGGCAGACCTGCAGTAAGACTGTATGGATGAGCAGGGCCCAGCGGCCGCATTTATAACCGTTGCATGAATTTCACACAAAATATCTATGTGCACCATTTCTGAAAAGTTAAACGTGTCAAAAAATATAGGGATTTATAAACTTTATAAATGAGCATTATAACTCTGACCTGGAAAACACCCTCCATTCAAATGGGGAAAATTACACCCTTTATTTGCAGTATAATTTGGAGCCATTGGAATTATGCTGTGTTCATAACCAAGTGGGAAGGTGGTAATTTCCATTTGTAAAGTAGTAAATACGAGATGGATGCATTCACATGCTTGAACAAGCTGCGTCAATTTTTTTAATAAAGAGAGTCGCACACTCTATATATATAAACTCCCAGTAATTTATTGGGTAAAACACCAACGTCAAGCTGCGTCAACCATAAACTAAAAGTACAGCTATCACACCCACAAACAAATGATAGTGTTCAAAAACCGTATGAATATATTGCTTTTTATAAATAATGTTTTGTTGTTGCATTTAAAGATGCAGTCCGGGATCTTAAGCACTTACAAATTCGTAACATATTGTATGAATTGGAATTCGTAACATATCATACGAATTGCACCCCCCCTCCCAAGGATGATCGACAAGTTTCCCACTAGTAATGCTGCTTTCACATCATGTTGGAGTGATCGGAGGAACGACTTGTGTACTTCGGAGGAACGACTTGGAGTGTTCACGTGCTTGGAGCGCGGAAGGAACTAAATAACTATTCTCACCATTGACAGTTGAAATCGGGGCCATGTTTGTTTTCATTTTCAGTGGTGCATGGCGTCAGAGTTCAGCATGTGGGAAAGATCGAGGTCTTCCTAGTTGTAATTATGAGTTGGAGGGGCGTTCACATGCATTTTTCCCAGTAGGAAGGTTGTATTTACGAGTTCCCGACATGATGTGAACACAGCATTATTACTAGTTCGAGGGGTGATCAAGTGGATTTTTCCCAGTCGTATGTGGTAAATACCATCTTCCCACTTGGTTATGAATTAAGTTTCTAAAAGAAAGAGAAATTGCTAATTTTATCACATTTCTGTAGCTGTGTGGGCAGAATGTTTTGATATT
This sequence comes from Coregonus lavaretus, assembly GCF_964263955.1. NCBI lineage: Eukaryota > Metazoa > Chordata > Actinopteri > Salmoniformes > Salmonidae > Coregonus > Coregonus lavaretus. The sequence continues at coordinate 34,743,741 of NC_140002.1, forward strand.
TCGCAAGGACTTTTTCAAAACATGCTAGCTACCTATAGTGAGTGCCATACACTGTCCGCACATTCTGCAAGATTGATTGTAATTCTAAACTGGGTTGTTCGAGCCCTGAATGCTGATTGGCTGACAGCCGTGGTATATCAGACTGTATACCACGGGTATGAGAGCGTCTGCTAAATGACGTAAATGTATGACAAAACATTTATTTTTACTGCTCTAATGACGTTGGTAACCACTTTATAATAGCAATAAGGCACCTTGGGCATTTGTGGTATATGGCCAATATATATAACTCTGCGTTGCGCCGTGCATAAGAACAGCCCTTAGCCGTGGTATATTGGCCATATACCACACCCCCTCGGGCATTATTGCTTAATTAGAAAACAATTTAAAAGTATTGTGTTTCTATCTCCTGCCTTGGTATAGGCTCTGAGATTAAGGGCTCTATTCAATCTGTATCGCTAAAGTGTTACAGATTGTGCGATAGAAATCTAGAATCGGCTTCCTGTTTCGCAACAAAGCCTCCTTCACTCATGCTGCTAAACATGCCCTCGTAAAACTGACTATCCTACCGATCCTTGACTTCGGCGATGTCATTTACAAAATAGCTTCCAACACTCAACTCAGCAAATTGGATGTAGTCTATCACAGTGCCATCCGTTTTGTCACCAAAGCCCCATATACTACCCACCATTGTGACCTGTATGCTCTCGTTGGCTGGCCCTCACTACATATTTGTCGCCAAACCCACTGGCTCTAGGTCATCTATAAATCACTTCTAGGCAAATCCCCGCCTTATTTTAGCTCATTGGTCACCATAGCAACACCCACCCGTAGTATGCGCTCCAGCAGGTATATCTCACTGGTCATCCCCAAAGCCAACACCTCCTTTGGCCGCCATTCCTTCCAGTTCTCTGCTGCAAATGACTGAAATGAACTGCAAAAATCTCTGAAGCTGGAGACTCTTATCTCCCTCACTAACTTTAGGCATCAGTTGTCAGAGCAGCTTACCGATCACTGCACATGTACACAGCCCATCTGTAATTAGCCCATCCAACTACCTCATCCCCATATTGTTATTTATTTTGCTAATTTGCACCCCAGTATCTCTCTTTGCACATAATCTCTTGCACATCTATCACTCCAGTGTTAATACTAAATTGTAGTTATTTTGCACTATGGCCTATTTATTGCCCTACCTCCATAACTTACTACATTTGCACACACTGTATATAGATTGTTCTATTTTCTATTGTGTTATTGACTGTACGTTTTTGTTTATTCCATATGTAACTCTGTGTTGTTGTTGTTTTTATCGCACTGCTTTGCTTTATCTTGGCCAGGTCGCAGTTGTAAATGAGAACTTGTTCTCAACTGGCTTACCTGGTTAAATAAAGGTGAAATTAAATAAAATTAAAATAAATGTAAAGGTAATTTCTGATTGAGCCGACACATTTTTGTCATTAAAAATCCTGGCACATGGTAATATCTAAGGTATCCCCAAAACAACAATGAAATAGGCAATGTGTAATTATCATAGAAAACAGGATATTATTCTATATTGAAAGCACAGTCGGGTTTTTTAGTGTTATCGCTGAAGAGCGACTGGCTGCCAGTCACTTTGACGGACAGCTCTAAAATGTAACTATATCGTGTGAAATGGAGAGGAAATGGCTTTGAGTGACTTATTTTATCTGTTGACTTATATCCTACTCATATTTACCATAAACCCCCCTATCATCACATCTCACTCCATCATCCGCCTCCTCAACTGCTTTGTCTTGCACAAGAAAAGAATGGGATTCTCATGGGGCCTTAAAGCTTATTAGCTTATGAACTATGACTGACATTTCACCATTCTGAGCCTGATGTGCGTTTTGTTTTGTGGTGTGTTTCTTTGATGATTTGCATAGAGAGAAAGAAACCAAAGTAAAGACACATTTTCTCACCTCATTCTCATGTATGAGAAGATTAGATGTCTAGGAAATCTAATCTAATAATGTCTGTCACACATTTATCAATTAATTGATGTAGCCTAAGTATTCATCATGAAATAGTAGCTGTGAGATGTGACAACTGACATATGCACACACACACACCCACAAATACACGCATGCACGCACGCAAACACACACACACAAACACACACTGTGCACAATGGTATCTGTGCGCTTAGAACTCCAGCTATTTCCAGGGACTGGGATCAGGCTGTGTTGACTGCCAATGATGAGATATTGATTAGCCGGGAAATGTCATTGTTGAATAATAGCCTGAAGCCATGAGAGTTTCTCTGACAAGAGAGGGTAGCGTTCCTCTGCTGCCACTGGGTGAAGCTGTTATCGTTCGGCTCCATCTGTGCCTGGACAGGAAGGCCTCTCAGTCTAAAGTGCGTGCAGCACAGTTCACTGAGCAGTTGTCATCTGTAGCAAATAGAAGGGCAGTTGCCTGCCATGCGATGCGACGCAGATGTTTGGAAGGCCTTTGATTTTGGCTTCCCTTTTTGCTCTTTACTTTTGAATCTGTAGTTAAGTATAGTGTAACAAAGAAACTAGGTGCCGTGAAATCGGACTGAAGGCTGAAAACGTACAGATCATCTTTGTCAGTCATCTCAGTAAAGTGCCCAGAATGAGGGAGATGATGAGACAGAAGCTTTCAGAAATTGCCTTCACAATTGCTATCCATACTGCTTTTCTGAGCATTCTCTCATATATGAGATATACTGTACAGTAGCATTCCCGCTTGTGCACATTTCTATACTGAACAATAATGTAAACCCAACATGTAAAGTGTTGGTCCCATGTTTCATGAGCTGAAATATAAGATCCCAGAAATGTTCCATATGCACAAAAAGCTTATTTCTCTATTTTTATTTGCACTAATTTTTTTACATCCCTGTTAGTGAGCAATTCTCCTTTGCCAAGATAATCCATCCACCTGACAGGTGTGGCATATCAAGAAGCTGATTAAACAGCATGATCATTACACAGCTGCACCTTGTGCTGGGGATAATAAAAGGCCACTCTAAAATGTGCAATTTTGTCACACAACACAATGCCACAGCTGTCAAATCAAATCAAATCAAATTGTATTTGTCACATACACGTGTTTAGCAGATGTTATAGCGGGTGTAGCGAAATGCTTGTGCTTCTAGCTCCGACAGTGCAGTAATATCTAACAATTCACAACATATACCCAATATACACAAAACTAGTAAGGAATGGGATTTAAGAATATATACATATATGGACAAGCAATGACAGAGCGGCATGGACTAAGATACAGTAGAATATTATAGAATAGAATGCAGTATATACATATGAGATGAGTAGTGCAAGATATGTAAACATTATTAAAGTGACTAGTGTTCCATTTCTTAAAGTGGCCAGTGATTTCAATAGGCAGCAGCAGCCTCTAATGTGCTAGTGATGGCTATTTAACAGTCTGATGACCTTGAGATAGAAGCTGTTTTTCATTCTCTCGGTTCCAGCTTTGATGCATCTGTACTGACCTCGCCTTCTGGATGATAGCAGGGTGAACAGGCAGTGGCTCGGGTGGTTGATGTCCTTGATGATCTTTTTGGCCTTCCTGTGACATCGGGTGTTGTATGTGTCTTGGAGGGCGGGTAGTTTGCCCCCGGTAATGCGTTCGGCAGACCGCACCACCCTCTGGAGAGCCCTGCGGTTGTGGGCGGTGCAGTTGCCGTACCAGGCGGTGATACAGCCCGACAGGATGCTCTCAATTGTGCATCTGTAAAAGTTTGTGAGGGTTTTAGGTGCTAAGCCAAATTTCTTCAGCCTCCTGAGGTTGAAGAGGCTCTGTTGCGCCTTCTTCACCACACTGTCTGTGTGGGTGGACCATTTCAGTTTGTCGGTGATGTGTACGCCAAGGAACTTGAAGCTTTCCACCTTCTCCACTGCGGTCCCGTCGATGTGGATAGGGGGGTGCACCCTCTGCGGTTTCCTGAAGTCCACGATCATCTCCTTTGTTTTATTGATGTTGAGTGAGAGGTTATTTTCCTGGCACCACACTCCCAGAGCCCTCACCTCCTCCCTGTAGGCGGTCTCGTCATTGTTGGTAATCAAGCCTACTACTGTTGTGTCGTCTGCAAACTTGATGATTGAGTTGGAGGCGTGCTTGGCCACGCAGTCATGGGTGAACAGGGAGTACAGGAGGGGGCTGAGCACGCACCCTTGTGGGGCCCCAGTGTTAAGGATCAGCAAAGTGGAGATGTTGTTTCCTACCTTCACCACCTGGGGGGCGGCCCGTCAGGAAGTCCAGGACCCAGTTGCACAGGGCGGGGTTCAGACCCAGGGACTCGAGCTTAATGATGAGCTTGGAGGGTACTATGGTGTTGAATGCTGAGATATAGTCAATGAACAGCATTCTTACATAGGTATTCCTCTTGTCCATATGGGATAGGGCAGTGTGCAATGTGATGGTGATTGCATCGTCTGTGGATCTATTGGGGCGGTAAGCAAATTGAAGTGGGTCTAGGGTGACAGGTAAGGTAGAGGTGATATGATCCTTGACTAGTCTCTCAAAGCACGTCATGATGACAGAGGTGAGTGCTACAGGGCGATAGTCATTTAGTTCAGTTACCTTTGCTTTCTTGGGTACAGGAACAATGGTGGCCATCTTGAAGCATGTGGGAACAGCAGACCGGGAAAGGGAGAGATTGAATATGTCCATAAACACACCAGCCAGCTGGTCTGCGCATGCTCTGAGGACGCGGCTAGGGATGCCTTCTGGGCCGGCAGCCTTGCGGGGGTTAACATGCTTAAATGTCTTAATCACATCGGCCATGGAGAAGGAGAGGCCACAGTCCTTGGTAGTGGGCATCGTCAGTGGCACTGTGTTATCCTCAAGGCGGGCGAAGAAGGTGTTTAGCTTGTCTGGAAGCGAGACGTCGGTGTCAGCGACGTGGCTGGTTTTCTTTTTGTAGTCCGTGATTGTCTGTAGACCCTGCCACATACGTCTCGTGTCTGAGCCGTTGAATTGCGACTCCACTTTGTCTTTATACTGATGTTTTGCCAGTTTAATTGCCTTGCAGAGTGAGTAGCTACACTGTTTTTTATTCTGCCATATTCCCAGTCACCTTGCCATGGTTGAATGCGGTGGTTCGCGCTTTTAGATTTGTGCGAATGCTGCCGTCTATCCACGGTTTCTGGTTAGGGTAGGTTTTAATAGTCACAGTGGGCACAACATCACCTATACACTTCCTGATAAACTCAGTCACTGTTTCAGTGTATTCGTCTAAATTATTTTCGGAAGCTGCCTGGAACATATCCCAGTCCGCGTGATCAAAACAATCTTGAAGCGTGGATTCCGATTGGTCAGACCAGCGTTGAATAGTTTTTAGCACGGATACTTCCTGTTTGAGTTTCTGCCTATAGGAAGGGAGAAGCAAAATGAAGTCGTGGTCAGATTTGCCGAAAGGAGGGCGGGGGAGGGCCTTATAACCATCCCAGAAGTTTGAATAGCAATGGTCGAGGATTTTAGCAGCGCGAGTACAACAGTCGATATGTTGAAAGAACTTCGGCAGCCTAGTCCTCAAATTTGCTTTGTTAAAATCCCCGGCTACAATAAATGCAGCCTCAGGATATGTGGTTTCCAGTTTGCATAAAGTCCAGTGAAGTTCTTTGAGGGCCGTTGTGGTATCGGCTTGAGGGGGGATATACACGGCCGTGACTATAACCAAAGAAAATTCTCTTGGGAGATAATACGGTCGGCATTTGATTGTGAGATATTCTACAATTCCACCATGAGTCGTTAATCATGGAACACACACCTCCGCCCTTCTGCTTCCCGGAGAGATATTTATTCCTGTCTGCGCGATGAACTGAGAATCCATCTGGCTGGACCGATTTTGACAGAATATCCCAAGAGAACCATGTTTTCGTGAAACAGAGTATACTACAGGCCTTGATGTCTCTCTGGAAAGAAATCCTTGCCCGTAGTTCGTCGACTTTGTTAACCAAAGATTGAACATTAACGAGTAGGATACTTGGAAGCGGTGGGTGGTGTGCGCGCCTCCTAACTTGAACCAGCAGGCCGCTCCGAGTGCCTCTCCTCCGCCGGCGATGTTTTGGGACAGCCGCTGGAATCAGTTCAGTTGCCCTGGGGAGAGCAAACAAAGGATCTGCTTCGGGAAAGTCGTATTCCTGGTCGTAATGCTGGTGAGTTACCGCCGCTCTGATATCCAATAGTTTGTATGTAATGATGCAAAACACTTTCTGAGCTAATAATGTAAAAAATAATACATAAAAAAACAAAATACTGCATAGTTTCCTAAGAGCTAGTCGCGAGGCCGCCATCTTCGTCGGCGCCAGCTAGTAACAAGTTTTGAGGGAGCGTGCAATTGGCATGCTTACTGCAGGAATGTCCACCAGAGCTGTTGCCAGAGAATTGAATGTTAAGTTCTCTACCAAAAGCTGCCTCCAACATTTAAAAAAAGAATTTGGCAGGATGTCCAACCGGCCTCACAACCGCAGACCACGTGTAACCATGCCAGGCCAGGACTTCCACATCCAGCTTCTTCACCTGCGGGATCATCTGAGACAAGTCACCCGGACAGCTGATGAAACTGAGGAGTATTTCTGTCTGTAATAAAGCCCTTTTGTGGGGAAAAACTCATTTTGATTGGCTGGCCTGGCTCCCCAGTGGGTGGGCCTGGCTCCCAAGTGCCCTCCCAGGCCCACCCATGGCTGTGCCCCCTGCCCAGTCATGTGAAATCCATAGATTAGGGCCTAATTTATTTATTTCAATTGACTGATTTGCTTATATGAACTGTAACTCAGTTATTGCGTTTATATATTTGTTCAGTATATATATTTTAGATATCTATAAGTGTGTGTGTGTGCTTGTGTTTGTGTGTGTGTAACTAGAGTGACAGCTCTGAATCTGGGAGAGGCTCAGAACTGAAGAAGCCAGGTGTAAATATGAGTTTGGGAATAACATGCCTGTAAGAGGTAAATCTGGGAGTGCATGACAATTATTCGGAGCGTAGCAGAGCAAATTAATACATTTAAGATCAGCCTTTAGAGAGGCATGCCTCACCATATCACAATAAAACTGGAGAACTAATAAATAAATAAGAATCCCCATGACAACTGAGAGAGAACAATTGTAACGCTGCATGCCGGATGACTGGCATCGCGGCCGCTTCATGCCTCTTAAGACCCCCGACGGAAAATGCCAGGAGATATATTATTCATGGAGCCTCACTCCAAGCTCTATTGACAGGAAGCCGGGGGAGGTTCCCTGGTGCATATTCCTCTGTGCGACTGTGCCGTCTCCGGCCAACACCGTTTCCAACAGGTAGCACCTCCCAAAGCCTATTTCAAAGGAGACGTTTATGGGTAAACGCCCCTGGCGTTCTTCATGCCGGTCATTCAGGCGTGAGGACGTAGGGGAAGAGGCCGGGTCTGTTTCACATAAACAACATGGAGTTGGCTGCCATGACTGAGTTCTCGTTAGCTAGGCCCCTCGCTCTGGGAGCCACCCCAAGCAATGCGTCGTGGTGCTGCCAAAGTGTCAGTCAGAGCGAACAAAAAAGAGAGAATGCCTCTCCGCAAGCTTTAGTTATTCAAATCCTTTACCACCGTACTCCCAGCACCCTCCCACCCCCATCACCACCCTGTTAATTCGTGAAGGAAGATTAAGCCTTTTGCAAACCAATTAGATAATAATAACAATGAATTATGCTGACGACTCCCCTGGTAGGCAGTCATAAATGGGTTGTAAACGAAGACTGAATATTAGAAACATATGGCCCTGCTGCTTTAGTCTCATTTTGTTCCATGCAGAGCGGAGAAGAGAGATGTGCATTTATGGAAAACCTCCAAGCTAGTTTCTGTTTAACTGAGAATGACATCAGCACAATCAATTGTAGGTATGAGGGACTCTCTTAATAGGGCGTTGGGCCACCACGAGCTGCCAGAACAGCTTCAATGCGCCTTGGCATAGATTCTTCAAGTGTCTGGAACTCTATTGGATGGATGCCACACCATTCTTCCATGAGAAATTCCATCATTTGGTATTTTGTTGATGGTGGTCTCAGGCGCCGCTGCAGAATCTCCCATAAGTATTCAATTGGGTTGAGATCTGGTGACTGAGACACACACACACCCTGTAAACACCCTATGCTCCTTTAAGACCCCTATTTCAAAGTCACTGAGATCTCTTCTTCTAGCCTCGGTAGCCAAAATAATGGGCAACTGGGCATTTTTATACATGACCATAAGCATGATTGGATGTTCATTGCTTAATTAACTCAGGAACCACACCTGTGTGGAAGCACCTGCTTTCAATATTCTTTGTATCTCTCATTTACTCAAGTGTTTCCTATATTCTGGCAGTTACCTGTAGATTCAAAGAAGCATTGACATCGTAGACACAACATCCACTATATGTTGTCATTTTATCTTTTTGGAAAAACTTAGCAGACAGTTGCTGTCTTGAAGCCTACCTTTACCAATCATTGTGGCCTGAAGCAAGGCTAAATAAGTTAATTAAAGTTGATTCATGTTATTCAACAGGTCAGAGAAATATAATCCTCCAGGTTTCTTTCCGAGCAGATGATATCTCCTTTTCCGTTTTGGTTTGTAATAGTATTTGCAATTCACAGCAGCATGCTATTTTGGTCATAGCTCTTAATGATGATCGGTGTGTTATTGCTCACCAGAGCATAGCAAATTGCTGTTATGTTGTTTGCCTGGGCCTAATCTAATTGGCACATTGTCACAAAAGTAATTATCTGTCATTTAAATTGATGCCATAACTACAAGTTAGGGAAGCACCTGCTGCCACCAGCCTGGCTGAGAATAAATAATGATGCATGCACAGTCCCCCTCCCTCCCTGTGTCCCTGTAGTCTCTCTGTGTGTTTCATACCGTGGGAGGAGGGGTTGGTTCGTTGACAGAGAGCAACGGCTAGCTAATATGCTAACTATTCTAGCTAGCTAACTAACTGGCTGAATAAGTTGACGACGTACTCACTCAAACTGTCAAAACTAACCCCAAAACTTTACACAATGTTAGACACGGAAACAAATGATCTGTTTGGCGTGTTAACACACTATTGGTAGTTTGTTGTAACCGAGTATTGGTGCTACACCGTGTGTTATTGGAAGCTAGCATGCTAGTTAGCTATGGCGTCATAGGATACGGTGCCCTGGGCGGTTTTCACAGAAGAATACTGTAGCAAGTTAGCTAGCTGAATAAACTAAGTTAGAGTCTTTTCCTAGAAAACATTGAACTGCTGTAGTTTACAACAATTATAATTTCTAAAGTGGAAATTGGGAGAGTTATATTTGAGTGTTTCAGTAAAACGTAAGTGAGGGAGGCCCCGCTCTCTTGCTTTCCCAGATGTTTAGTTAATTTCATTCCGATCTCCTTTGCATTATTGTAGCCTTTTCTGTAGCCTGTCAACTATGTGTCTGTCTATCCCTGTTCTCTCCTCTCCGCACAGGCTATACAAACGCTTCACACCCGGTGGCTGCTGCCACTCTAATCTGGTGGTCCCTGTGCGCACGACCCACGTGGAGTTCCAGGTCTCCGGCAGCCTCTGGAACTGCCGTTCTGCGGCAACAAGGCAGAGTTCATCTCAGCCTATGCTACCCTCCAGTCCCTCGACTTCTTGGCACTGACGGAAAACATGGATTACCACAGAAAACACTGCTACTCCTACTGCTCTTTCCATCATGTGTTCTCGCATACCCCGAGAGCATCTGGTCAGCGCGGCGGTGGCACAGGAATCCTCATCTCTCCCAAGTGGACATTCTCTCTTTTCCCCCTGACCCATCTGTCTATCTCCTCATTTGAATTCCATGCTGTCACAGTCACTAGCCCATTCAAGCTTAACATAGTAGAAGAACAGCATCTAGTAAAGATGAGGTCAAGCGTATTGCCTGCCTTGTGAGTAGGGGGGGACGGTGAGAGGGTGAGGTCAAAAGAGGAAAGGAGTGGAAAGAAGGAAGCAGAGAGAAATGAGTCAAAGGTAGACGTAGGGAGGTTAAAGTCACCCAGAACTGTGAGGAGTGAGCCATCCTCAGGAAAGGAACTTATCAAGGCGTCAAGCTCATTGATAAACTCTCCAAGGCAACCTGGAGGGCTGTCAGGTTCCCTTGGAGAGTTTATCAATGAGCTTGACGCCTTGATAAGTTCCTTTCCTGAGGATGGCTCACTCCTCACAGTTCTGGGTGACTTTAACCTCCCTACGTCTACCTTTGACTCATTTCTCTCTGCTTCCTTCTTTCCACTCCTTTCCTCTTTTGACCTCACCCTCTCACCGTTCCCCCCTACTCACAAGGCAGGCAATACGCTTGACCTCATCTTTACTAGATGCTGTTCTTCTACTAATCTCACTGCAACTCCCCTCTAAGTCTCCGACCACTACTTTGTATCCCTTTCTCTCTCGCTCTCTTCCAACACTACTCACTCTGCCCCTACTCAGATGGTAATGTGCCGTCGCAACCTTCGCTCTCTCTCTCTCCTGCTACTCTCTCCTCTTCCATCCTATCATCTCTTCCATCTGCTAAATCCTTCTCCCTCCGATCTCCTGATTCTGCCTCCTCAACCCTCCTCTCCTCCCTTTCTGCATATTTTGACTCTCTATGTCCCCTATCCTCCCGGCCGGCTCGGTCCTCCCCTCCTGCTCGGTGGCTTGATGACTCATTGCGAGCTCACAGAACAGGGCTCCGGGCAGCCGAGCGGAAATTGAGGAAAACTAGACTCCCTGCGGACCCGTCATCTTTTCACTCCCTCCTCTCTACATTTTCTTCCTCTGTTTCTGCTGCTAAAGCCACTTTCTACCACTGTAAATTTCAAGCCTATGCCTTTAACCCTAGGAAGCTCTTTGCCACCTTCTCCTCCCTGCTGAATCCTCCTCCTCCTCCCCCTTCCTCCTCCCTCTCCCCCTTCCTCCTCCCTCTCTGTGGATGACTTCGTCAACCATTTTGAAAAGAAGGTTGACGACATCCGATCCTCATTTATTAAGTCAAATGACACCGCTGGTCCTGCTCACACTGCCCTACCCTATGCTTTGACTTCTTTCTCCCCTCTCTCTCCAGATGAAATCTTGCGACTTGTGACCGCCGGCCGCCCAACAACCTGCCCGCTTGACCCTATCCCCTCCTCTCTTCTCCAGACCATTTCCGGAGACCTTCTCCCTTACCTCACCTCGCTCATCAACTCATCCTTGACCGCTGGCTATGTCCCTTCCGTCTTCAAGAGAGCGAGAGTTGCACCCCTCCTCAAAAAACCTACACTCGATCCCTCCGATGTCAACAACTACAGACCAGTATCCCTCATTTCTTTTCTCTCCAAAACTCTTGAGCGTGCCGTCTCTAGCCAACTCTCCTGCTATCTCTCTCAGAATGACCTTCTTGATCCAAACCAGTCAGGTTTCAAGACTGGTCATTCAACTGAGACTGCTCTTCTCTGTGTCACGGAGGCTCTCCGCACTGCTAAAGCTAACTCTCTCTCCTCTGCTCTTATCCTTCTAGACCTATCCGCTGCCTTTGATACTGTGAACCAACAGATCCTCCTCTCCACCCTCTCCGAGTTGGGCATCTCCGGCGCTGCTCACTCTTGGATTGCGACCTACCTGACAGGTCGCTCCTACCAGGTGGCATGGCGAGAATCTGTCTCCGCACCACGTGCTCTCACCACTGGTGTCCCCCAGGGCTCAGTTCTAGGCCCTCTCCTATTCTCTCTATACACCAAGTCACTTGGCTCTGTCATATCCTCACATGGTCTCTCCTATCATTGCTACGCAGACGACACACAATTAATTTTCTCCTTTCCCCCTTCTGATAACCAGGTGGCGAATCGCATCTCTGCATGTCTGGCAGACATATCAGTGTGGATGTCGGATCACCACCTCAAGCTGAACCTTGGCAAGACGGAGCTGCTCTTCCTCCCGGGGAAGGACTGCCCGCTCCATGATCTCGCCATCACGGTTGACAACTCCATTGTGTCCTCCTCCCAGAGTGCAAAGAACCTTGGCGTGACCCTGGACAACACCCTGTCGTTCTCCGCTAACATCAAAGCGGTGACCCGATCCTGCAGGTTCATGTTCTACAACATTCGCAGAGTACGACCCTACCTTACACAGAAAGCGGCACAGGTCCTAATCCAGGCACTTGTCATCTCCCGTGTGGATTACTGCAACTCGCTGTTGGCTGGCCATGTTCTCTCATGTCACCCCGCTCCTCCGCACACTCCACTGGCTTCCAGTTAAAGCTCGCATCTACTACAAAACCGTCGTGCTTGCCTACGGAGCTGTGAGGGGAACGGCATCTCCTTACCTTCAGGCTCTGATCAGACCCTACACCCAAACGAGGGCACTACGTTCATCCACCTCTGGCCTGCTAGCCCCCCTACCTCTACGGAAGCACAGTTCCCACTCAGCCCAGTCAAAACAATTCGCTGCTCTGGCACCCCAAGGTTGGAACAAGCTCCCCCACGACGCCAGGACAGCGGAGTCACTGACCACCTTCCGGAGACACTTGAAACCCTACCTCTTTAAGGAATACCTGGAATAGTATAAAAGTAATCCTTCTTCTGTTATTTCTACACAGACACCTGGTGGTGTGGGTTAGAGAGGGCAAACATACCTCCCCCTCTAAAACCACTAAGAGCTTCTTACATATGTGGAGTTGGGCTCAGCGAGAGCTGTGGGGGCTGTATGTGTCTGTATAAAAAGAGTTCAAAGACAGGGCCTCCTCCAAAAAACACAGCACTGCAGGAGCATCTGATCAGCACTGGAAAGATCCTGTCTCATCCAATGCTGTCAGCACCAATGCTGTGAGGTTTGAGTAAAGAAATGTATATATTATTTTGGGTTAAAAACACTTCAGGCCACTCTAGAATGTCTAAAACTAAATATAAAGTATGTAGAAATGATAATGGACCTATATGTTTTCAAATAACTGCCCTTTGCTGGCCCACAAATTGCTTTTGACTAACAAATTGTTCTGAAAAAATATCTGTGTGGCCCTCTGCTAATTTTAAAATCTCAATGTGGCCCTCGAGCCAAAATGATTGCCCACCCCTGAATTACACCAACCTGTTTCTGAGCATCAAGGTCTTTTCTCATAAGCCTGGAAAAGCTGTCAGTAATTGGTTGAAGCAATCCAAATGCCCACTCCATCCACTTCAACAAGGCTACCCACGATCGATCATTTAATGACCATTTCATAAGAATGTATTTTTTTTAAATGGTTGTTTCTAGTTGGGACTGGATGAAAACATCTTGAGGTCTAAGATATCAGGATATAAAACTGTATAATTTTTTCTCTGACGTAGGTGCAACCTCTTTTTTAAAAGTAAAAAGGTAGAGCCTTGATATAAACTGAGAGTATGATTATGAAATACTTATTTTTGTTTTTTTAATTGCTTCTGCCCTTGGGAAGGGCTCTTCCTCTAGGGATAAAAAATAACCTTGAAAACAGTGTCAATCCTCAGTGTCAGTACCAGGTCCTTGCTGCTTTAAGTAGTTGCATTCACAGCACCTGCCAGGCCTATGCAGATATATGAGTCCCTGAATGAGAACTCATGAGTAATGGGATATCACAGATGTCACAGAAATCAGGAATGGAGGAGAGAAAGCTTCTTTTTGTCCCCTGAATAACATTAAAAATTAAAACTATAAGAGGAAGAAGACTGTGATGAATCTGACCTTACTAATTTGTGCTTTAAATAAATCATGCAGGATTCATTTCTGACAGCGGTAGGAAATGGTGATGACCAAGCCTCAGCCCAGAGTCCCACTTACCAACTCTGTCGCTCACTAAAATGGAATAAAGACAAATGGAGACACATTAAAACTTGGAGATGGAACTCTGTGTTGTGTATTGTTTTGGTATAACTGGCATCATTGTTGCTTAAATGGCTAATGTGAGAAAGTACAGACATGCTACTGTAAATAAACACTTCTGATATTCTGAGAATATGGCCACCGTGTTCTGAGTATGTTTCTATCAGAAGCAGCACTACCACCTGGGCCATGTCTCAACAACACATTAGGAACGTTACAGATAGAATTGCAATGACGAGAGCTGATGTGATTCCTTATCAGAGACACCATGGTATGTGGTGTGGATGCTGAGTTATATAGAATTCTACCGATTCACATCTTTCATTGTGAAACTAATTTTAATTAGAACAGATATGTGTGGTGTAATTTTAGCCAAATAATGACATTAACATATATTGCTAAGAATGTGAGAGTAGGGTGACTCCCCTAGTGGGTCTCGGACCCAGGCCACCAGCACCAATGACAAACACCCTAACTACTGTCCCAATAAGGGATATCTCTAGGGCATGTGCTTATTGGGCCAGTATAGTTAGGCCCTGTCCAGAAGAAACCCTAACCCCTCCTCCCTAGGCACTTGTGTAGATCTGAAACAACTAGATAGGTGTAAGCAATAGGGTGAATGCGCTTTGAAGTAAATCTTAGCTCTGTTAAAAGTACACTCAAGAAAAAGTGATTCAGAAGTATCATCAAAACATGTTAATATGCCCCAACAACATTAGACAACTATACAGAAAGCCCTTAAATTGTTGAAATAAGTAAATCAAATCAATGATGAGAGAATAGTCAAAATAACTGATAACTGACACAGACATGGTTGGTGTAGCAGGAAAATATGAATGCCATGAACTAAAAGGCTATGAGTTCAAATCCCAGGACCTGTTGAATAATAATTCCATTATAAATGAACATGCTCAATGTATCATGTATGTCAAACTGTGTCAAATATGTAAGTTGAAAACACTGTTTGTTAAAAGCACTGTGTGTGTGAGTATCCCTGACCTTGCCAACAGGCAAAAAGTGTTGTGAATGGATCTGTGGTTCACCAATCAGGGCCTTGATGGGCTTGGCAACAGTAACAAGGCATAATGTGTAAAAAACACATTTGGGGGGAGACTGTTTCTTTGGGACCATCAGGCGACGTCCTGACAACTGATACACATAAATGTTCTAGCTACATTCCCATCAAACGTGTCTAGAACATGAATATCCTACATTCTGAGAACATGGCCACCATGTTCTGTGTATGTTTGGTGGGACGTTGATGCAATATTCTCCTAACCCTCAGAAAACTGGACATATGAATGTTCTTGCAACGTCCCATAAAACGCATCTACATTGTAACCATGTTCTAGATATATAAGTTCTGTTTGACATTAAGGGAATGTTCTCCTAACTTTAACATATAAAAATGCTAACATAGGTAAAATGTTCCCCTAACTAACAGAAAACTGGACACAAACATTAGGGGGAACTGTCGTGGAAATTCTACACATTGACAAATTTGGTCAAATTATTAATTTTGTGTATGGTTTCCTAGAAAGAAGGGTGGCTCAACTTACCCCTTCGGCTCAACTTACCCCACTCTCCCCTACTTAGAAATGATCAAATGTCTTTTGTGATTTAATTTTTTCTGACGTGACAAATAAATCCTCTTGAAACATTTGCATTTCAGTGTCTTCAGGACGTTGGACGATGACTCTCTTGAATTGTTTATCATCTTTATGTATCTCCTTATTCATAGCATTGATGTGGAGCTTTAAATCCTCCTGATGTGTGGTTTGATAAAGTTGCCACTGATCTCAATGCAGCTGTCAAGGCCTTTCCTTGGAGGGCCATGCTTTGCCCTTGACAAATTGGGTTCTGAAAGGCAATTCCTTCTGCAGGGTTTGAAAATAGAAGCGTCCGTTTGACAAGACAGGAAGAGGCTCCTTCTGGAGATTGGGCTATAAATAAAATAAAGTAGGGAGCCCCTCCCTTTTTCATTCTTGTCATCCAGACTGGAGCTGCTCAGTCAGAGTTGAGGTTGTCTGTGATAATCTTATCTGACTATGATGGCTAGCAGAGAGGGACAAAGGGGCTACAGCCAGACTGCAGCTCTGATGGGCCACTGATTGCATAGCTGTCCAATACAGGGACAGTTGCTGTGGAAATGATGAATGATGTGTGTCCCAACCTTTTGCCACCGGCCATCAAGACATGAAAACAACAGAAACTTCTCAACCAAAGAGGGAAGCCGGAGAATGATGTTGGTGAAACCCATATGTTTGTGTGATAAAAGTATGTCTGGTGATTTCAAGTGATCTGATATAGTCACACTGAAAAATCTATATTTATTTTAATTGCATGCTCCCCACAGGAATAGGATGTGTGTGTAGCTAAATGGGGGCAGGCGGCGCTCTTCTCTGTGCCTGTACTCGTCATACCCCTCGGCTGTAAGTCATGACTCACCAGGCACCACTGTGGATCCCAGGCTCACAGCTACACATCTGAATAGCAGCTTATTGACCATTCCTAGGCCTGATCAATATTTAATGGCATCTTTAAGAGGATCAAATTCAACAGAAAGTACTTTAACCATCTCCAACAGATCACAGCTGGCACCTGGTCCACAGAGTGGGATCATTTTAGTGTTATCAAATGTAAACCAATATTTCCTGCAGCTCGTCTGAGCTCAGTGGCTTGTTGGATTCCTTTTACTACAGTGCCTTCAGAGAGTATTCACACCCCTTGACTTATTTCACATTTTGTTGTGTTACAGCCCGAATTCAAAATTGATTAAATATATTTTTTCCTCACCCATCTACACACAATACCCCATAATGACAAAGTGAAAACATGTTTTTAGATTTTTCTTGCAGATTTATTGAAAATAAAATACTGAAATATTATGTTTACATACACTACCGTTCAAAAGTTTGGGGTCACTTAGAAATGTCCTTGTTTTCGAAAGAAAAACACATTTTTGGTCCATTAAAATAACATCAAATTGATCAGAAATACAGTGTAGACATTGTTAATGTTGTAAATGGCTATTGTAGCTGGAAACTGCAGATTTTTTATGGAATATCTACATAGGCGTACAGAGGCCCATTATCAGCAACCATCAGTCCTGTGTTCCAATGGCACATTGTGTTTGCTAATTCAAGTTTATCATTTTAAAAGGCTAATTGATCATTAGAAAACCCTTTTGCAATTATGTTAGCACAGCTGAAAACTGTTGTACTGATTAAAGAAGCAATTCTTGAGACTAGTTGAGTATCTGGAGCATCAGCAATTGTGGGTTCGATTACAGGCTCAAAATGGCCAGAAACAAATAACTTTCTTCTGAAACTCGTCAGTCTATTCTTGTTCTGAGAAATGAAGGCTATTCCATGCGAGAAATTGCCAAGAAACTGAAGATCTCGTACAACGCTGTGTACTACTCCCTTCACAGAACAGCGCAAACTGTCTCTAACCAGAATAGAAAGAGGAGTGGGAGTCCCCGGTGCACAACTGAGCAAGAGGATAAATACATTAGAGTGTCTAGTTTGAGAAACAGATGCCTCACAGGTCCTCAACTGGCAGCTTCATTAAATAGTACCCGCAAAACACCAGTCTCAACGTCAACAGTGAAGAGGCGACTCCGGGATGCTGACCTTCTAGGCAGAGTTGCAAAGAAAAAGCCATATCTCAGACTGGCCAATAAAAATAAAAGATGGGCAGTCTGAGATATGGCTTTTTCATTGCAACTCTGCCTAGAAGGTCAGCATCCTTTTATTATTGCACACAGAGTGAGTTCATGCAACTTATTATGTGACTTGTTAAGCAAATATTTACTCCTGAACCTATTAAGGCTTGCCATAACGAAGGGGTTGAATACTTAGTGAATCAAGACACTTCAGATTTTAATTTTTTATTAATTTGTAAAAAGTTCAAAAAAGATTATTACACTTATACGTTATGGGGTATTGTGTGTAGGCCAGTGACACAAAATCTCACTTTAATCCATTTTAAATTCAGGCTGTAACACAACAAAATGTGGAACAAGTTAAGGGGTGTGAATACTTTCTGAAGGCTCTGTAGCTGATCTATGTTGCCAGGATGACACTAAATGCACATGGTGTGTGGAAAATACATAAGAGGAGAAGCACCTCATTGGTCAAAAGCTGATATCCACCAGAATAGAAGGGAATTTAAATCATCTTAAAGTCTAGGTAAATATTGCTGTCAAAGATTTCTATTCTATTCTATTCCATACAAAAAAAGGAAGCAGACTGGTGGTGTCAAATTTGTCGCCAAGTTTGTTCTGGTACATGTCACATGTGATACAGTGACGGCCCTTCCACCAGAGAGAGGATTTGAGCCCCAGAACACATCAGACAGAGAAAAACCGACAACACCATGCTGAGAACAAGGTCCATTTCTGCATACCATAGAGTTTTAGCATCAAATGCCATCATGATTAATAACCTGAGGGGTAGAGGGGGAGAGTGCACAGAGAGGAAAGTGGATATGAGGGAGAGATATGCTGGAATATATTCAGACTGCAATGCTGGATTAGTCCAAAAGGCATTTCATTAACAGTGACACCCTGCTCTCTGTGTGTGTGGAATACTAAATTGGCTCTGTTCCCTGGGAGAATGGTGGGGTAAACTTCCTGTGCCTGTGGGCTGTGCCTCAGGTTAACCACTGGCTGCTTGTAACATAGAGCCCCAAGTGCCCAGCACACTCCACTGCTTGCCCTATATGTCACACACAGTTTATCTCAACATCTACTTGCCACTGGATTCACTCATGTTGTCAGTCTTGTCAGGAATGCACATACAGTGGGAAACAATGGTATGGTATCTGCCCGCTGGGCAAAAACTGGTTGCTTCCCCCTCATTTCAACAAAAACATTATATGTGATGACGTTGAATCAACATGGAAAACTGATAGGATTTGCAAAAAGTAATCAACGTAAGGGAACCCAATTTTAACCTAAATCCAATGACATGGTGAAATGTTTTGTTGATTTCATGTGGAATTCATGTTAGTTGACAACTCAACCAAATATAAATAAAAACTAGACGTTGAAATCACTGTGCCCAGTGGTTGGTTTTCACCTAAAATGTACGAAGCAAGTCTTTGCTATTCTTGATATCTCATGTCATGTGATATGCAAATGTACCTTGTGCTAAATATCATGGTTATTTGTGTCATGAGAGGGAGGTGGACATTCAGTGCCTAACAAAGACTGTGGAGATGGACCATAAATCCCACTTTTGTATATCTCTCTAATCACACTTTAGCGTGTTTAGTATGCTGGTGAGTTTGTCTTAAAAACAATTAGCTACAGACTTTCATAATAACCTCTGACCAAGCTGGTGAATATTGTTTGGTCCTAAATGGAATTAATTAAGCTGTGTGCGCTGAGGGAGTGGATGACAGGATGAGATAATGTATTTTGTGTGATATGGGCCATTGACTGCTTTTCCATAGCACAGGAACAATAATGAGAAAAAATACAGAATATCTGTGGATCCATTCACAGCGCTGATTGTTTGTGGGTATTAAATTGTGCGAACATCTCTGAATGCTCGGGTAAAAAAAGGAAAGCCATTGTCAAAACATTTGTTAGCAAATTGCTTTCTCTGCCATTGTACAGAGTTTGATGGATTCTGTGTTTTTGAAATATTAAAAAATAAAGTATGTTTTTGGGGGGCTGCCTGGTGGTCCTCTATATACTTACTCCAGGGAATATATTGTTTAAGATATCTAAAGGGGTAATTGTGCTTTCTTTGCAATAACTGAAAGATGAAGGAAGACAAGTATTGTTTTTATCGAGAGTTGTTCAGTAGCAGGCATGAATGTGGGCTACAAAATTTGAAATTAATTTTGAATGAAAGCACTGGATCAAGTTAGCATTGGCACTTTCTTTGAAATAACAACAATCCCTGGTCAATTTCTGCTTCCTTCGATAAAATGTTGAAATGAGCTTCTATGAATGACTGAAGGGTAATTTTCAGTAGGCCCTGATTTCTTCTTAAATCCCACAGCCTTAGCACAATTTTCAATGCATTTTATACAGATGGTGCATGAAGGTTTGATGGATGACATATTGATCCACTGCTGTAAGTACAATGTCGTACCAGTCTAGGGTTAGGGTTACGGATATGTTTAGCTCTACTGTTGTAAATACAATGTATTATCAGGGTTAGGGTTACTAACTTACACTCAGGAGGTTGAAAAGATGTGGCATTGGCCTTCAGATCCTCAAAAAGTTCTAC
The DNA here is from genome assembly GCF_964263955.1 of Coregonus lavaretus. Classification (NCBI taxonomy): domain Eukaryota; kingdom Metazoa; phylum Chordata; class Actinopteri; order Salmoniformes; family Salmonidae; genus Coregonus; species Coregonus lavaretus. Next base: position 34,763,804 of record NC_140002.1, read on the forward strand.
ATCTGCACCATTGAGAGCATCTTGACTGGCTGCATCACCGCTTGGTATGACAACTGCTTGGCCTCCGACCGCAAGGCACTACAGAGGGTAGTGCGTACGGCCCAGTACATCACTGGGGCCAAGCTTCCTGCCATCCAGGACCTCTATACCAGACGGTGTCAGAGGAAGGCCCTCAAAATTGTCAAAGACTCCAGCCACCCTAGTCATAGACTGTTCTCTCTGCTACCGCACGGCAAGCGGTACCGGAGTGCCAAGTCTAGGTCCAAAAAGACTTCTCAACAGCTTCTACCCCCAAACCATAAGACTCCTGAACAGCTAATCATGGCTACCCGGACTATTTGCACTGCCCCCCCACATCCATATTTTTACGCTGCTGCTACTCTGTTAATTATTTATGTATAGTCACTTTAACTCTACCCACATGTACATATTACTTCAACTACCTCAACTAGCCGGGGCCCCGCACATTGACTCTGCACCGGTACCCCCCTGTATATATAGCCTCCCTACTGTTATTTTATTTTACTTCTGCTCTTTTTTTCTCAACACTTTTTTTGTTGTTGTTTTATTTTACTTTTTTATTAAAAATAAATGCACTGTTGGTTAAGGGCTGTAAGTAAGCATTTCACTGTAATGTCTGCACCTGTTGTATTCGGTGCATGTGGCCAATCAAATTTGATTTGATTTGATTTGATTTATTATCTATTCTGATTGCCTAGTCACTTTTACCTCTACCTACATGTACATATTGCCTCAATTACCTAAACTACCTCGTACTCCTGCACATTGAATCAGTACCGGAACTCCTTGAATATAGCCTCATTATTGTTATTTTATTGTGTTACTTTATTACATTTTTTTGCTAATCTTTTCTTACTTTTTTACTTTGCATTGTTGGGAAAGGGCTAGTACGTAAGAATTTCACGGTAAAGTCTACACCTGTTGTATCCAGCTCATGTGATAAATAAAATTGTATTTTATTTGATTTGCGTAGCGATAACCCTAACCCTAGTGTTCTATTTCTACATATTGACAGTGTATCTATTGATATAAGGCTGGTGACCTTTTAAATGATATTGGCACAATATTTTTAAAGTCTGTATGCGTCTCTTGATTGACAGCTCCACCGGTTGTTGTGGGTCAGTGTGAAACCTCTGCTGTGCCCTCAGTATTCCTGGACTGTCGTCCTACAATGACTGATGCTTTTCTCAGCTTCTTAAGTGTGTTACTCAATAGAGTTTGCTCTAAGGCAGTTATTGATTTCAGTGAGTCGAATCTTTCAGGGTGATAACAATGATGAATAATGAGCAGTCAGCTGCATGCTTTGTGATCTAGGGCAAAACTGTTGTTCCGTGGAGCTTTATAAACCCTAATCTTAGTAGATAATACAAGAAAGAAGAGATACAATGACAGTATTTTTTGTCTCATTTGCACCGTGGCCCTTACCTGGATTCTATATACATATTTTGCAGTGGTAGGCTACGGAGAGCGTCTAGTCTAGAGGGACTCCAGGTACAGATGCCACTCTTTATAATAACCAGAATCGTCCACCAACATTCCTGTCAGCTGAGATCTGGCACAGACACTACAAACTATCTTTATATCTGTGTACATTTACCCATATTTAAGAGACGTCATAAATAATTTGGTGACATGTGAATCTGGGAATATGCAAATAAGAGTGATGACCTAATAACTGGTATCATTTAGAGTTGACGGTTCAGGAAAATATTTCAATTATATAGGTTTTTTTGTTGATCAATGCGTTCATGATTCAAAGCTTCCAAAATAATATTTGATTAAATGTCCAATGCAGCCATTTTTATCTCAATATTAAATAATTTCTGAGTAACAATTAAGTACTTTATTGTCATTGTTTCAATCAAAATGGTCAGAAATAAGCTAAAATAGCTTCTTAGCAAAGAGCAATTTCTCAATCAAGAATTTTGCTAGGACTGTCTGGGAGTGGTCTGAGTGGGGAGGGGAAAACCGATAACGAGCTGTTATTGGCAGAGAGGTTTGGAACTCTCTTTCTTATTGGTATATTTACCAATTTACCATCTGGTGATGTCACCGGGAAGGCCAAAACTCCTTCCCTCCAAAACAGGCTGACATTTGATGCGGTCTTTTCAAACAGCTCTTACACTAAATGGGCATTATCATCCTTTTCACAACTTCACAGTATTATTCCAAGCTCATAGTGTGGAAATATACATAAAACAAAGGAAAATCAAGTTTTGGACTGCACTAGTTATTTAATATGTAATTAATATTAAGAGTTTTATTCCAAAACACCATATATCAATTTTCAGAAATGTTGGTAAATTAGCCTTTATTGATTGAATAACTTATGAAAGATATTAGTGTGTTTTTTCACTATCTAATCATGGTATTTGTTTGAAATCTATCACTTGATGGTTTCATTTCAGAGAGACAAATAATCATGTTTTTTTTTTCAAAACACTACAGTGAGGGAAAAAAGTATTTGATCCCCTGCTGATTTTGTATGTTTGCCCACTGATAAAGAAATGATCAGTCTATAATTTTAATGGTATGTTTATTTGAACAGTGAGAGACAGAAAAACAACAAAAAAATCCAGAAAAACGCATGTCAAAAATGTTATAAATTGATTTGCATTTTAATGAGGGAAATAAGTATTTGACCCCCTCTCAATCAGAAAGATTTCTGGCTCCCAGGTGTCTTTTATACAGGTAACGAGCTGAGATTAGGAGCACACTCTTAAAGGGAGTGCTCCTAATCTCAGCTTGTTACCTGTATAAAAGATACCTGTCCACAGAAGCAATCAATCAATCAGATTCCAAACTCTCCACCATGGCCAAGACCAAAGAGCTCTCCAAGGATGTCAGGGACAAGATTGTAGACCTACACAAGGCTGGAATGGGCTACAAGACCATCGCCAAGCAGCTTGGTGAGAAGGTGACAACAGTTGGTGCGATTATTCGCAAATGGAAGAAACACTAAATAACTGTCAATCTCCCTCGGCCTGGGGCTCCATGCAAGATCTCACCTCGTGGAGTTGCAATGATCATGAGAACAGTGAGGAATCAGCCCAGAACTACACCGGAGGATCTTGTCAATGATCTCAAGGCAGCTAGGACCATAGTCACCAAGAAAACAATTGGTAACACACTACGCCGTGAAGGACTGAAATCCTGCAGCGCCCCCAAGGTCCCCCTGCTCAAGAAAGCACATATACAGGCCCGTCTGAAGTTTGCCAATGAACATCTGAATGATTCAGAGGAGAACTGTGTGAAAGTGTTGTGGTCAGATGAGACCAAAATCGAGCTCTTTGGCATCAACTCAACTCGCCGTGTTTGGAGGAGGAGGAATGCTGCCTATGACCCCAAGAACACCATCCCCACCGTCAAACATGGAGGTGGAAACATTATGCTTTTTATGTGTTTTTCTACTAAGGGGACAGGACAACTTCACCGCATCAAAGGGACGATGGACGGCGCCATGTACCATCAAATCTTGGGTGAGAACCTCCTTCCCTCAGCCAGGGCATTGAAAATGGGTCGTGGATGGGTATTCCAGCATGACAATGACCCAAAACACACGGCCAAGGCAACAAAGGAGTGGCTCAAGAAGAAGCACATTAAGGTCCTGGAGTGGCCTAGCCAGTCTCCAGACCTTAATCCCATAGAAAATCTGTGGAGGGAGCTGAAGGTTCGAGTTGCCAAACGTCAGCCTCGAAACCTTAATGACTTGGAGAAGATCTGCAAAGAGGAGAAGGACAAAATCCCTCCTGAGATGTGTGCAAACCTGGTGGCCAACTACAAGAAACGTCTGACCGCTGTGATTGCCAAGAAGGGTTTTGCCACCAAGTACTAAGTAATGTTTTGCAGAGGGGTCAAATACTTATTTCCCTCATTAAAATGCAAATCAATTTATAACATTTTCTACATGCGTTTTTCTGGATTTTTTTTTGTTATTCTGTCTCTCACTGTTCAAATAAACCTACCATTAAAATTATAGACTTCTTTGTCAGTGGGCAAACGTAAAACATCAGCAGGGGATCAAATACTTTTTTCCCTCACTGTACTTGTTTCATTCAATTGAGATCAAGCATGATCCGTATAGCAGATCAGCCACAAATGGAGGCTTTCTGTAGACATTGGAAGCCACTTTCATGTGTCACCATCTTCCCTTAATATATAAGTTCATAAACATATTGATAAGCACTCAATAAAGATAAAGCAAAAAGGATATTGTCAAAACACATTCTTGAGAAAAATAAAACATGTATATGCAATCACTGCCCACCCTCCTGTTTATTCCTTATCTGCACTTCCACAATAACAGCTTTGCAGCCATATTCACAGATGAAGCAGTCAGTTCACTTTGCTGGAGGCAGGCACACTGTTTTTCAGTCCCAGTCCTGGAAGGTCATTTGGTTAATGCACATTTTAGTCTTCATGGGCTCTTAACTAGTTTTTAATCAGTAATTATTAGCGAGCTGGAAGGGTGTGCAGGTGCGTGTCTCCCTGGCCGCGGGAGAGTGCCCATCAATATGTCACGTCAATTACCATACCACAGAGTTGGCACATCAGGAGGGGGAAGATGGGGGAAGAAGGGGAAGGAGACAGCCACCTGAGTGCCTCAACTAAAATCCACACAGACATACATTTCTCCACTGCACACATCACAGGGACTAATTGACTCCATTATGTAAGTTTTATTGTAAAAAAACAAGAATAGCTTTCCCTGTTTGTTGTTAATCTTCTGCTATGATTTGTAAATGGAAACAATTAGTTTGTGGTGCTCACATATGTGCACATACAGTAAGCATTGTTCTTTTTGGTTGGGGAATGCCTCTGCCCGGTCCAAGGGGCAAAGTGCAACGGATTATCCAGTCTGCTGAGAGGATCATCGGTTGTCACCTGCCCTCCATCAAGGACATGCACCACTCCAGGGCAAGGAAGCATGCAGGAAAAATCGCCCACCCCGGTCACTCCCTCTTCCAAAGACTCCCCTCTGGCAAACGGTTCAGGTTAATCACGACCAACACTTCCCGCCACCTGAATAGCTTCTTCCCCCGTGTCATGGCCCTCACCAACCAGCCACCTGGTCCACGATGATTTTCTCTGCAATATTCATCCATGGACTATGCAACCTGCACTTTCATCCTACACTGCATATCGCTCTTGGAACTGCCTTTGCGCTCTGCCACGGACTGACTCTTACATATATATTTCCCCCATTGCACATTATCCTGTAAAATCTCTACATGCATAAATTATAAAGGAGTTTATAGTGTTTGTAGTGTAGTCTGTAGTGTTTAGCTTCAGTGTTCATAGTGTACATACCTGTATGTGAATTGTGTAAATTCCATGTCTATATATTTTGTCTGTATACTCTGTTTATTGACTTTCTGTTCATTCTGTTCATAGTGGCAGCACCATTTTACTGACTACAATTCCTGTACAGTGGCTTGCGAAAGTATTTTTTTTTGGGTTGTAACATTTGATTTACACAACATGCCTACCACTTTGAAGATGCAAAATATTTTTTATTGTGAAAGAAACTAGAAATAAGACAAAAACAAACAGAAAACTTGAGCGTGCATAACTATTCACCCCCCCCCCCCCCCTCCTCCCAAAGTCAATACTTTGTAGAGCCACCTTTTGCAGCAATCACAGCTGCAAGTCTCTTGGGGTATGTCTCTATAAGCTTGGTACATCTAGCCACTGGGATTTTTTCTCATTCTTCAAGGCAAAACTGCTCCAGCTCCTTCAAGTTGGATGGGTTCCGCTGGTGTACAGCAATCTTTAAGTCATACCACAGATTCTCAATTGGATTGAGGTCTGGGCTTTGACTAGGCCATTCCAAAACATTTAAATGTTTCCCCTTAAACCACTCGAGTGTTGCTTTAGCAGTATGCTTAGGGTCATTGTCCTGCTGGAAGGTGAACCTTCGTCCCAGTCTCAAATCTCTGGAAGACTGAAACAGGTTTCCCTCAAGAATTTCCCTGTATTTAGCGCCATCCATTATTCCTTCAATTCTGACAGTTTCCCAGTCCCTGCCGATGAAAAATATCCCCACAGCATGATGCTGCCACCACCATGCTTCACTGTGGGGATGGTGTTCTCGGAGTGATGAGAGGTGTTGGGTTTGCGCCAGACATAGCGTTTTCCTTGATGGCCAAAAAGCTCAATTTTAGTCTCATCTGACCAGAGTACCTTCTTCCATATGTTTGGGGAGTCTCCCACATGCCTTTTGGCGAACACCAAACGTGTTTGCTTATTCTTTCTGCCCACTCTTCTGTAAAGCCCAGCTCTGTGGAGTGTACGGCTTAAAGTGGTCCTATGGTGTGGAGCTTTGCAGCTCCTTCAGGGTTATCTTTGGTCTCTTTGTTGCCTCTCTGATTAATGCCCTCCTTGCCTGGTCCATGAGTTTTGGTGGGCGGCCCTCTCTTGGCAGGTTTGTTGAGGTGCCATATTCTTTCAATTTTTTAATAATGGATTTAATGGTGCTCCATGGGATGTTCAAAGTTTCTGATATTTTTTTATAACCCAACCCTGATCTGTACTTCTCCACAACTTTGTCCCTGACCTGTTTGGAGAGCACCTTGGTCTTCATGGTGCCGCTTGCTTGGTGGTTCCCCTTGCTTAGTGGTGTTGCAGACTCTGGGGCCTTTCAGAACAGGTGCATATATACTGAGATCATGTGACACTTAGATTGCACACAGGTGGACATTATTTAACTAATTATGTAACTTTTGAAGGTAATTGGTTGCACCAGATCTTATTTAGGGGCTTCATAGCAAAGGGGGTGAATACATATGCACGCACCACTTTTCAGTTATTAATTTTTTTGAATTGTTTGAAACAAGTTCTTTTTTTCATTTCACTTCACCAATTTGGACTATTTTGTGTATGTCCATTACATGAAATCCAAATAAAAATCCATTTAAATTACAGGTTGTAATGCAACAAAATAGGAAAAACGCCAAGGGGGATGAATACTTTTGCAAGGCACTGTACATGCAAATGTATCTGGAGAATAAAGGTGATTCTGATTCTATCTTCAGAAGAATTCCTGGGAATACAAGGCAGAATGATACTGAAGTATAGTACGAGCACCTCGGTTAGAGCATTGTCCGGTAACCGAAAGGTCGCTGGTTAGAATACCCGAGCCGACAAGGTGAAAAATCTGTCGATGTGCCATTGAGCAAGGCACTTAACCCTAATTTGCTCCAGGGGCGCCATAGTACTATGGCTGACCCTGTAAAACAACACATTTCACTGCATCTATCCAGTGTATGTGACAATAAAACATATTCTTTCCAACGTCTCATTTCTTTCTCATTTAAAAGACAAACATAGTTTGCCAATTGATGTTGATGTATTCTAAACATAGCTCTGTCACTTTCACCCATTTCTAACAAATCTGTAATTGGAAATTAAGCATTGCCGGCATTTCAGACTGGCTCTTAATTGCTGTTAATGAGTGCTGAGGAGCCCCAAGGTCTGTGCAGTGTCCTCCACTTCTCACTGCAGCTGAGAGCCCATGCAAACTAACTAAGAGTAGCAGAGCTGCTCAGAGAGCCAGGCAGTACTGTAGATCATGAATATGCATGGTAGTCATGCAGGTTGGGAGCTTGCTCTCCCCTGCTTCTCTGACAGATTCAGATGGACGTCGAGACACCAGGCAGCTCTCCTTTTGAGTTGCTACTACTTCATTACGCTCCCATACTGGCCAGAACGTGAGCATCACTCGCTCTCCTTATTATCCATGCAGCAATGTAGTAGTAGTAGTCTCTGCAACCCAGTGTGTGTCTGTGAAACACAGTGTGTGTTGTAAAGAGCTGTCACCATAGGCCTAGTGGTGGTGGTTCAGTGCATGGAGAAATCACAGGGAGCCTCTTCCTATGAGACACTGTCACACTGATGTATGCAGATGAGTCCACTACTGTCTGTTTAGAAAAACAGAATGGAATGGTTTGGCCTCCACAAATAATAGGTATACTTATTTTGGAAGTTCCATGCTTTTTTATTTGGAATTTAAATAGTAAATGCAGCATTAACCGATCAGCTACATGTTATCAGAAGTGCTACAAAAGGGCTAAAGTTCAAAGGCAGACTCCAAAGAGTAGTGAATAACCTTGATCTTAGCCAGAGTTATACATTTAGCCCGTCATCTTGTCCAAAATAATTATTAAGTTGTCAGCAACACCATAAGTGTCCTTGTCTGACATCTATAGTTGATAATGGCAAGCTTCATTTGGCAGGGCAGACCCTGAAAGATAAAACTTGAATAAAAAAGATATGACAGCATACAAGCAATTATATCAATATATTATTGCAATGTATGTTTTATCCTCATCATATATATGAAAAGTGAATATAATTCTGGAAAAACAAATTGTCTGTGTAACATATTACTGAGATATTGTCTACTACTCTAAAGGTGCTGTAATGATGCCTTTACAACACATTAGTACAGAGGGAATGCTGTAAAGAGTAAATACAGTGAGAACAGAACTGAATCCACTAGCATGAGATTTCAGAGGAGTTCTCTAAGTAAAAATTCCAATGTTCTGCCTCATAATCAAAAGGGTGAGTCACGGACAAAGGAAGCTCTAGAATGCAGGGCGGTGGGTAGCCTAGCGGTTAAGATCTAGTAACAGAAAGGTCGCTGATTCGATTTTCTGAGCCAACAAGGTGAAAAATCGTTTGATGTGCCCTTGAGCAAGGCACTGTACCCTAATTGCTCCTGTTAGTCCCTCTGGATAAGAGTGTCTGTTAAATTACTAAAATGTTAAAATAAACATATTATCAGGAATGCTATGTTACTTTTATGCACACATCAAATCAGGTTACACGCCATGTAGCTAGGCCTAAGACTCCTAGACATAACAAGTGCAGCAAAATCAATAGGCTAGTTATTGGTTTCGTAACATATGTGAGCTCGTCCGGCATACTGTACATTTTAACAGACGTTAGCATTTGTGGTTCTACTCCGGGTGGTTTTGAGCCGGTATGGTTCGGTTTTGTTGATTAAGTTTGTAGCAGGTGTTTGTGTCAAGCTAGCATGTTAGGTAAGGTTTGTAGTAGTTTCCTGGCTTGCAAGATAGCTCATGGTTTTGGTCAACATAAATGTTTGGGGTGGAGGCCATGAGGTTAGTCAATTATTTGCAGCTGGATGTCATTAATTACTGTAGGGCTGATGAGGGTGTTTTGCACGAACATTTTGTGTTGACTGTTTTTGGCTATGGTTTTGGTAGCTTTTGTTGACACTGTTCGCAGGATTAGATTTCCTGGTTTGGAGTCTGGACTCTGTGGCACATGCGTTTGTGTTAGCGCTAGGCTAATGGCTAATTGTTGCTTAGCTACACATTGTAATGTGATGTGAATGCTTCTATTTACACAGTTACACCGTAGCTAGTGCAAAGCACCGTGAACAATTTTTCAACTAACCTTTACTTGGCGATACTTTCTTCGTTTTCGATTCGGAAGAAACTTGTCTCTATGTTCAGTTGCAGGTGGCATTTCCTAACATCTTTGCAGAAACTAGTAGTTGTTTCTATGCGACACGGCTGTGGCCGTGACTATGTGTAGAAGTAGATGACAGCGTGTCACACAGTGCGACCAAAAAAAGATCTACACACATGCAAGAGGCATTTCTCACTCGATGCAAAAAGTGAATTACATATTTTTCAGAAAATTCTCTGGTACCGCCTGCAACTGTTGGCTAACTGTTGCTATGGTTTGTAGTTTTGGTGAATGCGTTTGTGTTAGCGCTAGGCTAGTAGCTAACTGTTGCTATGGTTTGGAGCTTTTGTGCATGCTTGTTTTTGCCTGGTTGGAGTGGTTATCTCTGGGGCGTGGAGTGCATGCATGAATTGGAAGTGGTGGAAAAAGTACTCAAATGTCATACTTCAGTAAAAATAAAGATACCTTAATAGAAAATTACTCAAAAGTGAAAGTCACCTAGTAAAATACTACTTGAGTAAAAGTCTAAAAGTATTTGGTTTTAAACATACGTAAGTATCAAAAGTAAATGTAATTGCTAAAATATACTTAAGTATCAAAAGTAAAAGTAAAAGTGTAAATCATTTCATGTTCCTTATTTTATTTTATTTCACCTTTATTTAACCAGGTAAGCCAGTTGAGAACAAGTTCTCATTTACAACTGCGACCTGGCCAAGATAAAGCAAAGCAGTGCGATAAAAACAACAACACAGAGTTACATATGGGGTAAAAAAAACATAAGGTCATAAAATACAACAGAAAATATATATACAGTGTGTGCAAATGTAGCAAGTTATGGAGGTAAGGCAATAAATAGGCTATAGTGCAAAATAATTACAATTAGTATTAACACTGGAATGCTAGATGTGCAAGAGATTATGTGCAAATAGAGATACTGGGGTGCAAAAGAGCAAAATAAATAACAATATAGGGATGAGGTAGTTGGGTGGGCTAATTTCAGATGGGCTGTGTACATGTGCAGTGATCGGTAAGGTGCTCTGACAACTGATGCTTAAAGATAGTGAGGGAGATAAGAGTCTCCAGCTTCAGAGATTTTTGCAATTCGTTCCAGTCATTGGCAGCAGAGAACTGGAAGGAATGGCGGCCAAAGGAGGTGTTGGCTTTGGGAATGACCAGTGAGATATACCTGCTGGAGCGCAGACTACGGGTGGGTGCTGCTATGGTGACCAATGAGCTAAGATAAGGCGGGGATTTGCCAAGCAGAGATTTATAGATGGCCTGGAGCCAGTGGGTTTGACGACGAACATGTAGTGAGGACCAGCCAACAAGAGCGTACAGGTCACAGTGGTGGGTAGTGTATGGGGCTTTGGAGACAAAACGGATGGCACTGTGATAGACTACATCCAATTTGCTGAGTAGAGTGTTGGAGGCTATTTTGTAAATGACATCGCCGAAGTCAAGGATCGGTAGGATAGTCCGTTTTACGAGGGCATGTTTGGCAGCATGAGTGAAGGAGGCTTTGTTGCGAAATAGGAAGCCGATTCTAGATTTAACTTTGGATTGGAGATTCTTAATGTGAGTCTGGAAGGAGAGTTTACAGTCTAACCAGACACCTAGGTATTTGTTGTTGTCCACATACTCTAGGTCAGACCCGTCGAGAGTGGTGATTCTAGTTGGGTGGGCGGGTGCCAGCAGCGTTCGATTGAAGAGCATGCATTTAGTTTTACTAGTGTTTAAGAGCAGTTGGAGGCTACTGAAGGAGTGTTGTATGGCATTGAAGCTCGTTTGGAGGTTTGTTAACACAGTGTCCAATGAAGGGCCAGATGTATACAAAATGGTGTCGTCTGCGTAGAGGTGGATCTGAGAGTCACCAGCAGCAAGAGCGACATCATTGATATACACAGAGAAAAGAGTCGGCCCAAGAATTGAACCCTGTGGCACCCCCATAGAGACTGACATAGGTCCAGACAACAGGCCCTCCGATTTCACACATTGAACTCTATCTGAGAAGTAGTTGGTGAACCAGGCGAGGCAGTCATTTGAGAAACCAAGGCTATTTAGTCTGCCAATAAGAATGCGGTGGTTGACAGAGTCGAAAGCCTTGGCCAGGTCGAAGAAGACGGCTGCACAGTACTGGCTATTATCGATCGCGGTTATAATATCGTTTAGGACCTTGAGCGTGGCTGAAGTGCACCCATGACCAGCTCGGAAACCGGATTGCATAGCGGAGAAGGTACGGTGGGATTCGAAATGGTTGGTGATCTGTTTGTTAACTTGGCTTTCAAATACTTTCGAAAGGCAGGGCAGGATGGATATAGGTCTGTAACAGTTTGGATCTAGAGTGTCACCCCCTTTGAAGAGGGGGATGACCGCGGCAGCTTTCCAATCTCTGGGGATCTCAGACGTTACGAAAGAGAGGTTGAACAGGCTAGTAATAGGGGTTGCGACAATTTCTGCGGCTAGTTTTAGAAAGAAAGGGTCCAGATTGTCTAGCCCAGCTGATTATATTAAGCTATTAAGCAAACCAGATGGCACAATTTCCTTTTTTCTTTGGGGGGGGGGGGGGTGGGGGGGATAGCCAGGGGCATACTCCAACACTCAAGCATCATTTACAAATGAAGCATTTGTGTTTTGTGAGTCCGCCAGATAAGAGGCAGTAGGGATGACCAGGGATGTTCTCTTGATGGGTATGAATTGGACCATTTTCCTGTCCTTCTAAGCATTCTAAAATTTGTAACAAGTACTTCTGGGTGTCAGGGAAAATGTATGGAGTAAAAAGTACATTATTTTCTTTAAGAATGTAGTGGAGTAAAAGTAAAAGTTGTCAAAAATATAAATAGTAACCCCAAAAAACTACTTATGTAGTATTTTAAAGTATTTTTACTTAAGTACTTTACACCGCTGTGTATTGGTTGGTTAGCGGTGAGCTAGTGGCTAACTGACTTTTGTCAGGCAATTTATTGGTTCTGTTTGGCCTACTGATTTTGACTATGGGGGCGTTTGAGCCATCAGTGTTTGGTGACAATAGTCTGAGTTTTCTCAAGTTAACAAGGGATCAGTTATTTCAGATGGCAGAAATGCTGGAGGTTGAAATAGTATAGGAGTTGAACAAGATAGATGTTGCAGTGCTGTTATGGGAGAAGTGGAGTGAGTTCTTGCCGCTGGTTCTGGTGGATAGCAGTCAGGAGGAAGAAGACTTGTTAGAAATGGCATGGCTAGAACAGGAGATAGCACTCTTGAAACAGATGAGTAAAGGGCTGCATTGAGGGGAGAAAGTTTGTTTCCAGTCAGTCAGACAGTCTTGTCACTAAAGCAGTTCCCACCAGTGATCAGTGTGATGAGTTAGTTTCCCAGGTGATCAGGTTTGTGTAACCCCAGTGAAAAGTCAGGTGTGTCAGTGGGTGGAGTCTCTGAAGGAGAGTTTTGAGGTATCCCCAGTGTGTGAAGTTACTTGTGTTCAGAAGATTGCTGGGCTTGGTTTCCCGATAGCGATGGAACTTAGGCTTACAAGTGTTTTAACAATGCGCCTTTCCTACTATGGCCAAAGATGTAACATGCATTTCCCAAAACAACACGCAGGGAAAAGGGTCACTAAGTGCTTCATTGGAGCATGTGACGATAATGATAGGATCGAAAGAAAGGTCAGCTTTATCCATTCAAATCTTTCCTTAACATTATAATTATTTCACAATACTGATGACGGATCAGCTCCTAAAGAGATATTACCACCTACTGCTGCAAATATTGAGGTGGCTTATTCTAATGCTTAACCAATAAAAATGCACTAAACCACCAATTTAATTTCGCACATGTTAGTCTACATATCATGTTCTAAAGTTATTGGCAGTCACAGAGAAATGAATAAACCACGTGATTCTATATTTAGCGGCGATCTTCTGTGTATAAGGTGATGCGGGAGGGCAAAAAAGCATCTTGCGATACACTTAGCTGTTCTACGAGTGGTCTGAGGCAGGCGTTAGATCGCGAGCGTTTTTAAGTGCAACGCTAATAATATAATGGTTTTGGGAAACAGCTCTGAGATTTAACGATGCTCCTACGTAGGTTCTAACGATGAACTTAGCCTTAAGATGCTTTTGGAAAACCGGGCCCTCGTAGCAAACCAGATAGGGAGGATGATTTGTGTGGGGACTTGGAGGAAACATTCTTTGCCAAACTAGATAGTGGTTCCCAGGAAATGGTTCTGCCTAATGAGGAAGGTGATTCTTGTGTGTCTATTGCTGAAACCTTCTGGGCAAAGATACACTATATATACAAAAGTATGTGGACACCCTATCAAATTAGTGGATTCGGCTATTTATGCCACACCTGTTGCTGACAGGTGTATAAAATCGAGCACACAGCCATGCAATCTCCATAGACAAACAGTGCCAGTAGAATGGCCCATACTGAAGAGCGCAGTGATTTTCAACGTGACACTGTCATAGGATGCCACCTCTCCAACAAGTCAGTTCGTCAAATTCCTGCCCTGCTAGAGCTGCCCCAGTCAAACTGTAAGTGCTGTTATTGTGAAGTGGAAACGTCTAGGAGCAATAACGGCTCAGCCGCGAAGTGGTAGGCCACACAAGCTCACATAACGGGACCGCTGAGTGCTGAAGCGCGTAGTACGTAAAAATCGTCTGTCCTCGGTTGCAACACTCACTACCGAGTTCCAAACTGCCTCTGGAAGCAACGTCAGCATAATAACTGTTCGTCAGGAGTTTCATGAAATGGGTTTCCATAGCCAAGCAGCTGCACACAAGCCTAAGATTACCATGCACAATGCCAAGCGTCGGCTGGAGTGGTGTAAAGCTTGCCGACATTGGACTCTGGAGCAGTGGAAACGCGTTCTCTGGAGTGATGAATCATGCTTCACCATCTAGCAGTCCGATGGACAAATCTGTGTTTGGCGGATGCCATGCAAACGCTACCTGCCCCAATGCATTGTGCCATCTGTAAAGTTTGGTGGAGGAGGAATAATGGTCTGGGGCTGTTTTTCATGGTTCGGGCTAAGCCCCTTAGTTCCAGTGAAGTGAAATCTTAACACTACAGCATACAATGACATTTCTGACGATTCTGTGCTTCCAACTTTGTGGCAACAGTTTGGGGAAGGCCCTTTCCTGTTTCAGCATGACAATGCCCCCGTGCTCAAAGCAAGGTCCATATAGAAATGGTTTGTCAAGATCGGTGTGGAAGAACTTGACTGGCCTGCACAGAGCCCTGACCTCAACCCCATCGAACACCTTTGGGATGAATTGGAATGCCGACTGTGAGCCAGGCCTAATCGCTCAACATCAGTGCCCGACCTCACTAATGCTCTTGTAGCTGAATGGAAGCAAGTCCCCCACAGCAATGTTACAACATCTAGTGGAAAGCCTTCCCAGAAGAGTGGAGGCTGTTATAGCAGCAAAGGGGGGACCAACTCCATATTAATGCCCATGATTTTGGAATGAGGTGTTCGACAAGCAGGTGTCCACATACTTTTGGTCATGTAGTGTATGTGAAGTGTAGGCCTACCCTCTGCAGATTAAGGATGAGGTTGATTCATGTGTCAATTTAGGTGACACGTTCTTTTCTAAAGTAGGGGCGGTTGTGGTTCCTCCGCAGGCTGACCAAGAGGTTGTTTGCGTGTCAGGTGTTGATTTAACTGAGCTATGGGAGGGAGTAGATTCTTCCAGTCATGTTGTGAGGTTAGTGAGGATTCGCTGGAAGACCCGGTCTGGCATTTGCGGGGTGACACGGCTGTGTCTTGTGATGAGAATCAGGAGCTTGAAGAAGTGAGTTTGGTGGAAAAGCCAGATCGACCGGTTTTGTCACTTCCTGTTGTTGGGGAGCGGTCGACAGTTCCTGCAGCATGTAGGCCTAGTGTGTCTCCTGTCAAGGTGGAGGAAAGTGAGGAGGATATGGCTAGCGGTTCCCTTCCAGTGAGTGCTCAGGGCTGGAGAAAAGAGGCGTTTGGGAACATGGATCGTGTTCCTAGTGAGTTGGCTGAAGATGTGGTCGATGTTCACTTGTCCCTGGTGGTGGTTGCTCCAAGTCTCTCATCGTTGCCTACATATCAGATGGAGTTTGGTGCTTGTAACCATGAGCCGAGTGAATGGAGTTGGGCTCCCAGTTTAGAACCAAAGGGGTCAGAGGTTGCTGCTGGGTTCAATCTTTTCAGATACTCTTGGCAGGAGCAAATTGTCTGAGTGCCTAGTAATGAATTTGATGGTTTTGTTTTTGTTTGGCTTCTGGTTTCCTAGAATGGCTTTATCTCAGAGTTGAGGGTTTCGTTAGGCAGGTTTCATAGCTGCAGCTCTAGTGTTTATACGGTAGATATGGGACTCTTCACTTAAGGGAGTTTTATGGAAAATATAAATAAAAAAGTATGAAATGTTAGACATTTCTGGAAAATAGATCTTGGTGACTATGTGAGGTTTCTTGTTGGGGAGGTGTTATGATATGCGGGTAGTTTAGTGTTAGCAGTAGCACACAGTTAGGCAACACACCAGGAAACACTTCCACACTCCATCCCCAGGTGGCAGCACCAACCGGGTCAAGGGCTGTGCTATGCATGGAAGCCTGGATAAGTCAACAGGTGTGAGCAATCAGGATGATTGGCATTCTGTGACCAAAGGCATCGCGGCCTGCCAGTGTTTGGGTGTTGTTTTGTGTTAGTTTAGTTTAGCCGTGCCTCTTTGTAGTTTTATTTTTGTATATATTTATTTTGGGTCACCACTTTGAACGAATACTAATCTGCTTGGACTGGCCGACCATGGGAGATATAACTGAGCTGGCCCTGGACTTAAGGTAAGGTCAGTGGCGGCTCCTGAAAAAATTCTCAGGAGGGGCAATTTTTCTGATGATTTAGGTGACCTACACACGTGCACGAGTCCGTGCACGCGATTCCAGATATCTTTACCTCTGAATAAACTGCCTTTATTATACCATATCCACCCTGTCCAAAGTCTCTACTTGGTCTCAGTTCTCCAGTAAACTTGTGATTATCAACAGTACACAACGGTAACAAACAATTGGGGGAACTCACGGGGCAGATAGTAACCACTTAAAAGGAAGCGATTCCCAAACCTTCCATAACAAAGCCATCACCTACAGAGAGATGAACTTGGAGAAGAGTCCCCTAAGTAAGCTTGTCCTGGGCCTCTGTTCACAAACACAAACAGACCCCACACAGCCCCAGGACAACAACAACAACAACAACACAATTAGACCCAACCAAATCATGAGAAAACAAAAAGAGAATTACTTGACACATTGGAAAGAACAAACAAAAAAACAGAGCAAACTAGAATGCTATTTGGCCCTAAACAGAGAGTACACAGTGGCAGAATACCTGACCACTGTGACTGACCCAAACTTAATGAAAGCTTTGACTATGTACAGACTCAGTGACCATAGCCTTGCTATTGAGAAAGGCCGCCGTAGGCAGACCTGGCACTCAAGAGAAGACAGGCTATGTGCACACTGCCCACAAAATGAGGTGGAAACTGAGCTGCACTTCCTAACCTCCTGCCAAATGTATGACCATATTAGAGACACATATTTCCCTCAGATTACAGCGATCCACAAAGAATTCGAAAACAAACCCAATTTTGATAAACTCCCTTATCTACTGGGTGAAAAACCACAGTGTGCCATCACAGCTGCAAGATTTGTGACCTGTTGCCACAAGAAAAGGGCAACCAGTGAAGAACAAACACCATTGTAAATACAACCCATATTTATGTTTATTTATTTTCCCATTTGTACTTTAACTATTTGCACATTGTAACAACACTGTATATATACATAATATGACATTTGAAATGTCTTTATTCTTTTGAAACTTCTGAGTGTAATGTTTACTGTTAATATTTATTGTTTATTTCACTTTTGTTTACTATCTACTTCCCTTGCTTTGGCAATGTTAACACACGTTTCCCATGCCAATAAAGCCCTTAAATTGAATTGAATTGATAGTAAGGTCGCAATGACACAGAAAGCAGTTCAATGTCGGGGTACAGAGTCGCTCTCTTACCAGGATCGCGGTCCGCTCTGACCAGGGTGAAGGTGGCCGGCTCCACTTCTCTGTCCGGGACTCATCCAGCCAAGTCTCCCAGCTGTATTGGGATTCAGCTGCCAGCAGCATTTTCATTATTTAGTCCGTTCGTAGCGGGTATGTACACGATCAACAAGATCAGTCCAAAACCAACCACTGGAAATCCATGGTTGGCAGAATGTTTGTAAACTAAGTCTACAAATTAAAAACATAAAATAACGCCGCACTGCAGGTCGCAACAGAGACGCTTCTAGCCGCCATTGTCTTAGTTACGTTCAACGTTACGTCACGTATGACGAAAGCGCGTAAGTGCAAGCCCACAGACACCCATAGAGAATGTATTGAAAGCTTTGAAATGTGAAAAAAATAGATTTTACATGACAGGCTATGAGAGACTTCTGGGCGATTTTCAACTTGACTGAAATCGCCCCAAAAACGGGCGGGGCCATTTGAAGCACGACTTTAGCCTGATTTGACATTTAGTGGCTGGCAGATCAGACGTGAACACTGATAACTGCTGTTGCCGTGATATAATTGATTAGAAAAAAAATCCCTTCCTTTTCCCGTTTGGCAGTGCGTCGCCCATATCGCCCTATTGAACAAGCCGTCCCTGGGTAAGGTTGCTGTCTCTCGGGTACATGCACCTGGTCGCATACTTACTTCTCACATTTATGCACACATCAAATCAGATTACAGACCATGTAGCTAGGCCTAAGACCCCTAGACATAACGAGTGCAGCTAAATCAGTAGGCTAGTTATTGGTTTTGTAACAGGAACTACAACGGCTGGGTTCACGACTACTAAATGACCAACACAGCAAATTGATTCTGGTATTTCATATAAAGCAGAATTCTTCTCTGTTGTTCAAGATGTATTTACATTGAAATTGACTGAAATTGCTTTTCTCAATACAAACCCGCTTCCATAATAGGCCACCTGACAAATCACTTTTTCCTGCAGTGATTAGCTTGTTCTTCACTTCCCTGTTCCAACATTTCTATCCTTCACAGTCAAATTAATTGTCAGACTAATAGCAGCAGAGTACCTGTGTGTAGGTGAACTATAGCCGGTCATTACATAAATATAAACGGTTTAAATAAGGCTGGTCAGTGTTATGGACATTTCTCTATGGACTGGCCAGTGGAAGCTTACCATTGTCCAGCAAGGGCAATGTCCTTTCCAGAGTAGTTATGCAATGTAGGACCCACTACAAAGAGTCTTCATCAGTAAGAGAATGAGGAGGGAGGGAAAGAGGCAGTACTGACATCATCACATTCATAATAACCCTAATTTCTCTAATCCTCTGGAGCAATTTGAAACATGAAGATGAGACATGGTTTCAAATGGAAGGAGAACAAAAGGAAGCAGTTCTGCTGATGGCACATGTTTGCAAATCTCCATCTCCGGTAAAACAAAACGGATTGTTTTGACAATCATATTAAAAAGTTTACCTTCATTACAGTGTGTGTGGGATGGCTACTGAGTGACTTGTCTCCTCTGCGAGGCTGCAAAACAACTGTCAGTCACTGTAAGCATCCGGAAATGTACTGAATCTATTTTCTTTGCTCATTTTATTGTACTGTACTCAAAGCAGGCTTTCCATTTGACTGCATCTCTGGCTGAACTCGAAGTAGAACATGGTCCATAAACATATTGAGTCATAGTGAGACTAATAGAAGTGATGTTGCATTGCACAAAACTAACTAGGCACCAAACTACGACCTTATGAGCGAGGTGCCTTTGAAAACAATAAAGCTGCGATATGCAAGATCTGAAATATACGCTGAGTAAGCTCCACATCGTTGTGCTTTCACCAAATGGGCTGTTTTCACCTCGCATCAAGTAAGGCTTCTATTAAGAGCCCTGGCTTGATCTTCAGGAGAGATCTCTGTGTTAGGGGTGGTGGGGTGATATAATTACTGGCTAAGAAAATAATGTTTTCCCCATGGCCTGCGCAAAAAATGGAATTAAACACCTTTGAATATTTTAATAAGCAGGCAGTGAACCTGGGGGCACCTGTAATAAAATATGGTTAGTATGATTAATAAAACTGAATGCCATCACAGAGAGAGAAGCTACCTCAGACCCAGGCCTGCAGAGTTGGGTACATGGGTTAGGTGTCCAGTCCGTCTGACCTGGAGATCGCAACTAGAGGGACTTGATACTGTGGGTTTATGGTAATCAGAGTTCAAGAGACCACAGGTCAGCTTTAATAACATGGGAGAAAGAAGTTGATAGCCATTGATTGATATCCATGGACATAAGTATTGTTATGGCCCAAAAAATGTTTTTGCTGTAGTAAAATAGTAGCAGAATAGTGTGGATAAAATAGTTTTGTCTGATTTGGTACAAAGTGCCTTCAGAAAGTATTCATACCCCTTGACTTATTCCACATTTTGTTGTTACAGCCTCAATTCAAAATTGATTAAATTGATTTTTTTCTCACATATCTACACACTACCCCATAATCACAAAGTGAAAACATGTTTTTAGAAATTTTAGCAAATTTATGGAAAATTAAATACAGAAATAACTCATTTACATAAGTATTCACACCCTTGAGTCAATACTTTGCAGAATAACCTTTTGTAGTGATTACAGCTATGACACTTTCTGGGTAAATCTCTAAGAGCTTTCTAAACCTGGATTGTGCAACATTTGCCCATTTATTCTTTTCAAAATTCTTCAAGCGCTGTGAAATTGGTTGTTGATCATTGCGAGACAACCATTTTCAGGTCTTGCCATAGATTGTCAAGTAGATTGAAGTAGATCCTCTAGGATTTTGCCTGTGCATTCTGTTTTTTTAAATCCTGAAATACTCCCCAGTCCTTAACAATTACAAGCATACCCATAACATGATGCAGCCACCACTATGCGTGAAAATATGGAGAGTGGTACTCATTAATGTGTTGTATTGGATTTGCCCCAAACATAACACTTTGTATTCAGGACAAAAATGTAATTGCTTTGCCACATTTTTTGCAGTATTACTTTATTTATTGAAATCCCTTAGCGGTTTACTTCCTCTCCGGCAAGTTAAGAAGGACACCTGTATCTTTGTAGTGACTGGGTGTATTGATACACCATCCAAGTAATTAATAACTTCACCATGCTCAAAGGGATTTTCAATGTCTACTTTTTTTAAATGTATTATCTACCAATAGGTGTCTTCTTTGCGAGGCATTGGAAAAACTCCCTGGTCTTTGGTTGAATCTGTTTGAAATTCACTGCTCGACTGAGGGACCTTACAGATAATTGTTTGAGTGGGGTACAGAGATGAGAGTGCAACTTATTATGTGACTTGTTAAACAAATGTTTACTCCAGAACTTATTTAGGTTTGCCATAAGAAAGGGGTTGAATAGTTATTGACTCAAGAAATTTCAGCTTTTAATTTTTAATGAATTTTTCCACTTTGACATTATGGGGTATTGTGTGTAGGCCAGTGTAAAAAAACAACAATCTAAATTTAATACATTTTACATTCAGGCTGTAACACAACAAAATGTGGAACAAGTCGAGGGGTGTGACTACTTTCTGAAGGGACTGTACATGATTGTACCATTTGGTGCTCATAATACCTTAAATGCTGCATTTAATATGAGTGTTGAAATTATTTAAATATAGAGACCATCAAATTTAATAGGATGAATAATACAATCTTATTACAACAGTTAAGCAAAGAAACCAGGAATAAAACAGTTCATTGTATTTTATTTTATTTTCCAGACAGACACATCGATTTCTGGACCACAGTAGAGGATGGAAACCTTTCACAAATTTTTTTTTCATCATTATTATTATTTGAAAATACAAATATAAAATTATACTTTCCACATCTGAGATGTGAGAGACCCCCATCCATTTTAGTTTATTTTACAACAGGGCTTGAGCAAGCCATACAAGAAGACCTGAAAGATGCTTTCAGACGTCAGTCAGTTCTGTTAGTCTCTCGCCGTAAAAAGTCTGTTAACGTTAAAAAATGGGCAAGTGTTAGAAATGGGCAAGGCAAATCAGGAGCAGACAGCAAATCTGTGAGGAGAGCTCAGTGGATGGCTGCTCCTCCACTCTGGAAAACAGTGGATGTTACGTGGAAGGACAATAGCCTCAATATGCTGTGTAGTCATAGACTGCCCACTTTTCCTCATACATTACTACAGATTGGAATAGCAGCCGTGCACTCCGATCCACACACGTTAAGAGTATCCAAAAGAAACCAGAGGATGGCTCACTCATTGCTACAGTAATCTGTAATGTATCACCTATGCCAGACCACTGAACAAGGTCCAGTTAGAATTTTGTAGACAATGCAATGCCAAAACAGCACACTAGCTCACCATAACGTTGACTGTTTTGACAGCGAGTGATGAAAACAGTGTTGGCTACTATGTTATACAGACCTATGGGAGATAGGGTTTTGCTGTGTCTAGAATACAGAAGGCTCTCTATTGTCATCTAGTCAAACATGTTCACGTGAAGGATATACAGGGCAGACACGTGTACACATAACAGAACATGTATGTACTGTATGTACACAGACTAATGAACACGGGTGATTCATGGATGATGGGATGAAATGATTGGCCATTGCCTAGCACTTGCCTCAAAATTCAAGTTTAAATGGATACGGTAGTACACTCCAAATATCAACACCTTCCAGGCCATTTTTTTTCCTTTCAGATTTTTTCTTAAACCAACATGTAATTTTTTTCTCAATGGATTTGCTATTCTAGTAAGATGTGTAACATTCATTAGCTGTAAACTGCTGTCAATGAAAAATAAAATGACAGCAACAGAGCCATGCTACCTTAAAGTCCAAGCTACGGGATCAAATCAAAATCATATTTGAACACAGATCAAAGGGGAATGAGCTATTTAATTGGATAACCAGCCTTTACTTTAATCAAAGGAGGAGAACTATAGAACAAGAACCTCAAGGCATTGCAATTGTATCATGAGTACTGTATAGCTTATTTATTCAATCCAACTGCTACAGATCTGTATGTAGGGCCTGGACTGCTGATGTTCATCCTGCCAATTCCACACACATTTCATTTCTTTGTGAACATGTTATGGACAGTAAATATATGAATGAATCCAATATTTACTTTATTATCAACTCCTATGTTAGTCTTATTAAATTCACCTACAATATTTGACTTTCTCTGTCCTCCAATTAACTAAATCATTTACAAAAGGCTCCCAGGCCGAAATATCTATCTAGAAGTGCTGCTTATTATTATAAGTGAGAAAATGCATGAATATCTAAGCTTACATGCACTTCCCCACCTGTAAATGATATTTTTTTAACTTGACATTGTCCTCCCCCTTGCTATACACATTACAGTTTTACTAACCAACTGAACTACTGTATGAAGACATTCAACAACAGGTGAACTAAATGAAGATAATCTTCAGGGGTAACTCCAGTTTATGCCGTGTTGCCCACCTTCACAAGTTAAGAAACAGTCATTAGGATGATTAATTCTATGTAATCTTTGCTTCAAGTATGTAATGGCATCAAATGACCCCTCTAGAAGGTAGATTACCTAAAATGATTTGCAACCGTTGTGAAGTACTGAGCACATCTGTCTAGATCTGTGAGAGCAACATTAACAGACAACATATACAAGCCTGACTTTGATTAGAATAAAGCGCTGATATTCACAAAATTGATGTTTTTGGAGTGAAACAAAAGGCAGAGACGTTTAAAAAACAGAGTGGTATCCAAAAATAGCAGAGCCATATAGGCATCTGGGATATTTTCAAAGTGTACAAACATTAAAAGATATTACAGTTTATTATTATTAGTAGTGGTATTATAATTATTGTTATCATCATTAATATGTTAAAACGTTCTAAAAAATACGATTTCTTTCCGCACAATCTTTTTCTTAATTATAGCTTGTGTCCCTCTTAGAAAGTAATAAAAAAACAAGTTTTGCATATCTAGCATTAGCATTTAAGGTAGTATGGCACACCCCTTTTAAAACATTCAAGGGTGGGGAATATCCAAATAATGCCTTGTTTAAAATGTCATCTTACAGCAATTTGTTTCTCTATAGTTCTTCTGTGAGAGCTTTGGTTAGTTGAAACCATTTGAGATTGGTAAAACACAATAAAAAGGAAAAAAGACCTACATGAAACAAATGACATGGATCTTCTATTAAAATAACTGTCTGCAAATGTATGTCAAACCTTTGATAATAAGAGCAAGTTCTATCCTTACTGGTCATAAATCCACTAATAACTACAAGTATTATCACATAACATCTACAACTAATAATGTGTGACAGAGAAAGGAGGCAGAGGAAAAAGCCAGAGAAAGGGAGTACAACAAAGAAGAGCATAGACCACTACACTGGTATCAAAGACAGCACTCTGTTACAAGTTAATTGTTGATTTTCTTTTTCTTTTTTTCATACTATTGAAATGCATGGATGATCAACAAAATATTGTATGTGGTGACAGGGAATGGAAAGAGAGAAATCGATGGATGCACAGTACATTTTAATATAATATTACAATTATTAATAGTAACCACAAAAATATCAATAAAACCCCCTGATTCAAATTGAAATCAGTGAAGCATTTTTTTTTGGAACATTACACCGGTTCTCTTCTGTTTTCTCATTTAAATTATTACTTGATCATATGTCCACATCATTCAAAAGCATCCAGCATTTTCCTTCACCTGGTGGTTCTGAACAAAAGAGCTACTGAAATTAAACATCAGGTGAAATGAAATATCAAATACATTTGCAGCAGGAAAAGTACATCAGAATATACACCACTCATTCCATAATCATGTTTACAAATCTTACTGCACTTTAAAGCATGTCATTAAATGTCTCTCTATATTCAAGCAAAACCTGTCCCTACACATACTGCATAAGAAATGTGCGCACCAAGCTATGATTAGCAGGATGAATCATTTATTCAGTGTCTTCTGGCACGATCTCAATATTTTAGATTAAAGTTGATTTACACCATACAATGAAATCCAAAGACATGACCACAAAACATTGGTAGTAATTAATCAGTTAATTGCGATTTGCCAATCTGTTTATTCACCTCTGTGTATGCCTATTCTAGAGGAGCAACATCCAACAATCCTTCATAATTCACCCCAAAGACACAACCATTTTAAATAGCCAACATATACATGTGCAAATAGGAAATGGCCTGTTCTTTCTTTACTGCTCACAGTGCAATGATTTATTATTTTTTCCATTCAATGTTTTAATCTATTTGCCACTAAAATAAATTAAACCTGTCAACGATTCCAAGGTATAACTCACAGGACTGAGGTATGGTATCAAAATGTTTGCCTTCCTAATTCATTGAAAAGACAACTGATGTAGAGAACAAGCATTATACTGGCTCTACAACAAAGAGTCCAGATACTGCGTCCCAAACTTAAGAGGAACAAGCAGGAGGAAACAAACAACAACAAACCACAAACAAGTTGAGTTTTTCTCTCAGGAGTATAAAAGTGTCAGGATGCGCAGAGCACTGTAAAATGCTTAGGCTCGAGTTCTACTCTTCAACACTAAATACAGTGTGCTTTGGATTAAATTCACTCTTTTTGAAATAATATTGATATTTTAAATAACAGTTGGTTAGACAAAAGATACCAATACTGTGCACTGAACTCACCTTTTGTAAATTTGCTGGTATGACACTTGTAAAGTTATTCAGCTTGAGTATTTACAGAGCAAGCCAATCAGTGTTCAAATATATTCTGTCCGACACTAGGGTAGTCACTGTCTCCGAGCAGTAAAGGATAATTGTATTTGTTTAGAGCTTTTTTTCTATTCACACGCTATTACATTTATTTGACACACCATCACAAAAATATGCTATCCTCTCATCAAGTTGGTTATGCAATGACTGGAATAATATTTACAGTTACATTTATTTTTCTTAAATCTTGAATTCACAATGTATTTATATGAAATTGTTTATAGTATACATGTTTTTTTCTAAACAACAAAAACAACACTTATAAAAAAGGACCATAAAAATATTGGAGTCCTCTTTGTATTGCCCAAAAATAGGTAATTATGGTTAACAATGAGACATTAAAAACAGCTACTAAGATTTATTAGTTAGTTACGCTCGAATATTTAATTTGAAATGAAATTGATGTTTTTTTCCACTTTGGATTTATTTTGTGTGTAAAAACACACCTGAAGCTCTGATCTTTTTTGTTTAAATTATTGGTACCAAAGGTGTAGGCATGACTTGCGAACATTCTCAACTATGACCCCCGAAGAGAGAAGCAAAATCAATTTACATGAGTACACTAGAAGACAAAATCAAAAAATGACAAATAATTAAGACGAAACTAAAATGCCTCTCTCTAAAGCTAATCAAACAACTAATAAAAGGAAAAAAAGTTAATGAAATCAACATGAAACATCAGACCAAACCAGGTTGTCAGGTTACGGGTTTGGATTATGGTACAGCAGTTAATTTTTTTCTGAGATGATTTTAACTCCTTTTTTTTGTGGTTCCACCTCCTCTCATTTCTGCTGGGTGATGCTGTAGTGCTTGAAGTTAGATGACATCACCTATACACAGAGCTAATTAGAAGCTTCGGCCTGTCTTCCCTGGACCACCAGATAGACTCTGCTGAGGAACACAGGTACAGTGGAACAATTAGAAGCATGTACATTTCAATAGAACAAAACATGACCACCTAAGCTTCACCATAACCTAGCATACTAACAAAACAAGAATCTTAAACATAACATTGTTTGCTACTATACTATGTGTGTGAGGCAATGAGGCACATCATCATAGGCGTAATAGCAATGAAAAACAGACATACACACAACCACAGGAGACTACAAATGCATTCTACTATAGTGGAGTCACCACAAGCACAGCTATGAGGAGGAACTAATTCTCCCAGAATTCCAGTTTACACAAACTGCATCTATTACTGTTGCTTTCTCTTGCCTCATACACTTTGAACACCATCAGAGTTAACAAAGGCTAATTTAGTGTGTTTACATTCTATTCATTTAGCAGACACTCTTATCCAGAGCAACTAGGGTTAAGTGCCTTGCTCAAGGACACATTGACAGATGTTTCACCTAGTCAGCTCGGGGATTCAAACCAGCGTCTTTTCGGTTACTGGCCCAATGCGCTTAACCGCTAGGCTACCTGCTGCCCTGCTGTGTTCAATTATATTAATAACTGGAACATTGGCTATTATCTTCAGATGAGTCCCTGACCAACAGCGTCAACCATAGACAATAGGCATTACACAGACTTTGACATGTCATGGGCTTTATTTGACACATTGACTTGACTTTAAGTGAATGGAGAATAAACCCAATCTTCTGCCATGAATGCAAACCAGAGAAAGCAACAGTACAGAGTCAATTTAACCAAGAATATCATTATTGTTATTCTATTGATGTAGGCCTATAGGATTAGTGAAAAATATACAGTAAATCAGGGAGGACAAGTTCCACAACAAAAGGTTCATCATTTTGTTTTGTAAAAGCATGCAATTTTATTAATTTGCCATTTGCGCACACATTTAGCTTATTAGACTTAATAAAAAAGCTTGTGTTTCTGTATCTGTACAAGTCTGTAGGATGGTGATGTGAAATATAGGTTTCCTGTATGCATTTTTACAGAAGAAAGGAAAGGTGGAATTGGAGTTGACGTAACAAAGTAATGAGGTAAATCTAAAGAAACAGATGGGTAAAGACTGCTGAACAATATAAATGGAATATAATACCTCCAATGAGATGGCAACCAACCACCTGTTCAATGGTATCCATTTGTAAAAGCTGTCGCAATCAACGGGCCCTAAAAGTGTACAGTTAGTACCTTTGTCAGTATGCATTTCAAGGAAAAAAAAGAGTGAGTACATTGTATCCATTTTGTTCCGCTAGCATGAATGGGTATTCTCTGTTCCTGTTCATCATTTTGATCACTAGAGCAATAGATAATCTAATAAATCACATCTGTTTTTTATTCTCTTAGGGGGAAGAAACTGTACCTTGAGCATTTTACAGATTTCAGTGTGCTCTTTCTTACTCAGTGAGGGTGTTTATACTGTTATTAATTGATCTTTAAAACTACAGGAGGTCAATTACACATGGTGATGGAATGTTCACATCTTCTAAATTATTCAGTTAATTCTAATGATCAGATGGAACAGAGCTGGAATTAAGTAAAAAGGTACAGAGATGATTGAATGATAATATATTAAATTAATCATTAGGACAATAGAGACAAAACAGAAGGAAAGCTTGAGAAGAGTGCGAATAGAGGCAAATTCAAGCACAATGTGTTTTGAAGAGAAGATTTAAACAATCCCTCAACACATAGTTGCCATCATGGCCAACTACTGCATACCTAAGGACCTGTGAGGGACATAAGATTTCACTTTTTACATACATATACTCATTCATGCCAACATAAACAATATTAATTAATTCATGCATAATCTCTTATGCTGATCAACCTGTTCTGCACACTCTGCCCATGGTGATCTACTGTATGTTATTCTGCATAATGCCAATCACCCACATTGTCTGTACCCTATAAGTGAACTGGGACACTGACACAGAATTCTTAGAGGGCAGAAAGAACAGAACGCCAATTAGTATTTTCTTTTAAACTGAGCCGGTTATCTAGCTTCTCATCTGTCTATTGTGTCTGTAACAAACTAAGGACGTATCGATTTATAGATACGCTTTAATGAAACATGCTAAAAATATCTAAAATGTTCAATAGCCATTCATTTTTTTTTGTCATCTTGTTCAATTCAAATCGAAGGGACAAAGGAGGCAAAGAGCCCAGTCCATTATTGTTTATGTAAGGGATAATCAACGAGGGGCTATGTGTTCTATGGAAAATAATGAACGACGTAGGTGTGTTCCACGACGCACTAGCATAGAGCCCCGAGTTGATTTTCCACTAGAAATGTGTTCAATTTCCACTAAAGTAGCTAGCAATTTTACTAGATATCTAAAGTAGTTGCTGTGGTAACCAAACAAACATACTTGCTGGTTTAGCTAACCAAACCATCAGTCCTAGCTTGCTATTATGAATTCAAAAATACCAATAATGTTTTCAATTCAACTTTTGCTTTAAAAAGCAGCTCAAACAAAACATGTACGAATGAACTATAGCCATTCAATTCTACCGTGCAAATATACTGTGCGTTTAGGGAAATAATGCACGCTCTAGAATGTCATTCAAGCCAATAATAAACGAGTATTCAACAATGCCAAGGTATAAGACAGTAATAACTGTTCTGGCATTGACATCATCGTCTGACTTCTCTCTAGTCAGTGCTATAACACCAAACTGGGAGATCTTGTGGCAAGTCAAAGTGACTGAAGTCATCCATTAGGTTGTAACATGTCAAGTTCCACCATGTGATAACTTTGGCTGCATGTAACACAGAAAATAATTAAAAGGTGCACTTTAGTTCTGAGTCATTTCCCTTCTTAATGTTGTGGATAGAGACATAATCTGCCTGTGCACTGGAGGTGAGAAGGCTGCCACGGCGCTTCACTGGTTCATTGGACTTTGTTAGATTCATTGAGTCATTTTTAAAGTGGATTAGAATGAATGGAATTTAGTACAACTGAAGTAGAAATGTAAAAACACATTTTGACAGCCCTTGTGGGAAACCTACAACCAAACCTTGATTTTATTTTGTAAAGAAGTATAGCTGCATCAAATGTATATCTCTCTTCACATAATATTGTTATTGAAAAATGTACAAATGGGTGGCCTTATTCTGACTAGTGTTCAGACGGAAAATATGTAAATCTCCCCAACAACAGCTTGATCCCATGTGAAATAGGGATCCAAATGAATTCAGAAGCCTGTCCATCTGTATCTGGGTCAGCTAGACTATGGATACAAAGGTTAAAACAAAAGAAGAGAAAACAATGGGTGCAAGCAGGCTATTTTAAAAGCCAAGGAGATCACATGGTCTCCTGCCCATGTCTACTGCTGTAATCCAATCTAACAGTGTTTTTATAGAATTTTCTGCAATTAATCTTGTTCAATGTAAACATTACACAGGTGCACCTTGTGCTGGGGACAAAAGGCCACTCTAAAATGTGCAGTTTTGTCACACGACACAATGCCACAGATATCTCAAGTTTTGAGGGAGCGTGCAATTGGCATGCTGACTGCAGGAATGTCCAACAGAGTTGTTGCCAGAGAATTGAATGTTCATTTCTCTACCATTATGTCATTTGAGAGAATTTGGCAGTACGTCCAACCGGCCTCAACCGCAGACCACGTGTAACCATGCCAGCCCAGGACCTCCACATCCGGCTTCTTCATCTGAGGAGTATTTCTGTCTGTAATAAAGCCCTTTTGTGGGGAAAAACTCATTCTGATTGGCTGGGCCTGGCTCCCCAGTGGGTGGGCTTATGCCCTCCCATGGCTGTGCCCCTACCCAGTCATGTGAAATCGATAAATTAGGGCCTAAAGAATTTAAATTGACTGATTTCCTTCTATGAACTGTAACTCAGTAAAATCTTTGAAATTGTTGCTTGTTGCGTTTGATAATTTTGTTCAGTATACTTCTGACATTTCCACTCTCCGTATGACACGTGTAAACTAGGAGACACTAACAAGCTAGTGACATTTTGAACAAGTTCAGTGTTTAAAGAGGCAGGTGACTGGCAGAGAGGGATATGAACACGGGAGAATGCAGAAACTTTGCCGGTGCAAAGAGACCGGCCAGTAATAAGATTTAACATTGAGCAAACTAAATGGTTTGATAGTGAGTGAACTTCAGTCCTTCAGCAAATTCTAAAACAAGCATGTTCTTTCTTCCTAAATTGAGACCAACAAAGATTAAACCAATCAGACATGGTACCCCTGACAACCAATAAGGCAAGCTGCAAAAAGCCAATTAAATAAATGTTTCTGCAACGTGGTGCTTTTGTTGGGATATCATGTGTGTTTCACTTGCTTGATAAAATGACATTAAACTTGGGCAATTTGCTCACTCCCTCTCATTACATTCTCTTCGTCAATTGTTTTATGCATTGTTTTATTTACATAAAAGTATATTGTTGACAGGATATCACACCAGCCCTGTGATCCTCACCATCTGATTGGTTCAGTCAAGTCTCATTAGATATTTTTATAAGTTTGATTTTGCACAACAAGTGATGCACCTGGAGTGTAGTTAGTGGTGAAAACAGTCCCAGGTAGAGAGGGAGTTGCGCAGTGAAACTATCATGGGCAGTGTTCATTGCCTGCTGCTTTCTTGTAACACTAACACATATATGTATAAGGACAGCAGTCTAATGGGCTAGACAGACCGAAAGGATGGTCAGTGAACAGAGAAGGTGTACTGTACTCACTGCGATGCTGTGGCCAAAGCCAGAGCCAGGCTGGGGGCTAGCAGCACTGATGTAGTTGCCCACATTGGAGTCCTGGCCTCCAGGGCCGTACAGGTCGGCTACAGGCCCAGGGCTGTTGGCACCAGGGAAGCCTCCAGGCCGAGGTGGGTTTCCCCCTGCACAGAGAGCACAGCAGGGGCGCAACAGTTCAGTTACACCATGGTGCACCATAGAGCACAGATGAGAACTTACATGCAGCTAGTTCATTCTTCCACAATATATACATTCATATCTAAGAATACATTACTGGATTCATACGTTTGGCAAGAGGTATATTAATCAATACTATAATTAAACAGAGCACACACATTAGTGAGTAATTGGAAATGCCATTTGAGGCCTGTTTGCATGTAAATCGCATTAATTTTGTTGGGGATTGACAAAATAAATGTTGCATTCTTGAGGAGGCAAGAGCAATGTAAAAGATGAATCCAGTGTGATATTCTTGAGATATCTACATGCTAGGTATACTATAAAGTGATAACACTCAACCATGCACACTAGAAACCATAAGCAGACCACCAGAGATACTTGGACCATGCTAGTAAGGTTGCAGCTTAAAAGATTTTGTTATGTATGTTGTGGACAAGTGTTTGTTAATTTATTATAATTGTCAAGAGGTACCCTATAGTTAAGGGGGCAGCTTAGTTGCTTTGGATTCTATACTCATGTAGGTATGAAACCAGTTGATTTGCCTACACATCTAACCTGATTGGACAAAACATTCCAATGTATATAGACACTTTTTATTTAATTGAATCTTGACTATCTACAGTATACATCTATTCCATGGTCATTTGGCCTGGCCATTTCCTGATTTCAGGATTTCAGTAAACTGCAGAAAGAGTTCTGATTATGTTTGTTAAAAATCCTACTCCAGCAAGAAAGCAATGTCCAAGTGTTCTACAGACAGAGGAGGCATAAACCTTGGGAAATATAAAAACATAAAAGCTTGCCCTGAGTTTATCCACAGGTACACAATGTGGAGATGTAAAAGAACCGCTCTGTGTGACCTCCGACCTATGCCCTGTGGCTAGGAGCGAGTCAGACTAATAAAAAGGCCTTTTGAAAACCAAGACGCCCAGCGATGGCCAATAACACTGGCTATATAAAACTAAGCCAGAGGGAGAGAATGCATAGTGATGTCTTAAAACCGTATAACAGCTACACCACTTCAATATCCTCCGCTGTCAGATTCACATAACCCTCCATCTCACCCCTACTGAGAAACACGCCATGAAAATAAATGCAGAAATTAAATTAAAAAGAAAGAGGGAGGGAGGGAAATAACCCTCTACAGAGCTCTGAGGCTCTTGACTGTGGCATATCTCCTTCACTAGGAGCTGTGGTGCTTGTATAAAAATGGACAGTTGCTCTTTTACAGTAGGCTATGTCTGAAGTTTCTATTATAAATATATACACAATGCTAGATTTGAGCTCATGAGGCTAATGAGATCTGTACTGTACAGTGATGCCTTGCATAGCACTTCAAAAACAAGCTTTAGATGCTACTGAACATGCAAAACATGCACACACCCTTATCAGATGCAATAGTCCTTCAGAAGTTGTGACATCACTTTCCAAACTTTGTTGTGTTAATTCATCTATACTAACTCTGAGAAGCACAAAACCCCTCCTACAGAGGGTTTCTTCCTAAATGTAAAATGAGAACCTGTCCCAGAGCATAGAGATCTAATGAGGGTGACACTGCTGCTTAACTGCAGGCCCTTTCCCATGGCTGGCCTCACTTCTCTTATCTGTACAGAACAGCCCCTAATAGGCTTGCTTATTAAGCAATTACTGCTATTTTCAGTTTAAACGGTAATCCACATTTCTTATAATCGGTGGATTCTATTGAACTGTGCACAGCATCCCCTCTTCATATGAAACAGGATTCATGCTTTTCATTAAACCCCGGGGCTACACAGGTTCAGCCATTAAGTTTAACAGCAAAACATGAGTTACACTTATTGGGGCTGACTGGTGGCTTAGCGGGCCAGCCTTTGATTACACAGCATCTTTTAAGACACAGGTGACTCATCTGTCACGCACCAACTCCACTCGCTGAGTTCTTATTCATGTCACTTTGTACTTCGTTTCTGCTGTGACAAAATGTTTGTTTGGACAGGGGAGCAAGGTGCTGACGCAAATTTATTTCTATGCCTTCCCTGATTTTCTTATTTTCAGCAACAATAAAAAAAGGAAAGGCAGTAAAGGAAGGGTCAACAAAAGGTCAAACCAGGTGAAGCTCGAATGTGTCTGTGTGAGACTGGGGTGGGTAGATATGAACTATTATGCTCAAGTATCTGAGCAATGACAACGTGTTTATCCACTAGTTTTCTATTGCTGTTTTAAGTCCTGGAGAACACAAAATTGGGTTTTGCTGTAATCGGGTCTTTAATAACTGAAGCAGTTTGTATACTGTATCTTATTAAGATCACTTTATTGGTCAATTGCACACAAGGTTCAACCAAAATTTGACTTCCGCTTTTAACTCAACCCCTCCGAAAGATGCACATACTGTACATACACATACACGTTTTGGAGAGGTGTGGGGGGCCGCAACACTGGGCGCGCAGGGCACAACAACAGGCAATGGCATCTACGATTTAATACCAGCAACCCTCCAGTTGCCAGCTCACTTCCCGACAGATCTTTCCCGTCAAACCCGAATTGGCAACCCTTCAGTTACTGGCTCGCCTCTCTAACCGTTAGGCTACCTGCCGCCCTGTTGAGGCAGTTTAGGTGGTTTACAATGAACATTTGGAGGAGGTTTACAATGAACATTTGGAGGAGGTTTACAATGAACATTTGGAGGAGGTTTACAATTAGACTGGCGGTTGCAATTCCCTCATTTCCTTGTGGCTGTGAGTCTGTCTCAGTGGAGAACCAGAGCTCATCTTCGCCAACTGTACCCATAGGGCATAATTAGAAGCCAGGAGGAGCCGTTCACAATGGTCCTTTACTACCTGAGGAGGGCCACAAAACACTTCCTTCTCTACAGCCAAGCGCAGACAAAATAAAATAGACGACACACTATACAATCCCCACATCAAAAGTGGTGCTTTTCAGCACTTTGGTCTTTGGATGTAGACCTATATGCACAATGCTGTAGGTGTCCTAGCAAAGCTGTTTGTTCTCCCCCTCTTCTCTACAGCTGTGTGTAATCAGAGCCCACTCATCACCACTCTGTGGATAAATGGAGGAAGTGGTTGCGGGCCTGCAGTCCTGCCATCCTCCTGTGAAGCCCTAGGACAGACAGACAGAGGAGTGCTCAGACCTGCAGGGATCCATCCATCCCAATGAGTCAGGCAGGCAGGCAAATCTCCACCCAGACTGGGCCGGCCTCCAAACCAGGAGATCTGTGTAATCTTCGCTGTTAAGCATGGGGACTAAAGATGTCCTTTCCTGTCCACTGCCAAAGCCAATGAGGCAGTACTAGTGAGGAGTACAGGGACGGACTGCAGGGGGCCTCAACACTTGCCGCTGCCTGCTGGTCACCACTCCTCCACTGGTGCAATGGAATAGGACTCTACAGAGCAGTGACAGCGCCATCATTCTGTCTGGATGGGTCATCATCATCATCATCATCAGACATCATTACTGTCTCTAGTCTACATGGCCACTTCATCTGAAGACAAGGATAGGATCTGGTCAGGAAGAGCAACACACCAGTATCCAAACTCACTTTATGCAGTCTAGCATACTTTCAGGAATGTCATGTATTTCATTGTGAATAACATTATTTGAGGATTTCAGCTGTGCACATACTGTATATGGAGGATGACTGGTAAACGGAGTGATACAACAAGAACCCTGACATTGAAGGGCTCCAACACTATCTACTGTGGATCAGATCAACACCACCAAATCACATCTACAGCTCTCTGCCTGACATCCCCTGAGCTGGGGTCAGAAACAAACACTTCTCACAACCTTTTCCTCTCAACACTTCCTGCTCAAAATATGAGATTACATTTACTGAAATGACATCTCTTGTCAGTTTTATCAGGAACAAACCTATGACCAAACAAATAGCGCATGCTGACCCTGCAAGTTTAGAATGAGGGTAATGAATTTAAATGAAATTATCATAGCTACGTATTACCTGTAGAGGAAATGGCATAGAATCACAAATGCTTTCCATTGAGTTATAAGATGCGAAACATACAGTTTTCACTATGTAAAGAATACAACCTTGGGAAAGACAAATCAAATTATAAGCGCTTCTGCAAAAAGCAAACACTATCATACTGAAACATACCACTGTTTTAGTGTAATGGTTAAATTATGCATATGACTGTACTAGGATGTAATGTTACTATAATGTATACACAAATCATGCCTACTGATTGATTGCCTAGTTGTTCACAGAATGATAATGGAGGTGATCATGCTTTCACCACAGGTCCTTCCATTTTCCATCACTCAATCGTTTACAATATACTCTCACTGACTCACTGGCTAACCCTTTCACTCTCTCATCCAGTCAGTCTCTATCATTCAAATGTAGAAATCCAAAAGGTTCAAATGTCCATGTGGATTGAGACATGACAAGTAAATGTGAGCTTTCTCACAGAGGACATTGTAGTACATTTAGCTACAAACGCAATAACATCTGCTAAACACGTGTATGTGACAAATAACATTTGATTTAGTCCAGTCCCCTGCCTCCCATGCTCTGTTACATGCGTATGGAGGAAAACATACATGTCCTCCCCTAGGTGCAAGCAGGGACATGGAATAAACCTCACAAATAAACATAAAAAGGTACATTGAAAATCAAAAAGGAGGAAAAAACATGCAATGCATTGCTGGCGAAACGTTCATCCTTTTCACGTTTCTTTTTTTCCTCATCGACAAAGAAAATGCATAGATCATCTGTATGGAGGAAACATCATGAATCAAACTGAACAGTCCAGAAGGTGGAAGAGAGAGACGCGCACATACAAACCTGGGCTCTTAAACTGATCCGGGCTGTGCAGGTGCTGGAGGGGGGAGTTGCAGGCGGAGGTGGCATGCTCACTGTGCAGCATCTGAGCCGCCTGGGGCCCCAGGGAGCCATAGTCCGCAAAGGAGCAGGGTGCCCCCCTCTGGTCACTGGGCGCAGAGTAAAACCCGTAATCGGGAAAGCCTGAGAGGTACAGTATAGGGTGGGGGAGGGGAGGGGAAGGGACTTTTGGTTTCATTGTTTCACAATAGTCAATGTTGTCCAGACTCTTTAGCATGGCATGGTTGGTGTGTGACATTATGACGGGTTCATTTAGCTGAGATACATGGCGTCCTCTCCCTGCTGTCTCTCCCCAGCAGAACCTGCTGCCAGTCTGAGTGTCTGAGGTGTAGGAGTCTGTCGGCACCAGGGTAACGCATCATCCCTCTATAGGGAACCCAACACATTTCAATGGCTGACTGTCTAAGATTATAGGATGCTTGACTGGCTATCAACAATCATAAGACAAACAGTGAAGTAGCAGACTGGCTGTCTCTGAATCCTAGACATGAATCAATCTAACCTGATTCCCTCACATTGCCCTGCAATTGAGAGACAGGGATGATATTGGATAATTATTTTTAAAAAGGTCAATAAAGCTTTATTTGATGACTACAATGCTTACTGGACATACCTGAAGGAAACTCTCATCATTCAACGGGAGGAAAATGTAGAATGCTCACAAATCAATAATTAATTTCATGCCTCTGGTTTTGAACCACTACAACTACATATTGAGGTCTATGCATGTGACATTTTTCCTTGTTTGATAACAAAGAGACACATTCATGCTTATTGACCATTAAATATAAGGCAAGACTCCAAAACACTCCACACTTAAGCTTGGGCTATTCCAACATACCCCTCTTTCAACACAGATGGAGGATTATCAACGCTTCAGAAATTGTCATTCAGCAATAAAACATGCTGACATTTATTGCTTGTCCTCTTAATCTGAGACAAGCTGCTCTTATAAAGAGAACCATTAAAGGCAAATGTTGCATCGCGCACCTCTTCAATATGGGGAGTTAATCCACTCAAGGAAAAACTGAGATTGGCGTCAGCGGCTCTTTTCCTGGCGGGTCTCCCCACTGTGTGTTTGTTTATTTGGGTCTCCAGCTGAAGAGGCGATCAAAGCCGTGTCACACCTAGACCGCCATAATGAGCTTGTCAGCAGCTGCCAAATGAAATCCAAACACCAGGCGTGCTCCTCAACCGGCGCTTTAGGGCCCCCTGGTTTCACCGCGCTACGTGGGCTCCATGCCCACTCCTCAAATGATGGGCTCCTAAAATGGCAGGCTTCCCACATTGCTTCCCACTTCCAGTCATGTAAACCGTGAGACATGGAAGTCAGCTCCATAAGGCAATAATCCCCTTTACATCTCTCTTAAGCAATTGCCATGGAAAATCGATCGGTCTTTATCAATGAGGAAAACATTATTACTAAGAACTCAGATTAGGGCGACATTAATGGGACGATAAAGGAATGAATGCATAAATGGGTCGACGCAGGAACCCAAGAAGAATGTCTGAATGATAAAAATGTACTTTCACCTAAAGTCTTCCCAAACAAGTCAAGAAATTAGAGAATGTTAAGTACCTGCTATGACTCCAGTGGTCAGACAGAGCTGTCTCCTCTCAGTGTGATACAGAGAGGATATGAAAGGACATGAGACCAAGAGACAGGTGCTGAGTCACCAGTGATCTGCCATCAACCCACAGTCCTCAGTCTGTCTCTGTATCTCAGTCCTGGAGGCTGCTGTCTGTCTGTCTATGCCTTTATCTTACACGTGTGGCCATTCTGCACGTGTTCCACCATCATTAAACCCAGCTGCGTCTTCTCTGTACCCTACGTCATCACCGTGCCACTAACCACAGAGCCTGTCCTCCCAGGCAGGGGCGGTCACTCACACACACAGCAATGACCTGGGTGACACTCCCTCTGCAGCACGGGATGAGGACTCTGTGAGGAGGATGGGCCAGGTTGAATTATGGACGAGGGCATTTCAGAGGGTCACTACTTTTTTCTCTCTAAAGAATATGCTCTCTTCCGGGAGCGGAGAAGAGGGATAAGGGAGCAAATTTCCTGAGCGTTCCACTTCCTTATCTTCACCCCCCCATCCCTCCTTTTTTCTGCCTGTGCTATGGAAAGCTGCCTTGAGGTGACATTCACAGAAATATGCATCCAGACAGCTTTAATCGTAAGGAGACCAAGAAGAGAAAAACTAGGGACACTTGTGTTTAATCTGTTTGTAACATCCACGCTAATAGCTGGCCGTCCTTGAGTTTCCGAGGTGGTTTTTCCATGCTCATCTCTAATTAGACAAGCTTCCTCTGCTTCCTCTCCTCTTCCTAATTAGATCTTTAACAACAAACAAGCGGCGACCTTTACAAAGGCCTTGCCACAATCTCCCCTATTAGTTAAACGGCTGAGAGGCCCTGGGCTGAGGGAGGGGAGGGAGGGGAGAGGGGGAGGGAGGCCCTGCTTTGTCCCTTTACAAAGGCCATGCCACATCCTCATGGTACTGGCTGCCAGGCCCCCGACAATGGCAGCTTCCTGTTGCAATCTGCATAATTCCGCCAATTCCATGATAGCGGGAACGACAGGACACAAAGACGACATCAACACACACAACAAATACACATGGCGGCTTTGTTTGCGCTGACACGGACAATTAGCCCTCAGCTGCCGGCAAGGTCTTATCTAATAAAGCCAGGCAAAATTAATTTTATTGTTCAGGTAGATTGCTTCTAATGATAGTGCCATCAGTGGGACAGCAAATGAATAAAATGAGGCTGAAAATGCTTCCTTCTATGGATCAAAGACTGAAAAGCACACATCTGGGAGAGGCCAAATAGCTTGATTATCTTCCCCAACTAATTTGATTTTCAGAGCATACAAATGTTTTAAGCAACTTTCACTTGGGTGAAGGTGAGAAACAGAATGAGAGTGAAGAAAAGTCTCTGAACATCAAAGAAATAATGGCTTTCCTGGGATCCACCTAAACAGACAAGCTGTTAGAGACTAATTCTACAATTTCTCTACATACACTAGCACATTGATGTTGGGGGATGGAGGGGGCTTGTATATGTGTGTATGCATACAATGTGTGTAGTTTATGTGAATCCCACTGGTGCTTTGGAATATAGCTCATTATACATTGCTCTACTGTATTTTTATATTAAAGAACATCTGGTCCAATCAATGGAACTATCACAAATGAATAATAATAAACCAGCATGGAATATCATATGACACAAAGACTTTTCCTTAGAATAGAACACAATACTCTCTGAGCTCTTTAACATGCAAGGAGCATCCACATTATCACCTAGAACATTTCTCTGTTTTTGGTCTGTAGATAACAAATGCATTGTGCCTATCAGTACTCACCAGGGCAGAACATAAAACATAACATTCTGATTGAGGTAACCGAGGACAGAAACGGTGCCATAAAACAATGCTTTGCAGACAGCCGCAGCACTGAAAGTCCTTCTACAATAACAGTCTGTGACTATTCAACTGAGGAGGACACTTTGTGCTCCAGTGTAAGATGTCCTCCCTTGCTCTTTCATGGTAAAATTAAGGTGGATGCTCAGACTGCCTCAGATGTGCACTTGCACACTATACTGAGGAGTTTTAACTGGACATGTAGTCTGTGGAAGGGACACGCACACACTCTTACAGACATGCACACATGCACACACCAACAGATCTTTATCTCTGTAGTGTGATGGGGCAGTAGGCTGAAGTAGGTCCCCACAGCTGCAGCAGTATCACTGATCTGTTATGAGCCTGAGACAAACCCATTATTAATATTCAAACCATCTAACCGGAACAATGGCCCCTTCTTTGGACTTAATTTTTTCCCCCTTCTGGTCTAATTGGATGTAATTACTCATCTACAAAACAAATGAGCAGGTTGAGGTTGCCTTGGAGATCAGATCAGAAGGCCCAGCAGTGCGAATCATTTGCCGATCTCCATTTATACTGATAATGATCCCCCCCTCCTCTCTCTAGCTCGCTCACTCTCTCTCTCTCGCTCTCTATCTCGCTCTCTCCCTTTGCCCACTGGCCAGAGACTGCTGGGGTGGGGGTGGACAGCTCTCATCGGCCAGCTAAAAGCTCCACAGTTCTCTCATAGCATACTGCCATCACGAGGGTGGCTTTCTTCAAGTGGATAATGCTCCTCTCTCATTTCCACTTTGCCAGATGACTGCCTCTAAGGAAGGATTCTAAACCACTGCCTTGAAAGTATTGCTACTCTGCTCCTCTCTTTGAAAAAACAGACAAAGAACCCTATCGTGTTTGTGGTAAAATACAGGGCATATTCCCCTCCACTTTAGAGAGAGGACAAGGTGTTTAAGAGTGCACCAGTGTTCGCTAACAAAAGTCTGTGATTATCCTGACACTGAGGCTTCAATTCCCCAAAATACACACACACATACTCAAACACATATTAATACACAAACACCCATGCATGCACACACTGTCACACACACACACACACACACACACACACACACACACACACACACACACACACACAGGCACACAGTCACAGACACACACACACATATACACACACACACACATAGTCACAGGCACACACACACACCTAGAGTGACGTTTGCTCCCAATCATCCCTCTCTCCCCTGCCCCCTCTCAATTCCCTGGTTGCCATCCGCACACATCACTCTGTGGAGGATGTCAATAAACCTGTCATACGGCTTCCCAAATTAGCTTTGAATTTCACAGCGACTGTAATTAGCTACTCCATTTCCACCTATGCCATTTTAAAAAGGATAAAAAAAACAGCCGCTCTCTGTGCTGCCGAGAGTAGCTTTCACTTTCCATTTGAAATAGCATTTTCTGACTGAATGGGTGACTAATTAACAGCACTAGACCCCCTTATCAAAGAGCGCCGACATTTCATAAATAATACATATTTAATGTCTTGTCATTTTGTGCTCAGAAAGGCTTGGCTAATGAATTTTAACAGATTTATTTAGGCATTTACTACCCCATAACCAGGCCTTTTATTCTTCTTTTAGGCTTTCATTCTTTCTCTCTTTCTTCCTCTCTCAATCCTTTTTTAAACACTGATAGCTTCCAGAAGTGCCTCACAGGAAAAGAACAGTTTTAAAAGAACAGAAAAGAGAATGTTCTCTGACAGTAAATCACAGGTGTCTAACCAGCCGTGTGACAATGTGATGCGTGACGTAGGATATTTTCCCTCCTGCAGGTGTGTCAGGTCTATGGAACACAACAACAGAACACTATGGAACACTAGAACAGTTCTGATCCTGTCCTTCTAACAACACAACGTACAACCATTTGACAAGAGTTTTGATTAGTGTTTATGAGTGACATGATTTATAAGGTATAGCTATTCGTGTCGATGCAAAGTCTTTAAATGAGTTCATGCAAAAGTTTTTCCAACTTCTACTAGAAACCAAAGTGATTGTGGCCATGACTCCAGCCTGAATCCCATTGGAGAGGCACAGCATGGACCAACCCCCATGGCATTCTCTCCTGTGACCCCTGAGCATCTGCCAGACACAGCTGTGTGAGCCACTGCACTCTGGGACAGGAGCAGGGGAGAGGGGGACTGGAACACCTCCCCCACATGTGACATCTTCTCTCTGGGCCACAGTTAAACCGGGGTAAACCACTGTCACATGGATTGGTTTGGCATGCTCGTACCCAGGACATGTGATGCTCTTCTGGGCTCGTCGCTGAGCTAAGCGGAGCAGCATCTGGGACAAACGAATGGACCTGAGCACCCATGGGGCCCGGGGATCCAGATTAATTTAGCCCGGCGAACGCAGCCAATCCTAGACTCCTCTGGGGCACTTCCAAGGATCACAGAGCTTGTTGGGAGGAAATGGATAACGATCTCAGATAATGTGGCAAAATGTGCCAAATGATTTCCCTCTCCAAGCAAGCTGTGGGTTCATCAGTGGAAAACAAAACAGCCAGGGTTCAGTGGAGGAGAATACTGAAATCTACATCTACATGAGAACCTCTTGTTTCTCTCTAAGGCAGAATAGAACCATTGGATAACTGTTTCCCAGGGGATATAAATCAGATGGTATAAATGATCAAACCAAACATAAATTAATAAATGATACGTTATCTATGTCAATGATGTCATTATAGATTTATGTCAACATGTTGCAGAATGTACATTTTGTATGTTGAAAACAACACATCCCTTGTTCCAAAAGCAGGGATATTTTTAATATTATTTCACTGTTTAAATCCCTCTGTGGGGACATGTTGCACTGCCAAATGCTGTTTAATAGCACAATTATTTGGGCATAGAAATATTACTACCAAATTATACTGTGCTCTGTGCAGTGGGAAATGTCACATTAAAGCATGGCCTCAGTGTTTCCCAAGTCTCTGAGGTCACTGGGAGCACTGAGGGTAAAGACGGAATTGATTGGCCATAGAAAAGGCCCTGTGAGATGTGCTTATTACAGAAATAATAATGGACGGAACTGAAGCCACGTTAACCTTCAGCACAATGCACTTATTGTGTATCAAGGGACTGTTGGCCAGGAGAACTGGACATGTAAGAAGCCTCTTCAGCTGACGAGACTGATCCGCTCCCAATGAGTTAGCATCTTACTGACATCCACTAACTCACAGGGGAGGGAGGATGGGACAGAGGAGAAGAAAAAATGGGGAGAGGGAAAGGTATAGAGACAGAGAGAGATACAGAGGGAGAGGGAGGATGAGAAAGAGAGATGGGGTGCAGAGGGCAGTGAAGAAAATGAGAGAGAGCAAGGCACAGAGAGAGAGAATCAAAGGTAAAGAGGTAGAGTACGCAAAACATTAAGAAGAAAGAAGATAGAAGATCAAAAGAGCATTCTCTGCCCTAATCAGCTCGGCAGCAGAAATTCCATGGCGATCGATGCAGCTCTGCAGGTTTACAGGCGGCGGCACGGAGGCCTTGAGAAGAGAAGAGGCCATCTCATCTCCAAGACTCTGAAACATCCCACTCATTTCCGCTTCACATAATAAGAGCTCATTCCTCTGGAGGGAGCTGAAAGGGTCTGAATGAGAGACTGAGAGCGGGCAGAAATATCTCTGTTGAGTGGGATGGAGGGGACGGAGGAGGAGAGATCAGAGGGGAAGGAGGGGGCGGGCAACAAATGGTCTAAACCACTGGCTGACATGACAATCACACAGCTCGACGGACGGACGGACGGACGTACGTGGACTCAGATTGAGTGAGGCAGGCACGTTGACCAGTCCAAGAGGGAGAGGACAGACTGGCCTCCTGTGGAGAAGGGCCCTGGGTGAGGGGGCAATGGAACGCAGACCGTGGGGGAAAGCGCAAAAACGCTGTCATTGGCGGCCATTCCAAAAATCTAATCTAACAAAGTGGATATTCATCAAATCCGTCATCATTTATGTGATGTTGTAACAGGCCCACAATGTGGTTACTAGAATCTGATTTGGATATATTTGGCTGTTTTCGGTGCATGAATGTCTGCTAACTGCTAACTCCCGTTCTTATAAGCTGATAGCATACACTGTAACGGAAAACGAATTTATACTGTAATTTTGGCTATTATTTACATTTTTACTCATTTAGCAGACACTCTTATCCAGAGCGACTTACAGTTAGTGAGTGCATACATCGTTTTTTTTTGTTAGTTTTTTTCATACTGGCCCCCCGTGGGAATCGAACCCACAACCCTGGTGTTGCAAGCGCCATGCTCTACCAACTGAGCTACACGTGAAAGCATTATACTGCAGCATACTGTAATTGATGGTGCATTTTGGGAAAATGTTGTGGGCGGGGAAGGAATTGCTGTATTTAAAATGGTACTGTAATTCCACCCTACAGAATACAGTACTGTACCGTATTTTTGGAGAGCCAAAAACCCTAGTGGGTGCATGGAATTGTTGTTTCTGTCTCATTAACATATTTTGAGGCGTGCCTTGTATGAGGCTATATTTGTTCCACCCATTAGTGTGAGTGCTGTACCAATTTAACTTATAATGCCCCATCAATTTAAAATGTACAGGGGATAGACTGGAATGGCAGCAAGT
This sequence comes from Coregonus lavaretus, assembly GCF_964263955.1. Classification (NCBI taxonomy): domain Eukaryota; kingdom Metazoa; phylum Chordata; class Actinopteri; order Salmoniformes; family Salmonidae; genus Coregonus; species Coregonus lavaretus. The sequence goes on from NC_140002.1 coordinate 34,807,770, forward strand.
ATTTTGCTCTGTCTTTTTTGCCCTGTAGTTGCTGCCAGTTTGGAAGCCTTTGTTAAGGCCTCTAGAAGTGCAAGTGATCTAAAACACCAAATATTAATTGATATGATGTAATCTTCAAACACATTACCTAGCAGCCAACCTGCTTGCACCAATCCCATGTAATTACGGTAAAATACTGTGAAATCTCCACCCAATGAATTTCATTCATTCATTACGATTACGGTAGCATTTACTTTTTAAATAATAATAGTAATATAATAATATGCCATTTAGCAGACGCTTTCATCCAAAGCGACTTAGTCATGTGTGCATACATTTTTACATATGGGTGGTCCCGGGGATGGAACCCACTACCCTGGCGTTACAAGCGCCATGCTCTACCAATTGAGCTACAGAGGACCACTTTTACAGTCCAATAAGTCAATTATTCGGTATTGCACTGTGTGTCATTACACAGTACTTGCTTTACTGTATTTAGATTACAGTAGGTGTACTGCAATATGAAATACAGTAACTTACTTGCCACTTTGCTGCCTGTAAGTTATTGTCAAATTCAACCCCTTACAGTTTAGCTAGCGATATAGAAATTGGTGGTGGTAGTTGAAGCCATTTTTAAGTGTAATGCAGTTGATTGGTGATGACATGAACATGTGTTGGGGTTGACATCCATACAAGCATTATACTCCGATTTCTACCTCAACATAGTGTAAAATACACATATAAACAATAGACTAAATGTAGCCTAATTTTGATGGGTGGCAATGAGGAGATTCTGAATTTCGCCATGGAAATGCACGGCGTTTCTGTTGTTTTGGTCAAATTCCATTTCTTTACCGCTGTCACGACGTCGAGGCTGCCCCCCCTCCTGGTTCGGGCAGGCTTCGGCGTTCGTCGTCACCGGAGTACTAGCTACTGCCGATCCCATTCTCACTCCACTTGTCATGTCTTGTCAATCACACACACCTGGTGCTCATTCCCCTATTTAGTATGTGTATAAGTGTTCCCTCTGTTCCCCTTATCTTTGTGAGTGATTGTTTGTTGTGAGAGCGTGTAGCTTGGTTGAGCTACTATTCCTAATGTTTATGCCAAGGTGGATGTTTTCCCTTGTATAGTTTTGTTTGATTTATGTCAACGGAATAAACTCTGGACTTCGGTATTTTACCTCCTGCGCCTGACTCCTTCTTTCACACCTCGTCACAACCGCATGTAGCTATGCTGCCGCTCAATGTCACGCCCTGATCGAGAGAAATCTTGTTGGTTTGGTCATGGTGTGAGTTTCTGTTGAATTCTGTTATTGTATTTCTAGGTTGTAGATCTAGTTTGAGATTTCTATGTTTGGCCGGGTGTGATTCCCAATCAGAGGCAGCTGTCGCTCCTTGTCTCTGATTGGGGATCATACTTAAGTAGCCTGGTTGCCTACCTTAGTTGTGGGATCTTGTTTGTGTTCCTGTTAGGCATGTTGTGAGTATAGCCCATAGGACAACTTGCTTTTGTTGTTTTGTCAAGTGTCTATCTTCATTAATAAATATGTACGCATACCACGCTGAACCTTGGTCTGACCCGTCTCTCAACGATCGTGACACTCAAAGGCATCTGTAGCATGCTACAGAGTTTGTCTTTAGTATGTTACAGTAGCCCTCTCTGTAAGGCAGAGTTATAGGGCTGTGGAAATCTGCCTTTGAATACTGTTAGCAAAACTCCTCCAAGGTTGAAAGCAGTATAAGGTCCAAAGTGATGACGAGGCAATCTAAAAGATAGCACTCTGATGGGTGATCTCCCACTGTTGGAGGATCACAGAGGAGATCTAGTGATCTAGATCTCACTGTAATGGGTGATCCCATTGTTTGAGCCCAATAAGGTCAGGTCAGAGTGCCCCAGACTTTGACTTACTGATCGATCAACTCTGTCCATAGGAATGACAGGGCCACAGAGAGTCCATCAGTAACAACTCCTATTGTCTTCTCAGTGAGTATGGTTACATTATTGTGGATAGTCAGATTAATATAATAGTTTGAGTAAAACGTTGACAAGCTTTGCAAGAAGAACGATTTCTCTAATAACCCTTTTTACACAGACACATCTGAAACCAGACTACCTGATGGCACTCTGATAAATGCAGAAAATCGGCAATCAAAATAAACGTTCTACCACAGCGACCATGTTATTTTGCGGAGGCCTATTTGATACTGAGTTTGGACATATAAAGTTTGTATGTGAAAACTACTTCTAAGATGCATACTTTCAGAGGCTCACTCGGCTGGTGCTAGCACATGCGCAGATCAAGTACACTGCTGGAACTCCGATTAAGGCGTTTACGTGTCCTAATAATTCGAAAGATTGCTCAGAAAACCAGGTGTTTGAATTGGTTTATGCTTACTTCGATTATGATCGCCGTTCAATCCGTTTAATATTAAATTATTAGTGTGCATGTTAACATACTCACTGATAAACTGATGATTATATCCCAGTAATAAACCAACAAAGCAATAACTCATCAATAACATGTCATCCATCAGTGTCTGTCAAATAGCTATACCTATTCAATACATCAATCCTCTTATATTTTCCTCATATGACCTTAGTAATACAGACTCATCATCTATCATACATCCACAGAAGGACAAACATTGGGAAGGGACACATGGAATAACATTCAGATTCCATTCTTGTCATTCAGGGCTAAGTTGTGATGGCGAGGCAAGGCCAGTCCTAGGGATTGCTTTACCCAGAGAGTAAAGGGCCTCATGGAGGAGTTAAAAATACCCTCCATCATCAGCAGCAGCAGCAGCAGCACTGCCCTGTCATGGAGAGGGAGGCCATGTGAGCATGGTGTCGATTTGTCCGGTGACATTAAGCTGTGGGCTGTCAGAGCCAGAGAGAAGAGGAGAGGAGGGTGACAGAACCCTGTGTTGGGGACTGAGGACTGTCTTTCATTTACCCTTGGCTCTCTGCGGAGCAGGCGGGCACAACGGTGAGCAGCCAGCCACGTGGTGAGGGGAAGACCAAACGGGGGTATAAGGCTTGCTCGCTCTGTGGGATGATAAGCGTGTGGATAAATATGAGCGTGGCGGGGCGGTAACGAGATGCACCCGATCTCCCCGGCACGGCGCCACACAATGGAGAGGAGACGAGCGGGAGATTAGCTGAGAGGAAGGTCACATTTAAACACGCTTCATCTTCCTCAGCGCTCGACCCTGTTTATCTACCCTTTGTGTGTGTTTTTGTGTGTGTTTGTTTGTGTTTGTGAGTGTGTGTTTGTGTGCAGTAAACTATGGGGCTGCGGGCGGCTCAAACGTCAGAGCTGAGAGAGCCCCCCATGGCTCCTCATTACCTAGACTACAGGAGACCTGTGAGGTCACCATTTACATCACTACACCTCTGTCCTCACTCCCCGCCCCCCATACATCATCTACCAGCACTACCAGGCAACACAGAGTTGTGTCAGAATCAGACAACAGTACAAGATGGGCCCCTGCATCTCTAAATTCCTGTCTCATCCTCTCCTCTCCACGGAACCATCAGCAAATCACATCCCTGTTTAACTCTCAGTGAATGGCATTGAGCTCCATTGTCTGGAGATTGTTTGTTTTGAAAATGCAAGATCAAGAGGCCTGATTGGAGAGAAAGAACATCTGATTGTTCCCTGCGCTGAAGTGAATGTGGCTCAAATGAGGAGAGGAAGATGGGCAGAGTGTGTGTGTACGTGCTTGAGTGTATTGATGTGTCATATTTCCAAACAGTTTCCATCAGGACTTTGAAGCTTACATTCACATGATCATACCGCAGGAGCATATATACAGTGCCTTCAGAAAGTATGGAATGTGGAATAAGTCAAGGGGTATGAATACATTCTGAAGGCACTTGACATAGTATAGAACCCACCTATGGTAGGTACAGTAGCACTTAGAGAGAGACGACCTGAGTCTGATTAGGAAAGCCAGTCTTCCCTAGATCTTGGATGCTGCCTGTCAATTTCCAACACCTAGGTTGTTATTCACTGCTATTGATTGCTTTAGTGTTATTGAGGAGGACAGAGCCAGATCTGTTAATGAAGATGACTGGCGGATCAATGATGAGTGAGAAACAGGGAGAAACTTGCAAGTCTGGTGCGTCAGATTATAGGTACAAGTCGCTCTGCACACACGTGTACAGTGTTAGCTAATCAATCAGTGCTGTGTGTGTTTATAGTGAGTGGATGTCTACATGTTTTATGGTTGGAGGAGCAGTGTTAGTCACTGAGGGCTAAAGCAGACATATCGCAGCACACCGCCAATGAAGAATTACACAAGTCAAACTTTGTTAGAAATCGATCAAGCTACTTTATGTGCTTAACACCCAATTATTTTGGTGAGTCATTCTTAGACAACGTTTTAGGATTGGAGAATAAAATGTATGCCTGTGCCCTTCATTTAAGTGTTTATGGCTCCAGTGTGTGTGGACTACATTCTGCATGTTTCTATGAGTGTGCTAAGGAGAAGCAGAGCAGCGAGAGAAGCTGGAGGGAACGGCAGCCACACGGAACACGGACAGAGCAGAGTTTACCTGGCCCTGCGTTCTGCGGGTACGCCATGTAGCCGCCTCTTCCACGGGCCCCCCTACCTGAGCCACGCGCTGCCGCCACCGCTGCCGCTGCCACCGGTCCGTACGCCGTCGCCGGGAAGCCTGTGGGTACACAGAGGACACACGTCACCCACTGTCATCCCAGACCTAGCTAGTAGAACCCAGAGGCCGCTCCACAGGAGATCACCACAGTGTTCTAGTGTGCTATCAACACGCTTTAGGATCTGACTTACATAGCCCTCCTATTGAGAGAGAGAGAGATTTGTGAACATGCTTGCATAGGCAGGCACACATAGATATATGCGCATGTATGTACACACACATATGCAATCACTCACACACACCTCTCCTCCACGCTGAGCCTTCACTCACCCAATTATCAGCACACACAATATGTGTGGGGGGGAAGCGGCACAATCATTTACTCAAATGAAATACTTAGGACGCCTTGAAACGCTCACTATCATTTCGATAGTACTCAGTTTTTCATGCCTCTTAATTGAGTTAGCAGCAGCTAGTGGGCACTGTTCGGTGGCGGCTCTCTGTGCCATATTGCCATATTTCCATTTAGCGTGGGGGGACTCTCTTGGCTGGGGGTAGGGGAGGGGATGTCAACGGCTTTACTCTGGGGAGAGACCAGCTTCTTTAGAACTTTACAGCTTTGCTCTCTGGGAGATCTGGCACTGTAGTGTGTCTCCTGTATTTTCATCAGGCAGCAGTAGTTACCAGTTGCTATGGACCAGCTTTGGCCACTTGAATGCATCAAAATATTTATGTTTTCAGGTGCTCAAATTGAGGCTTGACATTTTGTGGGGGGTTGGAAACTCTTCTCCTCCTCACTGTCATGTTCATATCCACTCAATACTCATTGCAAGAAAATTACAATTTCTTGTTGTACTTTGACTTTCCGAGCCAATCTGTTAATCTCTTACTATGGTGTTCAAATACGCTCTGAACAGTATTTAGCAGAGATGCAGTGCTCTAACATTTGAACTAATACCAGGATCATTACAGTGTGCTATTATAGCAACACATTGAGCCTATGTGCCCATGCCTCTATTACAGCATCGATGTAATTACAGTGCAGTCTCTCTCTCTCTCTAATGAACACACCCATCTCTGGCTGACAGAGACCCGTCCATGCCCAGGGCCTGACACCAGAGACGGCTGCTCCTCTCTCCTCTCCCCTCCCTCTCTCACACAGAGGAATGGCACGTCATTAGGCCTGACGACTGACCTGACTCTTCACTCTGGCCCTAATACCCTTCTGCATAATCAAACAGCCCACATTATCCTGACAGGAACTGTTAATGAGAAAATTCTATCTCAGAATTCCCCCAGCCTGCCAGCCAGACAGCCAGCTAGATGTGGTCTTGATCTTTTCAAAGCAGAAAGTGTTCTGTGTGTGTTTGTTCTGTGTTGGATTGTGTGTGATATGTTCCGGGTTCTCTGTGTGTTGTGTTCTGTGTGTGTGTTCTGTGTTCTGTGTGTGTATGTTCAATGGGAAGTGTTGAGCCCTCTCCGGAGGAAGTCGGGAATGTTTTTCTGATGCTGTTGAGGTGAGAAGACCACCAAGGTGTGACCTATTTTCTGGGCCAGCATCCCCCTGCAGTTTTGCCCAGAGGGGCTCACACAAAGACTGATGAGGGGCAGGCAAGGGACAGGTGGGGGGAGGCAAGAGGGCAGGGTCAGAGGAACCGCAACGGAGGAGAAAAACACATTGGTTTTCAGTGCCCTGCTGAGAATGAGGTAATTCACACCTCTGCAGATACAATGTGAGCATGAGCAAGAGCGTTGGTGTGAGGTGCCGTCGTGCTGGGACCGTAAGGTGGGCGAGAAGCAAGGAGCTACCATTCCCAGAAAAACTTATCACAGCTCAGAGAGGTGAGAGACAGGTGAGAGCTCAGAGACAGACAGACATACAGACCGACAGGAAGCATTTCACAATCAGTTCCCATTCCTCTCAAGTCTAAGACGGCACTGATTCAAACAGCACTTCTGATATTCTACACCTCTCGTTAATCTCTTCAGAAAAACACAAATCAGCTCGGATGCTATGCTAATGACGGTCACGAACCCCTTCCTCTCCACAAATGCCAGCCTCGCTGTTGCCGTGCAGAAGAGCCCTTTGCTGGAGTCTCTCTCTCTTCTAAGTATTGTATCTTCCCCTCCCTGCCATTGTCACGATGCCCCCAGTAGACCCTGTGGCTTCAAAGTTAGTGGCTGGCAAAGTTGTGGAGACAGATTAACGTTGCAGGATTAGGTGGGTTAATTAATAGATCGCTGCGGCTCATTGTTTTGTGTTCAGGCGGTAAGAAGCCGCCCAAGAGAGGCGCTGCCGCATTAAATCAATTTCATGGCCCTTTTAATACTGACGAGATAAAGACAATATTTAGCTTTAAATCTGTCACTATTATTTGGCCACTTGAGTGGCTGCGCTCTCTTGATGGAGACTGGGGACAAGGACACATCTGTTTATGGAGTGGGGGCCAGAGGGGGCCTCTGGGGACCTGTCCTCAGCGGTCTCTCCTCTCCTCCACCCCTCCTCGGCTGAGAGCACAGGCATTCGCTCCACTTCAACAGTAGAGAGAGAGAGAAAGAAGCACTGATTAGACTCACAGCAGCACTGCAGCACACACTTCCTCTCTTTGAGAACTCAGACTGTCATATTTTTTGTCTCTACCTAATTCAAAATAACATGAGGTAAGTCATCTATTCATAACCACAAAGCTGTCATTGACGTCCGGTAACAGAAAACTCCAAATATTTTCCCTTTTCTTATACAAAACATTGATTTATCTTCCCTTCCTTTGAGAGAGATCGTTCACAGTAACAGCAATCTCGTCCCAGCTCTCTCCACAATGAATCAGTCTCTCCTCTATATATAACCATCCTGACCCCCTGTAGCTGTGTGACGCCATTACGCTCGCCTCCATCCATCCTTGTCCTCCATCCATCTCCCTTTCTCTCTCTATGAAACTACCACTGTTTTTCACTCCAATCTGTCATCCTGTCAAATCTTACACTCATCTATAACTAATCCATCTCACTAACTCTGCTCGTTTCTCATCGTTCTGTGAAAGTCTATACTTGCCAACAGTTTGCACCTCTCTCCTGTTTCATGTCCCCCACTGGCTTTATCTCTGTGTCCGGCCCCCTTTTCCCAGAAGCCAGTGTGGCACGTCACTATGACGCTATCACTACGGCGATGGACTGCTGCAGCGAGCGCCCCACAGTAAGGTCACAGCCGTGTCAGTGTCCTCTGTATTGTACTCGGCTGTAGCCCAACATCGGCTGCTGCTCTGCTCTGCTGCAGCTCAGCTCACCTAGCAATGACAATACACCACCAATCCCCTGCTCTGCTTAGCACTCAACAACTATATATCATACACCTTGGAATATACAATGCTTTTATAACAATCCACAGGGCATAGAAAGAGCTGTATAATGTAGCTGGAGAGTGCTTTTAGCAAAGCACTACTTTAGTTTGACATAGTCATATTATTCACTCTTCTGGTTACCCCTCCAATATAAGTGAACTCTCCTTCCACTCCTGGCCCCAGGCACGTCTGTCTGTCTGAGAGGGGGACATAAAGTTCTCTGTACGGGGGGAGAGCCTACTCCAGAAGGGATACAGTACGTCTGTAAACACAGTCATGGCCCACAGGAGAAGACATGGAGCTCTGAGAGAGGCAGCCTCACTGTGGCAGTACTGAGGAGGGGAGGGGGGAGGGTGAAACTGGTGAAATGGGGGGGGGGGGGGGATCACTCCTCCCGACATTACCTTTTACAGGCACCTTTGAAATAAGAAATGGCAAAATAAAAAACGACAAACAAGAGGGAAGGAAACGGATGCCATCTTTTCATCTCCAGACTGAGAAGCGGCCAATTGTTGTCATCCTTCAGCACCAAGTCTCATCTTTTGTTGTTTTGGAAAAGGCTCTTTGCCAGCTGTATCAAAGGCACGAATCACAGATGAGCTACAGATGAGCTGGAGAGAACCAGGTGGCGTTGACATGTGCTGCCACACACACGCACTAGCTTCTCACCTCTCCTTTGAGTGCTATCATTCTTAATGCCTCGGAATCAATGAAAACAACCACACAGCAAGTTCTCCCTCATATAAGTGAAATGTATACTCACAATGTCTGAGCATGTGTGTCTGCGAGCACTGAAGAGACTGGGTTTAAAAGACTGGGTTGTCTATTCATGTCGGCTGGTGTACTTGTGTGTGTGTGTGCATGCGCTCAATGGATTTGTGTATGTGTGCGTGCATGCTTGTGGATGTGTGTGAGTGTTTGCGAGCACATTTGTGTCCGTCTGCTAGTGTGAACAGTGTCTCTTTTTGTGTCGATGGAGGCCAAAGGATTCCGTTTGGAATGAAACCATTTTGTACACTGATCCTTTCTTATAAGGACTTCATGGGTTTTGATTTGGGAGAGGGAAAGTCATTTATAGAAATAGGGAGAAAGCCCAGAGCCCAGAAAGGCCCGGCTTTATGCTGGTAATTACACGTTTCATACAACATAATGATGAGGGGAGGAAGCGAAGATATTTGGAAAGATCCCAAATCCCTCTATCAGGGATCCCCAACTGGTGGCCCGCGGGTGATTTTATTTGGCCCCCCAAGTTTTTAATTTTTTTATTGTTGGACATAAAAGACTGTAAAACATCAGGGAATCTGCTCCAAGTGATTTTAATTGAGGAAATCTGTTCCAAAGTATTCCCACGCATAATAAAGATATATACTGTATGTGATCGTATACAAATGTAAGAAAGGTTTGAAATGATTATGTTTTAAATCAAATAAATGTGTATTCATCACATGCTTAATAAACAACAGGTGTAGACTAACAGTAAAATGCTTACTTACAGGCCCTTCCCAACAATGCAGAGAGAAAGAAAATATAGAAATAATAGAGAAGTCAAACACGTAATAATAAAAGTAATAATAAATACACAATAAGTAACGATAAATTGGCTATACTGTATACACGGGTCACCAGTCAAATATTATATCTGTTTTGGCTTCTTGCGGTCAATTTGCAGTCTACAAATTATTTGCAATTATGTTCCGGCCCCCTGACCAACCACTCCAGAAAAGAATTGTCCCGCAGCTGAATCTATTTGATGATCCTTGCCCTATATCCTCCTCTATGGAGCAGAAGACAGAGGGAACAGCTAGCTACTGTAGCTGAGGAGGAAAGGCGATAGTTTCCTCATTAACTATAATGAAGCAATATATGAATGTGACAGAATCAGCCACAACACTGTAACACTTCAACCATTACAAACATAGGTCCAGCAAATGTTAGCAGTCACACCTCTGTCAACACACATCTACCCAGCAGCAGCACATGAGCTACGTGCTGCGTTTCATACAGCTACTGTATTGTGAGGGAATGATATACGACCACAGCCTATATTACTTTGTCATCGCGTTTTATAGTGCCCATAGTTTATGAGGGTGACTTACTTGGATCCTGAGAGAGATGTTCATACATTCCATTTAACTTTCAAAGACTTTCAGACTGATTGTACCAACGGTGTCGGAGTGCACTGGAGCAGTCAGAACATTTTGTGTAACAAAATAAAGAATCCTCAGTAGACACAGCTCATGGAGTGCCGATGCAATCTGCTGCAGAGCTGAGAGAGAATCAGGAGTATGGAGATGTCCCGCCTCAGTAGTTTTCAGGTTATATATGTAAGACCATAAACCTGGCATGGACATGGTCATGATGGACATAGTCATGATGGACATGGTCATGATGGACATAGTCATGATGGACATGGTCATGATGGACATGGTCATGATGGACATGGTCATGCCTCCCCCTCATCAGTATTATGCTGGTCTCTGATCTAGGGTCAGTAGAGACCTGACCAGGACACACAGCTGGGTCTTTATCCGGAACTCTTTGTCGGTGTAGCATCCCAATCTGATCTAGAATCAGGACTTAAAACATTAAAGTGTTAAGCCTGTGGGACCCTGTTGAATCAAAGAGCTAAGTGTAGAGTTTGTGTGTGTGTGTGTTTGTGTTTAAAAAAAGAATAATCACCATCCCTGTGGGGACCAGAAGTCCTCCCAAGGATAGTAAAACAAGGAAAATTCGGAACAAGTGGGGACATTTCGCCAGTCCCCACAAGGAAAAAGGCTATTTTAGGCTTAAGGGTTATGCTTCGGGTTACAATTAGGGTTAGGGTTACAATTAGGGTTAGGTTAAGGGTTAGGGTAAGGTTTAGGGTTAGGGTAATATATAATTTTGAATTGGAATCAATTGTTTGGTCCCCACAAGGATAGTAAAACAAACGTGTGTGTGTGTGTGTGTGTGTGTGTGTGTGTGTGTACTGGACACTTCCCTCCTAACAAGATGCCAGTGTCGTTCTCCTTGGACCTGGGACGTTGATATTAATTAGACTAGGCCACCTAGGCCCCCTGTCATTAACACCCAAGTAAACAGCCTTAATTTGTTCTGCATTAATAATGGTCCTCTCCGTACATGGAGGAGGAAGAAACTTAGACGAGGGGAACAGACTGAGGTACACTAAGATGAAAGAGAGTAGCGTAAAGTGTCAGATCATCAACGCAACTCAGAGCTCAGATGAATCCCCTAGCTGAGGGGTGTATATTTATATGGGACAGGAGCAGTGTGTGTGTGTGTGTGTGTGTGTGTGCGCGCGCTAGTGTGTAGCAGGCATACTACTCACTCACCCCTGTCGCCACTGCTTAAACCATGTTTTATGATACACAATTACACATTTACTGCCATTCAATACAAGGCGAAACAGTTCTCTCAATAATGTGAGAGTAATACATTGGTTATACTTGGCACAGTCAGGCTTTGAGCACTCAGTGAGTTACACAGCAGTTCTGCTATACGACCTGCCACTGATTGCAGAAGTCATAAACAATGTATGAGTCAAAATGGAGGCCCAGTGTGGGGAGGGATTGTGTTGTATTAATGAGTGAGTGTAGCTGCTGAGCCATGCGCTGGGAGAAGAGGCTGTAGAGCACTGGAGAACCATTAGCGCTGTCCACGGGACAGAGGAGGGGAGAGGAGAGAAAAAAGGAGAGGAGGCTGGAGGACTGCACTTGCTGTGTTTGGAACTCTGGTATGTGTTTGGCCTCAACAAGAGGAAAGAAGAAGAGACTCTTCAGTCTCATAACATCAACATTTTGCTCTTCTCTTCTCTTCTCCTCTCCTGTAGGTCTGGAGCCAGTGGCAGAGCAGAGGAGGTTCCAGTCAGGTAGCTCAATAGATCAGGGGTTCTCAAATGTTTTGGGGCCGTGGACCCCTTTTGTGTTAGCAATTTCATCAGGGACCCCCTCATAATCAGAACACAACTCGAGTGAGATAAAAAATATCATATAAGGAGTTTTACCATGACTGGCAGCGCATGGCCGGACGAACCAAGTCTCGGGCCCTAGGAAGGAACATTTTAAAGGCCGCCTCTTGGCATCGGAGAGAAAATGTTGCAGTTTTCAAGCTAATTTCCTGCAATTCTACACATTTTGCCATGAGGCAGAGAGAAAACCTTGCAGTTTTAAAGCTTAAAGTAACTGTCCAGTGTTTCCAGATTTCTATTAAATATTACCTATAATTAATTACAATATGAGTAAAATAGTTTTCCTTAAGAAGGTTAAAAAGCAGCTTTTATGTGTTGGAATGGTGTGGGCTTAACCCAAGAATAGAATGGTGTGGGCTTAACCCAAGAATAGAATGGTGTGGGAATATACCAGTCATTAGAAATCTTCATGTGAGTAAAAATCATTTTTGAAACGGTATGTTAGATATACAGCATTTTAAAAAATGCTTTGGCCACAAATACGAGTATATGACGAGTCAACAACATTATTTGTGAATTAGTTAACAGAATACGAACCTTTAAAAGTGAGATTTTCACTGGACAGTTACTTTAAATTACTGTGTATTTATGAGAAAATATACATATATATAATAATTGGGAATACAATAAGTATTGAGTTGAAAAATGTATAATTGGTGGAGTACTGTGGATACCAATATCCCTGTGAGCCTCCCATGCCCATGTTGCCCAAGGTTAAGAAAATAAATTGTAGATTCATAATATTACATTGTATATCCCTTGGCCAAAATTAGTTTAATCTGTTTTTGTTAGTAATATTCATACAAATAATAACAAACAAAAAAATATATACACTACCGGTCAAAAGTTTTAGAACACCTACTCATTCAAGGGTTTTTCTTTATTTTTACTATTTTCTACATTGTAGAATAATAGTGAAGACATCAAAACTATGAAATAGCACATATGGAATCATGTAGTAACAAAACAAGTGTTAAACAAATCAAAATATATTTTAGATTTTAGATTCTTCAAAGTAGCCACCCTTTGCCTTGATGACAGTTTTGCACACTCTTGACATTCTCTCAACCAGCTTCACCTGGAATGCTTTTCCAACAGTCTTGAAGGAGTTCCCACATATGCTGAGCACTTGTTGGCTGCTTTTCCTTCACTCTGCGGTCCAACTCATCCCAAACCATCTCAACTGGGTTGAGGTCGGGTGATTGCGGAGGCCAGGTCATCTGATGCAGCACTCCATCACTCTCCTTCTTGGTCAAATATCCCTTACACAGCCTGGAGGTGTGTTGGGTCATTGTCCTGTTGAAAAACAAATGATAGTCCCACTAAGAGCAAACCAGATGGGATGGCGTATCCCTGCAGAATGCTGTGGTAGCCATGCTGGTAAAGTGTGCCTTGAATTCTAAATAAATCACTGACAGTGTCACCAGCAAAGCACCCCCACACCATCACACCTCCTCCTCTATGCTTCACGGTGGGAACCACACATGCGGAGATCATCCATTCACCTACTCTGCGTCTCACAAAGACACGGCGGTTGGAACCAAAAATCTCAAATTTGGACTCATCAGACCAAAGGACAGATTTCAACTAGTCTAATGTCCATTGCTTGTGTTTCTTGGCCATAGGCAAGTCTCTTATTATTGGTGTCCTTTAGTAGCGGTTTCTTTGCAGCAATTCGACCACGAAGGCCTGATTCCCGCAGTCTCCTCTGAACAGTTGATGTTGAGATGTGTCTGTTACTTGAACTCTGTGAAGCATTTATTTGAGCTGCAATCTGAGGAACTCTAATGATCTTATCCTCTTCAGCAGAGGTAACTCTGGGTCTTCCTTTCCTGTGGTGGTCCTCATGAGAGCCAGTTTCATCATAGCGCTTGATGGTTTTTGCGACTGCACTTGAAGAAACGTTAAAAGTTCTTGAACATTTCCGGATTGACTGACCTTCATGTCTTAAAGTAATGATGGACTGTCGTTTCTCTTGTCACACCACAACTGATTGGCTCAAATGCATTAAGAAGGAAGGAAATTCCACAAATTAACTTTTAACAAAGGCACACCTGTTAATTGAACTGCATTCCAGGTGACTACCTCATGAAGCCGGATGAGAGAATGCCAAGTGTGTGCAAAGCTGTCATCAAGGCATAGGGTGGCTACTTTGAAGAATATCAAATATCAAATATATTTAGATTTGTTTCACTTTTTTGGTTACTACACGATTCCATATGTGTTATTTCATAGTTTTGATGTCTTCACTATTATTCTACAAAGTAGAAAATAGTACAAGTAAAAAAAAAAAACTTGAATGAGTAGGTGTGTCCAAACTTTTCACTTAAATATTTTGTCTTGCAAATTTACCCTCTGAATGGCACACATACACAATCCATGTCTCAATTGTCTCAAGCAATGTTCCCCTCTAATTTTGTTTCATCACTGAGCAAATTTCAGGTCTGCTGAACGCAAACTTGAGCGTTGTGAAAATTCTATGCAACTTCTGGCACGAGTTTACTGTGAACACTGAGGCTGTACCCACTTTAAGTTAGTTTTAACAGTGGCTAAGTAGGCTACTGTGGCTATTTGATCATAATGTAGGCCTACCAGAGTAGCCTACCATCAAAAACAATGGAGAAAATGCATCCCATAACATTTGGAAATAGCTGTTCTATCGTTCAGCCTACAGTAGCGGCCAATGTGTAGTGTTCAATGTAGGCCTACATTCCATGAGACTTTTGAAAAAACATGCAGGGCTTGACATTTAACCTGTTTATCCACTTGTCCTTCAGACAAGGATGTGACTGAATATGTTGTTGTGTTGTTTGATGCAAGAAACCACTTTACAAAATAAAATGCATCATTATTCCCATACCATTATTACAGAGAATCAGACAAATTATGCTACCCTCTGCCTATTGGCTACTTATCTTATTCAAGCCTGTCTCAAAACACAACACTGCCCCTTTAAGACAAAAAAAAGCTCTTTACCTGACTCGCTATTCAAAGATGTCTAGAAATGCAAATGTTTTGTGCTCTTGTAGGAAGCAATCACTCCCCCATTGCTGACTACAAATGATCTGGGCTAATAACTCACTAACTAGCAAAGGATATGAACAAATGTACAAATGTGCACACGTCGCTACATATAGCTTTCGCTTTGATCTCAAAACAAGCGCATCTACTCACGACCGCTCATGCTGTAAAAATAGACCAGTTCAAAGTGAATGGCACAGATCCATATATGGCAATGGTCTATTTGCATATAGGCCTACTGCAGCTCTGATTGGTTATGGTGCACCGGTCTGTGTAGAGTATGAGCCTGAGTCCTGCCTGTCAATGCAATAGAATCCTACTCTGATGTGTTCTGCCTACAACAAAATATTTTGCAAAGTTAGTTTTGCATTCCAAGTCTTGCATAGTTCATTTTGTTTTGGTATGTTGCATTGAAAATGGCTAATATTGCGTTGATTCGATCACAATTCCCACAGTAAAGGGAAATGTTGATAGTGTTAACTAACAGGGAAAACTCTAGAAAGTTGAGTGAAGTTCAATCTTGTGCTTCTCTGCGAGCGCTGATATTTCTACTGCGTGGCAGTCCCGGGGGAGCTAAACGCCCGGCGTAGCTTAGAGGGAACATTGGTCTCAAGGCTTAAAAATCCTCCTTTAACCTGCCTCCTTCCCTTTAGCTACACTGATTGAAGTGGATTTAATAAGTAACCAATTAGGGATCATAGGTTTCACCTGGTATCACCTGGTCAGTCTATGTCATGGACAGAGCATAATGTTTTGTACACTCAGTGTATATTGAGATCTGGTTGCGTACCCCCTGCAGTACCTGCACCCAACTTTGAGAACCCGTGCAATTTAGGACACTGGGCTGACAGCAACACTGTCTCCTCTGTCTGCCTCTGTCACAGCAGCTCATCTTAACCACAGCAGACGCTGGGGCATCAGGCTCCACAGTGGGCTGCTGCATTCTGGCTGCACCGCTGATCTGTCTACAGCTCACACTGAGGCATAAGACCTTGGGGCTGAATTTAGCCTCTCCCACCAGCTCAGGGCTGGGCAATCCATACGGCCTGCATGTCACTGAGTATTAGCCAGGTACAGAGACGCCGTGGCTCCCCTCCCCGCTGTATGCTCCACCTCCCCTCCCCTCCCCTCCCAACCCACCCACACACACACTGGGCTGGAGATCCCTTATCCATTAGACCCTGTGTGGCTCCGAATAGACACACAGCCTGCAGAGCCTTGTTAGGACAGCCAACAACACAATGCAGTGGGCTCTGACTGCAGCATGTGTTTACAGAGAAAGGAGAGACACGGTAGAGCAGTGGAGCTGATCTGGGACCAGGCTGCAGGGACTACTCTAGGTCTACATATAACTACACAGAGCAGTGGAGCTGATTTGGGACAAGCCTGCAGGGCTACACCGAGATACATAGGTTGTGACACCGCGCTGCAGATTGACGTCAGACCTGCAGTATCGCCAGAGTTAGTGATGACAGAACCATGGCCCGGAGAGAAGTGCTGTGTGAGTGTGCAGATGATGCCGCTCGAAATACCCTATTTTAAGGCCCATGACTCGTGGAATGACACTGCCTCCACAAGTCCATTGGGTTAATGAGCAGCCTTTTCAATTAGAGACAATCTGTGAGTCTGTGTGGCGTCAGGTTCCCCATCTTCTTACAGGTAGACACCCCACCCTCTCTATACACCCTCAATCGTTCTCTCTCTCTCTTTCTTCCCCTGGGAGCACTCGCCTGGATCAGAGTTCATAACCCATCTCTTCTTTTGTTTTATTTTTTATCAGCTTTAATATTGCAGATAGATTGTAACTTCCATCAATGTAACTGTCTGCATCACTTCCAATCCCCCATATGTTTTTTTCCCGCAAATAAATATATATATATATATACAGTGGGGAGAACAAGTATTTGATACACTGCCGATTTTGCAGGTTTTCCTACTTACAAAGCATGTAGAGGTCTGTAATATTTATCATAGGTACACTTCAACTGTGAGAGACGGAATCTAAAACAAAAATCCAGAAAATCACATTGTATGATTTTTAAGTTATTAATTTGCATTTTATTGCATGACATAAGTATTTGATCACCTACCAACCAGTAAGAATTCCGGCTCTCACAGACCTGTTAGTTTTTCTTTAAGAAGCCCTCCTGTTCTCCACTCATTACCTGTATTAACTGCACCTGTTTGAACTCGTTACCTGTATAAAAGACACCTGTCCACACACTCAATCAAACAGACTCCAACCTCTCCACAATGGCCAAGACCAGAGAGCTGTGTAAGGACATCAGGGATAAAATTGTAGACCTACACAAGGCTGGGATGGGCTACAGGACAATAGGCAAGCAGCTTGGTGAGAAGGCAACAACTGTTGGCGCAAATATCAGAAAATGGAAGAAGTTCAAGATGACGGTCAATCACCCTCGGTCTGGGGCTCCATGCAAGACCTCACCTCGTGGGGCATTAATGATCATGAGGAAGGTGAGGGATCAGCCCAGAACTACACGGCAGGACCTGGTCAATGACCTGAAGAGAGCTGGGACCACAGTCTCAAAGAAAACCATTAGTAACACACTACGCCGTCATGGATTAAAATCCTGCAGCGCACGCAAGATCCCCCTGCTCAAGCCAGCGCATGTCTAGGCCCGTCTGAAGTTTGCCAATGACCATCTGGATGATCTCTCTGAACTCCATTCGCTGTGTTTGGAGGAAGAAGAAGGATGAGTACAACCCCAAGAACACCATCCCAACTGTGAAGCATGGAGGTGGAAACATCATTCTTTGGGGATGCTTTTCTGCAAAGGGGACAGGACGACTGCACCGTATTGAGGCGAGATCTTGGCCAACAACCTCCTTCCCTCAGTAAGAGCATTAAAGATGGGTCGTGGCTGGGTCTTCCAGCATGACAACGTCCCGAAACACACAGCCAGGGCAACTAAGGAGTGGCTCCGTAAGAAGCATCTCAAGGTCCTGGAGTGGCCTAGCCAGTCTCCAGACCTGAACCCAATAGAAAATCTTTGGAGGGAGCTGAAAGTCCGTATTGTCCAGCGTAGGCCCCGAAACCTGAAGGATCTGGAGAAGGTCTGTATGGAGAAGTGGGCCAAAATACATGCTGCAGTGTGTGCAAACCTGGTCAAGACCTACAGGAAACGTATGATCTCTGTAATTGCAAACAAAGGTTTCTGTACCAAATATTAAGTTCTGCTTTTCTGATGTATCAAATACTTATATCATGCAATAAAATGCAAATTAATAACTTAAAAATCATACAATGTGATTTTCTGGATTTTTGTTTTAGATTCCGTCTCTCACAGGTGAAGTGTACCTATGATAAAAATTACAGACCTCTACATGCTTTGTAAGTAGGAAAACCTGCAAAATCGGCAGTGTATCAAATACTTGTTCTCCCCACTGTGTGTGTATATATATATATATATATATATATATATATATATATATATACATATATACAGTGAGGGAAAAAAGTATTTGATCCCCTGCTGATTTTGTACGTTTGCCCACTGACAAAGAAATTATCAGTCTCTAATTTTAATGGTAGGTTTATTTGAACAGTGAGAGACAGAATAACAACAAAAAAATCCAGAAAAAGGCATGTCAAAAATGTTATAAATTGATTTGCATTTTAATGAGGGAAATAAGTATTTGACCCCCTCTCAATCAGAAAGATTTCTGGCTCCCAGGTGTCTTTTATACAGGTAACGAGCTGAGATTAGGAGCACACTCTTAAAAGGAGTGCTCTTAATCTCAGCTTGTTACCTGTATAAAAGACACCTGTCCACAGAAGCAATCAATCAATCAGATTCCAAACTCTCCATCATGGCCAAGACCAAAGAGCTCTCCAAGGATGTCAGGGACAAGATTGTAGACCTACACAAGGCTGGAATGGGCTACAAGACCATCGCCAAGCAGCTTGGTGAGAAGGTGACAACAGTTTTATTCACAAATGGAAGAAACACAAAAGAACTGTCAATCTCCCTCGGCCTGGGGCTCCATGCAAGATCTCACCTCGTGGAGTTGCAATGATCATGAGACCGGTGAGGAATCAGCCCAGAACTACACGGGAGGATCTTGTCAATGATCTCAAGGCAGCTGGGACCATAGTCACCAAGAAAACAATTGGTAACACACTACGCCGTGAAGGACTGAAATCCTGCAGCGCCCGCAAGGTCCCCCTGCTCAAGAAAGCACATATACAAGGCCGTCTGAAGTTTGTCAATGAACATCTGAATGATTCAGAGGAGAACTGGGTGAAAGTGTTGTGGACAGATGAGACCAAAACCGAGCTCTTTGGCATCAACTCAACTCGCCGTGTTTGGAGGAGGAGGAATGCTGCCTATGACCCCAAGAACACCATCCCCACCGTCAAACATGGAGGTGGAAACATTATGCTTTGGGGGTGTTTTTCTGCTAAGGGGACAGGAAAACTTCACCGCATCAAAGGGACGATGGACGGGGCCATGCACCCTCATATCTTGGGTGAGAACCTCCTTCCCTCAGCCAGGGCATTGAAAATGGGTTGTGGATGGGTATTCCAGCATGACAATGACACAAAACTCACGGCCAAGGCAACAAAAGAGTGGCTCAAGAAGAAGCACATTAAGGTCCTGGAGTGGCCTAGCCAGTCTCCAGACCTTAATCCCATAGAAAATCTGTGGAGGGAGCTGAATGATCGAGTTGCCAAACGTCAGCCTCGAAACCTTAATGACTTGGAGAAGATCTGCAAAGAGTAGTGGAACAAAATCGATTTTTGTTTTAGATTCCGTCTCTCACAGTTGAAGTGTACCTATGATAAAAATTACAGACCTCTACATGCTTTGTAAGTAGGAAAACCTGCAAAATCAGCAGTGTATCAAATACTTGTTCTCCCCACTGTACATACACAAACAGTTGAAGTCGGAAGTTTACATACACTCATTAAAACTCATTTTTCAACCACTCCACAAATTTCTTGTTAACAAACTATAGTTTTGGCTTTGTGCATGACCCAAGTAATCTTTCCAACAATTGTTTACAGACAGATTATTTCACTTATAATTCACTGTATCACAATTCCAGTGGGTCAGAAGTTTACATACACTAAGTTGACTGTGCCTTAAAACAGCTTGGAAAATTCCAGAAAATGATGTCATGGCTTTAGAAGCTTCTGATAGGCTAATTGACATCATTTGAGTCAATTGGAGGTGTACCTGTGGATGTATTTCAAGGCCTACCTTCAACCTCAGTGCCTCTTTGCTTGACATCATAGGAAAATCAAAAGAAATCAGCCAAGATCTCAGAAAAAAAATTGTAGACCTCCACAAGTCTGGTTCATCCTTGGGAGGAATTTCCAAACGCCTGAAGGTACCACATTCATCTGTACAAACAATAGTACGCAAGTATAAACACCATGGGACCACGCAGCCGTCATACCGCTCAGGAAGGAGACGCGTTCTGTCTCCTAGAGATGAACGTAATTTGGTGCGAAAAGTGCAAATCAATCCCAGAACAACAGCAAAGGACCTTGTGAAGATGCTGGAGGAAACAGGTACAAAAGTATCTATATCCACAGTAAAACGAGTCCTATATCGACATAACCTAAAAGGCTGCTCAGCAAGGAAGAAGCCACTGCTCCAAAACCGCCATAAAAAAGCCAAACTACGGTTTGCAACTGCACATGAGGACTAAGATCTTACTTTTTGGAGAAATGTCCTCTGGTCTGATGAAACAAAAATAGAACTGTTTGGCCATAATGACCATTGTTATGTTTGGAGGAAAAAGTGGAAGGCTTGCAAGCCGAAGAACACCATCCCAACTGTGAAGCACGGGGGTGGCAGCATCATGCTGTGGAGGTGCTTTGCTGCAGGAGGGACTGGTGCACTTCACAAAATAGAGGGCATTATGAGGAAGGAAAATTATACATTTACATTTACATTTTTGTCATTTAGCAGACGCTCTTATCCAGAACGACTTACAGTTAGTGAGTGCATACATTTATTTTTTTCATACTGGCCCCCCGTGGGAATCGAACCCACAGCCCTGGCATTACAAACGCCATGCTCTACCAACTGAGCTACATCCCTGCCGGCCATTCCCTCCCCTACCCTGGACGACGCTGGGCCAATTGTGCGCCGCCCCATGGGTCTCCCGGTCGCAGTGGATATATTGAAGCAACATCTCAAGACATCAGTCAGGAAGTTAAAGCTTGGTCGCAAATGGGTCTTCCAAATGGACAATAACCCCAAGCATACTTCTAAAGTTGTGGCAAAATGGCTTAAGGACAACAAAGTCAAGGTATTGGAGTGGCCATCACAAAGCCCTGACCTCAATCCTATAGACAATTTGTGGGCAGAACTGAACAATCGTGTGCGAGCAAGGAGGCCTACAAACCTGACTCAGTTACACCAGCTCTGTCAAGAGGAATGGGCCAAAATTCACCCAACTTATAGTGGGAAGCTTGTGGAAGGCTACCCGAAACATTTGACCCAAGTTAAACAATTTAAAGGCAATGCTACCAAATACTAATTGAGTGTATGTAAACTTCTGACTCACTGGGAATGTGATGAAAGAAATAAAAGCTGAAATAAATTATTCTCTCTACTATTATTCTGACATTTCACATTCTTAAAATAAAGTGCTGATCCTAACTGACCTAAGACACATAATTTTTATTAGGATTAAATGTCAGGAATTGTGAAAAACTGAGTTGAAATGTATTTGACTAAGGTGTATGTAAACTTCCGACTTCAACTGTACATACAGTCGTGGTCAAACGTTTTGAGAATGACACAAATACTAATTTTCACAAAGTCTGCTGCCTCAGTTTTGATGATGGCAATTTCCATATACTCCAGAATGTCATGAAGAGTGATCAGATGAATTGCAATTAATTGCAAACTCCCTCTTTGCCATGAAAATGAACTTAATCCCCAAAAAACATTTCCACTGCATTTCATCCCTGCCACAAAAGGACCAGCTGCCATCATGTCAGTGATTCTCTCGTTAACACAGGTGAGAGTGTTGACGAGGACAAGGCTGGAGATCACTCTGTCATGCTGATTGAGTTAGAATAACAGACTGGAAGCTTTAAAAGGAGGGTGGTGCTTGAAATCATTGTTCTTCCTCTGTTAACCATGGTTACCTGCAAGGAAACATGTGCCGTCATCATTGCTTTGCACAAAAAGGGCTTCACAGGCAAGGATATTGCTGCTAGTAAGATTGCAGCTAAATCAACCATTTATCGGATCATCAAGAACTTCAAGGAGAGAGGTTCAATTGTTGTGAAGAAGGCGTCAGGGCGCCCAAGAAAGTCCAGCAAGCGCCAGGACCGTCTCCTAAAGTTGATTCAGCTGCGGGATCGGGGCACCACCAGTGCAGAGCTTGCTCAGGAATGACAGCAGGCAGGTGCGTGTGCATCTGCATGCACAGTGAGGCAAATACTTTTGGAGGATGGCCTGGTGTCAAGAAGGGCAGCAAAGAAGCCACTTCTCTCCAGGAAAAACATCAGGGCAGACTGATATTCTGCAAAAGGTACAGGGATTGGACTGCTGAGGACTGGGGTAAAGTCATTTTCTCTGATGAATCCCCTTTCCGATTGTTTGGGGCATCCGGAAAACACCTTGTCCGGAGAAGACAAGGTGAGCGCTACCATCAGTCCTGTATCATTCCAACAGTAAAGCATCCTGAGACCATTCATGTGTGGGGTTGCTTCTCAGCCAAGGGAGTGGGCTCACTCACAATTTTGCCTAAGAACACAGCCATGAATAAAGAATGGTACCAACACATCATCCGAGAGCAACTTCTCCCAACCGTCCAAGAACAGTTTGGTGACAAACAATGCCTTTTCCAGCATGATGGAGCACCTTGCCATAAGGCAAAAGTGATAACTAAGTGGCTCGGGGAACAAAATATCAAAATTTTGGGTCCATGGGCAGGAAACTCCCCAGACCTTAATCCCATTGGGAACTTGTGGTCGATCCTCAAGAGGCGGGTGGATAAACAAAAACCCAAAAATTCTGACAAACTCCAAGCATTGATTATGCAAGAATGGGCTGCCATCAGTCAGGATGTGGCCCAGAAGTGAATTGACAGCATGCCAGGGCGGATTGCAGAGGTCTTGAAAAAGAAGGGTCAACACAGCAAATATTGACTCTTTGCATAAACTTAATGTAATTGTCAATAAAAGCCTTTGACACTTATGGAATGCTTGTAATTATACTTCAGTATACCATAGTAACATCTGACAAAAATATCTCATAACACTGAAGCAGCGAACTTTGTGAAGACCAATACTTGTGTCATTCTCAAAACTTTTGACAACGACTGTACATATACACATACAGTGAGGGAACTGCTGATTTTGTACGTTTGCCCACTGACAAAGACATGATCAGTCTATAATTTTAATGGTAGGTTTATTTGAACAGTGAGAGACAGAATAACAACAAAAAAATCCAGAAAAAACGCATATCAAAAATGTTATAAATTGATTTGCATTTTAATGAGGGAAATAAGTATTTGACCCCTCTGCAAAACATGACTTAGTACTTGGTGGCAAAACCCTTGTTGGCAATCACAGAGTTCAGACGTTTCTTGTAGTTGGCCAACAGGTTTGCACACATCTCAGGAGGGATTTTGTCCCACTCCTCTTTGCAGATCTTCTCCAAGTCATTAAGGTTTCGAGGCTGACGTTTGGCAACTCGAACCTTCAACTCCCTCCAGATGTTCTATGGGATTAAGGTCTGGAGACTGGCTAGGCCACTCCAGGACCATAATGTGCTTCTTCTTGAGCCACTCCTTTGTTGCCTTGGACGTGTGTTTTGGGTCATTGTCATGCTGGAATACCCATCCACGACCCATTTTCAATGCCCTGGCTGAGGGAAACACCCCCAAAGCATAATATTTCCACCACCATGTTTACGGTGGGGATGGTGTTCTTTGAGTCATAGGCAGCATTCCTCCTCCTCCAAACACGGTGAGTTGAGTTGATGCCAAAGAGCTCCATTTTGGTCTCATCTGACCACAACACTTTCACCCAGTTCTCCTCTGAATCATTCAGATGTTCATTAGCAAACTTCAGACAGCCCTGTATATTTGCTTTCTTGAGCAGGGGGACCTTGCGGGCGCTGCAGGATTTCAGTCCTTCACGGCGTAGTGTGTTACCAATTGTTTTCTTGGTGACTATGGTCCCAGCTGCCTTGAGATCATTGACAAGATCCTCCCGTGTAGTTGTGGGCTGATTCCTCACCGTTCTCATGATCATTGCAACTCCACGAGGTGAGATCTTGCATGGAGCCCCAGGCCGAGGGAGATTGACAGTTATTTTGTGTTTCTTCCATTTGCGAATAATCGCACCAACTGTTGTCACCTTCTCACCAAGCTCCTTGGCGATGGTCTGTAGCCCATTCCAGCCTTGTGTAGGTCTACAATCTTGTCCCTGACATCCTTGGAGAGCTCTTTGGTCTTGGCCATGGTGGAGAGTTTGGAATCTGATTGATTGATTGCTTGTGTGGACAGGTGTCTTTTATACAGCTAACAAGCAGAGATTAGGAGCACTCCCTTTAAGAGTGTGCTCCTAATCTCAGCTCGTTACCTGTATAAAAGACACCTGGGAGCCAGAAATCTTTCTGATTGAGAGGGGGTCAAATAGTTATTTCCCTTATTAAAATGCAAATCAATTTATAACATTTTTGACATGCGTTTTTCTGGATTTCTTTGTTGTTATTCTGTCTCTCACTGTTCAAATAAACCTACCATTAAAATTATAGACTGATAATGTCTTTGTCAGTGGGCAAACATACAAAATCAGCTGGGGATCAAATACTTTTTTCCCTCACTGTACATACATATAAATACATACAGTGGCTTGCGAAAGTATTCACCCCCTTGGCATTTTTCCTATTTTGTTGCCTTACAACCTGGAATTAAAATGGATTTTTGGGGGTTTGTATCATTTGATTTACACAACATGCCTACCACTTTGAAGATGCAAAATATGTTTTATTGTTCTTCTTCCATATGTTTGGGAAGTCTCCCACATGTCTTTTGGCGAACACCAAACGTGTTTGCTTATTTTTTTCTTTAAGCAATGGCTTTTTTCTGGCCAGTCTTCCATAAAGCCCAGCTCTGTGGAGTGTACGGCTTAAAGTGGTCCTATGAATAGATACTCCAATCACCGCTGTGGAGCTTTGCAGCTCCTTCAGGGTTATCTTTGGTCTCTTTGTTGCCTCTTTAATTAATGCCCTCCTTGCCTGGTCCGTGAGTTTTGGTGGGCGGCCCTCTCTTGGCAGGTTTGTTGTGGTGCCATATTCTTTCAATTTTTTAATAATGGATTGAATGGTGCTCCGTGGGATGTTCAAAGTTTTGGATATTTTTTTATAACCCAACCCTGATCTGTACTTCTCCATAACGTTGTCCTTGACCTGTTTGGAGAGCTCCTTGGTCTTCATGGTGCCGCTTGCTTGGTGGTGCCCCTTGCTTAGTGGTGTTGCAGACTCTGGGGCCTTTCAGAACAGGTGTATATATACTGAGATCATGTGACAGATCATGTGACACTTAGATTGCACACAGGTGGACTTTATTTAACTAATTATGTGACTTCTGAAGGTAATTGGTTGCACCAGATCTTATTTAGGGGCTTCATAGCAAAGGGGTGAATACATATGCACACACCACTTTTCCATTATTTATTTTTTAGAATTGTTTGAAACAAGTTATTCACCAATTTGGACTATTTTGTGTATGTCCATTACATGAAATCCAAATAAAAATCAATTTAAATTACAGGTTGTAATGCAACAAAATACAAAAAACGGCAAGGGGGATGAATACTTTTGCAAGGCACTGTATACATACATATAAATACATATCTTAAAAAAAAAAAAAAAATCCTTTATTACTTTCCAACCCCACCACCCCTCCCCTAATTGGAGTGAACTAGTGAACAACAACGCTTAGGCCTCTACTTCTTATACATACTATATACATTTTATGGACACAGTCAATTTTACAATAATTATATTTTGTTTGATTTTTTCCGATCATTTTCATGATGTCCATCCGGTTTGCCTCTACATGCCATATCCTCCAAACTGTGCTCTTTCACAAAGTTCTCAACCTATATACTTATTTTGGATTTTGTTGTTATTATTAGTCCCAACCTTCAGCTCCATTCAACCCCTCTCATCTATCTCTTAACACCATCCATAGTGAATTTCTACTTGCCATATATTTCTCAACTGTACTGTGATGTTTCACAAAAGTTCTGAACCATTCTATTCTCATTGTTTCTACACATTGTAAATTGAAAATAAACATTTTTGCTAAAAGTATTATTATATTATTGATCAATTGACTATGACTTTTCAGATCACCCAGTAATGCTATCTGCAGGGTTAGCTCCAGTTATATATTGCAATCATTCAGCCATTCCTGGACCTGTGACCAAAAACAAGCTACAAATGGACAGTATCAAAACATATGATCTAATGATTCTTTCTCTTCGCAGCAAAATCTGCAGAGCTGGGAAGATTGTATCCCCCATATAAATAACATTATATTGGTTGCAAGAATTTTGTGTAATAATTTAAATGGAAAAATTATACGTTTTGAATACGGAATCGTTTTGTGTATCAGTTCATAAACCATTTGCCATGGAATTGGTATGTAAAAAATCTCTTCCCAACTATTTTGCAATTTATATGGGACTGCTGTCAATCCGTTGGTCCTTAAATGAAACTGGTATACTTTTTTATTTATCCCAATTTTCTTTAACCAATTATGGTCTTTAATGCAGGGCCAACAGACAAGTTCCTTACTTTTTCCCCCTTCTACTTTCCTCTTCCATTTTAGCGGTAATGCTGCAATTATTTGGTTGTAATTTTGGGTAGAGCAGACATTTCCATATGTTTTTGTTAGCTGCATGTGCGACATAACTCCACCAGTTCTACCTATGATATCATTTACGAAGATTATACCTTTTTAAAACATTTTTTCCAAAAATAATGGTTTTTTATCAATTAGTATATTTTAGTTTAACCACAATTTTTGTTGCATTATTTGTTCTGTCGTTTCTGGAGGATTAAATTGAAATTGCAACCAACTTTCTATGGCTTGTCTTAGAAATAGTGATATTTGGGAGATAATTTCCTTTTCAAATAACTGAAAGTGAGAGGTTGTAATCTGAATAAAGGGAAAAAGGCCATTCTTGAACATTGGGTGAGACAATCTTACTAATTTGCTAGAGAACCAGTTCGGATTTAAGGATAACTTTGTATGACTGAAGCTTTTAGTGATAGGTCTAATCCTTTAATATTTAATCATTTCTGTACTCCGAATTCATTATATAAATAGGCCCGTTTAACTTTGTCTGGCTTGCCGTTCCAAATAAAATGTCACGCCCTGGCTCTGGGACTCTTATATGTTGAGCCAGGGTGTGTAGTTTCTATGTGTTTGTGTTCTGTGGTTAAGTTCTAGTGCTTGTGTTTCTATGTTGGCCGGGGTGGTTCTCAATCAGAGGCAACGTGAATCAGCTGTTGCTTGTTGTCTCTGATTGGGAACCATACTTCATTTGTGGGATCTTGTTCCGTTTGGTTTGTGTAACCGTAGGACTTCACGTTTCGTATCGCTTGTTGTTTTGTTCGTGTGATCATTCAAATTAAAAGTATGTTCACATTCCACGCTGCGCCTTGGTCCTCTGTGTATGACGATCGTGACAGAAGATCCCACCATATCTGGACCAAGCAGCGTGTCCAGGAGCCAACGCCAGAGAGGGCTCTAAAGGACATCAACCTCGACTGGGTCAAGCCGCGGGAGGAGGAGAGAGGCTGGACTTGGGAGCAGAGGAGCGAGAGTCTGGCGAGAGCCATGGAGGCCTGGCCCACGGGGAGGAGAGACGCCCAGAATTTTTTTAGGGGGGGGCTCACACCGTGGACGACGGGGCAGCAGGAGGCCGGGATAGAGTGGTTCAGCGGGTTGGTAAAGGAGGCCGCCAGGTTACGGGAGTCACTGGTCACCAGGGGGAAATAGAATGTAGAGGCACGGCGAGAGGTACTGGGGTGTGTTGCCAGTCCGGTCCGGCCCGTTCCTGATCCACGCGTAGGGCCAGTGGTGTGTGTCCCCAGTACGGTCCGGCTTGTTCCTGTCCCTCGCACCGAGCCTGTGGTGCGCGTCGCCAGCCCGGTCCGGCATGTTCTTGCCCCTCGCACCAAGCCTGTGGTGCGCGTCGTCAGCCCGGTCCGGCCTGTTCCTGCTCCCCGCACCAAGCCAGTGGTGCGCTTCGTCAGCCCGGTTCGGCCCGTCCCTGCTCCCCGCACCAAGCCTGTGGTGCGCGTCGTCAGCCCGGTCCTGCCTGTTCCTGCTCCCCGCACCAAGCCAGTGGTGCGCTTCGTCAGCCCGGTCCGGCCTGTTCCTGCTCCCCGCACCAAGCCAATGGTGCGCGTCGTCAGCCCGGTCCGGCCTGTTCCTGCTCCCCGCACCAAGCCAGTGGTGCGCTTCGTCAGCCCGGTTCGGCCCGTCCCTGCTCCCCGCACCAAGCCAATGGTGCGCGTCGTCAGCCCGGTCCGGCCCGTCCCTGCTCCCCGCACCAAGCCTGTGGTGCGCGTCGTCAGTCCGGCACAGCCCGTGCCTGTTCCACCGGTGCCTGGTCCGGCACCGGTCAGCTGCTCCACTCCGGAGCTAGAGCAATCCGCTCCACCAGTGTTCAGTCCAGCTCCGGCCAGCAGGGCCAGACCGGACCAGGGGCGCTTTGGGGGGTTGGTTGGAGGGTGGGGGTCAAGCCCGGAGCCGGAACCGCCTCCGAGGAGGAATGCCCACCCGGCCCTCCCCTGTTCGGTTTATGTTTGGCCCGGTCGCAGTCCGCGCCTTTGGGGGGGGGGTACTGTCACGCCCTGGCTCTGGGACTCTTATATGTTGAGCCAGGGTGTGTAGTTTCTATGTGTTTGTGTTCTGTGGTTAAGTTCTAGTGCTTGTGTTTCGATGTTGGCCGGGGTGGTTCTCAATCAGAGGCAACGTGAATCAGCTGTTGCTTGTTGTCTCTGATTGGGAACCATACTTAGGCAGCCGTTTGGGCATTGTCATTTGTGGGATCTTGTTCCGTTTGGTTTGTGTAACCGTAGGACTTCACGTTTCGTATCGTTTGTTGTTTTGTTCGTGTGATCATTCAAATTAAAAGTATGTTCGCATTCCACGCTGCGCCTTGGTCCTCTGTGTATGACGATCGTGACATAAAATGGAATATTTATTTCTCATATAATTTAAAAAACTGTTCGCTAGGCGTAGGCAAGACCATAAGCAAATAGGTAAACTGGGATAATACTAAAGAGTTAATCAGGGTGATTTTTCCACAAATAGACAGGTATTTACCTTTCCATGGTAGCAAGATCTTATCTATTTTTGCTAACTTTCTATTAAAATGCATTGGTGTGAGATCATTTATTTCTATTGGGATATGTATTCCGAGTATATCCACATCACCATCAGACATAACCCCTCTCTTCTTTCCTCTCCTCTCATCTCATCCCCATACCTACACATAGAGTCCCCCCCCCCCCCCACACACAATCTACACTAAGTAATCCAGATGCTGTAAATAGCTGGCTGGAATGGATGGCTGAGTAGTTGGCTATGGCGAGGTGTCTACCCATCAGTACCATCCATATGGATGTGCATTTATCACCCTCCATCCTCCACCATCTCTTTCCACATCACACGTCAGGATGTGAAGTCCCTGCAGCGCCTCCTTTTAATGAGAACACTGGCCTGGGGTCAGGGTGTGTGGATGCATTTTGTTTGTGAGTGTGTATGTGTGTGTGGGCATTTGATTGTACATACATTATGCATGGCTATGTTTGATGTTTGATAGATATCTTATATGACTGTTTGTGTGATGTGTGTGACCGAGGTACTCTGTGTTTGTGTGTGTGTGTGTTGCGTGCCTATGTTTGCGTGAAGAAGGAGTGAAGGCGACTGGTGTATTTTCACAGCAGTTTTATGCATGTGTGTTTGTATATGTCTACATACACATCAATACACACCAGGGATTCAAACAGCAGCCATCGCTTCATCGAAATGAAAGACGGAAGGATCTTCATCTCTGAAATGGGGGAGACATCTATGCAGGAGAACACAATAACTGTTGCCAGCTTTGCATTCCTAAACATTTCTTCCAGATGGCTTATTTCCATAATGACATCGCAGCGCTTCGGCGTGCCCGAATAAAACAGAGAAAGAGAAGAAGACGAGGCGGATGTTATTTCCTCTCGCATCACCTTTGATGATGGGGGTCAGGTTGGAGGAGGTGACGCCATGGCAGCTAGGGTGGGGAAGACTCTCACACCTGACCCCTTGACCCCTGGTCAAGATTGGTACTCTGTCTCTCCGGTCTAGCCCATGCCTTTATTAAGGGATTCAGGAGGGTTTCTGGTGATCTGTATTCCCTGCTGGGTTGGAGCAAGTTTATAGTAACACAGAGAGAGATGCTCACTCCTGATTTTCAAACGCCTGTTTCTGTCCCATTGAAATGAGGAAGTGCTCTGGGCTGCTAAGTGACTGGCTGTGTTGGTGGAGGTGGTGGAGGGAGAGAGAGGGGGGACGTGGGATTGAGATACGCAGGGGGACGGACGGTACGGTAGCATACTGCGGTCTCCAGTCCTCTTATCTGCCACCGAACAGAGCTGACACGGCTGAAATATAACAGCAGGATGTGTTGACAAGGCCAGGAAACACACTGTAAAAAAATAACTCTGCCACAAAGCTGCTCCACACACACCACCTCAGTGAGATTGTAGATGTATGTGAAAGAGCCAGAGAATCTGTCCACCAGCAGATGTATTGTAACTGAAGAAGTAGCTCCTTACATTACAGTAGGTCCCCTATGCCAGCAAACCATTCTAATTTAATTTCAGATCCTACTAAAGCTATCACAGTGCCTAAAAAAAGCTTCACAATCACAATACAGGTCAAATACCAGCCTAAACCACAAAGCCACCTGCACCAAGCCAGTCCATCCAATCAAATACTGACACAAAACATCAATCAAAAAACTCAATGACTTGCGCAATACTAACGACACCATAAAACCACTCATGTATCCAAAGACAACATAGATATTAGGCAAATGAGTGCCAGTGGCCTATATGCAGCCATATGCAACACTCTCCAAGCTCCACTCTATCCCCCTCCTCTCTGTCTTACAGCGGGTGCTTCAAAACAAAATGAGCTCCACTCCCTTGGCCAAAGTCAATTTTTAACCTCCCAAGCAACCGAGATTACTGCAAATCCCTGGAAGCTACAAGGACCGAGAAAATGTGTTTTCACCTTCCATGTTCTACATCAAGGTCATGGACTATGAGAGAAGGCCAGCCTGGCGGACGAGGGCTGCCTGGAAGAGGAATACACTGTGTGGTGGTGGTGGTGGTGGTAGCGGGGAGGCAGGAGTAGATGATCGTTTTAATGGGAAAGCCAGGGGGGATTAGCTAAGAGTGAAAAGTTAACTCTCCACCATCGCCCTGCCTGACACTTCACCGCTCACTGCTGCAGCGCCCTCCTCTTCCTCCTGTCTGATCAGAAGGAGGAGGGAAACACTGCACCTGCTTTTTTAACAGCCACCCCCATCTCTTCATCTCCCATCTCTACATCTCCCCTCTCTACATCTCCCATCTCTACATCTCCCATCTCTACATCTCCCATCCCTACATCTCCCATGCCTCCACTGAGTCAATCTACCGACCAGAGATCTGCACTATAACATCAGTGTCTCATCATTAAACATCACACACCTGCACAGTAACATCAGTGTGTCATCATATAAGAGGATGGCTGGGTGCCATGGCTTTCTACCGCAGACCCACATACACCAGGAGACAGGTTTCCCCATGGGCCTGTGCTTTCATCTTTATTTGTACCTCTCCAGTCTACAATAATGACACTCTGGCAGGAGGCCTAATGGAAGTCTAATAGTCCTCTAAATAGGGGTGGCTCAGAGGGAGGGGAGAAACAGGGAGTTTGGGAGGAGATGGAGGAGAAAGCAGGGTTTTGGAGGGGGGATAGGGAGGGAGTAGAGGGAGGGAGGCAGGGGGTCTTGTGGGAGGCAGGAGGGAGAAGAGGGGGGAGGCCGGTGTATAGGGCGGAGATAGCCTTGGTGGGAGACAGGGATGGGGTCGTGGTAGGGGGGATGTAAGAAGGTGAGTTTGCCCCTCTGGTTAAGGTGCTGTGTGTGTATAATGACGGGATCGTCAGGGTTTACCCCAGGTGCACTCGTTGACATCAGGCCGTGTATGTATGAGGGGGAATAAACCGGCTGCTGATGTTTCAATCCCCTTCTCAGGGCTTAGTCACATCACTGGCTTCTCTAGCGCCTGCCAATTCACCTCCCCTCATCCCTCCATCCATCCCTCCATCCACAGGCAACCCTTTATTTATTTATTCAAGCTTTTATTAATCTATTTCAGTGCACTTACAGTGCACAGCATGAAATTCTCCAGCGTGGGCCCGTTGATTTTAATATAAACTGCCGTTCGCGTCTCCCTGCGGATGGGAAGGCAACCTGATCAATACTTGGCCTGGGGATAGAGCGTTTAACATGGAGTTTGAATTATACTTTAAAAGTTCCAATTACCCTGTCAAAGGCCTGGAGACTGGTGTCCAGAGGAGGCATTAGACTAGGCTGCTGCTGGCCGTATTAACAGCTGAACAACTGCACAGCTTTATGATGCTCTTTATATAAAGTTTATCACGGCCAACCTCTTGCATTAAAACATCTATAGGCCCTAAGTGTGTCATAAACAACATACAGTGCTTCATCATGTCACGTCTAGGGCCAGAAGATTCTGTAATATGTGAAGGTAAAATCTCCCAATAAAATTTCCCTAGAAGAGATTTGGACTATAAAAGCTTATGGAACTAATGCAAATAAAGCCAAACACTACCTCTACCATAGATAGAGTTGTATTGGTTATACAGCTCTGGAAAAAATTAAGAGACCACTGCAAATGTCTCTTAAATCAGCATCTCTACATGTATGACAGCAATTCCATTCCAGTGTCTGTTGAATTCCAACACAGGCACACGTCATTCTACTGAATTAGGTACTGATTACCTAACATAAACCAAATCTTATTTATTGAGGAAAAGTATAAAAACCACTGCTGTGGTCATCACTATCCTCTTGCAATATGACCAGCTGGATTGCAAAATCAGTGCTAATATTACCTCAAAAGTAATATAATCAAAAAATAACTATTGACCATGCCAAAGGTTTTCAGTGAGGAAAAGAAGGGTTCAATTCTGGCTTTACTGGCAGAGGGATACAGTGAGCGTCAGGTTGCTTCCATCCGTAAAATTTCAAAGACGGCGGTTCATAAAAACAAGGTCAAGCAGCAGACATTGGGGACAACAAAGCTACAGACCGGCAGAGGGCGAAAACGACTCTCTACTGACCGGGATGACCGCCAACTCATTCGAATGTCACTCAACAACCGTAGGATGACATAAAGTGACCTACAAAAAGAATGGCAAACGGCAGCTGGGGTGATGTGCACGGTGAGGACGGTTCGAAACAGGCTCCTAGGGGCAGGGCTGAAGTCGTGCAAAGCTAGAAAAAAGCCCTTCATCAATGAGAAGCAAAGAAGAGCCAGGCTGAGGTTTGCAAAAGACCATAAGGATTGGACCGTAGAGGACTGGAGTAAGGTCATCTTCTCTGATGAGTCCAATTTTCAGCTTTGCCCAACACCTGGTCGTCTAATGGTTAGACGGAGACCTGGAGAGGTCTACAAGCCACAGTGTCTCGCACCCACTGTGAAATTTGGCGGAGGATCGGTGATGATCTGGGGGTGCTTCAGCAAGGCTGGAATCAGGCAGATTTGTCTTTGTGAAGGACGTATGAATCAAGCCACGTACAAGGTTGTCCTGGAAGAAAACTTGCTTCCTTTTGCTCTGACATTGTTCCCCAACTCTGAGGATTGGTTTTTCCAGCAGGACAATGTGCCATGTCACACAGCCTGGTCAATCAAGGTGTGGATGGAGGACCACCAGGTCAAGACCTTGTCATGGCCAGCCCAATCTCCAGACCTGAACCCCATTGAAAACTTCTGGAATGTGATCAAGAGGAAGATGGATGGTCACAAGCCATCAAACAAAGCCGAGCTGCTTGAAATTTTGCGCCAGGAGTGGCATAAAGTCACCCAACATCAATGTGAAAGACTGGTGGACAGCATGCCAAGACGCATGAAAGCTGTGATTGAAAATCAGGGTTATTCCACCAAATATTGATTTCTGAACTCTTCCTAAGTTAAAACATTACTATTGTGTTGTTTAAAAATGAACATGAACTTATTTTCTTTGCATTATTCGAGGTCTGACAACACTGCATCTTTTTTGTTATCTTGACCAGTTGTCATTTTCTGCAAATAAATGCTCTAAATGACAATATTTTTATTTGGAATTTGAGAGAAATGTTGTCAGTAGTTTATAGAATAAAACAAAAATGTTATTTTTACCCAAACACATACCTATAAATAGTAAAACCAGAGAAACTGATAATTTTGCAGTGGTCTCTTATTTTTTTCCGCAGCTGTATATGCAGACAAATGTAAAGGTATTGGTATAGTAGGAAATCATCCCTGCAGACTTCCATCGGGCCCTTCTCATGTCTGAACATCTTTCATGCTGGTAGGACTGTGACGATCGTGACAAGGACCCTTCTACAAAGAAGATATTAATAATATATTGTTTCCTGGCCTTCCTCTATCCTCCTCCTCTTTCTCCCTCCCAGTCCTCCTGTCCTCCTACAGCTCTCAGCCCAGGCACCTCTGACAAATGATTACGTCTGACCCCAGGGTGGTAACACCTGTGTCCCCCCCCCCGTCCCCACTCCTGTCCCTATTTCAAAAACCTATTACAGAGATCTGAGCTGCTGTCAGACATTTCCCATTCTGCCTTATCAGTGGCGGGACTGATGTCTGGCACGGCAAACAGACTCTGTGTAAAGTGCTTAAATAAAGCATGAAATCAACAGGATGCCTGCCTGAGGCATGCTATATCACAGCACCACATCTCCCTGGCCAGAGGCCCCCACCCGCAGCCCTGCGGAGCTGCTCACCTTCACACAACATGTGCTCCATTTGGGCTCATCAACTGGAACCCACCCGGCTTCAAGTCAACTCTTTTAACTAATTTTAGTTTTTGATGCACATAAGGCTGGATATAAAAATAATTCCAATCTGACTCTGTGTGACTGTGTGTACGTCTGCCATTTTTCTGCCTCCCAACAGATGGATTTGCATACATTGGGAGTGAGGCTGAGGACTTGAAAATCCCTCCTCCATTTTAGCCGTTTGGTCATGGTGGCGTTCATACACAGGCTAAATAGAGTAAGCTATTTATACCACATTTTGCAGCTTTCAACAGGCTGGTTCCGAAATCCAGACACGTAACACACTTATCACTCACTCCACAGCTTATCTGGTGAGTGTTTATTTGTGTATTCATGTGTGTGTGTGTTTGTGTTTGTTTGTTTGTTTGTGTGTGTGTGTGTGGGGGGGGGGGGGGGTGGGTGGGTGGGTGGGTGGGTGGGAGGGTGGGAAGGAGGTGAGCTAAACAGGGCTGTAAGACAGATATGTGAAGAGCAGAGAACTTACCAGGGAACTGGTAGCTGTAGCTCGGGGCGAATCCAGTGTATCCACGGCCGTACGTCGCCACAATGTTAGGGTAACCTTGAGAAAGAAAAGGTACAAAATACGTTATAGGACTTCATTCAGTATAAAGGCATTGCAGTGGTGGAAAAAGTACCCAAATGTCATACTTGAGTAAAAGTAAAGATACTTTAATAGTAAAGTAAAAGAGAAAGTCACCCAGTAAAATACTACTTGAGTAAAAGTCTAAAATTATTTGGTTTTAATATACTTAAGCATCAAATGTAAATGTAATTGCTAAAATATACTTAAGTATCAAAAGTAAAATCATAAATAATTTCAAATTCCTTATATTAAGCAAACCAGACAGCACAATATTTGTTTTATTTTTTATTTTTACGGATAGCTAGGGGCACACTCCAACACTCAGACATCATTTACAAATGAAGCATTTGTGTTTAGTGAGTCCGCCAGATAAGAGGCAGTAGTGATGACCAGAGATGTTATCTTGATTAGTGTGTGAATTGGACCATTTTCCTGTCCTGCTAAGCATTGAAAATGTAATGAGTACTTTTGGGTGTCAGGGAAAATGTAAAAGTTGTCAAAAATATAAACAGTTAAGTAAAGTACAGATACCCCAAAAAACTACTTAAGTTGTACTTTCAACTATTTCTACTTAAGTACTTTACACCACTGAGGCATTGTCAATGCCTTTTGCCTCTGCAAGAGGGATATAGACATGTAAATATCTGGACCACACTGGGAATACGTTTGTATAAAACTTTGCATAATGCTTTCATGAGTTATCCTCTGGGTCCAAATGTTTGTATTTTCCATACCCCAAAATAAAGTATATCAAATCAATCAACCAATCAACTGAGGAAGGCCACGCATCAAGAGCTGTCATGATGGCTTAGCATGAATAAATAGCCTGTACCTTCCCTGTTCCACCAGCCTGATGATGACTGATGAGGCTCTATGAGAAAATAACTGTGAACCATATCAATATCCAAATTGGCTTGGATGATATGCTGTAAGTATATCTATCATGTGCTGCAGCGCAATCTGATATGCAGACTAATATCATAATAATATATTTGTAAATAAATACACAGCTTTAAAATGAGTGTGTGTGTCATTTGGGAATTCATTTGCCATCTGTTGTGGTTTTCGTAGCTACCAGTGCTGACGCAGAATGTTTCATTGATGACGGGGCTCAAATGTTATTCTGGGTCTGTTTATTCCTTTGCATTTATCATTGTTGGTACACTTCTTAAAATGGGAAAATTAGCAATACGGCTGACCCCATTTTGTCGACTGGTCGATTATTTGGTCGATAAGCTGTTGGTCGACAGAGATTTTATTAGTGGAGCAGTGGCAAATATATACACTACCGGTCAAAAGTTTTAGAACACCTACTTATTCAAGGGTTTTAATTTATTTTTACTATTTTCTACATTGTAGAATAATAGTGAAGACATAAAAACTATGAAATAACACATATGGAATCATGTAGTAACCAAAAAAAGTGTTAAACAAATCTAAATATTATTCAAATAGCCACCCTTTGCCTTGATGACAGCTTTGCACACTCTTGGCATTCTCTAAACCAGCTTCATGAGGTAGTCACCTGGAATGCATTTAAATTAACAGGTGTGCCTTCTTAAATGTTAATTTGTGGAATTTCTATTCATTATCTTTTGTTTGGAGGGCTCCTGTCAATCTTGAGTAAGGACACGCACCTGGTTACGCATAGAACTAGGCCTAGGCTACCTGGCCTGCACTCAAATGTAGGCCTATAAATGTGCCTATTTGGGGATCTGATACTATTTCTGATTGTCTTAACTCTAAGCTATAAAAACAAAGAGAGTCGCACATTCTATATGTATAACCTCCCAGTAATTTATTGGGTAAAAAAACACCAACGTTTCGGCATCACTGTGCCTTCTTCAGGGTAATGTCATGAATGCTTGAACCAGGTTATGTAGACAAACAGTGCAATTAGTGCAACCATTGACAATAGTGAGGGGTGTGTCATAATTGCTAGGTTGATTAGAATGAATTGAGCGAAACTGTTAAAAGACAATAGCCCACAACATATTTAATATATTATGCCATTGTTATCATTAGCATCAACATACATTGTTTCATTTAATTTCACCTATATATTTAAACATTTCCAATTTCATTAAATGTTTTTGTTACATATAATATTTTGGTTCAACCATAATGCATAATAAGCATCATCAACAGGGGGAACATATTGGGTGCACGCTGATAAGCTGTAGAAAGAATACATTCATTTACAACACCTGTTCATAGAAAATATAATTGGTCATAAGAAGGGCCTGAGATCAAAGTCAATATTCAGACCACTAGGGGTCAATGTTTTTTAAATAGGATATCCAGTAGGCCTCCCTCTGTAGTAGTAGGGTCTCGATGTTACCTCCTCTCCTTGGTAGAGCAACATGCTCAATGCCTGTGTATTTGGGGGAGGAGATGGGATGGTGAGCTTCAACAAAGTGAGCTGCTACTGGATAGTCAGTGTTCTTACACCTGATTGAGCTGCGGTGTTCAGCTATGCGTTGTTTTAATTGTCTTTTCGTTTGTCCTACGTAGTCTTTCCCACATGTACAGGTGATGAGATAGATTACTCCCGTTGTCTTGCATGAGATGATACCCCTAACAGGGAGTTTTCGACCTGTATGTGGGTGTCTGAAGAAGGATGTTTTTGTAGTGCTATTGCATTGTTCGCATGAGCGACATTTGTAGTTCCCATTTGGAATGGGTGTCAAGAGTGTCTGAGTGGGCTCAGGGGGCAGGTCAGATCTCACTAAGCTATCCCCAATATTGCGACAACGCTTATAGACCACCAGTGGGGGTTCCTTGAAGAGCAATTCCTCTCTTGATTTTTGAGATATTTTCATCATTGCAGCATTGAGAGTTTTGTCCTTGTAGCCTCTCATTTTGAATTTATCTGTCATTTTCTTAGCATTGCTGTCAAAATCTGACTGGTGGCCACAAATTCGTTTAACCCTGCATAACTGGCTATATGGTAGACCATTCTTGAGGGGAAGGGGATGCATACTATCCGCACGTAGCAGGGTATTGTGGTCTGTTGGCTTTGTGTATAAGTCTGTATGTAATACATAATTATATTTGATGATCCATAAGTCCAGGTAACTTATTTTCTTCTCATCAATCTGCATGGAGAATTTGAGATATTCAGAGCTCTCGTTTAACAGAGTTTGGAATTCATTTAGTTCCTGCTGACTTCCTTCCCAGAGCACAAACACATAATCTATGTATCTCTTCCATAGGAGGATTTTTGTCTCTGTTTTGTAAATGAGTGCTTCCTCAAATTGTCCCACATACAGGTTTGCATAGTTGGGGGCAAAAGGGGAGCCCATGGCTACACCCTGAATTTGAAGGAAAAAGTCTGACTCAAAGATGAAGTAGTTATTGGATAATACCGGTTCAGCAAGTTGCAAGATGTAATCATTGGATGGAGCAAGGAAAGGGTCTCTCTGCTGAAGGAATTGTCTTAACTCACCATCACTAATTTTTCTTCACTTTAAACAGCAAGTAAACAAAGTCTGTTTTTTACATCCATTGAGAATGACAATAGTTCATCAACGTAGCCTATTTGAAAAATCTTTCCAGCTCTCTCCCTTTCGATAACCATTCAGCATGAAAGGGGAAAAAAATGTCCTGTGGAAATGTCATAAAATAGGCCTACCTGATTACTTCCAATCCCTTGCGCAAATAGTCTACAGCTGTGTGTGTCTGTCTGTCTGGAGCTCACTGGCACGGAAACTCTGAGGGCCCAGAATATTTTATACAATGTTGCAAGTTTGCTAGCACAATCAGGCTGGACCAAGTTAATAGCTGATGCAATGTTTCAAGTTCCTTTCAGACAGGCCATGCATAGCCAATGTGATATATAGGATATTTATTTTTATCAGGATATTTTCTACCTGCAGGCTGCAATGTTTTTATTTTAGGTTTGTATCATTTTCATTTAGATATAATTTTGATTAACCACATGACATTGATTTTGAGATATGAACTTTATTATAAATGAAATTAAACTATTCCACGAAAATGTGTATATCAAAATCATAACTGGTACGATAACTTGGCACTCCAAATGGAAAAGGTTGCCGACCGCTGGTGTAGCCTATTACCGGCAACTTTAGGAGTGGACCAGCAGCAGCGGGCAGTAAGAGGAGGGGGGTCGGGAACAGTTTCTTCTGGTTAGGCTATATTGATCTCTGGCTCCCTCTTTAGTAATTTGTGTGTCTTCATTTTTAAACGCAGTGCTTAAAGCATCAGACAAGCTCAGTAGCCTACATATAGTTGATTTTATTCAAAAATAGGGTGTGTCTATATATGGAAAAATACACGTTTTAAAATTTTGACCAATCAATTGGTCAAAAGA
The DNA here is from genome assembly GCF_964263955.1 of Coregonus lavaretus. Lineage (NCBI taxonomy): Eukaryota > Metazoa > Chordata > Actinopteri > Salmoniformes > Salmonidae > Coregonus > Coregonus lavaretus. The sequence continues at coordinate 34,847,760 of NC_140002.1, forward strand.
ACAGACGACTATCGGTTTTGTCGGGGACAGCCCTAATTAGCAATATATCAGCTGAACAGTTACCAGTTGAAACACACCAGGAAACACAGGGGAAAGTAGGAGAGATGCACGCACGCACATATAGAGATGCACGCACGCACACACACACACACACACACACACAACACACAGTATCAGTGCCATCAGGATGGAGGAGAGTGTGAGTGTGAGTATGAGTGTGTGTGTGTGTGTGTGTGTGTGAGTGAGTGAGTGAGTGTGTAAGGGGGCTGAGTGAAGCTGAAGCAGACCCGGCGGGCCAACAAGACAAAGTTTACTTATTGTTCCTCTGCTGTCAGGACGCTCATTACAACCACCAGCCCACAAGTTAATTATCTGGACAGCTTTCAAACAGCAGCAGCTGGGGGAACATATTGAGAAACAGAGTGTGTGTTTGGGATGTGTGTGAGAGCTGAGTGTGTGTTTGTGTGTGTTTGTGTGCATGATTGTGTATCCCTCTGTATATTGAGAAATTTGAGTTTGTGAACAGGTGAGTAAGTGAGTGAGTGAGTTTGATTGATCGAATGACAGATCAAGGAAGATCAGTTTGATCATCGCAAACATACAGTTCCTTTTAAAGCGAGGCTATTTCAAAGCCTTTATCTTTTGTCATAAAAAGCTGTTATCATCTCCAGCCAAAGCTTTGTCTAAATTAGCCAGTAAAAAGGGATTCCCTCTGGCAAGAAGCAAATCACTAGACTCCACTCTGATATCTTTGTTTTATAGAGAACACACACCATGATAGCCTTAAACAGAAAATACCAGGAAAAGCCTGTTTCACTGCAGATATTATTCTATGTGTTAAGGTTATCACAGAGTACTAAATTGACAAACTACTTCACTGTTCCCCTGTGAAAGTCTCCATTATGTCAAACAGCTTTGCTCTCTCTAGTGAGTTTACGCTGCAATTAACTTTCATGGGAAGTGATGGCATCATTATCTCCACGATGACAATGATAAACCACACATTGCTGTTTGACCCTTTAGAATTTGGCCTGTAAATGTTGAAAAATACCATCACCTAAACCGTGATTGAACAAACCACATTGAGTTCGGTAAAAGTGAATAGTGGAGATATTTCAGCCTGTGTGTCAGGGCAGGCGTTATGGGCGGGCCTTAGGGGGCCTGGCCCGCCCTACCGTATCTCCTTGCCCGTCCAAATAAAATATTTAAATATTGATAATTGATTTGACCAAGACACGAGCCGACAGAAAGATGCATCAATCTCAGATAAAGCATCCGAGCGAGCGAAATCGCGCCCCTCTGTCTCAGTAAGTGTAGCCCATGTATCTGATGCTGTCTGGACAAAAAGAGCTTGGCATGTCTTTCTCTTTTTTGCCAGACAGCATCAGATACATGGGCTACAGGTAGTAAGACAAGGGGCGCTGTTTCGCTCGCTCGAATGCTATTTTGGACAAAGGTGCGAAGTAACCTACTTTTTAAGTGATTTGTTTGACAATCAGATGAAAACATCATGACTGGTTGTATTCATACCACATTAAAAGGTCATACATTTTTACAGTTAAATTACATGTATTTACTATAAAACCCACACTAGAACTGCTAAAGCAGTCATTTGGACTGCTCATGAATTTGAAAAAAAAAAAGGTTACACTGCCATTTTTAAAGTCATGCCCCCCTCAGTCCATGACGTTTCCTAAATAAGTCTATAAAACACACTATCTTTATTAGAATCTTAATATCACAAACAGAACTGGTGTTATAACTAGTTTTAGGAGGGCATTTCATTTTTTTAAATGGTTTTTCCCCGTTGCCCCTGCTTCTCGCGAACGTAGGGCCTGCTCCCCTCCTTCTCCCGAAAGTTGAAGGTGCCGTGCCAAGTTGATAATAACCCCGATAATTGCCTTGAAACTGAACCTAAACAATACCGAAACTAATTTCACACATATAACAACAGATTAAATACACTATATATATATATACAGTGGGGGAAAAAAGTATTTAGTCAGCCACCAATTGTGCAAGTTCTCCCACTTAAAAAGATGAGAGAGGCCTGTAATTTTCATCATAGGTACATGTCAACTATGACAGACAAAATGAGATTTTTTTTCTCCAGAAAATCACATTGTAGGATTTTTAATTAATTTATTTGCAAATTATGGTGGAAAATAAGTATTTGGTCAATAACAAAAGTTTCTCAATACTTTGTTATATACCCTTTGTTGGCAATGACACAGGTCAAACGTTTTCTGTAAGTCTTCAAAAGGTTTTCACACTCTGTTGCTGGTATTTTGGCCCATTCCTCCATGCAGATCTCCTCTAGAGCAGTGATGTTTTGGGGCTGTCGCTGGGCAACACTGACTTTCAACTCCCTCCAAAGATTTTCTATGGGGTTGAGATCTGGAGACTGGCTAGGCCACTCCAGGACCTTGAAATGCTTCTTACGAAGCCACTCCTTCGTTGCCCGGGCAGTGTGTTTGGGATCATTGTCATGCTGAAAGACCCAGCCACGTTTCATCTTCAATGCCCTTGCTGATGGAAGGAGGTTTTCACTCAAAATCTCACGATACATGGCCCCATTCATTCTTTCCTTTACACGGATCAGTCGTCCTGGTCCCTTTGCAGAAAAACAGCCCCAAAGCATGATGTTTCCACCCCCATGCTTCACAGTAGGTATGGTGTTCTTTGGATGCAACTCAGCATTCTTTGTCCTCCAAACACGACGAGTTGAGTTTTTACCAACAAAAAGTTATATTTTGGTTTCATCTGACCATATGACATTCTCCCAATCCTCTTCTGGATCATCCAAATGCACTCTAGCAAACTTCAGACGGGCCTGGACATGTACTGGCTTAAGCAGGGGGACACGTCTGGCACTGCAGGATTTGAGTCCCTGGCGGCGTAGTGTGTTACTGCTGGTAGGCTTTGTTACTTTGGTCCCAGCTCTCTGCAAGTCATTCACTAGGTCCCCCCGTGTGGTTCTGGGATTTTTGCTCACCGTTCTTGTGATCATTTTGACCCCACGGGGTGAGATCTTGCGTGGAGCCCCAGATCGAGGGAGATTATCAGTGGTCTTGTATGTCTTCCATTTCCTAATAATTGCTCCCACAGTTGATTTCTTCAAACCAAGCTGCTTACCTATTGCAGATTCAGTCTTCCCAGCCTGGTGCAGGTCTACAATTTTGTTTCTGGTGTCCTTTGACAGCTCTTTGGTCTTGGCCATAGTGGAGTTTGGAGTGTGACTGTTTGAGGTTGTGGACAGGTGTCTTTTATACTGATAACAAGTTCAAACAGGTGCCATTGATACAGGTAACGAGTGGAGGACAGAGGAGCCTCTTAAAGAAGAAGTTACAGGTCTGTGAGAGCCAGAAATCTTGCTTGTTTGTAGGTGACCAAATACTTATTTTCCACCATAATTTGCACAAAAATTCATTACAAATCCTACAATGCGATTTTCTGGAAAAAAAATTCTCAATTTGTCTGTCATAGTTGACGTGTCCCTATGATGAAAATTACAGGCCTCTCTCATCTTTTTAAGTGGGAGAACTTGCACAATTGGTGGCTGACTAAATACTTTTTTCCCCCACTGTATATATATATATATATATATATATATATATATATATATATATATATATATATATATATACAGTGGGGAGAACAAGTATTTGATACACTGCCGATTTTGCAGGTTTTCCTACTTACAAAGCATGTAGAGGTCTGTAATTTTTATCATAGGTACACTTCAACTGTGTGAGACGGAATCTAAAACAAAAATCCAGAAAATCACATTGTATGATTTTTAAGTAATTAATTTGCTTTTTATTGCAGGACATAAGTATTTGATCACCTACCAACCAGTAAGAATTCCGACTCTCACAGACCTGTTAGTTTTTCTTTAAGAAGCCCTCCTGTTCTCCACTCATTACCTGTATTAACTGCACCTGTTTGAACTCGTTACCTGCATAAAAGACACCTGTCCACACACTCAATCAAACAGACTCCAACATCTCCACAATGGCCAAGACCAGAGAGCTGTGTAAGGACATCAGGGATAGTAGACCTGCACAAGGCTGGGATGGGCTACAGGACAATAGGCAAGCAGCTTGGTGAGAAGGCAACAACTGTTGGCGCAATTATTAGAAAATGGAAGAAGTTCAAATTGACGGTCAATCACCCTCGGTCTGGGGCTCCATGCAAGATCTCACCTCGTGGGGCATCAATGATCATGAGGAAGGTGAGGGATCAGCCCAGAACTACACGGTAGGACCTGGTCAATGACCTGAAGAGAGCTGGGACCACAGTCTCAAAGAAAACCATTAGTAACACACTACGCCGTCATGGATTAAAATCATGCAGCGGACGCAAGGTCCCCCTGCTCAAGCCAGCGCATGTCCAGGCCCGTCTGAAGTTTGCCAATGACCATCTGGATGATCCAGAGGAGGAATGGGAGAAGGTCATGTGGTCTGATGAGACAAAAATAGAGCTTTTTGGTCTAAACTCCACTCGCCGTGTATGGAGGAAGAAGAAGGATGAGTACAACCCCAAGAACACTATCCCAACCGTGAAGCATGGAGGTGGAAACATCATTCTTTGGGGATGCTTTTCTGCAAAGGGGCAGGATGACTGCACCGTATTGAGGAGAGGATGGATGGGGCCATGTATCGCGAGATCTTGGCCAACAACCTCCTTCCCTCAGTAAGAGCATTGAAGATGGGTCGTGGCTGGTTCTTCCAGCATGACAATGACCCAAAACACACAGCCAGGGCAACTAAGGAGTGGCTCCGTAAGAAGCATCTCAAGGTCCTGGAGTGGCCTAGCCAGTCTCCAGACCTGAACCCAATAGAAAATCTTTGGAGGGAGCTGAAAGTCCGTATTGCCCAGCGACAGCCTCGAAACCTGAAGGATCTGGAGAAGGTCTGTATGGAGGAGTGGGCCAAAATCCCTGCTGCAGTGTGTGCAAACCTGGTCAAGACCTACAGGAAACGTATGATCTCTGTAATTGCAAACAAAGGTTTCTGTACCAAATATTAAGTTCTGCTTTTCTGATGTATCAAATACTTATGTCATGCAATAAAATGCAAATTAATTACTTAAAAATCATACAATGTGATTTTCTGGATTTTAGATTCCGTCTCTCACAGTTGAAGTGTACCTATGATAAAAATTACAGACCTCTACATGCTTTGTAAGTAGGAAAACCTGCAAAATCGGCACTGTATCAAATACTTGTTCTCCCCACTGTATATACAGTTGAAGTCGGAAGTTTACATACACCTTAGCCAAATACATTTAAACTCAGTTTTTCACAATTCCTGACATTTAATCCTAGTATCACCACTTTATTTTAAGAATGTGAAATGTAAGAATAATAGTAGAGAGAATTATTTATTTCAGCTTTTATTTCTTTCATCACATTCTCAGTGGGTCAGAAGTTTACATACACTCAATTAGTATTTGGTAGCATTGCCTTTAAATTGTTTAACTTGGGTCAAACGTTACGGGTAGCCTTCCACAAGCTTCCCACAATAAGTTGGAGGGACTGGTGCACTTCACAAAATAGATGGCATCATGAGGAAGGAAAATTATGTGAATATATTGAAGCAACATCTCAAGACATCAGTCAGGAAGTTAAAGCTTGGTCACAAATGGGTCTTCCAAATGGACAATGACCCCAAGCATACTTCCAAAGTTGTGGCAAAATGGCTTAAAGACAACAAAGTCAAGGTATTGGAGTGGCCATCACAAAGCCCTGACCTCAATCCTATAGAAAATGTGTGGGCAGAACTGAAAAAGCGTGTGCGAGCAAGGAGGCCTACAAACCTGACTCAGTTACACCAGCTCTGTCAGGAAGAATGGGCCAAAATTCACCCAACTTATTGCGGGAAGCTTGTGGAAGGCTACCCGAAACGTTTGACCCAAGTTAAACAATTTAAAGGCAATGCTACCAAATACTAATTGAGTGTATGTAAACTTCTGACCCACTGGGAATGCGATGAAATAAATAAAAGCTGAAATAAATCATTCTCTCTACTATTATTCTGAAATTTCACATTCTTAAAATAAAGTGGAGATCCTAACTGACCTAAGACAGGGAATTTTTACTAGGATTAAATGTCAGGAATTGTGAAAAACTGAGTTTAAATGTATTTGGCTAAGGTGTATGTAAACTTCCGACTTCAACTGTATATATACAGTACCAGTCAAAAGTTTGGACAGACTGTCACGCTCTGGCTCCGGGACTTTGTATGTTGAGCCAGGGTGTGTTCGTTTCGTTGTGTTCTGTTTGGTTGGGTTGTTCTATGTGGTTGTATTTCTTTGTTTGGATGAGTGACTCCCAATCAGAGGTAACGAGTGTCAGCTGTTTGGCTCGTTGTCTCTGATTGGGAGCCATATTTATAATGTCTGTTTTCACCTTGTGTTTGTGGGTTTTTGTTCCTTGTCAGTCATTGTCTGAGGACGTTACGTATCGTTTATTGTTTTGTATTTCGTGTTTGCACTTTACTATTAAAGTATGTTCGCTCAACACGCTGCGCCTTGGTCCTCTCTAACCAACGATCGTGACAGAAAAACCCACCTTAACCAGATCAAGCAGCGTGACGAGGAGAGAGGATGGACGTGGGAGGAGATGATTGCGAGTCTGGCAAGAGGGAGAGAGGCCTGGGCCACGGGGAGGAGAGACCCCCAGGAAATTTTTAGGGGGGGGCTCACGACGTCGGGGCAGCAGGTGTACGGGTTAGAGCGGTGCAAAGCGTTGGCAGAGAAGGCCGCCAGGTTAGGGGGGCCACTGGGCACAGAGGAGAGGGAAAGTGTGGAGGCACGGCGAGAGGTACTGGGGTGTGTTACCAGTCCGGTCCGGCCCGTTCCTGATCCCTGCGTGGGGCCAGTGGTGTGTGTCCCCAGTACGGTCCGGCCTGTTCCTGCCATTCCCACCAAGGCAGTGGTGCGCGTCGTCAGCCCAGCCCGGCCTGTTCCTGCCATTCCCACCAAGTCTGTGGTGTGCGTCGACAGCCCGGCCCGGCCTGTTCCTGCCATTCCCACCAAGTCAGTGGTGCGCGTCGTCAGCCCAGCCCGGCCTGTTCCTGCCATTCCCACCAAGTCAGTGGTGCACGTCGTCAGCCCAGCCCGGCCGGTTCCTGCCATTCCCACCAAGTCAGTGGTGTGCGTCGACAGCCCAGCCCGGCCTGTCCCTGCTCCACGCACCAAGCCTACGAGGTGCGTCGCCAGTCCAGCCCGGCCTGTCCCTGCTCCACGCACAAAGCCTACGGTGTGCGTCGCCAGCCCAGCCCGGCCTGTTCCTGCTCCACGCACAAAGCCTACGGTGTGCGTCGCCAGCCCAGCCCGGCCTGTCCCTGCTCCACGCACAAAGCCTACGGTGTGCGTCGCCAGCCCGACCCGGCCTGTTCCTGCCACTCGCACCAAACCAGGGGTGCGAGTCGCCAGCCTGGTCCAACCCGTTCCTGCTACTCGCACCAAGCCAGGGGTGCGAGGCGTCAGCCTGGTCCAGCCCGTTCCTGCTACTCGCACCAAATCAGGGATGCGAGTCGTCAGCCTGGTCCAGCTCGTTCCTGCTACTCGCACCAAACCAGGGAATGGAGTCGTCAGTCCGGTGAGGCCCGTTCCTGTTCCACGCACCAAGCCAGGGGCGCGTGTCGTCAGTCCGGCTCCGACCAGCGGGGCTAGACAGGACCAGGGGTACTTTGGGGGGTTGGAGAGGAGGTGGGGATCAGGGCCGGAGCCAGAACCACCGCCGAGGAGGTATGCCCACCCAGCCCTCCCTTGTTTAGCCCTTATTGAGGCGCGGTCGCAGTCCGCGCCTTTAGGGGGGGGTACTGTCACGCTCTGGCTCCGGGACTTTGTATGTTGAGCCAGGGTGTGTTCGTTTCGTTGTGTTCTGTTTGGTTGGGTTGTTCTATGTGGTTGTATTTCTTTGTTTGGATGAGTGACTCCCAATCAGAGGTAACGAGTGTCAGCTGTTTGGCTCGTTGTCTCTGATTGGGAGCCATATTTATAATGTCTGTTTTCACCTTGTGTTTGTGGGTTTTTGTTCCTTGTCAGTCATTGTCTGAGGACGTTACGTATCGTTTATTGTTTTGTATTTCGTGTTTGCACTTTACTATTAAAGTATGTTCGCTCAACACGCTGCGCCTTGGTCCTCTCTAACCAACGATCGTGACACAGACCTACTCATTCAAGGGTTTTTCTTTATTTTTACTATTTTTTACATTGTAGAATAATAGTGAAGACATCAAAACTATGAAATAACACATATGGAATCCTGTAGTAACCAAAAAAGTGTTAAACAAATCAAAATATATTTTATATTTGAGATTCTTCAAATAGCCACCCTTTGCCTTGATGACAGCTTTGCACACTCTTGGCATTCTCTCAACCAGCTTGACCTGGAATGCTTTTCCAACAATCTTGAAGGAGTTCCCACATATGCTGAGCACTTGTTGGCTGCTTTTCCTTCACTCTGCAGTCCGACTCATTCCAAGCCATCTCAATTGGGTTACATCTCAAATAGCCCTTACACAGCCTGGAGGTGTGTTGGGTCATTGTCCTGTTGAAAAACAAATGAGAGTCCCACTAAGCCCAAACCAGATGTGATGGCGTATCGCTGCAGAATGCTGTGGTAGCCATGCTGGTTAAGTGTGCTTTGAATTCTAAATAAATCACAGACAGTGTCACCAGCAAAGTACCCCCACACCATAACACCTCCTCCTCCATGCTTTACGGTGGGTACCACACATGCAGAGATCATCCGTTCACCCACACCGCAGTTTGAACCAAAAATCTCAAATTTGGACTCCAGACCAAAGGACACATTTCCATCGGTCTAATGTCCATTGGTCGTGATTCTTGGCCCAAGCAAGTCTCTTCTTCTTATTGGTGTCCTTTAGTAGTGGTTTATTTGCAGCAATTCGACCATGAAGGCCTGATTCACACAGTCCCCTCTTAACAGTTGATGTTGAGATGTGTCTGTTACTTGAACTCTGTGAAGCATCTATTTGGGCTGCAATTTCTGAGGCTGGTAACCCTAATGAACTTATCCTCTGCAGCATAGGTAACTCTGGGTCTTCCATTACTGTGGCGGTCCTCATGAGAGCCAGTTTCATCATAGCGCTTGATGGTTTTTGCGACTGCACTTGAAGAAACTTTCAAAGTTCTTGAAATGTTTTGTATGTCTTAAAGTAATGGACTGTCGTTTCTCTTTGCTTAATTGAGCTGTTCTTGTCATAATATGGACTTGGTCTTTTACCAAATAGGGCTATCTTCTGTATACCCCCCCTACCTTCTCACAACACAATTGATTGGCTCAAACGCATTAAGAAGGAAAGAAATTCCACAAATTAACTTTTAAGAAGGCACACCTGTTAATTTAAATGCATTCCAGGTGACTACCTAATGAAGCTGGTTGAGAGAATGCCAAGAGTGTGAAAAGCTGTCATCAAGGCAAAGGGTGGCTATTTTAAGAATCTCAAATATAAAATACATTTTGATTTGTTTAACACTTTTTTGGTTCCTACATGATTGCATATGTGTTTATTTTTTTCTGTCTATGGGCACATGACTGCGTTGCTCTGTATGCCCCTGATGTGCTGTAGCCCTCCCTCCATGTCCTGAGCCAGTGGCCCATGTGTCAACAGAGCGCCACAGAACAATATTCACGCCATTGCCCTTTAAAAACGTCTTCACTATTATTCTACAATGTAAAAAATAGTAAAAATAAAGAAAAACCCTTGAATGAGTAGGTGTGTCCAAACTTTGACTGGTACTGTGTGTGTGTATATATATATATATATATATATATATATATATATATATATATATATATATATATATATATATATATATATATATATATATATATATATATATAAAGTATGTGGACACCTCTTGCTGACAGGTGTATAAAATCGAGCACACAGCCATGCAATCTCCATAGACAAACATTGGCAGTAGAATGGCCTTACCGAAGAGCTCAGTGACTTTCAACGTGACACCGTCATAGGATGCCACCAACAAGTAAGTTTGTCAAATTTCTGCCCTGCTAGAGCTGCCCCCGTCAACTGTTAGGGCTGTTATTCTGAAGTGGAAATGTCTAAGAGCAACAACCGCTCAGCCGCGAAGTGGTAAGCCACACAAGCTCAGAGGAGAGGACCGCCGATAGCTGAAGCGCGTAAAAATCGTCTGTCCTCGGTTGCAACTCTCACTACCGAGTTCCAAACTGCCTCTGGAAGCAACGTCAGCACAATAACTGTTCGTCGGGAGTTTCATGAAATGGGTTTCCATGGCCGAGCAGCTGCACGCAAGCCTAAGATCACCATGCGCAATGCCAAGTGTCGGCTGGAGTGGTGTAAAGCTCGCCGCCATTGGACTCTGGAGCAGTGGAAATGTGTTCTGTGGAGTGATGAATCACGCTTCACCATCTGGCAGTCCGAAAGACGAATCTGGGTTTGAAGGATGCCAGGAGAAACGCTACCTGCCCAAATGCATAGTACCAACTGTAAAGTTTGGTGGAGGAGGAATAATAGTCTGGGGCTGTTTTTCATGGTTCGGGCTAGGCCCCTTAGTTCCAGTGAAGGGAAATTTTTACGCTACAGCATACAATTACATTCTAGTCGATTCTGTACTTCCAACGTTGTGGCAACAGTTTGGGGAAGGCCCTTTCCTCTTTCAGCATGACAATGCCCCAGTGCACAAAGCGAGGTCCATTCAGAAATGGTGTGTCGAGATCGGTGTGGAAGAACTTGACTGGCCCTGACCTCAACCCCATCGAACACCTTTGGGATGAATTGGAATGCTGACTGCGAGCCAGGCCTAATCGCCCAACATCAGTGCCCGAACTCACTAATGCTCTTGTGGCTGAATGGAAGCAATTCCCTGCAGCAATGTTCTAACATGTAGTGGAAAGCCTTCCCAGAAGAGTGGAGGCTGTTATAGCATCAAAGGGGGCACCAACTCCATATTAATGCCCATGATTTTGGAATGAGATGTTCGTTGAGCAGGTGTCCACATACTTTTGGTCATGTAGTGTAAGTCCCGTGCCATTATTTTATTTTATCTGATTATCTAGTAAGAAGAATAATTGAACTTAGCTGAATAAAATAAAAATGATATTTTTCCCATTACAGAGTGAGTGCGCATATGAAGTGGCTATGTCAAGCGTAAAAGTGATCATTTGAAGTAAGTCCTATGTGCTAGATTTAGAGTTATTTGGCAACTTTAGTTGTGAATGATACAAACCTTAGAATGTCTTAGAAATCAAAACATATATCGGCTGCATGGTGCGACTATAGACTATTGATGATTTGAGAAAGTAGCAAAAAAAGCTTGCATTCTGTTCCTTGCCTCAGGCTTCACAGCTGTTCTCTCATCAAGTGATTATATTTTCACCAATCAGACTATTCTCAATTTAATATTTTCTTTACTAATATGTAAAATTTGTTTTGTTTTAGAATGGCCCATTATCAAATGGGCAGGAACAGGGGCAGGGGGGCAAATACATGTCATCTGTATGCTTCCAAATAGCAAATGGAGGCCACGCTTTCCCGCCGGTCCATTTTGTAAGCTACTTCGGTTGTAGCATGTGCTTAATATGAGCACCTGAGAAATAAATATAAAAACACTTAATTCACTCCAAGCATCAACCAGTGTTTGAGGAGCATGCTCTCCCTGCCCCGACAGGTGATATTCCGTCCGCACTCTGTATGCCATGGGCTCTCCAACCTTGTTCCTGCAGATACCCAGTGCTTAATTAGGGAAACCAAGTGAAATCTGTTCGGGAACATCAGTAGTAACATGTTTTCGCAATGAAACATATTTCACTAAACTGTTGACAGCCCGTCTGCGTTCTCGAGAAAGGAATAAAGGAGAGAGAGGAGATGGAAATGCATGGTGGTGAGATAATCTGTATAGCTGAAGGTAATGTGTCACCCAATTAATTATGAAAATATAAAAAATGCCCTATTACTAGGCTATTCAAAATCAAATGCAAATGCACTAATTGTAGGCTAACTGTAAGCCGCCCTGCACAATCAATGAACCAACAGCATCGCCTAGGGCTATACATTCTCTCCCAGACTCATGGATATACATTTTGGAGCGCAGCATAAGGTAACCAGTCCATCCAATATGCATAATAATACAGTCAACACTCAAAGGCGATTCCTCAAATTTGTTTAATTTTGGAGTATAGGCTAGACCAATTATTTACCAAAGACATCTTAAATCAGTTTTGTTGTATGTTTTTCTACCATGCGTAATGTAATATGCGGTAGGCTATGTATTGTATAACGGCACAATCATCATTTTAATTCAGGTTTTTATGGGGGGCTTGGGCTCATTAGTCTTGCCTATGCATAAGCTCTAAAAAGGGACAATAGAACCCTGAGTACCAGGCCATTAGGACCTGATGGTAGTTAGCAAGTTGGATACTAGGTCTCCTGAGTGGCGCAGTGGTCTAAGGCACTGCATCGCAGTGCTAGCTGTGCCACTAGAGATCCTGGTTCGAATCCAGGCTCTGTCGCAACCGGCCGCGACCGGGAGACTCATGGGCGGCGCACAATTGGCCCAGCGTCATCCAGGGTAGGGGAGGGAATGGCCGGCAGGGATGTAGCTCAGTTTGCAACGCCAGGGTTGTGGGTTCGATTTCCACGGGGTATTCACTAACTGTAAGTCGCTCTGGATAAGAGCGTCTGCTAAATGACATAAATGTAAATGTAATACTACCAAAGCATGTCTACAGTACATAAAAGGAGATTACTGTGACTCAGTGGTCACATGGAATTTTACTGTGGTCATGACTCATGACTGCCCGTGTGGCGGTAATATGGTCGCCACAACAGCCCTAGGTGCACCTGTGTAATGATCATGCTGTTTAATCAGCTTCTTGATATGCCACACCTGTCAGGTGGATGGCAAAGGAGAAATGCTTACTAACAGGGATGTAAACAAATCTGTGCACAGAATTTGAGAGAAATAAGCTTTTTGTGCGTATGGAACATTTCTGGGATCTTTTATTTCAGCTCATGAAACATGCAACCATTTACATGGTGTGTTTATATGTTTGTTCAGTATATTCATTATAATGCCATTATTGCTTTTGTGCTGATTTTCACTATTTATCAAGCCCACTTGGCGCTTATAATGATGTTTAGGCTACTGATGTTTTTATAATTTGACCACACATCTTGCTGACCGTGCGTCTTGGTGGTAAGGGTATCTTTTTTATTTTGTCGTTATAAAAATAAGCTGTTACCGCGTGCCAACACATATGCTTTCTGTTTCATAGTTGTTACAAATAAAATTGATTGAACACTTGACGTGTGTTTTTATTTTATTTATTTTTTTACATACTACAGTAACATACACTAATGAAAATGCTTTTGTGTTATTTCAAATTTTTATATTTTTGTATTCTTATGTCACCTAAGACCTTCATAACCACAACCAAATGATTATTTTGGCATACTGTAAAAAAAAAAATGCACGTGCACACATAGGAGGTCCCGTGAAAGAAACGTGCCCACCTATGGAAATCAAACGCCCATCCAACTGATTCGTTCTGGCACCGGCCCTGTTGTGTGTGTGTGTTTTTGTGTGTGTGTGCATTTGTGTGTGTGTGTGTGTGTGTATGTGTGTGTGTGTTTGCCCTGGGCCTTCTGCTGCAGTGCACTAGGTAGTGTGTGCTGACTGTCCCAGCAGAGCGCTAAATGAGGCACATCTACATGGCAGGGAGTGGGGGGGTCAGGGGCTGGTATTTAAAGGGCAATGGCGTGAATATTGTTCTGTGGCGCTCTGTTGACACATGGGCCGCTGGCTCAGGACATGGAGGGAGGGCTACAGCACATCAGGGGCATACAGAGCAACCGCAGTCATGTGCCCATAGACAGAAAAAAATAAAACCTTCCTCACGCATACTCTCTCACACACCCACTCAGCTCCACACTCTTAGACAAACATTCACAGACGTTTAAAGTAACTGTCCAGTGAAAATATAACTTTTAAAAGTTAATATTCTGTTAACTCATACCCAAATGATGTTGTTGAGTCGTCATATACTTGTATTTGTGGCTAAAGCGACTAACTGTAAGTCGCTCTGGATAAGAGCGTCTGCTAAATGACTAAAATGTAAATGTAAAGCATAAAATGGAGAAAAAAACACAAAAATCCTCCTCAAACTTGTATCTCTAATAAACCGTTTACAAAATGCTTGCTATTTGCTGATAGAGTATGATGTCATACTCCTGAGGAGGATGAGCTGGACAATCAGTAGTCTACTAGCATTAATATTTTTTGTGACCGGTATACGCCCACACCATTCTGTTGTTGGGGTACGCCCACACCATTCCAACACAGAAAAGCTGCTTTTTTAACATACTTAATTAACATTTTATGGAAGGAAAACAATTTCACTCATATTGTATGTCATTATAGGTCATATTTCATAGAAATCTGGAAACACTGAACAGTTACTTTAAACAGGACACATATTCAGACACCCCAATCAGTGTATATGCAACATGTCATTGTTAACAGGTGGGGGTGCGAGCATGTACACACCAAATTATTTTTAACTAGGGGGATCTGAGTCTGAGCTGAGAAGATAGAAGACAAAAAGAGGGAGGAGAAGAGAAGGAGGAGGAGAGGATAAGAAGGAAACTCATTACTCTGGCGTGTTGCTGTGTTGAACCTAGCGTCTCTGCCGCCCGCCATCTCAGTAAATAAAGGCTGTCATTGGATCTGGCCCGGTGGATGCTTCAAGGCCCTGTTATTAGCGTTATTAATATGCATGCTAATGTACCTATTTTATGGCTCAACAGTTCTGATTCACTTTAAAATCAATTATCCATCTGGTACACCAATACTTTGCCCAGGCTCAAATGTGTATTAATTTCAGCAAACATACATCGGGCACAACACAATAAAGATAAATGGCTAGATTAGGTGCAGTAAACAGAGGAACTAGGGGCGGGTTTTAATGAGATTTGTCGTTTAAGAACCTTACAGTTGCTTAAATAATGAGCCTGGCTCTGTTTTTTTTCCAAATGCAAATTTACAAAGGAATGTTTCGCTGTCCTGCTTTTTCCAATTTCATTTAGATAAGAGTGTCTCCAAATAAGTTGGCAGTTAATATTCTCACATGAGCACTCCGCCGCTTCCTCAGCCCTACTTCTCCCTCCGGAGCAGACAGTTTTTTTCCCTCCTCCACAGTGATGCATTGATCCGTAATAAGTTCAGAAAAGTTCACTGTGCTTGTTAAATAGTTCAAACTGACAAAATCTGGACTGGGAACTACTTAGACAGTGCTGACAGAACCACTTACGGGTGTTACCACCACTTTTACCATAAACCATCAGCAAAATCAGTCTGACATCAGTGTCATGCCCTTAGCAACCCCTCACCCTGAGATAGAGAGGTGAGGAATAAGAGAGAGAGAGAGAGAGATAGAGAGAGAGAGAGAGAGAGAGAGAGAGAGAGAGAGAGAGATGGGGAGCTGAATGGTGATGATGGAGAGAAGAGAAGAGGAGAGAAGAGGTAGAGCTACAGCTGGCTGCCTACAGATGAAGGCCCTCCATGACACCCCTCTGTGTCCCCGTCATTACCCACTGCTGGGGTCACACAGATGGAGTGATGAATCCATAATATGACATCACCCCAATTTTCCTCTCCATTTATCCCGGTAATGTGGTGCCCTTTTCCCTACGCCCAGGACCACCGGGACTTGCCAGTGCCAGGAAAATAGAACACTTGTGGACATGGAAACGGCACACCTTGGATGAGCTCAATGAGGAGCACCACCCAGTTAATCTGAGTACCTTTTCCTTTATCTCACGAGACATTAGTTAGACTCAATTTACAGTGCCTTCAGAAAGTATTCATACCCCTTGACATATTCCACATTTTGCTGTGTTACAGCCTTAATTCATAATGTATTAAATAAAAAAAATTCTCAACCATCTGCGCACAATACCCCATAATGACAAAGTGAAAATATGTTTTTATACATTTGTATTGAAAACGTATTGAAAATGAAATACATAAATATCTAATTTACATAAGTATTCACACCCCTGAGTTAATACTTTGTAGAAGCACCTTTAGCATCGATTACAGTGAGTCTTTCTGGGTAAGTCTCTAAGAGCTTTCCACACCTGGATTGTGCAACATTTGCCCATTATTCTTTAAATAATTATTTAAGCTCTGTCAAATTGGTTGTTGATCATTGCTAGACAATCATTTTCAGGTCTTGCCATATATTTTCAAGTAGATTTAGGTCAAAACTGGAACATTCACTGTCTTTTTGGTAAGCAACTCCAGTGTAGATTTGGCCTTGTGTTTTAGGTTATTGTCCTGCTGAAATTGAATTAATCTCCCAGTGTCTGGTGGAAAGCAGACTAAACCAGGTTTTCCTCTAGGATTTTGCCTGTGCTTAGCTCCATTCCGTTTCTTTTTTATCCTGAAAAACTTCCCAGTCCTTAACGATGACAAGCATACCCATAACATGATGCAGCCACCACTATGTTTGAAAATGTGAAGAGTGGTACTCAGTAATGTGTTTGGGATTTTCCCCAAACATTTGTATTCAGGAGAAAAGGTTAATTGCTTTGCCACATTTGTTGCAAACAGGATGCATGTTTTGGAACATGCATCCTGCCATCTCCTCTCTATTCTGTACAAGCTTCCTTCTTTTCACTCTGTCAATTAGGTTAGTATTGTGGAGTAACTACAATGTTGTTGATCCATCCTCAGTTTTCTCCTATCACAGCCATTAAACTCTATAACTGTTTTAAAGTCACCATTGGCCTCATGGTGAATTCCCTGAGCGGTTTCCTTCTTCTCTGGCAACTGAGTTAGAGAAGGATGCCTGTATCTTTGTAGTGACTGGGTGCATTGATACACCATCCAAAGTGTAATTAATAACTTCACAATGCTCAAAGGGCTATTCAATGTCTGCATTTTTTTTTTTTTACCCATTTACTGATAGTTGCCCTTCTTTGCGAGGCATTGGAAAACCTCCCTAGTCTTTGTGGTTGAATCACTATTTGAAATTCACTGCTCGACTGAGGGACCTTACAGATAATTGTACTGTATGTGTGCGGTACAGAGATGAGATAGTCATTCAAAAATCATGTTAAAAACTATTACTGCATACAGAGTGAGTCCATGCAACTTATTATGTGACTTGTTAAGCAACTTTTTACACCTGAACTTATTAAGGCTTGAATACTTATTGACTGAAGACATTTCAGCTTTTTTATTGTTTATTAATTTGTAAAAATGTCAAAAAACATATTTCTACTTTGACATTATGGGGTATTGTGTGTAGGCCAGTGATCTAAATCTAAATTTAATCCATTTTAAATTCAGTCTGTAAAACATGTTTGTTATTTTAAGTCAAGGGGTGTGAATACTTTCTGAAGGCACTGTATATCACCAGCACATTGGTTCTCCTCTATTACTGTAAGGTCTAGCTATTTAAAAAAACGATTAATCAGAGACCTGCATGGCTGTTGGAGAGTGAGTGTTAGGGAGTGTTACCGTGTGGGACTGAGTAGTGTGCTGGACTGTGCTGGAGTAGTGTTGGTCCATACTCACTCAGCATGCCCATCCCCAGCATGAAGGCGTCCATGGTGTAGGGCAGGCCCCTGGCCCTCCCTCGCGTGCCTGGTGGGAACATCACCTCCTTGGGCTGGGCCTTCTTACATTCTACCTGTGGACACAGTGGAAAAAAAGAAAAATCAGTCCTACTGGCCCCATGGAGGGAGAAGAATGGGATTGGGCAGGATATATCCAGATTCCAGTAGGACTAGCTCACAGAAAAACAATGTTGATTTTTTTCTAAAAAGCTTAAGTTTGCGTGTCTGAGGAGAAATCTAAGGTCAATCCTCCGGAGTATTCCAGTGCCTTTTGAAACTACTGGTGCATCAGAATAGTTGTAGAAGAGCCTCCAAACATGCATGATGTCTCCATTGATTCTTTTAAAATGTCTTCCTGTAGCCACTTCCTATTCTACCCCTGGCAGCCCTTCTTATCATTCAGGAGTAGACTGACAGAGGAATATGGAGGGAAAAGAATCCCCCACCATGACTTCCACACAAACACTTTAGACAGCCCCCATCATCTCAGTGAATGCCTTTGTTTTCTGTCATTTTATTCAAATTCTTGTCAGTCTTCCGAGAGAGACAGAGAGACAGTAGAGTGAATGCTGAGGCCAAGTTGGTAAAATCCTCATTTCTGCCTCTCTGTGTGCTCATCTGCTCCACAGTACCCAGCCCATTCCACCTTGAGCGCTCTTTCTCTCTCTCTCTCTCTCTCTCTCTCTCTCTTGCTCTCTGTCTCTCTCTCACTCTCTCTCTCACACTCTCTCTCCCTCTCTCTCTCTCTCTCTCTCTCTCTCTCACTCTCTCTCCCCCCTGTCTCTCTCTCCTGCCATCTCCCCTCACACACACTTAGTTCTCCCCTCTTCTAACATATTCTCCTCCAACACAATGCATATCAGCTGGGAGAAGTGACAGGTCTAAATATGCTAGCAGCAGCCTGTTTGAACGTGTATATGCAGAAAATAAATTATGTACTCTATGTCAACACCACTGAGAGAAATACATCAAGTGCTCTCGCTAAAGAACATGCACGCAAATATATCTGCATAGACATATACAAACATGAGACCACACATGCCAAGTATGGGCACACACACATCCACACACAAAGTCTTACACACACAAATTCACAAGCTTCACAATCTCATCCATCCTACATAGAGGAGCTGGGGTAAACAGAGCAGGACCTGTCTAGGAGGGGTGTGTGTGGTGGTGGTGGTGGTGGGGGGGGGTTGATCAGACCAGAAATAACATTCCACTCTGACAGACTGATAGGGAAAAGAAGCTGGGGGGGGGGGTTCATCCACACCAGTGAGAAAGTCATCTCCAGCCGTATCCTATTTACCACACATCTATCTGGGCTTTATGAAATATACAGGAGTGCGTGTCTGTGTGACTGGCTGGGCTGACAGGGCTGGCGTGTCTGTGTGACTGGCTGGGCTGACAGGGCTGGCGTGTCTGTGTGACTGGCTGGGCTGACAGGGCTGGCGTGTCTGTGTGACTGGCTGGGCTGACAGGGCTGGCGTGTCTGTGTGACTGGCTGGGCTGACAGGGCTGGCGTGTCTGTGTGACTGGCTGGGCTGACAGGGCTGGCGTGTCTGTGTGACTGCTGGGCTGACAGGGCTGGCGTGTCTGTGTGACTGGCTGGGCTGACAGGGCTGGCGTGTCTGTGTGACTGGCTGGGCTGACAGGGCTGGCGTGTCTGTGTGACTGGCTGGGCTGACAGGGCTGGCGTGTCTGTGTGACTGGCTGGGCTGACAGGGCTGGCGTGTCTGTGTGACTGGCTGGGCTGACAGGGCTGGCGTGTCTGTGTGACTGGCTGGGCTGACAGGGCTGGCGTGTCTGTGTGACTGGCTGGGCTGACAGGGCTGGCGTGTCTGTGTGACTGGCTGGGCTGACAGGGCTGGCGTGTCTGTGTGACTGGCTGGGCTGACAGGGCTGGCATGTCTGTGCCATGTGTCTATCGCCTGCTCTTCTCTTTGGTAGGCTGAGCCTGTTCACCGCGCCGCACAATCTGTCTGCTCCACTGCCTGCCTGGGCCCAAGGCCTGTCCATCTGTTTGTCTGCCTGCCTCCTGGCTTCGTGTCTAACCCACAGCCTCAGATTTAACAGGGCCTCTCTCTCTCTCTCTCTCTCTCTCTCTCTCTCTCTCTCTCTCTCTCTCTCTCTCTCTCTCTCTCTCTCTCTCTCTCTCTCTCTCTCTCTCTCTCTCTCTCTCTCTCTCTCTCTCTCTCTCTCTCTCTCTCTCTCTCTCTCTCTCTCTCTCTCATCTCTCTCTCTCTCTCTCTCATCTCTCTCTCTCATCTCTCTCATCTCTCTCTCTCTCTCCTCTCTCTCTCTCTTCTCTCTCTCTCTCTCTCTCTCTCTCTCTCTCTCTCTCTCTCTCTCTCTCTCTCTCTCTCTCTCTCTCTCTCTCTCTCTCTCTCTCTCTCTCTCTCTCTCTCTCTCTCTCTCTCTCTCTCTCTCTCTCTGCTATTCAAATTCACATGCATGCCATCCTGCCCACTGCACAATATAAGTTGCTTCTCCTCTGCTGGGTTGGATACCATTGCACAGTGCAGGTAAACCCCAGCATCCATACAAATGCAAATGGACAGGGCTGCACCTCTGCTCTGCTCTGACAAGCTCCAGGTAAACATGACCATTCCTTCACTGATCCTACAGTATAGTAACAGCCTGGTATTATACAGTGTTATTATACAGTGTGAGTTGCTGAGTTGAATAAAAGTTGCCAGTGCCTAAGTGTGAAGGTTGCTGTGTTAGACTAATAGTTGTGGTGTACAAGTGTGATAGGTTGCTGCTTGCTGTGAAGGCTCGCTATCTCCAGTGGAAAAGTTGCAGTGTAAGACCACTAAGATTAGTGGCTGTTGGAGGGCCAGTCGATTAAAGAAAGCAGAGGCCATAGAAACACACTGTCCCTTCGTTCGCTGCAAAGCACTTTGTAGCTGTCACAGGACTCCTGTCCTCCTGGCTAGCGACGCTGCTCTGTTCTCTCATCCCCATTTGTGCCTCTACGCTTTCTACCCTGCGAGAGCGACAATTTTCAGACTGCCATCATTTTCCAATCAAAGCAAATGGGAGCTTAAATACCTGTAAGGTGTGGGAGGGGTTGAGGAGGAAGGGGAAGCAGGAGAGTGCAGTAGCAGCCTAATTGTCAGGGAATGACCTCTATACTGAGTGGAGAGAAACCAGGCGGGACAAATAGGACTATTAAATGTCTCTGTACACTGACTGGGGCTCACACACCTACACATCTCACACACCTACACACTGACTGGGGCTCACAGACCGACACACACCTCAAACATCTACACACACCTCACACGCCTACACACACTTTCTGTTCAGTGGGTGACTGACTGGCTGGGTGGTGTTCAGCTGGACAGGAGTTCAGGAACAAGCACAGGAAGTGCCAGGTACACCGCTCTCCTCTCCCCACCAGCTCCAGTCCCTCCACCACTATCCACACCACACTGCCCACTGTCACATCCAGGTAGCTGGGCCATCCACCAACCACATGGGCTGGGGGGGAGTGAATCCCCGGGCTGGCTGCTGTGAGTCATAAGGTCTGGTTGGAGTGGGTTTGTTATTCAGGGGAATAGCTCTCCTCTCCTCTCCTGTCGTCTGTTAAAAATGAGCCGAGAGCTCGGCGGCTAGTGTGTGAGTGAGGGCAACACACAGAAAGATGTGGGGGATATACGGGCCAAGAGGAGAGTTCACATCACTACTCAGACCTGAGACTCTCAATCAGGCTGCCTCAGAGCATCCTCTTCCCTCCTGAACACACACACACACACACACACACACACACACACACAGATACCTTCACTATCTATAGGCCATAAGCATAGCCTCTTTGATTCTCCTTATAGTGGTGCTGCCCGACGGCCCAGTTAGATAGATAAGGGCGTATTAGTAAGCATCACCATCTCTGAAACGCAGCTGACTCTGACAAACTGAGAGGTCGTGACCTTCTCAATAGATCTCTCATTCACATTAACCTTGTGGGTGCTGTAGGGAGCTGTGTGGGCGTGTCAGCCCTGTATCAGGCCTGCAGCAATGCTGTCCTCTGGGATGCGTGCCGTGGAGTGGGCGTGGGGTGGGCTACGTTGCGGCAGCGTTCACTCCACTACAGAGTGGATTATATCAGTCTACTTAAAAGGGCTAGCACTCTGGAGAAGGAAAACAGCGTGATTCATCCACTATAGCCTTCCAATTCCCAGCTGAACAGTAAAAAGCAGTGAATGGTGTGAAAATGTCAGTCAGCTGAGTGATGCCAAGCCTTTGGGCACAGGCCATGGGATTATTCACTTAAGAAAAACGAGCTCACAGCCATTTGACTGCTGAATATTTACAATGAAGGTTGTTTAAAGGGTGAAATCACTTATAACTCAGTGCAAACATCATCACACTTTCACAGGGTCGTGTCAAGACATTCTGACCAACAGAATCAGATGCAATTTGCATATATATTACAAAAGCATTATTCATTCTACGTCACAGCCAAGAACAATGCTAGCTTACATAATAAGTATATTATTTACACATGACATGGAAGTGGAATATAACTTGGTAAAACAGGAATCTTCTGTATCTTAATTTTTCAGTCTGTGTTATCTTTGTCTGAAATGGAGGATAGTTTTAACGGCAGCAGAACATCCTGAGAACACCCTCTTCACAACTCCACCTACTGTATAAACCAAACGTTTTAGTGATTCTGCATCTCTACCATTGTACCTCTATGAGAGGAGGGGTGGGAAGAAAGAGCAGACTAGGGGATGTTGATTATCATTTATTTTTCAGGACAACCTGTTCTCCCTAATCAGATTTTCAGATCTTTCAGATGCAGGGTACCAAACACTTTCCCCCAAAGTAAATCTGTCATGAAGGAAGCACACACAGATATGCCACCTCCTTTTGGCGTATGCAATTGCAAAGTCACACAAAGAGTACTGAACCAGAGAGCACAGGATGACTTCCTTATCAAAGGACTGAATCATGAAATGAGAAGCAAAATAAGCTGCTTGTACTGAACAAAGGACACGGTAAAAGCACTCACAAAGAATTTGGGGAAGAATTACAGCAAGAAAAAAACACTTCCTGTTTCAGGGGTGTATGATGCAATAATGATGGGCCATTGTGTTATGCGCAATGTACATAAAAAAAACACATGGCACCTGTCAGCTCGTCATTGATGTAGCTACTTTACATCCACAGCCCTATTATTGACCTTTGCTTTCTTTACCTATTTTCTTAATAGAACAGCTGTCTTCTTAAAGGCTTTTAACCAGGGAAGAAAGACTGTCCCCTCTCATTGAAGCCACTAACGTTCAAGGACTGCAGGCATTGTCAGCAGAAAACAGGATCCCCCATTATAGTCCCGTGTAGCTCAGTTGGTAGAGCATTGTGCTTGCAACGCCAGGGTTGTGGGTTCGATTCCCACGGGGGGCCAGTATGAAAAATGTATGCACTCTGTATGCGCTCTGGATAAGAGCGTCTGCTAAATGACTAAAATGTAAATGTAATAGTGAATGGAAAAATTGCAGTCTTTGTGGTCAATCTTCATGTAAATAAAAAAATGTTTAGAAGACAATCCTGGTACCAATAATTGCTTGTAATACACCAGATGTATGTCCTTGAACCGAATATTTGAAAATCGCACACAGAAGAAGTTATAAGTATAATTTAGTTGCTAATGGCAGCCTGCAGTACCCTGGTACGGCCTTCAACTTGAGTTACTCAATGAGAGGTGGCAGCACTGAGCTAGCATAGCTCAAACTTATTTTCTCAATTAGATTTGCTCAACTCCTACGTCCTCTCTCCTCCGTCCTTTCAGGACTCCTTTTGAAAAAGCTTAAAGGTAATCGAGGAGAGGCGGCAAGGAGAGGGAAAGTGGACGATAATGTGCTTGTATGAAATGAGACTACTTCTCCAATCGTGCGTCATCAGGCAAAAGTCGTTTGCAGGGTGGAATCCCAAAATAAATGTATAAAGTGATAAAAACATTTTATAGATAAAAGGATAAGTAGCATATTGTTTTTAAATGATTGCATTCTTTTCTCTTTCGAGAAAACAATAGCGGATTCAAAGGGGGTGTGGCAGATTTCAAAACTCTTCCGTGAAGGACTCAGGTAGGATACACTTGTGCTTCCTCACCAAAAGGAGGCTATCGCGGAGGGAGGACCATCTTCTGTTTGCCTACTAACGAATTGATACACTCCTCGACCACTCAACCACTTAACGGTTTCCGGGTCATGAAAAAGAGAAGATGGAGGAGGTACTTTTGCCCAAATGAGAAAACTCCTATGTCTCCATGAAACGCCATCTTAACTGACTTAATTTGGCTTCAATGCGCTATTGAGTCTTCCCATAGGAATGAATGGTGTCATGTAATCAATGGCTTTGTCCATTCATATACAGTGGTGTAAAGTACTTAAGTAAAAATACCTTAAGTAGTTTCTTTGGGTATCTGTACTTTACTTAACTATTTATATTTTTGACAACTTTTACTTTTACTTCACTACATTCCTATAGAAAATATTGTACTTTTTACTCCATACATTTCCCCTGACAACCCAAAGTACTTGTTACATTTTGAATGATTAGCAGTACAGGAACATTTTGAAATTCACGCACTTATCAAGAGAACATGTGGTCATCCCTACTGCCTATGGTCCAGCGGACTCACTAAACACAAATGCATGTTTTGTAAATAATGTCTGAGTGTTGGAGTGTGCCCCTGGCTATCCGTACATTTTAAAAACAAGAAAATGGTGCCATCTGCTTTGCTTAATATAAGGAATGTGTACTTTTGATACTTAAGTATATTTAAAACCAAATACTTTTAGACTTTTACTCAAGTAGTATTTTACTGGGTGACTTTCACTTTTACTTGAGTAACTTTCTATTAAGGTATCTATACTTTTACTCAAGTATGACAATTGGGTACTTTTTCCACCACTGTTCATATATAGACTCATTGCTTTTAACATACTGTACGTTCTATCTGTCAGTATGCTGAACTTTAAGTGACTGTCTCACAGCATACATGTAATCGTTGGATCTGTCACTGTCATTATCTGGCTGTAATGTTAATGTCCATATACATCCTAATAGCAATGTGACATGGGTTTTGAGTTTGACACAATCAAGACGTATCACAAAACATCAAGACCACCCGGTATGTTATTTAACTGAAATCAATCTAAAACAATATGGGTCAAATGTGGATTCAATGTACAGTACCAGTCAAAAGTTTGAACACAACTACTCATTCCAAGGTTTTTCTTTATTTTTTCTATTTTCTACATTGTAGAATAATACTGAAGACATGAAAACTATGAAATAACACATATGGAATCATGTTGTAACCAAAAAAGTGTTAAACAAATCAAAATATATTTTATATTTGAGATTCCTCATATAACCACCCTTTGCCTTGATGACAGCTTTGCACACTCTTGGCATTCTCTCAACCAGCTTCACCTGGAATGCTTTTCCAACAGTCTTGAAGGAGTTCCCACATATGCTGAGCACTTGTTGGCTGCTTTTCCTTCACTCTTCGGTCTGACTCATCCCAAACCATCTCAATTGGGTTGAGGTTGGGTGATTGTGGAGGCCAGGTCATCTGATGCAGCACTCCATCACTCTCCTTCTTGGTAAAATAGCCCTTACACAGCCTAGAGGTGTTTGGTCATGTTTGGTCATTGTCCTGTTGAAAAACAAATGATAGTCCCACAAAGCCCAAACCAGATGGAATGGCGTATCACTGTAGAATGCTGTGGTAGCCATGCTGGTTAAGTGTGCCTTGAATTCTAAATAAATCACAGCAAAGCACCCCCACACCATAACATCTCATCCTCCATGCTTTACGGTAGGAAATACACATGCGGAGATCATCCGTTTACCCACACCGCGTCTCACAAAGACACGGTGGTTGGAACCATATATCTCCAATTTGGACTACAGACCAAAGGACAAATATGTCCATTGCTCGTGTTTCTTGGCCCAAGCAAGTCTCTTCTTATTATTGGTGTCCTTTAGTATTGATTTCTTTGCAGCAATTCGACCATGAAGGCCTGATTCACACAACCTCCTCTGAACAGTTGATGTTGAGATGTGTCTGTTACTTGAACTCTGTGAAGCATTTATTTGGCCTGCAATTTTTGTGGCGGGTAACTCTAATGAACTTATCCTCTGCAGCAGAGGTAACTCTGGGTCTTCCATTCCTGTGGCGGTCCTCATGACAGCCAGTTTCATCATAGTGCTTGATGGTTTTTGCGACTGCACTTGAAGAAACTTTCAAAGTTCTTGAAATGTTCCGTATTGACTGACCTTTATGTCTTAAAGTAATGATGGACTGTCATTTCTCTTTGCTTATTTGAGCTGTTCTTGCCATAATATGAACTTGGTCTTTTACCAAATAGGGCTATCTTCTGTATTCCCCCCCTACCTTGTCACAACACAACTGATTGGCTCAAACGCATTAAGAAGGAAAGAAATTCCACAAATTAACTTTTAAGAAGGCACACCAGTTAATTGAAATGCATTCCAGGTGACTACCTCATGGAGCTGGTTGAGAGAATGCCAAGAGTATGCAAATCTGTCATCAAGGCAAAGGGTGGCTATTTGAAGAATCTCACATATAAAATATATTTTGATTTGTTTAACACTTTTTTGGTTACTACATGCATTCCATGTATTATTTCATAGTTTCGATGTCTTCACTATTATTCTACAATGTAAAAAATGGAATGAGTAGGTGTGTCCAAACTTTTGACTGATACTGTACATTGAATCCACATTTGACCCATATTGTTTTAGATTGATGTACTCTAATTTAGTCCAGAATTTCAGTTAAATAACATACCGGGCGGTCTTGATGTTCTGTGATACGTCTTGATTGTGTCAAACTCAAAACCCATGTCACATTGCTATTAGGATGTATATGGACATGAACATTGCAGCCAGATAATGACAGAAAAACCTTTGAATGAGTAGATGTGTCCAAACTTTTGACTGGTAGTGTACATAATATCTTTCAACATTCAGTCCCTCCAGCAACACCTCTCCCTGTTTCCATACAGTACATGGAGGCATGCCTGTAATTTATAACCTTCCCTCCCTGCTCCAGTCAGTGTGGGCTGAAAGCAGTGCTACCTGCCTGCCTCCCTGCTTGCCTGCTTGCCTGCCTGCCTGCTCACTACAGTAATTGGTTGGCCATGTCAGGGGACCGGACTGGGAAATTGACTACTAACGGAAAATTCATCCCTGCGGCAGTGATCATTCTCTACTGAGGAATATCATAAATGACACATTTAAGAACATTACCTTGGAGCAGTTCACTAAAACCAATATGGGCCCATTTTAACGGCACACTACTCCCATCTAGAGATCTGAGCCCCTACTTGATAGGTGTTCATTATGCATTCATATTGGGAGGCGGGTGGTGGAGAGAACAGAGATCATTGCTTCGATTGGAGGGATGACTGAATGACTCTTGTCAAAGAGAGGGGGCAAGAGCAACCTGCCATCAACTATATAGCATCCACATCATCTAGATCCACTCCCTCCAACCACTGATACTACTGGCAATGACAGGGGGGACAAACGCTTCTGCTGCTGAAATGTAGAAGAAAGGCCCAGGTTTACCAGGAGAGCAGAACTCCCTGTAACTTGAATTACATTACATGAGAGACATGGGACCGTGTGCATTATTGATACACTTAAAGCAACTTCACCTATGACACAGAAATCTATATTTCCCCCATCACACACATCTCTATTCCCCCCCCACTCCCCCCCCCCCCCTCTCTCTCTTGCTCGCTCTCTTTCTCTCCCCCTATCTCTCTCTCTCTCTCCCTCTCTATCTCTCAATACACTCCCCTGCTTCTGACATTTCCCTGCCTCAGCCAGTACCTCTATCTGTGCTACAGCAACTCACATTAGAACAGCTTTACTTCAAAACATTACTTGTGTCCTGTCACTTTGACAAGGTCAGCCCTAACTCAGAGTTGGAGCAGCTGCTTTCTGTACAGTACCTCTCAGGTCTTAATATTTAGTGAAACCATTTTCACTAGAGGATAACTAACTCTGTTACAAGCTGCTGAGATTAATCATCTATACTGAACAAAAGTATAAACGCAACATGCAACAATTTCAAAGATTTTACTGAGTTACAGTTCATATGAGGAAATCAGTCACTTGAAATAAATTAATTAGGCCCTAATCTATGGATTTCACATGACAGGGAATCCAGATAAACATCTGTCGGTCACAAATACCTTAAAGAAAATGGGCCTCACGTCCAAACGAGCTTCAATGCCATACAACACTCCTTCCGTGGCCTCCAACTGCTCGTAAACGCTAGTAAAACTAAATGCATGCTCTTCAATCGAACGCTGCTTGCACCCGCCTGCCCGACTAGAATCACTACTCTCGGCGGGTCTGACTTAGAATATGTGGACAACTACAAATACCTAGGTGTCTGGTTAGACCGTAAACTCTCCTTCCAGACTCACATTAAGCATCTCCAATCCAAAGTTAAATCTAGAATCGGCTTCTTATTTCGCAACAAAGCCTCCTTCACTCATGCTGCTAAACATGCCCTCGTAAAACTGACTATTCTACCGATCCTTGACTTCGGCGATGTCATTTACAAAATAGCTTCCAACACTCTACTCAGCAAATTGGATGTAGTCTATCACAGTGCCATCCGTTTTGTCACCAAAGCCCCATATACTACCCACCATTGTGACCTGTACGCTCTCATTGGCTGGCCCTCACTACATATTCGTCGCCAAACCCACTGGCTCCAGGTCATCTATAAATCACTTCTAGGCAAATCCCTGCCTTATCTTAGCTCATTGGTCACCATAGCAACACCCAACCGTAGTCTGCGTTCCAGCAGGTATATCTCACTGGTCATCCCCAAAGCCAACACCTCCTTTGGTCGCCATTTCTTCCAGTTCTCTGCTGCAAATGACTGGAACGAACTGCAAAGATCTCTGAAGCTGGAGACACTTATCTCCCTCACTATCTTTAAGCATCAGTTGTCAGAGCAGCTTACCGATCACTGCACCTGTACACAGCCCATCTGTAATTAGCCCACCCAACTACCTCATCCCCATATTGTTATTTACATTGTTATTTATTTTGCTAATTTGCACCCCAGTATCTCTATTTGCACATCATCTTCTGCACATCTATCACTCTAGTGTTAATACTCAATTATAATTGTAATTATATGGCCTATTTATTGCCTTACCTCCATAACTTATTACATTTGCACACACTGTATATAGATTTTCTATTGTGTTATTGACTGTACGTTTTGTTTATTCCATATGAAATTCTGTGTTGTTGTTGTTTTTACCGCACTGTTTTGCTTTATCTTGGCCAGGTCGCAGTTGTAAATGAGAACTTGTTCTCAACTGGCTTACCTGGTTAAATAAAGAAGGTGAAAAAAATAAATAATAGGTCTCGTCACGGTATTTGAGCATTAAAATTGCCATCGATAAAATGCAATTGTGTTCGTTGTATGTAGCTTATGACTGCCCATACCATAACCCCACCGCCACATTGGACCACTCAGTTCACAACGTTGACATCAGCAAACCACTCGCCCACACGACGCCATACACATGGTCTGCGGTTGTGAGGCCAGTTGGACATAGTGCCAAATTCTTTAAAATGACGGCAGCAGCTCTGGTGGACATTCCTACAGTCAGTATGCCAATTGCACACTCCCTCAAAACTTGTGACATTGTGTGACAAAACTGCACATTTTAGAGTGTATTTTTATTGTCTCCAGCACAAGGTGCACCTGTGTAATAATCAGTTTATTGATATGCCACACCTGTCAGGTGGATGGATTATCTTGGCAAAGGAGAAATGCTCACTAACAGGGATGTAAACAAATTTGTGCACACAATTTGAGAGAAATAAGCTTTTTGTGCGTATGGAAAATATCTGGGATCTTTTATTTCAGCTCATGAAACATGGGACCAACACTTTACATGTTGTGTTTATATTTTTGTTCAGTATAGCTACAAATCCAATGGCAGCAGGTTACAGACTGTTACCAATCTAATCCAAAACCACCAGAATACACTTGATTCCAACATGTTTCCTCATATTCACACTGAGCCACAGATTCTCTTCCTGTCTCAGTATGCCAAAGCTATCTCTCTACTTGGACATGGAGAGTGGACACATCACTCACTGACTAACTCAGAGTAGCTCCAACAAAACACAGGACACTCAGGAAGAGGGGGGAAAAAGAGACAAGACAAGGTTTTCAAGATTGTAGTTGTAGATCACTGCATGGTGGTATTTGAGAATTGAGAATATCATTGATTAATGCATGAACATTGTGTCTGATGTGAATAGCAATTAAAGAGGAATAATACAGCGAGTCCCAGTGAACCCCAAATTCAGTGTTTCCTTAAAGCAGAGTGTGTGTCTGAGAGGTCCCATCTGTCAGAGAGGCACTGCAGCGTGGCATGTCGTGCTGATATAACATGGTGTGTGTGTGCGCGTGTATGTACGTGTCTGAGTGTGTGTGTGCGTGTTTGTGTGTGAGTGTGTGTGCTCTGCTGACTGATTGACAGACAGTGTGTCACTCCCCCCCTCATCGTCCCTGGCCGTCCTGCCAGTCATCCATCAGGCTCATCAGCCCAACAGCAGCCCATTACACCCAGCTCACATATTAATGACAATCTCTGCCTCTTGATAAATGTCACACTGGTGCTGAAGTGCTGTCAGATTCTCACAGTTCCATCCACACGGTGCCACACTATACCATCTCAGAGGACCGCTGATTGCAGATTATTGGTTCCACTACAAGACTACAGTTCTACTATGGTTCTACTACACTACACTGAGGTGTTCCTCACCAACCAGGAACCCTCTCCATGAGGTGGTGTGGCTGAATGACTAATGGCCATGCGATAAGCTACCCAATCAGCACCCCTCTACTGCTTGATTTCATAAACTTCATGCATCAAACAGGTGTTAGCCTATAGCACACACCACCAGGTGGCGATATACAGGGCTACCTGGAGAGATTTAGAGAGATTAAGTGAGACCTTATTGTCATTCAGCCTCTGTCCCCTGGCTGCCTCGCAGATGAGGCAGAACTCACACTATAACAACCAGAGAGGGAGTTGGTGATCAGGACGACATTGAGACAGAGCGAGAGAGAGAAGGGGCCATTTTCTCAATCACTCTCTCGTTCCTGATTCACTCCTGCCCTGGTGGGCTCCACAGTAATCAGACCTGAAAAGGCTGTGAATGGGAGAGGGAGGGAGGGAGGGAGGGAGGGAGGGAGGGAGGGAGGAGAGAGAGAGAGAGAGAGAGAGAGAGAGAGAGAGAGAGAGAGAGAGAGAGAGAGAGAGAGAGAGAGAGAGAGAGAGAGAGAGAGAGAGAGAGAGAGAGAGAGAGAGAGAGAGAGAGAGAGAGAGAGAGAGAAGAGAGAGAGAGAGAGAGAGAGAGAGAGAGAGAGAGAGAGAGAAGAGAGAGAGAGAGAGACAGAGAGAGAGAAGAGAGAGAGAGAGAGAGAGAGAGAGAGAGAGAGAGAGAGAGAGAGAAGAGAGAGAGACAAGAGACAAAGGAAGACAAAGAGAGAGAGCGAGAGACAAAGAGAGAGCGAGAGACAAAGAGAGAGCGAGAGACAAGAGAGAGAGAGACAAAGAGAGAGAGAGACAAAGAGAGAGAGAGACAAAGAGAGAGACCAGTACTTCTCAGCCAACAGATCAAGGTCTGGGTAGATGAGTGCAGCCGGGCAGGAGATTCCGCATGTCACCCTGACATGGGACTTCCCAGAAGGCAGGCAAGGGCTCACCAGAGGCCAGGAGCCCCCTGGTGGGCAGACCACAGCAGAGAGTAGAGTAGATTAGAGTAGAGGAGAGGAGGGGGTAGTTTTGCTGGGTCAGATGGACACCCACATTCTTCCACTACGTCAACCCAGCTATAAATATCCTGTCCTTAGTGTAGGGCTATGCTGTTCCACACATGAGCTCTGGGTGATTGAGTAAATCCTCCAGGATCCACACACATACACACACCAACGCACACACCATGGTTAGATCACATCTCAATGTGCACTGACCCTACCCGTCACCGGACCCCTGAGATGATGAGCTAGGCTTGGGGGAGGAGGGGTCATCTAGGTGCTGTAGTTCAGGTAAACTCCCAAGCAAAGAGTGGTCTGTCTATTTGTCTGTCTGTCTGCCTGTCTGTGCTGTCAGTAGCAGAGTGGCAGGCCTACTGGAGGGTACATCAAAGGCATAGCGCCAGGAGGTATTATTAAAACTCTTAACATTACAGGGAGTCCTGTCCAGTGGATATCCATGAATTATCTGAGATCACAGGAGCGTAATAGGTCTATTTCAGAAATGACTTAATTGGGTGAACTCAGATATTAAATCCTGAAAAAAAAAACTCCTGTAATACTAAGTTAAAACCTGAGCCTTTTTATCTTCCCTGCTTTCCCTCCTTCCCCTCCTCCTTCCCCTCCTCCAGCCGCCTCTGTCAAAGCGGGACGTTTGGATTTGAGGAGAGTTCTGTTCACCCCCCCCCCCCTCTTCTGTCTCCGGCAGAGGAAAAGCCTGCTGAATGTTTTATGGGCGGCTGCGTGTGCTTAGAGTGGATATCAAAGGCAGGCGGCGTCGGGCGGTGAGAGGAATCCTCACGAGGGCGACACATGCTCTGTCCTCACATCTGGCCCTTACTAGCAGACCCTTCCCTAACGTCGACCGCTCTGGACCTGTGGCCTGTGTTTCAATCTCTGCTGAATTCCCTCAGAGCCGGATCGACTGGCATACTGTTGACTGTATACTCTATTAAAGGAAGGGGTTCAACATGAACAGATGGCAGGAAGCTGAGATGAGAAACATCAAAACACACGATGACATTAAAACAGCCTGAATCCAGGACCCTGCCTGCCACAGGAGTTTACTAAATAATAATCATAATAATGATGATGATGAATTGAATTAGCAAGTCAAATATACACAGCACAGACTGTTAGCAGATGATGCTTCAGACACAGGTCCCCTGTAGCTCAGTTGGTAGAGCATGGCGCTTGCAACGGCAGGGTTGTGGGTTCGTTTCCCACGGGGGGCCAGTATGAAAAACATTTATGCACTCACTAACTGTAAGTCGCTCTGGATAAGCGCGTCTGATAAATGACTAAAATGTAAATGTAACTATAGCTTTGATCTGAAGCTCCACCAGTGGATTCTAATAGAGGAGAGGAAAACAGGAAGAAGCTTGCTGAACTCCCCGGAACGGTTTAACCCTCTCCTCTGTTGTCTTAGAGACGCTCAACCATCTCATTACAGCACAGAAAGAGTGCAGCACATCAACTTCTGTTATTTTCAACAAGGCAAATAACCTAGAGTATTTCAAGTAGCTTTTTATTCTCCTCCATTTCTCTGAAGTTACTCATCTCATGCAATTCCCTGCTAGTCCAATTAAATCCAGCTAGTCGATGGGTGGCACGAACAATGCTCCAAACCACTGCAGGGAAAACGAAATGGCAGCCCTGGCTTGGTGCTCCCTGAACGATGAAACCATTTGATGCAATATCATATAAAAATCGATAGCACTGTCTTGGTCTCATAGATCTGCAGGCAGACACTGTGTCTGTCCCTGGGCTCATGGAGCAGCTTGTCTGTGACGGAGAAAGAGAGGGGATGGAGGGATGGAGGGATGGAGGGATGGAGGGATGGAGGAGGGAGACGAGGCAGATCAGAATGAC